>NC_092331.1:49147219-49801719 GCF_036785885.1 Coffea arabica | reverse complement strand
AATGTTAGGGACTAAAAAAGTTTTTTGTGAAAATATTAGGGACCAATTTGACAAATTTCCCTTTAGATGCTTAACAAATTAGAGTATTATTTGTTCTAACCTTTTTCCTAATGTTCTTTTCCTTCCCATTGGCGATAACTTGTGGTCTTGCTTGTTAGTTGGACTTTTCTGCTCTGAGCATTACAAATCAAGCACTATAAAAGACATGAATGTTCTCTTTTGACTCATTTGAGGTGTATTTTTCAACTTTTTGATTGTTTTACTGTTTTCCATGTCATTTTGTGATCAGTTTTCACTTTTAATCAGTTTTTGTTGGGGCTTGTCGTTGCTAATAATAATGGGTTGTAAATGTTTCATAGTGCTATTTCACTTTTTTCTTTGATTGGTTTAAATACAATTCAATGTTTCTTATTATTGTATTAGGGTAATTTGGGTATCACAAAAACTAAGACGATTTTTGTTTATACCCTTGATCAATCTAGAATCATGGTACTTTTATAGGGAGTATAGTTAAATAGATATGGATTTAAATTACTATAAGTAAATATCTTTCATTGTGCAATATTTTGTGCTAACAAGTAGTGCTCTTTCCATCTGTTGGGAAGAAAAAAACAGCGCACATGATCCTCTTGATTTGCTTGGCAACTTTCATTTTTAAGCCTTGTATACACCATGGCTCTTGAATAGGTGACTACCATGTGGGAAGGGTAGGATTGGATCACACAGTAGGAGGGATTATATGTAGGAGGTTTTAGATTTAAAACCTCTCACTTATTATTATTATTTTTTTAAATGTGACATGACTGCTCATATCACATGATTCAAGTTCAAATTGTTATGGGCAACTTGAGCCACAGTTGGCAAAATAAATACTAAAGCCCTATTTCGATTGCTTTTTTTTTTTTTGAGGAAAATTTTAACAATTTCTGGGAATATTCTTTTTTATATATTTTTCAATTATTTTTTTGGAATAATTTTAGAAACTTTTCCTGAGATTTCTCATAATTGCAGGTGCCTCTTCTAAAGTTTTGAAAATTACACAAACCTCCCTTCTTTTAGTGGTTTAGGTAACAAAATAGGGCCAAAATGCTGATACATCCAAGTTTACCTTTGAATATCATATAATATCCTTCTCTTAATTTAAAAAAAAAAAATCTGCTATTCCAAAAGTTCTTCCCAAATTGCCAATTGTAGGTTTAGTGTCGAGTAACTTTGTTTATGTGATTAATGGTCTCAATATCAAATTGGTAGGGGTGAAGTGCTTGATATTTGTGTCATCATTTTTCCCTTACTTTTCCCGCGACTGTCATGCAACTTTTGCTCTTTGTTTTTTTTTTTCAATGAAAAAGGGAAGAGGAAGAGTTGGGATATGAATGAGATAGTAGAAGAAGCTGTTAACCCACAAGAATAAGGTAGAAAATTTGGAATTCATCCAACAAGAAAAAGAGATAATGAAGTTGAAGTTGCTGAATGATAGTAATTAAAAGTTGTATAAATTGGGGCGAAAATGAAAGAGTGATGGTTGGAATGAAGTTGTTTAAGATAGGAGTTAAGCTTTTAAATGAGTGGGAAAGAAAGATGGATGGTTGCGGTTGATTTTCTATTCACATTTGATTTTTTCTATAAATGGATCTAATAATTAGAAGGAATTGAAAGTTTTTCTAGAAAGAGAAGATTTTGTCATAACTAAATTGGGTATCGGTATCAAGCTTCATAAGTTTTGCCTTAATTAACCATTTTCTCTCTCTATGAGAGGTTTTTCTCTCCATCATAGAGAGAGAAATCCCTCTTCGTGGGTGTGAGCGCTTTTAGGAATTTTTTCTCTGTCCTTCTATCCAAATTCAAAAACACAAAGATCCATGTGATCTCGGAAGGATTTCTTCCTGTCTTCAAGTTACTTGTCCAAAAATCTTTCTATTTTAGGAAAGCCTTAGATCTGTGATAGGAAAAACAAATTTTAAATAGTTGAAGATCTGCAGTAGGAAAAAAAAAATTTTAGTCGTAGATCGTCTGCTAGGTTGGTCTGTGTGTGTTTGTTTTGCAGGATCAGGGTTCTTTACTGAGTCTTCCGGCGTCTGGTGGATTTCCCGTCTGGTTAGGAGGAGGTGTACGGTGTTCGGAACAACATGAGCTGATCTCGAGCTGGACTAGTACTTTAGCAGTCTGGGATTTGAGGTAGTATAGTCGGTGGAATTGCAGGAGATGGATCACATTGAGGAAGTGCTGCGGAAGTTTACCTTGTCAGAGGAGGAGAGGACTAGTATCTGTTTGGAAGAGGGGGAACTGGAAAGAGGAATCAAGGAATGTGAGCTGAGTTTAATAGGGAAAGTGTGGGGGGGAAAACAAGCCAATATTATGGGTATAAGGAGCTTCGCAAATAGTATGTGGCCTCAATTAAGAAATGTTAGAATTACGGAGATCAGAGCTAATATGTTTCAATTTGTGTTTGGCAGCAGGAAGGACATTGAGCTGGTGTTAGGTAGACGACCATGGATATATGATGGTCAACCACTTGTTTTGGTGGAGTGGGAAGCAGGAATAGAGGAAAGAGAATTGGCGTTCAGCAGATCGCTGGTGTGGGTTCAGATCTGGAACATCCCCCTGCATTGGGCTACTAAGGAAGTTGGTAGGAAGATTGGAGGTATTTTTGCGGGGGTTAGAGAGGTTATCGTCCCTCAGGGGGGAGGGAAGGATGTGAAGCATCTAAAAATACTTGCTGAAGTTGAGCTAACAATGCCATTACCAAGAGGTATTATGGTTAGCAGTAGTGGGGCACGAAGATGGCTAGACTTCAAGTACGAAAAGTGTCCAGACTTTTGTTTTTGTTGTGGTTTGATAGGCCATAATGAAAGAAATTGCAGTAAGAAAGGGATCAACATTGACAAGGAAAGCCAATATGGTAATTGGATGCGTGCCAGTTACCCAAGGAGCCCTAGGAGGCAATCTAGATATGCGGAGGAGCATAGGGATCAAGAGTGTGAGGGAACTGGCGAGCAAAGTACAAAGGGGGAAAAGGGGAACTGTCAGAATTTGTTGCTGACCTATACAAAGGATTTTCATAGAGATAAGGGGCAGTCTGGATATTCAGGGGGAAATAGTGTGGAGCGGCAGGAGGGAGGCCAGGAACAGTTTACAGAGAGTATAGGGGAGGGGAAGCAAGGAGGGGAGGGAGGGAGCAAGGCGGAATCTAGTGCAGGGGAGCAAATGCTGAGAGATAGGGAAGTTAGAGAGGAAGAGTGTCCTCCGAAGGTGGAGGAGAGGGAAGTTGGTGGGGGTAGTAGTCATACAGACGTGATGTGGATTGATGAGGGAGACAAGAGTGAGGTTGAGAGTGGGTTGAGAGAGGTGCCTGTGCAGGATCAGGACGACATCTTGGCTGCGAGGGAAGGAAGCAAGAGTACAGCTAATGTGAGGGGGAATAGTGCAGGATATCAAAGAGCAAATAAAACATGGAGGAGACTGGTGAAAGAGGTAAGTAAGAAGAAACCCCTTGGGGATATGACTAACATTAAGGAAGAGCTAGAGAGGGGAAAAAGGAAGCAGGGAGTGAGTGTAGGGGGCAAGGAGGAAGGCCAGAGGGGGTTGGGAAGGGGAAAAAAGGCTAGGATGACTGAAACGGCTATGGACCTGATTATGACTACTGAGGTGGTGGAGCCCTCCCTTAATGGGGCTCCCAAGCTTAAATGAGAGCTCTGGTGTGGAATTGTCGAGGTGCGGGGAGCCCCTTGACAATTCCCCAACTTAAGGAAATGATTAAGTTCCACTCCCCTTTGTTGGTGTTTTTGTCAGAGACAAAAAAAAAGAGCTATATGAATAGTGTTAAGCAATGGGTGAAATTTGACCATCTTTTTGTAGTGGATCCAGTGGGCATAGCGGGGGGCTTGGCAGTTTTTTGGAAGAAGGAAATCCAGGTGAAAACTATCCTATTTACTAGTTTTACTATTGAATTACTTATTGCTGGTTATGAAGGGCAAAGGGATTGGTGGTGTATATGCACTTATGCTAGTACTGATGATAGAGTAAGGGAGCAGCAGTGGAATGTTATTGAGAGGAGGAAGAGCATTTGGGGTAATTGTTGGGCCATCATGGGAGATCTAAATGATATAAAATCTAATGGGGAAAAATGGGGGGGTAGGGTCAGGCCTGAGAGTAGTTTTGTAACTTTCAACAATTTTATTAATAGTAACGAGCTGCTTGATATTGGGTTTGAGGGGGTACCTTGGACTTGGTGTAATAACTGGGGAAAAGAGGGGGAGGTCAAGGAGCGAATCGATAGGATTTTGGGGACTAAACAATGGTGTGCTAATTTCGAATGGGCTAAGTGTAGTCATATTGAGACTGAAGCCTCGGATCATTGTGCACTAATATTAGACACTACTCCTGCTAGAAGGATAAGGAAGAGGAGGTTTAGGTTTGATAGAAGGTGGCTGTTGCAGGAAGACATTGGAGCGGTAATAAAGGATGCGTGGAAGACCAGTCAGCAGGGATCACGTTATATAAGGTGGCGCATAAAATAAAACAAGTTAGAATGAATCTTCTAAGTTGGAGTAAAAATTTAAATATGAACTCGAAGAGATGCATTGACCAGATTAAAGAGGAAATTAAAGCAGTAAGGGAGAGTAGTTCGAGTGGGTGGAAAATCAAGGTGGCTGGACTTAAAAGGAAATTAGCAGACGCTTATAAAAGGGAGGAGATTTATTGGAGTCAAAAGGCTAGAGTTCAGTGGCTCAAGGAGGGTGATAAGAACACTAGCTTTTTCCACTCTAGTGTGATAAGTCGAAGAAGGCAGAATAAGATCAATGGGCTGAAGGGGAGGAATGGGGACTGGTGTAGTAATGAGGAGGAGATCAGTGGGGAAATGGTGGAGTACTTCCAACAGCTGTTTACATCAGATCATCCTTGTGGGTTTAATGACATCTTGGAGGGGATCTTACCGACTATATCTGCTGATATGAACAGGATGCTGATAAGGCCAGTCTCAGAACAAGAGATTAGCTCGGCTGTCCATTCCATGCACCCTAACAAGTCCCCTGGACCAGACGGTATGTCCCCTGTCTTTTTCCAAAAGTTTTGGGATATTATTAGGGAGGATGTTGTTCTGGCTGTCCAAAGCTTCTTTCACTCTGGTCATCTTCTTAAGTCTATCAATGAAACTATGATTAGTTTCATCCCTAAAACTGATGCCCCAAATTTGATTACTGATTTTAGACCTATTAGCTTATGCAACGTCATCTATAAGGTCATTTCCAAAGTTCTGATTAACAGATTCAAAAATGTGCTTAGTCTTTGCATTAGTCCCTCTCAGTCTGCTTTTGTGCCTGGTAGGCAAATTCTGGATAATGTTCTTATTGCTCATGAGGCCATTCACTTCCTTAAAAATAAAAGAACTGGAAAAGATGGTTTTATAGCTATCAAACTAGACATGTCTAAGGCGTATGATAGAGTAGAATGAGTTTTTTTGGCTAAAGTAATGTAGAAGATGGATTTTTGTCCAAAATGGATTCAGTGGATCATGGAGTGTGTTTCTAGTGTTACTTACTCTATTAATGTCAATGGTGAGAAGAGAGGGTACATTAAACCAACTAGAGGTTTAAGACAGGGGGATCCCCTTTCTCCTTATCTTTTTCTGATATGTGCTGAAGGCTTTTCTGCTCTATTAAATCAGGCCAACAGGACGGGGAAAATGACTAGTCTAAAAATTGCTAAAGGTGCTCCTAGGTTGTCTCACCTCTTTTTTGCAGATGATTCCTTGATTTTTTGCAAAGCTAGAGCCAATGAGGTGCATCAGTTTGTGCGAATATTGGAAGTCTATGGTAGAGCTTCTGGACAGCTTATAAACATAGAGAAATCATCTATCTTTTTCAGTAGGAATGTGGCGGAAAGAACAAAGGAAGAGGTGCTTAAAGAGGTCAGCGGCATGAAGCAGGTTCAACAGAGCAGATATTTGGGGCTACCACTGGTTATAGGCAGATCTAAGAGGCAGATTTTTTACTTCATCAAACAAAGGATAGTGAATAGACTTAGGGGTTGGAAGGAGAAGTTGTTGAGCCAAGCGGGTAAGGAGGTCTTGTTGAAGTCGGTGGTAATGGCCCTTCCTGCCTATGTGATGTCCAGCTGCAAATTACCTATCCAACTGTGTAAGAATATTTGCTCTGAAATGGCTAAGTTTTGGTGGGGACAGAAGGAGGATGAGAGAAGAATTCATTGGATTAGCTGGAGCAAGATGGCTGAACCAAAATCTGAAGGGGGATTAGGCTTTAGAGACTTGCAAGATTTCAACTTAGCATTACTGGCAAAACAGTTGTGGAGGATTCTGATGAAGCCCAACTTATTGCTGAGCGCAGTCATGAAAGCTAGATATTTTCCAAGGCAGCCAGTTTGGGAGGCACAACAAAAAAACACAGACTCATGGTGTTGGAAGAGTCTACTAAGCGCGAGAGGGGTACTGGAACTAGGCATAAGGAAACGGGTGGGGGATGGTGAAACAATCAATATTTGGGAGGATAGATGGCTACCTGATGCGGAGGAGGGAAGAGTAGATTCACAACGGAAGCCGGGAAGTAGAGTGGTGAAAGTGTGCGATCTGATCAAACAAGGAGAGTGGGATGAGGACTTGCTGGCACAAGAATTTGAGGAGTCGGATAGAAGGAAAATCATGCGAAGACCACTAAGTGTACAAAAGGTGAAAGATAGGATCTATTGGGCGAACTCTAGCACAGGAGAGTATGCTGTTAAGTCTGGGTATAGAGTGGCTAAGGAAAGTAAAAGAAGGAGACGTACGGGTAGAAGGAGGTTAGAAGCGAGTAGTAGTAGAGAAGGACAGTCACCCAGTTGGCAGTTTCTATGGTTACTAAACATAAAGAATAAGCTGAAACACTTCGTGTGGAAGTGCCTACGAGGAATTTTACTAGTCAACTCTGTGATTAGGGATAAGTGTGGGAAAGGTGACCATTTGTGCAAGTGTTGTGGTGAAAGTACTGAGACTCTGGAACACTTGTTCTTTTTTTGTAGTAATGCTAGAGCAATATGGAAAGCTGCTCCTGTGCAATGGGATGGCCTCGAGGGATTCAGGCATAACTTCTGGCATTGGTGGGGAGAGCTGAAGGAGGCAAGGAGTAGGGAGAATGGGAAGGATCATATTGTGCTTACCGTGAATTTATTATGGCAGATATGGAAAAATAGAAATGAACAGCAATTTAACAACAAGAGTAGAGGTCCGTGGGAGGCAGTCAATAAGGCAGTTGGAGAATGGTACGAGTTCTAGCTAGCCAGTGAGGAAGGGAGGGGTCGAGGGATGAGGAACCAGCAGGGACTTGAGGAGGAGAGGGGATGGACCAAGCCACAACCAAGCTGGATCAAGGTGAACACAGACGCAGCCCTTAACAGTAATAGCAACAAGGCAGGTTGGGGTGTAGTGGCTAGGAATTGGAAGGGGGAGTTGGTTGGTTCCTGGGCAATCCCAACCAGGAGCTGTTCAAATGCTCCACAGGAGGAAGCTTTGGCAATCAGGAGGGCAATGGTGATCGCGAGGCAAATGGGATGGAGGAGGGTAGTGTTTGAGTCCAACTGCAAACAAGTCGTGGACAGATTAAATACAAAAATGGAAGAGGCTAATATGGCTACTATTCTGTTGGATATTCGAAACTTAGCAAAGGAATTTTACGAATGTTGTTTTTCCTTCACCAGGAGGAGAAACAACTCTGTTAGTCACCAGGTTGCAAAATTTGCTGTTAGTTTGATTGATATAGCTGAATGGAAGCGGGACTTCCCAGTGTGGCTGCTGGACTTAGTCCATGCAGATTCAGTTGAGCAGTTGCTCGAAGTTTGTACTTAGTATGAGTAAATGATATGTTACCGTTTTGATAAAAAAAAAATTGGGTATCGGTAGTTGTGTGAGGTAGAGTTGTTTTGCCAGTGGTATGTGGTTCATGTGTTGAAACTTTTGTAAATCTGATTGTAGCTTCAGATTCAATGGTTTGAACAGATTTTCAATTGGATTATCCATTTTTTAAAATTCATTGTAATCTACGAATTTGAGATTATTTTCAACGAATGTCAGATGACCATAACCAGTTCTCGAGTATGGCATTGTTCTTGTTTAAGCTGGGAAAAGCAAAGGAATTTCAGCACACACAAAAAAAAAGAAAAAAAAATAAAATTTAAACTAGATAACCGATAGGTACAGCGTCTGTGAGTTTAAAACTTACTCACATGGCAATTTCATTATTTCTTGATTCTAAAATTTCCTTTATAATAATTTTGCCCTCCCTTGTGTTGACTTTCCTCAACCATACATTTTTTTAAAAAAAAAAGTTTTTCTTTGCTCTCTAAGCCCCGATAGTTTCTCACCCAATTCTTGTTAAGTTCACAATTCATTCCTTATTAGGATTTGGCCGCATCATGCAAACTCGTATGTCCGAAACAATCAGTATGCACACCACACACTAATTATGCCATAAATACCATGTAGTCCCTACTCATTCTACTGTGAGCTAATGTGGTCCCTTGTAAGTCAATTTTGAACAGTTTGGTCCTTGAGTGAGTTTGCCAAAAAAAAAAAATACACTAATGTTGCCAGTTAATTCCCACCTTTGATCAAATTTGCATTCTATTTGATAGAACTTTCTACTCCTTTAGTGAATACAAAGTTGAAATAAGATTATTTAAAGATATAACTAGTTTCTCACGTAATTGAATTAAAGATGCCTGCCAAATTCCTCAAAACTTAAGTGACGTTTAATTGGGTGGCCTGAATTGTTAAATTTGAAAACATACAAGGCTAAATTGGTTATCACCAAACCATAAGGGACAATATTATTTCAAGCTAAACAATGAGGGTCAAATATTCCTCATTGTTATAAAATTGAAGAAAATTAGAAGTAATGTTATAAGACTAAAGACAATAAATGGAAGGAATGGAGAATTTTGTCTTTTCTCGAACGAGTATGTGAGTAATAAGTTTCTTAGAAGAACTTTTTAGAGAATTATAGAGAGAGAATGAATTCAAGATTGCAAAGGATTGAAGGGGGTCATTTCTAATGATATAATGCCCCTCTATTTATAGGAGAAATGAACGCGTTTTTCTTTTCTTAGTTTGGGCTGGATGGTTTGAACAAATAGAAATGAGGGAAAGCTGCTTATTTGTTTGAATAGTCAGAAGTCAGGTATAGCTGCTGTCGGTGGAACTTTGAAGAAAACTTGGACATCCATGATGTTATCCCTGATGTCATTTGCTGCAAGACATCAGAGATGACATTTGTTGCATGACACTCCCTCTTGGATGTCAAGTGTACACGAAGAATATGCCTCGTTAAAATCTTATTAAGGAAAAATCCAGTGGGATAAAAATCTTAGTGAAGGAAAAAGAGTACACTATTCTTGTGTATTAATTTCTCCCCCTGATTTGGACATTACTTGAGGTCAGCCAATCGATGCATTCCAATCTTTCTCACCAACTTCTCAAATGTTGAAGTAGGTAATGCCTTGGTAAATAAATCTGCCAGATTATCATCTGATCGAATTTGTTGCACATCAATTTCACTATTCTTCTGTAACTCGTGAGTAAAGAAGAATTTTGGTGAAATATGTTTCGTCCTATCTCCTTTGATATATCCTCCTTTTAATTGTGCTATACATGCAGCATTGTCTTCATATAATATTGTCAGAGTATTTTTGTTCTCAGGTAATAACTCACAATTCTTTCGAATGTAATGGGTCATTGATCTTAGCCATACACATTCTCGACTTGCCTCATGAATTGCCAGTACTTCAGCATGATTTGAAGGAGTAGCAGCTATTGATTGCTTTGTAGATCTCCATGAGATAGCTGTGTTACCGCATGTGAATAGATAACCTGTCTATGATCTTGCTTTATGTGGGTCAGATAAATACCCAGCATCAGCATAACCAAGCAATTCAGGTTGAGATGTCTTTGAATAAAATAGACCAAGATCAGCTGTTTCTTGGAGATAACGAAAAATATGTTTAATTCCATTCCAATGTCGCCTTGTAGGAGATGAGCTGAACCTTGCTAATAGATTTACAGCAAATGAAATGTCTGGTCTTGTACAATTAGCAAGATACATTAGTGCACCAATAGCGCTGAAATATGGTACTTCAGGACCAAGTATTTCTTCATCTTCATCTTTTGGTCTAAAGGGATCCTTGACAGGATCTAATGACCGAACGACCATTGGAGTACTTAAGGGATGTGCTTTATCCATATAAAACCGCTTTAATATCTTTTGGGTATAAGTAGTTTGATGAATAAAAATTCCATCTTCCAGATGTTCAATTTGCAAACCAAGGCAGAATTTGGTTTTTCCAAAATCTTTGACCTCAAATTCTTTTTTCAGATATTCTACTGCCTTTTGGAGCTCTTTAGGAGTTCCAATTAAATTAAGGTCATCAACATAGACAGCAATAATTACAAAATTGGACCCATCCTTCTTTATAAAAACACATGGACAAATTGGGTCATTGATATAACCTACCTTGTGTAAACACTCACTAAGGCGATTATACCACATACGTCCAGATTGTTTAAGTCCATATAAAGACCTTTGTAATTTGATGGAATAAGTTTCTCTAGACTGGAATTTACGTGCTTCAGGCATGTTAAATCCTTCAGGGATTTTCATATAGATATCATTTTCCAATGTTCCATATAGATAAGCAGTGACTACGTCCATTAGACGCATATCAAGTTTTTCATGTACTGCCAGACTTACAAGATATCGAAATGTAATTCCGTCCATTACTGGAGAGTATGTTTCATCATAATCAACTCCAGGTTTTTGTGAAAATCCTTGGGCTACAAGTCGTGTTTTATATCGCACGATTTCATTCTTTTCATCCCTTTTCCTGATAAATACCCATTTATATCCGACTGGCTTAACACCTTCAGGTGTTTGGACTACAGATCCAAAAACTTTTCTTTTAACCAATGAATCCAATTCACATTGGATCGCATCCTTCCATTTTGGCCAATCATGTCTACGCCGACATTCATCAATCGATCTAGGTTCATGATCCTCATTTTCATTCATAACATCGAGTGCTACATTATATGCGAAAGCATTATTTATAATTATCTCTTTCCGGTTCCAACTCTTATTTGTAGTGACAAAATTTACTAAATTTTCAATAATTTCAGTTTGTTCTTTTGGAATCAGCTCTTCCAAAGCGACTTTTTCAACTTCTTCAGGAGGTTGAATTTTGTCACTAACAATATTTTGACTTTCATTATTTAATCCTCTTTTCTTTAGAGGATTTTTATCTTTGGAACCAAGAGGTCTCCCACGCTTCAGGCGTGCTTTAGATTCATTAGCACTTGCAATTTGCCCTTCTAGGACATCAATTTTCACCGGAACGTTTTCTGCAGGAATATGTGATTTAATAACTCTTCTGGAGTCATTAAATGCATCCGATAATTGATTTGCAATTTGTTGCAAATGTATAATTCTTTGAACTTCTAGTTCACAATTTTTTGTACGAGGATCAAGGAAATCTAAGGAAATTTTTCAAGTGATTTCCTTTCTTGGTTGATCTTTTCCTCCCCCTAATGCCGGAAAATTTGATTCATCAAAATGACAATTTGCGAATCTTGCAGTAAATAAATCACCTGTCAAGGGTTCAATATATTTAATAATGGAAGGTGATTCATACCCGACATATATCTCCAATCTTCTTTGGGGCCCATTTTAGTACATTGGGGCGATGCAATTGGAACATAGACCGCACACCCAAAAATTCTCAAATGAGAGATATTGGGCTCATAGTCAAATGCTAATTGTAAGGGAGAATAGGTATGATAACTAGTCGGCCTGATTCTCACAAGTGTTGCTGCATGTAATATAGTATGTCCCCAAGCAGATGTTGGGAGTTTAGACCTCATCAATAATGGTCTGGCAATCCATTGTAGCCGTTTAATAAATGATTCAGTTAGACCATTTTTGTTGTGAACATGAGCTACTGGATGTTCCACAGTCGTCCCAATAGACATGCAATAATCATTAAAAGCATGTGATGAATATTCACCAGCATTATCTAAACGAATTCTTTTGATTGGATAATCAGGGAATTGTGCTCGCAATTTAATTATCTGAGCAAGCAATCTCGCAAATGGCAGGTTGCGAGAAGATAATAAACATACATGTGACCATCTAGTTGATGCATCAATTAGCACCATAAAATATTTAAATGGTCCACATGGTGGATCTACTGGCCCACATATATCACCCTGAATTCGTTCTAGAAATGTAAGGGATTCAGTACCAACTTTAGTTGGTGATGGTCTAATAATTAATTTCCCTTGAGAGCAAGCAGCACATGAGAATTCATTTGACTTTAAGACCTTTTGATTTTTCAATGAATGGCCATGTGAATTTGTAATGATTCGTCTCATCATTATAGATCCAGGATGCCCGAAACGATCATGCCAAATCATAAAATCATTTGGATTAGAAGACTTCTGGTCTTCTAGATGATTGACTTCAGTTGCACTTATTTTGGCATAATATAAACCAGAAATAAGAGAAGGCAACTTTTCTAATACACATTTCTTCCCAGAAATGATATTTGTAATCAATAGATATTCATCATTTGTCTCATTCATTGTCTCGATATGATATCCATTTCGGCGAATATCTTTAAAACTTATCAAGTTTTTTCGAGATTTGGGAGAGAGTAATGCATTATTTATAATAATTTTATTCCCTTTAGGAAGAAAGATAGTGGCTCTTCCGGAGCCTACTATCAATTTTGCACTTTCACTAATTGTATTAACATTTGTCTCTCCCATTTCTAAATGAGAAAAATATTTCTCATTTTTAAGTACAGTGTGCGTAGTAGCACTATCAATGAGACAAATATCATCATTATTTAATCCCAAATATTTGGCATTCATTTTTTCTTCAGAAAGAATATCACAAATAAAAGTAGATATTAATAAAATGCACAAATATCATAATACAAAAGTAACTTTCATTAAAAGATGTGAAAATAATAAAAGTACATATTGGGCATTTGACAGCTTCATCATTTTGTATCTTCAGGATACACAATAAAATCAGCCATATCAAGGGATGTCATATCCACATCATCATTACATTCATTTTCTTGATCAATGGTAGATGTTCCTTGATCAATAAAATTGGTCTCAATACCTTTATTCTTCCCTTTCAATGATGCTTGATAAAGTTCAACAAGGTGATCCGCCGTACGACAGGTACGGGACCAATGTCCTCCCATGCCATATCGGTAGCACTTTTCTTCATAATTTTTCTTTTCTTTATATTTTTTATTGTTGTTGTTGTTGTCCCGCTTCTGGGGGATATTCTGTCTCATGTCATGGTTATTATTATTGTGGTAAGGTATATATCTATCATGACCACGTCCACGTCCACGACCTCTACCACGGCTACGTCCGTGACCTCTGCCACGGCTATGTCTGGAATTTGAAGATTGAGTCACATTCACTTCAGGGAATGGACTAGTATCAGTTGGTTGGGACTCACGATTTTTCCATAATAATTCATTATTTTGTTCAGCCAGTAAAAGACATGTAATCAGTTCAGAATATTTTTTGAAACCTTGTGCTCGATACTGCTGTTGCAGAACCACATTCGAGACATGAAATGTGGAAAATGTTTTTTCCAACATATCCTCATCAGTTACATTTTCTCCACATAATTTTAATTGAGAGGTTATTCTGAACATGGCTGAATTATATTCAGGGACAGATTTAAAATCTTGCAGCCGTAAGTGTAGCCAATCATACCTGGTTTTTGGAAGTACGACCAACTTCAGGTGATCGAATCTTTCTTTTAAACTTATCCACAGATCTAGTGGATTTTTGACTGTCAGATATTCCGTTTTCAAGCTTTCATCAAGATGATGGCGAAGGAATATCATGGCTTTGGCATGGTCTTGACTTGTGGCATCATTATTCTGGACAATAGTTTTTCCAAGTCCTTTGGACTCAAGATGTATCTCAACATCCATTGCCCATGATAAATAATTTTTTCCAGAAATATCGAGTTGTACAAATTCCTATTTTGTGAGATTTGCCATGATAAAATTAAATGAGTTATAATTAAATAATGGTACCTTAAGATTCACGAACAGATTGCAGATCCAGTTCTTGGAGCAAATCTGGATAACCTTCAGAATCTGGCTTTGTCACTAATTGCCCAGTGGTGTAATCCAAATTCTTATGAGAATTGTGGAGCAGGTTTGGACAAACCGATAAGACTATATGCTCCGATTTAATATGAAAGAAGGTGGTAAATTTTGACTCTAATATGGTAGAAAATATGGCAGAGTTTCGTGCTGATAACGTGTTATAAAATTGAAGAAAATTAGAAGTAATGTTATAAGACTAAAGACAATAAATGAAAGGAATGGAGAATTTTGTCTTTTCTCGAATGAGTATCCGAGTAATAAGTTTCTTAGAAGAACTTTTTAGAGAATTACAGAGAGAGAATGAATTCAAGGTTGCAAAGGATTGAAGGGGGGTCATTTCTAATGATATAATGCCCCTCTATTTATAGGAGAAATGAACGCGTTTTTCTTTTCTTAGTTTGTGCTGGATGGTTTGAACAAATAGAAATGAGGGAAAGCTGCTTATTTGTTTGAATAGTCAGAAGTCAGGTATAGCTGCTATCGGTGGAATTTTGAAGAAAACTTAGACATCCATGATGTTATCCCTGAGGTCATTTGCTGCAAGACATCAGAGATGACATTTGTTGCATGACACTCGTAAGTGTTGAGACTTGCCAATGTTTATTGGTAGAATTGACAAAAAGGTTTTCTATTACTTTAAAATTAAAATTGAAGTAAAGATAAAGGATTATTTTTCAGGGTTGAAATGAAAAACTCAATGCATTGCTTCCAGTTTCATCTAATTGAGTTGAAGATGTTGCCAGATTCTTTAAACACTTCAGTGACTTTCAGTTGGATGACCTCAATCGTTAAAGTTGAAAAATATAAGGGGCTAAATTGGCTTTCACAAACAAATGAGGGACAAAATTAATTCAAAGCAAAAAGATTGGGGACTAAAATGGTAAATATCCTGCCTATCTATTTGGATTTAATGATATTCTCTTACATTAAGGATGGGAATATTGAAGTAAAGGATTGGGAGGAAACTCTGCTCACAGCTGCTGCTGGTAGGGCAGTTCTAATAATATCAGTTATATTGCTGTGATGTCTGATGAATGCAAAGTTTTAATTGAGTGAACATGAATCAGTTAAAGGTGCAAACATCTTATCACAGCTTAAAGATCAAATGCTGTGAAATTAACAAGACATCAAATCTTTCAACACACCACTGCTAAGCAAATGTTGGAGGGGTTTAACTATGCCTAACCTCCTGAAAGGACAGAACTCAAAGAAGTTCAAAATGGAATATTCATGCCAGGAACAATTTTTGGTTTTGTCAGTCAGAAGAAGTCTTTAAAATTGTGGTGCAAATTTCTTTCCACTTACTAGTATACATTATAGGCTGAAATAACTTTCACCATTGAAATTATGCAGGCCTAGATTGAATATTTTGACAGCAATTGAGTAATTCTCCACTGTTACAGATAAGCATCATATTTGTTTTTAGTCTTTATGGTGTCCATGGAGTGCAAATCTAAATTGGTTTATAGATCATGTAACCACCTACAATTGACTGCACAAATTATATACCATTCATAGCATATTTGACTTAAGAGTGTCTAAAAGATGACACTGGAATCAAGTAAAGATATATTAGTTATAGTCCCTCCTAAATGTCTAAAGCATATAGATCAAAACTTACTTTTGGAACTGCATTACTTCAATACCCCAACATTTAGTTTAGTTTTAAGTGTACTGGTCCATCTGCATGACTTCCTACTATAATCTTGTACACCTCTAGCACAATAACCGAAATCATGTTAGCCCAAAGAACACCCCACATATCAGGGTTGGTGTTTTCTCCTTACACTTCATAATGCATACCAACCTCTATGCAGTGTGGCAGTGGGATACCCATAGCAGGTAGAGAAGACCTGCAATTACTGTGCAGAACTTCATAAAAGGCAAGCATAGTTCTGTCAAACCAGCTACAACTTTTACCGATATGAAACCTTGTCTTCCCGCGTACATGAACCACACCGGCTAGCTTTGCCTCTTTTATGTCATCAATTTCTTCATCCAAGGAAGTAGTTGATTGCGCACAATCAGATGAATCACGTACATGATTCTGCAAGCTGTTGGTAACTTGAAGAACAAAGTCATCGCCTTCAAGGCTAAGAGAATCTGCGTAGCCATACTGAATCACACACCCATAAACTCCTTTGAGGCCCAATTTATTGACAATAATTCTCTCATGTGCGGGGACTTTTGGAACCAGCAAGTATCTAAGAGTTGTAAAAACAGTAACATTGTGTAGGGATTTCATATTCTTCATGTAATGACCAAGTACTGGAGTCAGCCCATCTTGAATCTTAGTGTAGAAAAAACATAGTCCAGGAACCCTCTGGATGCCGGGATCAGATAGCAGTGCTTTAAGACTGTCCACGTCTATCTTGTGTGTTAACTCATACTCTATCTTTCTCTGCCTTCCATAGAACCAGCCAAACATAATAAAAGCTAGCATGACAGAAATGGCAAATGGAATCCAACCACCTTCTGGAATTTTAGTGAAGACAGAGCTCACATAGACACCCTCCATCACGAAAAAGATAACGAAATACAGTGCAACTAGAACAGGCGGAGTTCTCCAAATAATGATCATGACTAAAGTCAGCATAATGGTTGTAATAAGCATGACCATGGTGACAACAACTCCTGAATAGATGGTGGATTTGATTAGAGAATGGAACACAAGGAAAAAAATGGGAATTAATAGTAATCAACAATTTCTTTATGAAAACATGATGTTGCAGATTAGTCACATGGCAGTTATATAGGAGATTTATTTGATTGATCATGAAGACATTCACAGCTTCTCTGAAATAAAAATTAAAAAGTTTTGGAGTCATACAATCTCAATACGCTTATAACCCTATGGTTCATTGATCTAAGTTCTAATGTCCCTGGGGAATAGCAAATGTCAACTCAACACCTTCTGAAGTTCTATTCAAGTGTAAACTAAAGTTTTAACTGATTAAGGAGATGCAATCCCTTAAATATAGTAATACTAACAAGTACAAACATTTTTATGAGAAAATGTCAAGTTATGAAACATGCCATTAAGCAAAATATATAAAACAGGAATAGTTGATCCCTACTGACTGGAACTGCTTATTCTCAATACCTTTATGAAGGAAACAAAAAAAAAAAATCATGCCTAGGTTGCTTGGTTCAATCTCAGTTGGCAATATGTCGAAGGAGAAAATTGATTGACAAAGCTAGAAATGAAGTGAGGTTACTCAACTAATATAGCAATGCTTGTAAGTGGTGGGTTGATCAAACAAAACAATGAAATGGGGTTGATATTTATTTCTTACCGAAAGCATTTCCAATATCTTGCCCATCTCCAAATATTAGTATGACAGCAACACAAATAACCATCAGAATATAGTTGACTTCTGGAGAATACACCTCTCCTTCTTGCCTGCTTGATGTGTGGACTATCTTGACCCGAGGGAAATAATCAAGTGCAACAGACTGTTTGATAATTGAAAATGTAGCAGAAATCAATGACTGGCTAGCTACAATAGCAGCCAGTGTGGCTATCACAAACATGGGCCAGTAAACAGGAGATGGTATAAACTTGTAAAACCCATCCTGATGGTCATATGGGTTTCTGATCAAGTAAGCAGTCTGGCCAGCATATGTCAGAACTAGGGATGGATATATTGTGAAGAGAAAAGCTATCTGCCAGAAATGAATGGAGTTAGGATTAAAATAATAATAATAATAAAGCTAAACATAAAGATGATGAAGATCTTTTATCATTCACCTGAATTGAACTTTTGTTGAAATGACCAAGATCAGCAAACATCGCCTCAGAACCTGCATAGAAGTAATGATACAGATTTCAAATAATGAACACCAAGTCCTCAACCCACTTGCTGCAACCCCAAAGTACTTAAATCTTCAGGAAGGAAACCAAACCAGAAACCAAAAAAAGAAAATGGAAAAGAAAAAGAAAACTACGAGTAGATGATTTCTCAGGAAGTAACACCAGCAATTTTATCAGTCAAACTTGAGCAAAAATTATAAAATACTATTTAATTATTCATCAAATGTTTGTTTAGAATTGAATCCTGTTCTGTAGTTAATTATGATAACAGGAATGGTTTGCATCAGTTGTAAATTTCAGTTAAGTTTCCAACTTTCTGCTGAGCACTTCTTTCTGACAAGGGAATAGTGTACACCTGAATTTTACTTGGGTGGAGATATGTGTGAGGTAAAGTTTCAATTCAGTTGCTGACCAGGAGAAAAGCTACAAGTATTTCCAGAATAAACCTTCATGTTCTGCCCCTTCCCCCCTTCCCATTCCCACGACCAGAAAGTGGAAGTAAACCCATACATATCAATAAGTGAAAGAGAGAGACATTAGCTTGGACTCACATGATCTGAGCAGAGGGTTGTATGAGGCTTACCTGTAATGCAAAGGATTGTACCACTGAGCAACAGCCAGCCTTCCTTCCCGTTTCTCCAAAAGAAGGAGAATATGTAATGGGGTGATATTGCCTTGTAGATGCTGGGGTAATGCTTTATGATACTATAAATTCCCACAAGAGGAGTAGTGAGGGTCCATGCCCCCATTATAGGAGAGAAAAGGAAACTCACTCTCGAGGTACCATACTTCTGCAGGAGGAATAAAACAATGAGGACAACTGCTGACAAGACTTCCACCCAGGCTGCAAGTCAAAAATCAGAACTTCAAACACGACAAACTACTTGGTTACCAAATTTAGAGATACATGGAATGGCGATTGATTTAATTTGCTGATACTGAAAGTCCAGTCTTGCACCATCATTTAGATTCAGTTATTAGCTTAAATTCCCTTTTCTCCTTCACAATTAGAATTTCCTTATCATCTCTTCAAGTTCTAAGCTTCGAGATTCAAATCATTATAAACTCCGTCTAACTACTGATTGGTCATTACACTGTGCAGTAAAATTCATGTTTATATGACAACTGTTTTTCACCATGTTTCAGACATCCATGAAATGCATTCTAAAAACTTGGGAAAGTAGCTCTCTCCGCCCCCCCCCCCTCTCTCTCTCTCTCTCTCTCTCTCTTCAGACTTATGAATACTGGAAATATTAAAGGTAGAAGTAAAATTAGCTAGCAAATGTGCTTAGTACTTACTTTTACTAAATGATGGAAAAGGTGCCCTAATGCCATCCATTGCTGACAACACTGAGGCAAGGTTTTCAGCAAGAAGTCAATACAAGGATCAAAGAAAGAAATCTTCAATAAGGAAAAAAATGAAAAAAAATTAATGAACTCTCAGATGAGAGTTCCATGCTAAGCTACCTGAAATTGCAGGAGTAAGTACACCATCACCAATTAGCATGCACATGCCTAAAATTGCAATAAAAAGCAACACCCTTCTGGCAACCAAGCTCGCTTCAAAGAATTTACCGAGTTTACTTGGCTTTTCAGCAGTGCTTGATTTTGTGCATGAATGTTTTGAAGAAAGGATACTGATGTTTATGTTCCTACATAGTAACGAATAGAGGGCGAAAGTTCCACCTGCAAAAGCCAGTTTTTGACAATTCAAGTAACAGCCAAAGACAGTGTAGGTAAAAGCGTTAAGCTTTTAATTTTCTGCTCATTGAAGATGCATTAAACCTATTCTTTCTTAAAAGTATATCCACTTGTAGTTTCAAGAAGCTTTATGACATGAGAATATCTAAGATTCATCTTCTGAACTCCAATTGCTAATCAAGTCTCTTTAAGAGACTGCCGACGAATAAGCGTACAAAACAACAACAATTGGCTTTCTTTTAAACTCCAATTAAGCACAATATTGAAACAATAGTTTTATATGTTTGTTCCATTGAAGCTACTCCACCTGTGACTGTTATCTACAACACTGAGGCAAAGAGTACTAAAATGGTAACCTCCATTCTCACTTTCATGTCCACATAAAACATCTGTAAGAGGCTTGGACTAATTGTAGACACTACACACAAAGGGATGGAACACGGTCCTTGTGTCAATAATTAAAGTGACAAGAACCAATGAGCTAACAGTAGAGGCATGCTGTAAAATCATTTCATTCTTAACAGAAATATGAAGCTACTTCACAAACAGGGGCAGATGTCTGTATCTGTTTGAAGTGGTGCTTGGTACTTGGCAAAATGGGAAGTGGAAAACAGGACTTGACTGATACAATTCAGGAAACTTACCTTTAATGAATATAAATCAAAAGTCTTAAATATTTGCTTTACTTGTAGCATATGTGCCATCAAAAAGTAAAACAGAGAAAAGAAAAAATGCAATACATTGCAACCATAGTGTTGGAAACATCTGAAAATCAGATGCATGAAAATGTCAAGAATACAAAATATCAAGAAGTTCTGGCTGTCAAAAAATAGATTTCTTGGGCAAAGCGACTATTCACAAAAAGTTGGAAAAGGAACTATGTTGACTCCAACATCATTCAACAATTAAAATGAGAAAAGTCAGGAAAATAAACAAATGACTGATGTTTATGCATGAATGAATATTTTGCTTGTATAGGCAGTATAAGTTTTTCCCGAGTTTCATCAGTTGTAGATGGTAACATAAGTGTAAAAGTGGTAGCATAAACTTTTCACGAAAGTTAGTGCTAGAGAATACAATTTTAGATAGTATCTAATTCCAACAGTAGGACTTGGTAAGATGTGTTTTGCAACCAAGTTACTGATTAGTGTGTATGTCCATTAATCAACTCCCATAGAGCAATGCATAGATTTCTGCAACCAAAATTAAAAGGTACATAAGCTTATTCTGACTGACTTCAATGTCCCAACATAAACGTAACAATAATTTCTACGGTTTCTGAGATTTCCTTCAGGAAAACTAAAAGCAGTCTACTAGTCTTAAGATAGAAAATACAAAAATGCCACATTCAGCTAGAAGATTCAGAAGCATATCACAAGAGAAACAAAATTTGAACAAAAATAGAGTATGCTGATGTGAAGAGTGAAGTACATTTGTTGTAGAAGTTAGACAAAAATATCAGCAACGGCATGAATAAATTGTTTGAGAAGAGTGCTCAGTTGAGGACACAATCAAAAATTTTTTGAAGATTAAAACTTCATCAGTCAGCATATATACATAAGCCATGTGAAAACTTGTATACCTTCACCCTGATCATCAGCCCTGACAGCTATACTGGCATACTTGACAACTCCGATTAGACTAAGAGTCCAGAAAATAATGCTGAAGATTCCCAAATAGTTTTCTTCTGTTGGAGATTTGAGTTGCATTGAAGGATAAACATACAGTGGAGAAGTAACTAGCCCACCAAAGACGACTCCCAATGTCTTGTAAGCAAGTAACAGATTTTGCCATTTTCCTGCAACCTAAACCAGAAACAGTTTCATGAAGACATAATCTAATCTAAAAGATTGAACATGTGGAGAAAAGAACAAAGCCACAGCTTAAGAGTCAGCGACTCTTCCTAAATACTTAAAACTATGTCTAAGTTGTTTCATTTGATTCTTCTTGTTCTGAAATTACTTTATCTTATATTAATTAGCCCTTATAATCTTCACCAACTTCCCACCTCCTTTTCCAATAGGCATCCCATAGCTGCGTGATAAGTTCTTCGACTTATGAAAATATGTCATCTTAGAGAAATCCTAGGAAGTTAGGTGAGAAAGTACGAAAAACGAAATTTTCATCATACCAGAAAAGGGAATTCTTTTATGTGTCCTTAGTGATCCTTCAAACCCTGTGCTTAAAAATCACTATTTCATAAAATTATGGTACTCAACGAGTCAATTAAAACAATAAGATACTAAATATTCTTAATGCATATGCTTTTAATTCTCTAGCTTACTGATCACTTAGGAGTCATGGTAACAACTAACCAATCCAAATTTCATGCTAGAATTGATGTCTAGATCAGTACAGAGTTCTTATAGTACATGAAGCATCTTTGGGATCACAGCTGAATATAGCTTACTGAAAGGAATAACCAGGACTAGAGTAGAACAGAAAAACAATCCTGTGAAAACAGATTATTAAGGAGCCATGTAACAGAAAAAGAAAAATTATCAACTGACATGTTTTACTGTAAAGCTAACAGTTGAAAAATCAACCGTCCAACTGCTGCAAAATGCATGACAAAATGACTATAGAAAAATGGCACAATGGTTATTATCAGTTTATGCTCCTATTTCCCAGTCAGCAAAGGAATATACACCATCTCATTAAACTTGATGAAAACTGTCTTGTGACCATTTTTTAACTACTATTTTGACTGACTGACTTTTATGCCTCCAAGAATGCATTGGTTTGCTGAATATATTTAGAATCATTGTACTTTTGCTAGGGAAAACATTAACAAAAACCTAACAAAGAAACCAACAAATAAATTCCTTTTTCTCTCTTTTTTTAATGTGTGTGCATCCAAAGTAAGAAAACAGCTTCAAATTTAAAAATGTCCTTCAACCACATCGAACCATTTTGATTGATGACAAGGCAAGCAAAACCACACATGATTGATGGCAAGACAAGCACTACCACACATGATTGATGGCAAGACGAGCAATACCACACATGATCGCTTGTGCTCTGATGCAGCAAGCATAAGATGACATGGCAGTAATAATTTCTTTTTTGTCATTGGTCACTTATCTACTCTAATCCTACTCCTACTCCTACTTCTATTCCTACTCTAGTCTAATCCAGGGGACGAGGCCCAACTGGACTACAGGGGAGTCGACAAGGACTGAACCACCATCAGATCAGATGGGTACACTGTGCACCCGTATGGATTTGAGAAAACTACATGTTGTGACAAATGATGGGAGATAAGGTTTGAAGCCTTGACCTCCTACCCACCAAGACTTAAAGTCTTTAGTGGTGGGACAGTAATAATTTGTAGGTTGAGTAATTTTGTTAGATGACTTATAATTTGTCTCCACTCTTTTGCTTTCCTCGTCAACAAAATTTTTGTTTGTGGGTTCCCATCTTTTCCGTTTGCAAATGCAGTATAACTTTCAACACATACATAGCTAGAGACAAAAATAGTGGGGGCAAGACAAATTCCACAATTTAACAGTTCTTGTTTTGTTCCTATCAAAATATTGAAACTTTTGAAACAAATGTTTGCCGCAAACTAAAAGCTATTAGTCTATCTATGCCTGCAATAACACCACAAAAAAAAAATAATAAACTGATGTTCTTCCTGAAATCCAATATCTGACCAGAGTTGTTACACGTTAAAGAAGTCAAGACACTCAACAATTATCAGTTTCAACTGTTAAAAACGTATAAAATAGCAACTAATCCCTCCATAACTTATATAAAATTCTCTAAGTTTCAAAAATTTTCAAAAGAATCCCAACCACCAATTAATGAACCGTCACTGACAAATGCTGAGAACACTTCAAACTAATTAACAGATGTTCACCCTTTCAACGACACTTTAGCTGGTAGCAGAAGTCAATATGATGAGACCGCAATACAATGGCAAGTTCTTACCAGCTGAGACCGCAATATGTTGACGTTCACCCTTATTTTCTGAACAGTTGTGAAGTTCATGAATTTCATCATGCATTAGAGTTCCAAAAGTTTCCCCGAATTCGAATCGTTTATTTAAGGGGCGTAATTAATCCCAAAAAAAGAAAAAAAAAAGGAAAAAAAATTACTACTAGAAAGTGTGCTGTAAAATTGGCGTACCTTGTTGTCCAACGTTGGCGGGGATTGAATTAAACGGTTGAGGTCGTGAAACCGAGCGCTGCGTAAAGAGACCGCCCCAACCTCATCATTATTATTGTTACGATGATCAATCACAGTCACCACCACATCATCAGACTGAGCCACCGCCGAGTCATATGGCCGGACATGGCGATCCATGCTACGTTTAACTCAGCAAACAAGCAACCCCACAACCCCACTTTCCGCCTCTCTCTCTCTCTCTCTCTCTCTCTTTCTCTGTCTGATAAAAGCTAACACACCACCTGTGTTTCTCTGCGCTGTATGGACCATGCATTATATAGACGGAGAGGGCATTAAAAATTCTTAAAGACTCCACAGTCTCCACACTTTCCAGGAACCGGGGAAGAGAGGGGGGGTGGGGGTTCACTTTCAAGGATTTTAGAGAGGGCCCCTGGAATGATTCCTTCCCCACGTGTCTTTCTATTTTTTTAGGATTTGATTCAGATGAGAAGTTTTGTTTGGTTGAAGGAAGTATTTGCAACCGAATTAAACGTTTGGTGTGGAAAATTACAAGGGATGGCCTCCTGGCCTCAAGATTTTGACGATTTTCCAATGACAAATACAATATCGTCACGAGGATGTTGAACGGTCTAGATTTGTTTGGACTCGCCTAATTTTAAGATGTCATCATGTTCCACGTTTTCTTCTTCTTCGTCTTTTTCCTTTTTTTTTTTTTGGTTATGGATGGATAAAATGGTGAATTAAGTACTGATAAAACTGAAATTTAAAATTTAAAATTATTAAATTATTACATTTTTAAGTACTAAATCTGACACATTTGAGTATATATTACATTAAATGATAAATGATTAATTTTTTGAGTAAATTTTGTCTAGAAAATTCAGTGTCACTTAATTAATTTAGATGTTCAATTTTTAGTTATCAAACCCGTCTAAACATATTAAAATCTAAATTTATTAAATTTAAGTGTTGAATTGGATTAGCTACTCACGTGCAATTTTTGGGAATAGGGTGCTCGAGGAAATTTGCAAATTAAAAATGCATCATCAAATAAGAATTTTAATCAATGGCTAGGCATTTCGACCTTATTTGAAAAATAGGAGAGTGTATGGTATTTTTTTTCCAACAAACGGTAACAGATTTATAGATATTAACACTTGATAATACAAGGATTAGTTACAAAAAGGAGATACTACCCTCATTTCCTTCTTCACTAACTCAATCAGCCACATTGGGAAATCATGTTCCCATTCGATGTTATGTACTAGCTTAACTGCAAACTGAGTTAGTGCATGGCTAATTTCATTTTCTGATCTAGGAATAAACACAAAAGAACAACTGTCAAAGTCTGATCTAATTTCCTGTACATCTTCTAGAATAGTTGCAATGCTGTAATCATACTCAGTGCATCGGTTAATCTGCTCAACTACTGATTTGCAGTCTGTAGAGTGTATGGTATTTGCTTTTCAAAATTTGTGGTTATTCTCTGGCCATTTCACTTAAATCCCTCTACATTTATTCTTTTTAAATTTGCTTTTTTTATTAATATTTGATTTATTATTATATTTTTTTTAAAACCTATAAAGATTTTATGTTTGACTAAGGAGCATCATGTCATTATGAATGAAAAACAAGTGCCAATGAGTTCATGGTGGAAAGCAATGATTACATAATGATGATTGTGCTTTGTTAATAGATTTCTACAACTATAGAAAATATTTGTTATTATTGTGCATTTGAGATTCCTTTTTAATTTGGATAGGACTATATGTCGTAACATTATCTTCTTTGTTTACTTTTTTTTTTTTTTTGAAAAGTATTGTTGGTTAGGCTAATTTGTACACCTAACCCTATTATACGGGTTAAATGCTACAGTTAATCAATTAATATCTGTATCTATATGTATTACAGAGGGGTTTTAGTGAGGAGCCTCTCAATGGCTTCCAAACTTCCCATTCTTTTTTCTAGATTTTTTATATTTTAATACATAAAAGTAGTGGGTTATAACCAATCCTATCACCAGTCAAATTTAAAATTTAAAACTTTCCCATTATCTACTTCATAACCTGTTTATAGTTTGTTATTTATACTTCAAGTCATTTTTACTCCTTAATTAAAGACAAATGCTCATTTGTATGCTATATTAATACAATTTTACATTTTTATAATTAAGATATGTTTATCACTAAACTAATCCTATAACCACCCCTACAAATGAGTTTTGCAAATTGCAATCACGTTTCAAAAAAACCACCATATCACCACCACGTTTCCCACTCCGATGAAGACTCCTCCAATTTAAGAATTTCACTCTAATTAAAACTCCTTCAAGACATAGCATCCTACAGTTCATTCTTTCAACCAAATTACCCCATATGCTCATTTGTCATCTTTTGGTTAATAAAAACAAGAACAACAATTCTATTGGTACGTAATTTTCATTTGATTACAATACAATTGTAAATCTGACTGCTGATACTATTTCTTCTTTAAGTATTGTATTTCTTTGGTTAACAATTATCATAAAATATATTACATTATTACACTTAAAACAAATACAAAAACTATTGATTCTTAGTTTAATATATATTTTAATGCATTTCTAGATCAAAGAAATAAAAACTCTACCTCTCCTCAAATTCGACAGCCATCAACATCACCAGTGATTCTGCATGATCATGGTAAATATAAACTTTCTTATACCATCAAACTAGAAAATTTTTACATGCGCAAATTTGACATAGAACACAATTTTGACATGGATTATAAATTAATAAAAGGGCATTTAGATAGTTATTTTCTGGAATGTTTATCAAAAATTTTAAAACAAATATGTGTTTAAATGATTATCTTGGGAAATCATCACAAAAAATAGTACTTAGTATTTCACCAAAGTTATGCCCAATTATTTTTCCTTCATGATTATAATTCTAATTCTTTATTTGAAAAAAATCTTGAAAAGTAAGATAATGAATTCTAAATGATAAAAGGAATAGAAAGATTGGAGTATAAGGCCGGAAAGGGTAAAAATAAGGTAATGAATCCTAAATAGTAAAAGGAGTATAAAGATAGGAGTATAGGATTGGGGAGGGTAAAGTCAAGGAAGCTATAGTTGTGGGTTGGGATGAAACTATCAAAATGGATTATTTATGTGGGTTAAATGGATATAATTTTAGTGATTTTGGTTATCTTATCCATTTATAATTCACTGCAATATTTTATTTATATTTCCTCCCATATTCTTTGAGCAACAAAAAAATAGATCATTGTAATCAACAAAAATAAGAACACATTGCATTAATAAATAAAGTTTTACCTAAAAAATTACATAGAAGAACCCATAGTGGTGATCATAAGGAGTTTTAATTTTGTCACTCTACAAGAATCTCAAAATAATTTAGGTATGAATGCAAGAAATCAATTTATACTTAATGAGTTAATTAAAACTTTGAAAGAGGGGAGGGAGGAAGTAGGATAAAATTTAACAAAATTAAAGAACAGGAAAAGAATTTACAAAAAGTAGAATATAATTATTGAATTTGTTACTAATGAATTTGAATCTAAGTCTAATTTAATTAGGTCCAAATAGGTAGTCCCAATCTATCCATTTAATAGCCACTAATTAATGAGTTTAATTGGGTTACCGATTTAAAGATAATAAAATTGCATACCCATACTCATTTGTTGAAGAGCAAGTTGAAAAATTGATAATTATTTACAACTATATATGGAGAGTAACAGGATATAAGGTAAATAAGGTGTGAAATTGGGTGAGAGATTACATAATTTGATAGAAGCAAGTTAGAGCGAAGGAAATGTAGAGTTTATAGGATAGAGAAGAGTTTGAAGGAAATGAAAAGTTTGGGTGAAAAAGGTGAGGAAGAGGGTAATGAAAAGTAGGGAAAAGTCAATAAGAAGTGATGCAAAAAAAGAGAACATGGTAAGAAGGGGTAACATTTTATGATTGGAATGCTTTTAGTATTTCTTTAGATATTTTTGTGACCTTTGTTCATATTTTTTAATATACGTTAAGGTTTTAGATAAAGTACATAAATACAATATAAATTAAATACTAAAATAGTACTCTTTTGATTTTTTTAAACCTATTTTCATGTAACTAATATAAATAATTTATTTACTATTATTATTATTATATTAAACATTAATCCGTGCATTGCACGGGTTGCAACACTAGTGATTAGGGTATGCTTAATAATTTTGTTGAACCGCTATATGCAATTAGGGTTAACAAAAATGAACCGGTTAATCAGTTCATGAACACCTCTTCTTGGGATGCAAAAATTATTATGCAAAATCTCTCACAAAATAACTAGCGCTAATCGGGTTTAATTTGAAAGATTTACTTTTGTTGAAAACTAAAATCTTATATTATACACTACTATTATTGCAAAATATTTTTGACATAAGTGCGTCTTAATGCATGATACACAGACTTCATCCATATTTGAATTTCCTTTTTTTTTTAATATTTGTGGCGAATAGAAAAATTTTACAGCCACAATAAAAGAAAATTGAATCCATTATCATACTAATCAAAGTGTCGGTGAAGTTCCTGCTTTTTGAAATAACTAAAGATGGGTCCCCTGTGAACGCCTTTGGTCCAGAAATAAAGCACTATAAGTCAACAAACGCATAGACCAAAGTTTTATCTTTTGTGCATCAAGTTTTGTTGGCTGCGGGTCATTTATCTTTATAGGCTCACATTTTCATTTCTTATGATACACCTATGTATATATATATTGAGTATTTGTGTCATTGTATAGGAGAAAAGGGAACTGAGTGCAATAATAAACAGTCGCTCTTTGACTAATTACTAGAAAAAACAATGGTTAAAATTATTTAATTTAATTCATAATCTTTATAGGTGGTGCCAACAAAATATTAAGTCGGAGAGAATTTAAGAGTCAAATCAAAGAGCATACGAGCATCTGGTCAATGTGTGTAGTCCCTACCGGTTAAATTTGGTTTTGGAATTTTTAGTTAAAGCTCTTCAGGATTCACTATGGTTGAATTTATACATCGTTAAAAGGAATGTCATTCTATATAGTATTCTATTGTCAGAAGTTTTCTATTTAAATAAGTTTTTTAAAAATTTTTTCTAGCTGGAAATGGGTGAAATTTAATAAACGGAGAAGGAATAGGGAGATTAGAATCTAGAACCTCTACGTTCTAGAGCTATTTAAATAGGTTATTACTAATATGAGTAATGTTCTATATTGGTTAAGAAATTTGTTGTTGGAAGTACGAACAAAAAGTAAAACAAATGTGTGTTTGAATTTGCATTATTTGTAAAAAAAATTACTTGCTTGCATCAAAAATATATTTTTCAATCTACTGTCTTTTTTATCTTTTTAACTATTTTTTATCTCATCTACATTATGGACCCGTTTGGCAAATGAGTTTTTTTGGTATTTGTCTAAAACTTTACTATAGTTTACGGCAGAAGTTGTAGAAAAAATTTTTGAATTGTATAAATTTTTGGATATATTGAAGTGTATAGTTTGAAAGCTTTGATAAGTTTTTAGGGATTACTGTAGTTACAATTATTAAAAAACTTGTAGAAGACAAATTTGGTTAAAAACTTGTTTACCGAACAGGCCCTTTTTCGTGAAGACAACAATATCAACTTTGAAGTGCTGCATGACTTAACTGTCGAAGCACTAAATGCGCGCAAGTATATATGAATATGACCGATTCAATAAGTATATAAAAATACATAATTATGTTTAAAATCTAAACAAATGTATTCATCTATAGTCCTAGTTTTTTGGGGGAAAATTTTTTTGGAAGTAATTTAAGCAGACACAATTTCATAATTTATTGAGAAGTATAGTTTAAAATCTAAATATGGTTAATATAAGGATTAATTTTTCCTACAGGACCATTGAACCGTTTTCTAAAAGTTTTGAATTTTCTATCACAAAATTAATGCTATACTTTCAACTACAATTTATAAAAGATAATATCATCTTAATAATTAAGGTAAAGTTGTAACAAATCAATAGATATGTTATCACAATCCTTGTGAGTGAAATTCTCCAACTACTTCAGAATTTATTTAGTAAGACTCCAAATGAACCATCAAACCAAACATGCTATTGCAAAATCAGAATCTCATTTGGCTCAAAACAATTTAGAATACTCTTGTTTCAGCCTTCAAGTTTATATCTCTTTTGGATCCACTATAGAATCGAAGAATTTCAGTAAAGTAAACATCTTGTTTTCCTCACGTTTAACTTATTTATTCTATCCACATTTTTATGTCTGATGCGTGTATCTGCTATCATTAGTGTAGTTTTTTTTTAATCATTAAACTTATCATTATTTTCTATTAAAAAAGGAAAATAAAAAAAAATCTAATGACAAAATCCACTTATCTACTAGTCATTCTGGTACTGTTTCCCACTACCAAGAACAATTTGTCACCTGATGAATAATTGCAAATGCTAAACTTATGCGTATAGTGCGTTGCTGACGTAGCGTTTAGCGTCACTAACTTTTACTCTAGTGACGTAATTAGTGAAACATTGAATGACTATACATACATACATATATATATATATATTACATAAAAATATCATCGTTTATTAAATTTGCACTAATGGCACAAAGTATAAATGATGATGTACTGAATATGTAGCTCTACAAAGTTATGGGAATAAGTGTTAATTGAATCCATGAGCTCGCATTTGCTGAATGCGAAGACCCCCTGGACGGAATTGCATTCTCAAACTGTCCCCTTTGCAGAAATTTTTAAAAATTCATCATAAATTTGGAATTTTCTCTTTATTTTTATTCACGTCATTTTCTACTAAGTAATAGTCAACAAATACAAACAAAAGATCAGTAGTTAGTTGTGGAATTTGTTCGAAGGTGTATTGATTGGTAGCTTCCAACTTGCTTTTCTTGTTTACATGTGAAATTATTGGGAGTAAATCAGATACAACCGAATCTTTTTAAGGGTTCTTGCTCATCATTAAAGAGCAAAGATTTCAATATATATATATATATATATATATATATATGTGTGTGTGTATATATTTCACTATGTTCATCTGTCTTGCTTCTTCTCTCCTGGTCTTGCCCTACCACTCTTGAAAGAAGCTGAATAAACATGTAATGGAAAATCCTCGTCAGTTCTAACTTTGAATTAGGTTACAGAACATATTCAAAGTTCCACTTGCTTTCAACTCTTACCAATTTTTTCTTCGCACGTGAAAACTACAGGAGACTGTTAATGGAGGGGTTCACATAGTGGCAAGAATCCGTCTGCAACACAATGATATTGACTAGTCGTTTCAATTTTATCAAACTAATCTGATAGGTGTTTTTAGCACTTGCAACGTTTTCAAAATGGATTTTGGGACCTTGGAAGTTTGAATGACGTGCTAATAGAAATAGATAAGGATGTGCAAGAAGCTAGAGAGAGTGTATAAAATGTTAAAGTCGTCTTTCTTGAATCATAGACTTAAGAAGGATAGTTTTGTCATTTTAACACAGATTCTTTTGAGAATAAAATTTGGACTGTAATAGAGTCATAACTTGCTTTTGATCTGACTGTGAGAAAAACTCTAAGAGTCCTCTATTAATTACTAAGCAGACCCCATTAATTCATAGTGTTATAGACTTGAAAGAAAGAGTTTTCTTAATTATTTTTGTTGCTTCTGTTTTATTTTTTTAAATGAAGAGCGAGGATATTGTATCATTTTAAGATTCTTGCTAAGAAGCTAAGTCCTAGAAACTATTTACAAAACAATTCAATATTTATTTTTTGAATTCGATAAAGAAAAAAGAACTTACATATAGTTTTCAAAATAGTTTTTGAAAACTTTTGTGAAAGAGTGGAGCTTAATTATGAAATAGAACTTCAATATTGATTCCTTATGATATGTAGTGTTAAAAGCGTACATGTTGTACAAAAGTTTGGATGCGTTTGATAAAATTGAAGTTTGAAGTTTGAAATTTGAATTTTGAATCAATTAAGTTATTGAATTGTTAAATCCTAAATTTGATACATTTTGAATGTATATTAAGTGATAAGTGAATAATTTACCACTTCTTTTTTAGAGCAAGTTTTGTCTACGAAATTCAGTGCTACTTAATTAATTTAGATGTTAAATTTTTTATTATTAAACACGTCTGAACATCTTATGATCTGAATCCATTAAATGTAAGTGCTGAATTGAGTTATCAAACAAGGTCTTAGCATAAAACTATCCCTCATAGCAAATAATCAAATTTGTATTTTTTTTTTTTTGGTAAGTAGAAATTCTTGATTTCAAGATCCATTTCCTATTTACAACTCTCATTTTACCATCCAAGCCAACAAATTTACACGATCTTCGTTAAGGGTGGCAACGGGGGCGGGCGCTTGCTGGGATAGAAATGGGGCGGGGGAAGAAAATTTCCCCCCGTCTTAAAACAGGGCAGGGGGCAGGGGGCGGGGCAACATATACCCACCCCATCCTTCGTCCCATCCCCCATATATAAAAAAATTATATATATATATTTAAATTTATAGATATATATATATACACAACATAATAATTAAGTTATAATCCCATTCTTTGTATTTAATAATATAATTAATAACATAATTGTGAACATACAATTGTGACTTGGTCCTATTACATCTCAATCAGATGTTTAATGTCGTTTTATTAAATGGTTGCTAATCCTCTTTAATTATTAGTATTTGCAACTCGTTGAATGATCTAAGATTGAGTACTTGAGCATATCTTTATTGAATATTTTGAAATAGAATATATCCTGTAAACGAGTAGATTGTTAAATATGGTAAGTTGATTTCTTCCCTCACCAGGGATGGAGAGCAGGGGGCTACGGATGGGGCAAGGGATAGGGGGAGTTATTTGATAATGGGGCGGGGCAGGGTGAGGCATTGCCACCCTTAATCTTTAATTTATACGTGGGAGGCCTTGAATCCAAAACCAACTTTCTACTTACAATCCATTCCACCTTACCATCCAACTCAACAAATTTGCACCATTTTCATGAGACAGTTAGATATTTTCCATTTTATTTCAACGTATGCAACTCAAATATTTTCCATTTTTGTTTCAACAAGTGCAACTAAAGTAACAGATGGCCGAGGAATCATTGGTTAAATAGGTAAGATTGAAACCTGGAAAATTAAAGATTTTGAGTTTAAATCTCTTTTCCCCTCCTTTGTTTCTTAAATCTTGTTCTTTTCCCTGCTAAAAAATTAAAAGGAAAGAAAAAGGCTAAAGTATGGAGCATTGGGCTTCGTCGCAGATTTCGTTTTTGTTCACTCGGTCTGCTCTCAAATTAGAGGTGGGCATCATGCACGTTCGAGTTAGCCCAACAGACAAAAACTTGGGTAGAAGGTTTATGAATTACGTCAAATTTATCCTTTTCTCTTTATATTGGATTTTTGTGGTTGATATGATCTTTGTGTTTTCTTCTCATTTTTTTTTTTTTCAGACACAGGGGGTATCCGGGCCTTCGGCCAGACTAATCTCCCTGTGGCTCGAGAGGGGAGGTCCTACCCCCTCGAACACGATAGCCTCATACAAGACTCGAAACCTGGTAAGCGTGGCCTGAAGAGGTGCTTGCTACCGGATGAATTAACCTAGGGAGGGCTTGTGTTTTCTTCTCAAGTTCATCAGTCTTTAGGCGTGTTATCAATTTTTGCTGGCTTTTTTCATGGACTGGATCAGGTTTCGTTTCGTAGATTTATTTTCCTGTAATTACAATAATATTTCAATTAAAAATAAATAGGAAAATGTAAAGGCCAAATTAAAATAGAGGACACTACTTTTCAAACAAGAGATGAAATATAGAAAACAAAAATTTAGTAAAATTTATTTTAGGACTTTGATGTCACAAGTTTTTTTTTTTTTTTCAACTATCATTCCCTTTGTTCTTCCTCATTTCATTATGAAGTCCATCAAGATTGTCTCAATTTCTTTGGCCTCAATTAAGATACTTTCCAAATGTACAAAGTTGAGTCATGGGAATTTTAAATTTTCCTAAGTAATTTCTATGTCGACAGAAATTATCTCGGTTGACACAATTTTTTTTTTTTTTTTTTGCTCATTTTTCTTGCTCATCATTAAAGGACAAAGATCTGAATACATCTCTCAAAACCATAAATTTCACTGTTTCTATCTTTCTTGCTTCTTCTCTCCAAGTCTTGCCCCTCTTCATTCTGAGAAAAGCTGAATAAACGTATAATGGAAAATCCTCGTCAGTTCCAACTTTGAATTAGGTTACAGAACATATTCAAAGTTGCACTAAGATATTGCTTTCAACTCTTACCAATTTTTTCTCCGCACGTGAACACTACTGGAGAATGTTAATGGAGGGGTTCACATAGTGGCAAGAATCCGTCTGCAACACCATGATATGGACTACTCGTTTTAATTGTATCAAACTTCTGATAGGTGTTTTTGGCACTTCAACGTTTCCAAAATGGATTTTGCGATGTTGGAAGTTCGAATGAAATGTGCTAATAGAAAGAGAGAAGGATGTGCAAGAAGCTAGAGAGAGTGTCTAAAATGTATAAAATGTCAAACTGCTCTTTCTCTAATCATAGAGTCGTAGGCTTCAAGGGATAGCTTTGTCATTTTAACACATATTCGTTTGGGAATAAAATTTCTCAAGTTGCGTTTGATAAAACTAAAACCTGAAAACTGAAATTTAAAATTTGAAATCTGAATTCATTAAATTATTGAATTGTTAAGTATTAAATTTAATATATTTGAGTGTATATCACATTCATTGATAAGTGCATAACGTATCACTTAATTTTGAGAACAAGTTTTACTTAGAAAATTCAGTGTCACATAATTAATTCAGATGTTCAATTTTTAATTATCAAACAGTTTAAATATATTAAGATATGAATTCATTAAATTTAAGTGTTGAACTGAATTATCAATCAGAACCATAGACTTAAAAGGGATAGTTTTGTCTTTTAAACACAGATTTGTTCCGGAATAAAATTTGGACTATAGTGGTATCATAACTTACTTTTTACCTGAGTGTGAGGAAAAATCTAAGAGCCCTCTCTTAATCATTGAGCCGATTTCATTAATTAATAGTATTATAGACTTCAAAGAAAGAGTTTTTTTAAAAAAAAAAAATTTATTTTTGTTGCTTCTGCTGTGGCCTCATTTTAAGATTCTTGCTAAAAAGCTAATTCTTATCAACTATTTATGCAACAATTATATCGTATCAAAAAATTAAAGACCTACGTCATCCTGAATTATTTAGGCAGATTAGATATACAATATTCAACTTTCTTAATTGATAGTATGTGACTGGTATACCTTAACCCCTTCATATTTTTATTAAAGCAATACCACTGTGATCAAGAAAATTCCAAAAGATATCAAAATTGCATGGCAACAATTTCCTATTTGGGCTGCTTTACTATATGCTATTTGGATGTGCTACTATGCATTAGTTGGGATTATACAAATAGGCAATCTACAACTCGTGTGAAAATCAACATTAACTAATATCGTAGTATGAAGAGAATGTATACGTATGTACGTATGTATCTTGTGGTCAAACGGATGTCATCGGAAAAATTTTTTATCTGGTCAAATTAGGAGTTCGTCTTGGTTTAATGACCGGTTTAAAATTTTGAAGTACTTATAATTGAAAATTCTCGTTAATTTTAGGGTTCTTCTATTATGTGTTCTAAGAGCACATGATAAAAGATAGGTCCAATATTACTTTGACTTTAAAAATATAAATTTACATTGCTAAAGCATAAATAATTTAGAAGGTGAATGATAAGGTTAGAAATTTACATTGCCTTTTAATTACCCTATATCATCAAAGCATGAAGAACTAGTGCTGCGAAATTAACAATATATCAAATTCTCATAAAGCACTGATAAACAATGTTGGAGAATTTGAGCTATGCCTCATCCCTGAAAGGATATTACTTGGAGAAGTCTAGGATTAACTAACTATTAGGGCTATAAATCAAACTAAATAGTTTGGTATTCGGTTTGAACTCGACTGAATCAAACTTGTTTAAACTTGTTTGTTTAGGTATCAATCGAAATTCTAACATGATTTCAAACTCGAAAATATTAACGAATCAATTACGATCTTCATGTTATCCGATTCGATATGTACAAGAATATACAAGGCAAGTAAATTCATAAAAGTATGTCTATAGTTTGCTTCCTTTAACTCTACTTCCTTCCTTTCCATGTTTTGTTTATCTTCTAAAATAGCAAGCATATAATACTTTTGTCTCTTAAATAGGTATAATTGATTTTAATCACATCCCTAATTTATCTTGAATATCAAAGAGCAAAAGTCAAGGGAAAAAAGTAACAATTAGGATGAAAATCTCTATATAATACAACTTGAAATTTCAAACCAAACGAAGCTTTGATTGTATGTGTTTGAACTCGATACTTTGACAAACCAAGCCAAGTTTTCCGTGAACATACGTTTGAAATTTCAAACCAAACTCGATTAGTTTCTTTCAAAAAAATTTCAAACACAAGCCAAGTTTAAACCCTCCCTTTAATCTTCAAACCAATCCTAAACATACCTCTGTCCGACTTGTTTTCATCCCTACTAACTATTTACCCAAAAACTAATTGATGCCAAACCAACTACTTAGATGAATGAATATCTTCGCTGTTTTCATTTTGAAGAAAGTCATTAAAATTGCGATGCAGCAGTGGGTTCTATAATCTTGTAGACGTCTAGCAGATTTTATCTTACTGATGCAAGAACAAAGAATGATCAGAATATCAGGATTGTTGTTTTTCAGTTCAAACTTCATAACGCATTCCAACCTCTATGCAGTGTGGCAGTGGAATTCCCAAAGCAGGAAGTGCAGACCTGCAATTACTGTGCAGGACTTCATAGAAAGCAATCATATTTCTGTCAAACCAGCTAGAACTCTTACTGATATGAAACCTTGTCTTCCCGCGTACATGAACCACTCCTGCAAGTTTTGCCTCTTTTATGTCAGCAATTTCTTCATCCAAGGAAGTAGTAGATTGTGCTTGATCAAATAAATCACGCACATGATTCTGCAAACCATCGGTAACTTGAAGAACAAAGTCGACCCCTTCAAGGCTAAGAGAATCAGCATAGCCATACTGAATGATGCACCCGTAAACTCCTTTGAGGCCTAATTTGCTGGCAATAATTCTTTCATGTGGCGGGACTTTTGCAACCATTGTATATCTAAGAGTCGTAAACACAATGATGTTGTGAAGAGATTTCATATTCTTCAAGTAGTGACCAAATACAGGGGTCAGTCCATCTTGAATCTTAGTATAGAAAAAACAGAGTCCAGGAACCCTCTGGATGCCCGGATCAGAGAGCAGTGTTTTAAGCCTGTCCATATCTATTCTGTTTGTTAACTCATACTCCATCTTTCTCTGCCTTCCGTAGAACCAGCCAAACATAATAAATGCAAGGATAAGAGAAATGGCAAATGGAATCCAACCGCCTTCTGGAATTTTGGTGAAGACAGAACTAACATAGACACCCTCCATCACGAAAAATACAACAAAGTAAAGTGCAGCTAGAACAGGTGGAGTTCTCCAAACAATGATCATGACTAAAGTCAGCAGCGTTGTTGTAATGAGCATGACCATGGTGACAACAACTCCTAAAAGGATGCTGTTACTTATTAGAAAATCGAAGAAATAAGCAAAACTGAGAATTCATCATAATCAACATTTTCTTTACAAAAACATGATGCTGCAGATTAGTCACATGCCTCAGGGCTCCTACCGACTTGCAAATGAAAACTTTCTGAATTTAACTAAATAGACTCAATTCGTCAAATATAATAATATAACAAGAGCAAACACTTCTAAAAAAAAATGTCATATTATGAAATTGGCATCAATGTAAAACAAACAAGAATAGTTGAACCCTACTGGCTGGAACTCCTTATTCTAAGCACCTTTGTAAAAGAAACAAATTAAATCCTGCCTAAGTTTCTTGGTTCAAACCATTTGTATATCTGTCAAATGAGAAGATTGATTGGCATAGCTAGATCTGAAGTGAGGCTAATATAGCAATGCTTATGAGTGCTAGGTAGATCAACTATAGCAATAAAATAGAGTAAACAATATGTCTTACCAAAGGCATTTCCAATTTCTTGGCCATCTCCAAATATTAGTATTACAGCAACACAAAGTAGCATAAGAATATAATTAACTTCAGGAGAATACACCTCTCCTTCTTGTCTGGTCGATGTGTGGACTATCTTGACCCGAGGAAAATAATCAAGTGCAACAGATTGCTTGATAATTGAAAATGTTGCGGAAATCAACGATTGGCTAGCTACAATAGCTGCTAGTGTGGATACCACAAACATAGGCCAGTATACAGCAGATGGTATAAACTTGTAAAACCCATCCTTATGGTCATTTGGGTTTCTGATCAAGTAAGCAGTCTGTCCAGCATATGTCAGAACTAGGGATGGATATATTGTGAAGAGAAAAGCTATCTGCCAAATTATTTTCAATGGAGTTAGGATGGATATAAAGCAATAAACCTGCCCTGAAGATCAAGAAGATTTTTCATGAACTTCACCTGGATTGAACTCTTGTTGAAATGACCAAGATCAGCAAACATGGCCTCAGAACCTGCATAGAAGCAACAATGAGATTTCAAATAATGATCACCTAATCCACACTCCTCGGCCTTCCTTCCCCCTCCCCCCACCAGCGCCTGGCGGCAGGGTGTCCCAAAACAATCAAAAGTTTAGCGAGAAAACAAGACCAGAAAAGGAAAAAAAAAAAAAAGTAGAAGCAGACGAAGAAGAAAAAGGAGCCAAGGAGGAAAAAGAAATATATGATCAGTAATTTGATTGGAACGAAAACCTGCAATATGGTTAGTAGAAGTTGTGATACAATAGTGCTTAGTATTCATTTAGAAAAAAATCCTGCTTCATAATTCGTGATGATAACAGGAATAATTTGCATCAGTTGCAAAACAGTTAAGTTTCCAACAATTTACTGAGAACAAGTCTTTTCTAGCACGTCAATGTATATTATGCTCCTGGAATTTACTTCAGTCAAAAGCATTGCTTGAATTGAAACTTAAATTTATTGAAATCCTAGAAAAGTCATAAGTATTTTTCAGAAGCTCCCCTGCCACTCCCACCCCCAGACAGTCAAAATAGTTGAAGCTGAAAATAGTGATAAGTAAAAGAGACGCATTAGCTTTGGATTCACATAATCTAGTCAGATGGTTGTATGAGGCTTGCCTGTGATGCAAAGGATAGTTCCACTGAGCAACAGCCAGCCTTCCTTCCCGTTTCTCCAGAAGAACGTGAATATGTAATGGGGTGATATTGCCTTATATATGCTTGGGTAGTGCTTTATGATACTAAATATTCCTACAAGAGGAGTAGTGAGGGTCCATGCACCCATTATAGGTGAGAAAAGGAAACTCACTCTGGAGGTTCCATATTTCTGCAGGAGAAATAAAGCAATGAGGACCACTGCTGAGAGGATTTCCACCCATGCTGCAAGTCAAAAAACTAAAACTTCAACATGATAAAATATTTTGTTGCTGATTTGGCTGGTAATGGAAGTCCAAATTTTCATCCTCTTTAGGTTTTCAGTAACTAGCTTGAGTTCACCTTTCTCCTTGAGTGCTTCAACAATTAGTAGTAGTTTTTTACCTTCTGCTCGAGTTCTAAGTTTCCTGATCCGATCATTTTTTTTTGTTCAACTACTAAATGGTCAATCTGATATGCAGTATAAATCATGTTTATTAATTGTTTGTTGTTGCATGTTGTAGACATGCATGAAATGTAGTCTATGAACTTAGGAACCTAGCTCTCCCTCTTCAGACTTACAAATTCAGGAAACTTTACAGGCATCAGTTAAATTTTAGGCAGCAAATGTGCTTATTACTCACTTTTAGTAATCGATGGAAAAGGTGCCCGGATGCCATCCATTGCTGACAACACTGAGGCAGGTTTTCACCAAAAAAAGTAAATGTAGGAATGATAGAAATAAACTCTCAAAGAGGGAAAAAACATTAAAATATGCTGAATTCTCGGATCGATAGTTACATGCCAACCGACCTGAAATTGCAGGAGTAAGTACACCATCACCAATTAGCATGCACATGCCTAAAATTGCTATAAAAAGCAACAGCCTTCTGGCAACCAAGCTCTCCTCAAAAAATTTGCCAAGTTTGCTTTGCTTTTCGGTAGTGCAAGAATTTGCACATGAACGTTTTGAAGAAAGAATGTTGATGTTTATTTTCCTGCATAGTAATGAATAGAGGGCAAAAGTTCCACCTGCAAAGAACAATTCCCCACAAGTTATGACACAGGCAAAGAATGGGTAGGTGAAAGCAGCAAGCTCTTAAAGTTCTGCACAATAAAGATGCGTTTTCCTTGTGTGAATTCAATACTCGCTTAAAGATAAGAATATCACAGATTCATCTTCTGAATTTTGATCCCTACTCATCATCAAGTCTCTGCTTGTTAATCTATTCCTGATCAATAAGCTAGAACACAACAATTATTTCCTCACTTTTGAACTCCAATTCAGGCAAAATCAGAACAGGAATCTGATATCTGTGTTGCATTTCACCCACCTGCGACTGTTATCTCCAGATTGATGAAAGAAAACTACTCTCATTTGCTTCTCCAAGACATCTGTATGAAGCTTGGCCTAATTGTAGATGGAAAAGTAAATAGCGAAGGAGGGTTCGTCCGTCAACCATTGAAGTGTAAAGAACCATTGAGTTTAGGTTAGAGGCACGCTGCAAGTCATTTTGTTTTTAATTCAAGTTATAAAGTATGCATTAAAAACAAGGGCAGTCGTCTGTTTCTGTTTGAAGTGGGAGAAGTAAAAAAAAACAGGACCTAACTGATACAAGTTCAGGAAATGGTACATTCAACAAACACATGAAACCACTGAGCTCAGCGGCCAAAAAGGGATTCGAACCTTCTTTTGACTGTAGGTCAGGGATTCGAACCCTACCTATAATAAAAAAATCCAAAACAGGTGCCGAAACACCCTTTAGTCTAGTAGGTTCTTATATCTATTAGCCTCTTTGGTCTAGTAGGTTCTTATATCTATTAACTCTTTATACATAACCTCTTGAGGCTCCCCTTCTCCTAGATTAAGATAAATTAAGTTATAAAAATGTTATTGTTACCGTAAAAAAAAAAAAAAAAAAAACACATGAAAACTCTTAAAGGTTTGCTTGACTTTCGGCTCACTAATAACTACAACACCTGTGCCACAAGAAAAATTAAATAAGAGAAAAAGAAAATGCTATATATTACAACCATATGCGTTGGATGAATCTGAAAAACACAATTCACTGCAGAGAATTATATGGCTACTACAGAGGAAATTAAAGATAGATTTCTTGGGTAGATTTCTGGGTAAAGTCATTGCTGACAATGCAGGAGAAGGGAAGCGACTACATTGACTCCAATATCATTCAACAATTAAAATGAGGAAAGTTATGAAAATAAACAAAGAAGATATGTTTATGGATGCATTAATGTTTGCTTGTGTAAACAATTAAGTTTTTGCCCTGAATTTCATCAGTTGCAGATGGTAAAATGGTTGTAGAAGTGGCAACATAAACTTTTCATGGCAGTTAGGCCCATAAAACACAACTCAACATATCCTAACTCCAGCAGTAGGACTTGGTAGGAATCTATTGCTTCCAAATTACTGACTGGAAATTACATTCATTAATCAACTCCCATAGAGCAATGCCCAGTCTTTCAACTTTATCAGAATATTTTGCAGCCAAAGCTCAAAGGCACATAAACTTAGTCTGATCTGACTTTAGTGTCCCAACATAGCCGTACAACAACTTCTACACTTTCTATGATTTCCATCACGAAACTGAAAGCAACCTACAAGTCCTAAATTAGAAAAAATCTAAAAATGAAAAAATTCAGCTAGGAGGTTCTTAAGCATTTGCAAGGCGTACAAATTGTGAAGGAAAATTGAGCATGCCGACGCCAAGAGCAACGTATATTCAGTGTACAACTTAGATATTAAATGCAGAAGACGTCAAAAATAGAGTGAAATAATTTGTTTGACAGGGCGTGCTAAGTTGAGGACATGATGAACAACATTCAAGATTAAAACTATTGCAGTCATCATATATATATAAACCACGTCAATGCATGTATACCTTCACCCTGATCATCAGCTCTAACAGCTATACTAGCGTACTTGACAAGTCCAATTAGACTGAGAGTCCAGAACATAATACTGAAGATTCCCAAATAGTTTTCTTCTGTTGGAGATTTCAGTTGCATTGAAGGATACACGTAAAGCGGAGATGTAACAAGCCCACCAAAGACGACCCCCAATGTCTTGTAAGCAATAAACAGAGTCCGCCATTTTTCTGTCCCCTAAACCAAATACATTCGTGTTAAGACATAAACCAATCCAAAAGATTGAAGAAATGCAGAGAAAAGAGCCCGTGGTTATCCTGAATACTTAAAGCTCTCTCAATCTGTGCTTATAATTCTTCTTGCTTTCATGTAACTTTATCTTATGTTAGCCTTATAATTTTTCCCCAACGGCTCAACCCCTCTCCCATAAGCATGTCATATCTGTCATAAGCTCTTACAGTTAAGAAAATATTTTGCTGTACACAAATTCTGAAGAAGTTCAATGGAAGATCAAGTAAAGCTGGGTTTTCATCAAACCGCAAAAAGGGCATTTGTCTAATCAGTGTCCTTGGTGATTTGTCATAGCTTGGACTGTTCCTCATCCTTATGATCATGTCCCTGCTACTTTCAAATCACTTATCATACAAAATATGGTACTCAATGAGTTAGCTAGACCAAAATTAATCAGATATCATCTTTTCTTTATGCATATGATTTTAATTTTCTAGGTCACCTTCCACATGGCAATTATGCAAACAACTAACTTCTCCAAAGTTTAGCTACAACTGATGACTATATTCAAATACAGAGTTCTCATAGGATATAAAGCATCTTGCTCCCATCACCCCTTAGTTGCATTTAGTGAAATAAAGCACAAGGACCACAACGCCTACATAATACATACCTAGAAGGAGGACAAGACATATTTCAGAATTGGAAGTATTGTGGTGTTTTTCATAACAAAACTTCTGAAGTTTTGAGGCAAAAATTTGTCTCTCCAAGCTACTTAGATAATTCTAGATACATTTGCCCTCAAACTAAAAGTAACAAGTCCATCAATGCATATAATAATGAAAAGAGTAACCGTTGCTCTTTCTCGAATCCGAACTCTAACCCCAAGATTCTTGGACGTTAAGGGAATCAAGACCCTGAACAAATATCAGTTCCAGTTGTTTTATTTGTTCAAGGAAATGTAAAATAGACACTAATGCAACATAGTAAATATAGACACTAATAATTGACTTACAATCTGTTGTTAAAAACGTTCGAATTTTAATCTCAAGTAGAGGATTTTAAGTTGATCCCAACCACAAATTGTCTAGTGCAACAACAGCCAACTGTTGCTAAGAAGCCATTTCTCCCGTAAAGGATATTCACCCTCATTTTGTATACATTTGCCCAGTTCTAAAATCTCACGCAATAGAGTTTTATCAGAATTTTCAGAGTTCAACACATGTACTTGTGCGGGCTTAATAAAAATGTATTTGTGCATTTGTGCCCACCTTCTTCAATTCATTCCCAACGTTAGTACTTTCTACTCTCTAGGATTCTTGTATACAATATACATGGCTTGTATATTGTTTAATAATTTATTCTGGATAAAAATAAAATTTTCTAAAACCTAAAAGCTAAACTGAACATTTTATTGTAGTTAGTGGAGGCACGTTTACAAATTATTAGATTAAAAGTAAAATTTCTGAATAAGGGTAGGTCCCCTTTGGATGGAAGTTTTTTCAGTTGAAAAGTAATGTAAAGTCATCCACAGAAGTCAAAAAAATCCATGAGGAGCACAGTTTAAAATGTAAGAAATGTCAAAACAATATGCCTGAAGGTCTCGAGCCAGTCTAAATTTCATATCACCAAAAAGAAAAAAAATTCCACAAGTACATTTCTTTAGCATACTGTTTCTCACTTCAAACCAACAACTTCCTATGGTTTTCTGATAACATACATATGAAAGTATTTATGGCAAGCAAATCTGAATTTTCAACATCTGTGACAGGGGTTACTAGGTTTCCACAATTAACCCAATCTAGTTTTTTGTAGCTCTTAAGAAAGCAGAAAAATTCTGGCCGCTTAGCATGGAATTTCTGACCCAAAGCACTTATTAACCACTACATAATACTTGATGAATTTGACCAATGAAAATTGACCCAATAAATGAGATGGTATTAATTGCTATTTATGCCTCTACGACACGTGATGTACAAATACTATTCCCTCAATCTCACTTTATTAGTTTTAATCTTTTTCACAGTAAAAATTAGTTAACATTCTTGAAAGAGTAAATTTAGGATAGTGAACTATAATTTAAAGCGGATAAAAAATGAGACAGAAGAAGTATTATCAAGTACTGATAATAGATCAATATCGTGAGTAGTGTTACGACTAGTACTATGTTACATGGTGCACATAATTTGTTGACATTTTTGCCTCAAGAAACTAGGAGTATATGCATAAAAATCTGCATTTATTCAGAGGCAACATGCTATAAGAGAGGCGATGATTTCCGTCAACTTTAATCTTGTTCTCTTTTTGTTGCATTTTCTGTTATTGATACCGTGTTTTGTTTGTTCCTGCTTGAATTCCTCAATCTTGTGAACTGGGAACTCCAAATCATCGATATGCACAATGACTTCTCTTGGATACTGCTTGTCGTTGGCATGTTTGATAGAAAACAAACACATTTCATCTCTCATTCAATTCTCGTTCTTATTTTCGGAAAACGTGCTCAGTTTCACGAAATGTATCGAACGCTTTTTGCCTGTCGAGCAAAGTGTTGACACAATGTTGCAAAAGTTTCGAAATTACGAGTTTTTAGTAGCAATCTTCGGGAATTTGGAGCCTAAAAAATTTCAATTCAAACCAGTTTTGTAAATCTAGAAAACATCAGATGTAGATTTATTTAATTTTGGTGTAATTGTGATTTTTACACAAATTTAGTTTTACCTATGATTCACAAACTCAAAACCACTAGGATCGGTCCAGTGGCTATGAGGCTTTTAGAATCTTTCCACTATTAAGTTCAAGATTCCAATCTTGTGTTTTGTAGTTGTAGGTGACAAGGGTGTGAAAGAGATAAGAGGGTTTAAAACAATTTAAAAAAAAAAAAAAAGAAGTTACAACTCAAGTTTCACATCAAAATTGTATCAAACCCTATATAATCAAACACTGGTATTTCGAGACTATGTTCAAGCCCCCTTTTAAAGGAATATAACAAAGGCACCACTAAAAAGTAAAAGAAAAGGCCAAAATGGGGGGATTACGGAAGAAGTAACAATAGTACATGTGATCAAGAAGGAATTCAGAAGATCCTGAAATTGGCAACAATATGTGCCATTTAAATCCACATAAACACATTTGTTTTGTCTCAATTCATATACTCCTATATGCTAATTTCACTTAGGATTATGCAGATTGGGAATCATACTATGAAAATCAACATTGAATTATGATTGTTGCTAGAAGAGAATGTAATCTGTACCTTGTGGTCCAATGTTGGGAATGGAGTTGAATTGTTTAAAACATGAACACAAACATTAGTTGCATCCTTCTCACAAGACTCTGTCTTAATTACCAGCAGCGCCTTATCAGACTGACTTACCATTTCTTGCTCCATAATTTCTTGATGATTATGAGAATGAGATTCTGGTTTTCTATGGTGAAACTTAAATAGGAAAAGTATGGTCTTCCCTTTTCAACATTTCAATCATATATAAAAAGTATTCACTTAGTTTGTCCTAATTTCTTCTCTCTCATCCTTAACATTACATCTTTTCTAAGTTTTTTAATTCTGTGCTTTATAAGCACAGGAAAGGCACACCAAGATATGTGATAGGACCTTGGTAAAGACTCCATCATTATGTACCTATACTTTCATGGAAAAATATACCCCAATTGACACAAAACCCACATTTCATTTTGTGCTTTTTGGGCACAATATAGAATTAAGAACCCTTATTTCTATAGAATATTAGGCAAAATTTAAGATCATTGCAAACTAGTTTAGTTTTATACAAGTACTGCATAATGCTCCAAAAGACAACTTCAATATTGATCCCACATAAGTATTGGAAAAGTTTGATATTCTTTTCCATACACAAATGAGACATAAATCTTAAGAAAACTCGACAACATTTTATACTATCAGCTCTTAGAGAAAGTTGAGGACAGTGAGAAGCTACAAAAATGTTGCCTTCAAATGTTGCTTGCCAACGTGTCAAATCTAAAATTATTACTAGCTAGCTTATTCAATCTTTATCTATGTTTACGTGTCAAAATTTCGAGATTTAGTTTTCAAAATCATCAATTAGGCGATAATATTCATAGCTTATGTTTGTTTCACAAGAATTTAACATTTAGGGTTGTTGATCTTAATTGTTCCCCAGTGAACCGAAACTAGCAATGAAATATTAGGTCCCGTTTGAATTGTTATTTTTTAGAATATTTGTGAAAAAATGTATTATAGCAATTTAATATATATGAAATAAAAAGATTATTAGAAAATGCGTTCATTAAAAACGTAAAAATTTTTCCTTAAAAAGCTGAGATCCAAACTTTTGTAAATGTATAGATTCTGTTTGGAACTTAAGAAATATCGCTAAAAAGACAAAAATCATGTCAAATTTTTTAATTCAATTCAATTCAAAAGCTGATAGAACGATAAATAGACAATTATTTCTTGATTCAGTACCCTTGTTCTTGGTCAAATCTCAGCTAAATCCAACCTTCTGATTTAAAACTTCATCTCCAAAGATAAAACATTTGGAAAAAGAACATATTATTCTGTTACACACACTCAACATCCTATGAAACAGGGCAATTAGGGAACAGCCACAAACGGAGACTGAATAGAGCAGATAATATACATGCTTATTAGTTAACAAAAGAGCCAAATAGGAAAGATGGGCTGCCCCGAGAATATACTGGTGAATATTCAAGACGAAGAAGATTTAAAAGACAAAACAAAGAAGTCGTAAACCTCGATGAGCCATGCATCTCATTATTTTTCACGAAGCAGAAAGATATCTCACTGGCTTTGTTGTGGCCAGGAGGAATATGTGCGCAAAATTCCATCATTCAGCATTTACGAAGCTGCACTAAGAAACATATAATACCAATTGTGACAAGAAGGCCTGGTCTTGTACAAGAAGAAGATGAACGTAAATGTATTAGTTGGTAGGAAAGAAGATTTGGTACATAATTTAGGAAGAAATATCACAACTTTTAAGATTTATTAGCTTGTGGTTTATTAGACAAGGTTCTAAAAACTAACTACATAGACTAAACTAACTTTATAAAATAGCTAGTCGAAAGATTTGAAGTGGGAAAAGAAGGATGAGAAAAGAAAAATGCATCAATCGAAATCGTTAAAAGTTTTGGTAGATCCTATACACAACAAACTAACTAGTACAAGAAGAGATTACATTGTTGACTCGTAAAATTGGATCTTAAACATAATTGCATTTCCTTAACCTAGCCTGGATTATTTCCATCACCACTGCTAAGCATCAATTCTTCTGCATACATATGTTATCTGCAAATAATTGCGAAGAAAGTCCTATGGGCGATAAGATGCCGGATAAAAAGCTCCAAACGATCCCTAACATGTTAACGTGTTTGGATAGGAGATTATTTGAGATTTTATTTAGAATATTTACTATGGTACTTTTTATGTTGTAATGTATGTGAGATTAAAAGATGATTGAAAAGATAAAAAGATTGACTGAAAAACGTACTGATCACTACAACAAATATGGTCAATTGCGGTACTTTTGATGCGGTACATAGCGATTCTGTCCCAAATCAGCAACGCAACTCCAATTTGCCCCAAATTTCACCACGTATTTGGTTTATTGTGGTGAGGTTGCGACACATTGGTAAACGTTGACAATTAGACAGCTGGAACGACATTGTTTTTGAGCTGTTGCCCTCGTGAGTCAATCTGCGCTTCTGTTGCCTTCTCTCCATGCGTGCTAGAACATGCACAACAAATCTCTATTCTTTAGCTATCTAATTTTTATTAGGTGTATTTGGAAATCTTGCAATGTTTTTAAAATGTGTTACCATAGACTCCAAAGATAAAAATATACATGTCAAAAACACAGTCCAATCCATGTAGAGTGTGTGTTATGAGTCCAATATGGGCCTTAGGATTATTCAATGGGCCTCAAAATTACTTGAATCTGCAGAGTTTAATGGGCCATATCATTTTTAGATGATTCAGTGTATCCGATGGAAATCTGTATACCTACTTGAAGCGTGTGAGATGTCCTTTTTAGATGGTCCATTTTTGGTACTTGAAGTCTAATTTAAATCATCTTCAAATTCAAATACCACTTGACTAATAAGGATAATAAATAGGTAATTATAAGGTTTCTAATTCAATTCTCGAGTCCTCTCCTTCTTTCATTTTTCATTGTAAGATTTGGTTTCTCCCTTTAAAAGCATTTTAGTAGTAGCCAAAATCTTCTGCAGCAAATTAGAAAACAAAAGCATTTTAGCAGCCAAAATCTTCTGCAGAAGCAGAAAACATGATGGGGAAAATCATCCAACCATGTTGGCATAAAAGGCCGCCAAGGAGAAAAAGAGGTACCTAATTGAAAAAGCACACGGTTGGACCTTAATGCGCCCTGCCTCGTTAGCCCACCCAAGACTCGGTCAAACAATGATAGGAAGTACATGGTTTGTAAATTTTTACGGCACAACTGAAGAAAAACTAGAAACAACGTATCATGACATTATATATATATATATATATTTTCGGAGACGACAACTGTTGTATAACCTAATTTATCCTACACTAAGGGGAGGGAGCGGACCTAAGAAGACCCAAGAATAATCCGGAAGGGACTGAACTACCACCGAACTAAACGAGTGCACATCACATCCGCCTGAATTTTTTTAAACAAACCACTTAAATGTGGCATTTTGGTGGGAGGCACCCCACCAAGCTAGGTGGTGGCCAGGCTGGTGGTTGTATCATGACATGATATATGATTGTGCCTGTAAATTTTTTTTTTTTTTTCCTAGCAGGGAAGGGTGAGATTTAAGAAGTAAGAAGAAAATAAGAAGATTAGAATCCAGAATCAATCTCTAATTCCAGGACCTTAAACCTGTAAGATATATACATCAACAAGAATGACTAATTAAAATCATCCTCAGAAACATTAATCACACCCTAAATGATGTCTGAAATCGAGGCTCTACAAAATTTAGTATATGTATGTCAAATTCAATCAATAAACAATGAATTGTAATGGAGAGAATAAGAGAAATTTAAATTGGCAATGTCTCAAAAATTAGCTGAATAAGAAATAACACCAAATTAAAAGAACACCTGACTCGAGTTGCACGGCCACTGCCGGGCTGCTTGTGAAAATTGATCCGAGTAAATATAATGGCGATTTTTGTACCATCAATCGTTATACATTCATATAATTTTGTTGCATACATGAATCTGATTCGTGCACAATAGATCAATATACAAAAATAACAGCATATATTGCTCTGTACATTGAAGAAAAATTGACCCTAACCAATCCTCCAAGGCCAAAAATGTTAAAAGAGGCCTTGACTGGAAAGACTCGTTCAAACATATATAGAGAGAGTATAATAGCAAGGACCAATGGCTCTCTAAGTACCAAAACTCTCGTCCCATATCCCCGAACACGTTTCTACACACGGTTACGCGCTTAAGACACCTCGTGCTATATAATTAACGTCGGCACTCTCCCATGATCACTCAGCCCACTTCAATTCTCAGAATCCCGCAAAAAAAAAAAATTTTATTTTCTGATTATTACTCACCTCAGCTTATATTTTTTTTCAGTAATTATTTTTTTTGCACCTAAACATACATTTGAACATTTTGAATTACTAAAAAATAACATGGCTCGCACTACTACCACTAGGGGTGTGGAAGTCCGGTGGCGGCAGCCACCACGATGCGTTCGCGCCTCCACGGCCCCGCGGTGGATTCCTCCCCGCGGTCAGGTTCTTAGGAATGTGGTGAGGAAGGTGTTTTCATGTTTTATTTCGGATTCTTCAGAGCAGAGGCAAAGCCAGTCTAGAACATCACCTTCTGCTAAAGTGTTTTCTTCTGATCATTGATTTCCACCAGCTCAAATGCGGTGCCGTTTTGGTGGGCAGTACTGGTGCTGCTTTTCTTCTTGTTGTACTTTTTGTAGCTTTTATGTCCTCTTTCTCCTTTGTTATAGGGTGCAAAGAAGTGTATACCACAAATGAGAAGCATACAACATAGGTTCTTCTTCCTCTGTTCTTTTCTAAACTTTTTTTTCTGGTAGGCAACGAAAGATTCTTGGTTTTTTATGGTTCTTTTCTTGGTCCACCATTTTTGTTTTTCCCGAGCTTCGGAATCCCTACAACTTTTTTTCAGTGGTGATCATTGATCAAAGGTCCAGCATCCCATGTGGAATGGTACGGATTCAATTTATAAATGTTTCACTATGTACATATGGTGATGGAGACGTGGACCAAAAGAATCCCTTAAAAAAATTTAACATCATAAGATATTTAAGAGCACACATTATTCATTTCTTGAATTCGAAAATAATTTTCAATATGTACACTTAAGTTTAATTTCTGTCTAATCAGATTCTATTCCAAGATCGATTATGAACCTTCACTTTCCTAAATGCTCGTGGTTAAGAAATTTTCATGATTCCTTCCTATTAATTGCCACACAACCAACAAAAAAAAAAAAGGAGAAAAATAAAAAATATATATATTTCACATGAAGATCAAGTACAACTACTAATCAGAGAAAAATTTTGAAGTCCTTTTCTTTAAAAAAAAAAAAAATTAGATAACTATTGCTTCTAAGTCAACGCTCGTGTCCTCATTGGCTACCATATGGATGGATAGGGGGGAGGATGACGACAGCATGATGATGACATATTTCATAATAACAAAATGATGTGATGTGGGGTGATTATCTTGAAAATGAAATTGCAATCAATAGTTGTGTACTTTTTGTGTTTGCCTCTGCTTGAGGAATTGCTACTGATATCATTAGAGAATAATCAAGAAGTTCATATAAGTTCGTTTAATACCGTTTTATTTTAGACTAATTCTTTTTTTTTTTTGGCAAATTGCTAAGTATATACTTAAAGATTTGGCAAATTGAGTTGAGTTTTGTTTGGTTCTATCTAATTGGTGGAATTAATTCTTATAAGTTTGTTGTATTTCCGCTAAACCAATTTATTCAGATAGTATTTTTAATTACACCAAAATTGTACGAGTTCATATTGAATTTTGCAAAAATCATATAAACCGAACAAAATGGCACCAAATTCAATTGGATCTTCGCTCCTCCTACTTTTCATTTTCCCAAATATTTCATTTAAAATCGATGAGAATTTGTTCTGCAGGAGGTGCATTTCTCCAAAAAAAAAAAAAACTTTTGATCAAGAAAGCATACGTGGTATGATCAAATAATATTTTGTCAAATAGCAAACTTTTTATTTTTTGAGTTGACCCGGAAATAATTTTGGTCGGGTTACTCCATTTGTTCGGTAAACCACACGATATATGAGCATTGAATATGGTCAAACCGTTTGTGGAAAAAAAAAATGGTCAAACAGTTTGAACCGGTCAAACTAATTTAACGCCTGAAACAAATGCCCAATGTCAACTTTGAATGGCTGTAAGCGAGGGTTCGGAGGCTAAACTTTTCCCGGTTCATGCATTACTACGGTAAGCTACAGTGCATACGTTGTTAATATATAGTATAAGATTTACACTTATTATTGTTATTGTTATTAATTATTATTATTTTTATAGCTGCAATTGATTTACTATTTCATGGAAAGAGTGTATAGCTATCAATTATATATGGTTTTGGCATAACAAACAAATAATAAATATTTTTTTAGTTAGGTGATTATGAGGTTCTTGATTTGACTCAAAATTTTTTATTTTTTCTTTCTTTAATAAAGTTTGGGGTTTTCTTGGAAAAAAAAAGGCATTTTAGAAATCGTCCACGATAGTTCCTTTAATTGAAGTACAAAGTTTTGTCGTTATAAAGGTACCTTTCCGAGAAGAACATTTGAATTGAAAAGTGTCGTTTTCACCTCAACTATTGGTGTTTGGGTGATAATGTGAAAGTTTTCTTGAAAAATAAATTTTCAATACTAATTATTAGTATAAAGCTGAAAAGACTAATAACATTTGTAATGAATACATACATGCACTAATGAGCAATTATAGATCAAATGTATCTAAATTAGGGTATTAAAATATAGTTTTCACATTGTTCCTTTTCACTATTTTAAATTGTAGTTCTATAGTACTTTTTTTTTTTTTTTTTTTTTTTTTTTTGAGTTCAAGGGAAACTTCAACCTTTACAAGGAATAAAGGAAAAAGGAAGAAAGAGTAAAAATCAAAGTAGGAGTTTTACCATTATCTAATTACTGTCCATAAGGGATGTAGTTGTAAAGTGCACTGGAATGCAATTAACCTTTCTTGTTACTTGGCCCAAGAGAAAAAGAAAAAAAAATTAGGCATAGAGAAATTAATTAGGTAATAGATCTTAGACAGAAAAAGTAGCAGAGGATCAGAGCAAGAATCTTGAATGGAACAAAAATAAAATACCATCAAACACTTTCCTTTGGTGGGAAACAAAAGGGGGAAAAGGAAAAACAAAAAAAAAAAAAGAAAAAAACAGTCAGATGTTCTGTCCAATGTCTTAAACCAAAAATAATAATTTGGATGGATTCAACTCAAGTGTGGTCAGTAAGTACTCGTATTATTTTCACATAATACATGTTCTTATGTACAATTCAAAAAAGACTTCCATATTTTGTGCATTTTGAAAATACCTTGAAAATATTCATACTTTTTAATTAACCATATAAAATGTGTAATAAACTTTTAACGCATTATACTTCACGAATTATACTTTAATTTTTGAATAATTTTCAAAATTTGAGCAAGAACAATGATTTATCTTCTTGGTTATAAACAAAATAATAGAGACATATAACACAATTCTGTTGATTTATACACATAAAAAATATTAAGCTGATAAATTTTTAAATAAATTTAACATCTCATACACAAGGATAAGCATTAAACTCGATAAAAAAAAAAGTAGTATATCTTTGAAACATATTGGAATTTTAGCCCTTTTTTCGTTTTGTAACTTTTTTTCTCTTATTTACAATCCCTACTACTTTATCACCCAACCCATCCCTTGCCACCGAGTTTTGCGACCTTCAAATATATTCGTACTAATCACATATGAATTTATATGCGTAATTTTGTTGAACGTGTAATTTTGTATCAAACTTTAAATCATAATTTTGAAAAAAAAAATTGTACAATATACATAAGTTAATATTTCATATTATACCCATCTCATATTTTTCTAACTGTGGACTGAGTTCAGTATCACGAATCAAAGAAAGTTCTAGAGACCATATAGAGTACTTACACCTTGCCTACTGATGCAACTCTGAGATTCTAGCACACGATTATTTTAGATAAAGTGATCCGTTCTTACTAACTATGCCAACATATGTTGGTCATCACCCAAAAAAAAAAAATTCTGCCAAATATTTGCGAATAGGTTGAACAAACTATCTGTATCAGCCAATTTCTTAATGGGCTAGTCGCCCAGCCCACACAGTACTATACTACAAATGGCTGTTTTCCGGCCCGAATTGTAGGAACGTTTAGTGTACAAAGTGAAAATGGAAGTTTGAAGTGTAAACCAAAGATCAGAAATTTGAAAATGTGATGAAGGCCTGCATTTGGGCCCAAAGAATGGGTGGATCGCTAGGAGTATTGTAATTTTGGTCGCCAGAATTCGAGTATCGGACCTAAGTTCCTTGAAGTTTCAAAGGAAACAAATTTGGAGCTTAGTATTCCAAATTTCAAATAAAATAGGAGATTTAAGATAATTTGATATTTAATACTCTTACGATTGCAAAAAAAAAAAAAAAAAGTCAAAATCTGCAAGGCCGACAATAGTGAGAATTATGCAATTAGGACAATATATAAACGAAATTTATTACCACCATTTAGAATCATCTCTGAAGTCATTGGATACATATGTTTCACTTCCACGAGATAACACAACGTTAATCGTAGCTTGGTTTTTACGTTCTTTTAGAAGGATTGGATTTGCTAAGTAATACAAAAAGCAATTTTTGCGCTTAATTTTAGATCTTTTATTCCATCATTATATGCAACAAAACACATGACTTTCCTATTAGTAACAGGCAAAATAATATCAATCATTAGGGTTGGTTTAGTAGTCAGGGAAGGGCTTTTAAACTTTTTTTCTGCTATCAGGTTTAGAATTTGATTTCTGTGCCCGATAGTTGGAGGTGAAAAAAGGATGAGAGGATAAAGAAAAATATAAAAGGTAGAATACTATCAAAATTCAAAGCAAAGAAACTAGATTTGTTTTTGTTAAAATTTTATGGACCATTCTGGTTATAATTAAGAATAGTGGGGATTGGGGACCCAAATTGTTTTCACTAAAACATTGTGGACCCTCACTAACCTTTCTGGGATTTTTTCTTTCCCTTGGTTTAAAGCATGCTAACGTTGCAACTACGTTTTGATGGCGTCATCAAATGTTTTACCTTTACAAGTGCTAATTTTCGCGGTGTATTTGTACAGATATATTTTATTAGGGATTAATCTTTTCTGTACTGTCATTATATACATACACTGAAAGGGCTGTATATGTGACATGCTTATAGATTCTTTAGTATACATTGGGAGTACATAAAAAATTTATTCATTTTATTAATGTAATTTTTTTCACTTCATCATCTCGGATTAACTGTAAAGAACTTTGCAAAAGACAATGAAATCCCAAGGACAATTATATATATATAAAAAAAAATTCAAGAGAATCCAATTCTCTATCCCATTTGGGATTTGGAAAAAGTAAAAGGCAGATACCAAAAATATTCTCACGTTCCTCTAGGAATTCTATCTCCCTTTTTTTATATATAAATTCTTTCCATTCTTTTCTTTGGATAAATGGAAATGCTTTTTGATTTTTTTTTATAATTAAATATATTCTGTTTCAACTTTCAGTACGAGAAAATGGAGACAAAGGCAGCACGAGAGCAGAAGCGCTTGCTTCTCAATGTTCTCATACGTGGTGATGCAGGTCTTGTTATGTGTGGTTCCGCGCAATGCGGCCAGAATGCCATTCAGAGAAAGTTTTAGGATTCTTCTCTTATTTTGCTCCCTACATCACTCCATGCATGAAGACCTGTTACATCATTTGCTCAGTGCATCTGACTATGCTTCAGCAATAGGTCCTCTCTTTGTATTCTTTTTACAGTTTCTTAATCCTTTTAACTGTAAATTCTGAAATTTCTGATGTTCCACTTTCTGAAAAGAATGAAAAAAAGGACATTGAGGAAGCATATAAGGCTAGTGATAGAGTCCGCCTATACGAAAAAGTCACTGCGACAAATAATATTTTTAAATAATAGACACAAATATAAAAATTTCGAAAATTAAGAATGCGATCCATTTTTTTTTTTTTTTTGTCAGATTAAAAGCATTATGCCCCCCTATACTTTATCCCACTTACATTTTACTCCCTTAACTCAATAAATAGGCACTTTTGAATAAACATATAATTTTTCCGACTCAAAGCAATTGACTTTTGTCGAATGAAATAAACCTAATCCCAGAGCTAATACCAAAAGCCGGCAACTCTTGGTACAGCCCCAGGGACTTATCTACCCAACTAACCCAACCCCCCGATCCGATGTGGGATAAACTACTCTAGGTGTTCCCAACCTAAGCTAAGAACCCCGGCACATGAACTAAGCATGCTAATCCTAACGAGCAGTTTGTCTTTTTCCGACTCAAAGCAATTGACTTTTGTCGAATGATTGAATAAACATATAATGCCAGTGATAGAATCTACCTACAAAAAGCGACTGAAAATAACAGGCACAAATATGAAAATTTTTAAAATCAAGAAGGTGGGCCATTTTTGGTTTGTTTTTTGTCACTTAACTCATTGCTTAATATGGGATTTTCTGCTGGTGATAATGTTACAATTTTGACTTTAATGTTAGAGCTTTTATATTTTAAAAAAAATTTGACAAGTTTTCCATTTTCAAAGTGGACCTAGCCTTTCACTAGTGAAGGATATATTTGTGGCAATATCATTTGTCATGACGTAAGGGTTGTATAGCGAGTCAAACCAATACAAATGTCGATTTATATGAGGTGTAATTTTATTATTATTTTTCATTTGAAAAAACAGCAACTTCAGTGATTTCAAGTGGAAACCTATCAAGTTAGAGGGATCTCTATACACCCGTACTGGCTCGAACTTGATCCGTAAAAACTATACTATCAATATATATACTGACGGAATTGAATGAATGGTACATTATTTAAATTTGAATTTAAACATCAAATTTTATATAGGTGACATGTATCTAGACCCGTTAGTGTATACACTATCAATGTATAAAAGATTTATCCAAAAACTATACCTTACCACTCGCACTGATTTTATTGTAATCACAATAATTTTGCATGAAAAGTAGCAAAGTTAAAGATGCTGTAATTTTGAAAGTTATATCATATAATCTTTTTAATTATAACTGTAACTTTGAAGTTTATAATGTACGTGATACTACTAGAATTCTTTTGAAATTTTAGTACAGAAGCAATTTTTTTTCCTTTCTCCTTTAACATTTGAACTTGAGTTTATACAACTTTTAAATGTGAGTAATTTTTTTTTTGTGTAGGCAGTTCAAAAATTAAGTTTCTACCTCCAATTTATTACTGTAAGTCAATACCTGCTCTAATGAGATCTACCAATTTTGATGTCTTTTTTTTCCAAATTGATATGTATGTGTCCTTTATTAAGTCCTTTAAAGAGGTGACAACAACTGCTCTGAATAAAGTTTTGTTTTCCACTATCTATGTCAAATGAAAAGGCGAAAAGTGTCCTGGAATGAAGTAAAATCATGATATTTTAATTGAAATTAAGGGAAAAAAATCCCACTACTGTTAATTAATGAAATAATTATTAGGCTGAGGGAAGATGAATTAAATGCTCTTTAACTAGCCAGCTGTCTTATTAATAGCCAAAGTTCAATAGACATATTATGACAAAACTGCCCAAATCAGTGCATTATCTGTGGTTATGCTCCTTAGTATTTTAAATAGGAGATTTTAAATTCAGAACGTTCTACTTGTAATCTTTCTTATCTTACCACCTAATCCAACCTCCCCAGATGTGGTTATGTTTAATAGTTGCTATGCAGTCAATTTTCTCTTGGTTTCGAAATGCCTCTGTTTTTAAAGCTACGTGTTAGACAGATGCAAGAGGTTTTAAATATACTGGCCATTTTAACATAAGACCAAACGAACTCTTTCTTCCTTTTTAAAGTTTTTTTTTTCCTGGTCAAAAAAGAGATTTTAAGCTTTCCAGGAGAAAAGGAGAGGAGAAAAAAGAGAGAGCCTGAAAGTCGAATCAGAAACATAATCAATTTAAAATTTGTTTCTAAAGTTCCTTGTCAAAAACATCTAGAGCACTAGTCTTTTTTCTTTTCCTTTTTTTTTTTTTAAATTTGCGGCAAGAATCGTTCCAAAGGAATGGTGTAACAAGTACACTTTTAGTAGAGGTTGTAAATATTCACGCATATATATATATGTTAGAGACATATTCCTACTTTAATGTCAAATCTTGCCCACTAAAAATTAGAAGCAATTGCATCCCTTTCTTGACTTTCTGTTTTCTTTTTATCGTACTGACATGACATTATATATAAAATTAATCTTCCTTACATTATAACTAACATTCTTTAAATTCCACTTTGGAATTCTAGAGCAGCGTTAAGCCATTGAGAATGGTCCGACCGTGGTACTAGACTACTAGTGTGTAGGAGGTGCAAAAGTTCTGGGCCAGATTATTCATCAATTGTATAGATTCCTTCGGACCACAGCCAAAGGCAAAAGGGCGAAAGCAAAGGACAACGGATAAAGAGTTTAGTGCCAATTTTCACCCATAAACCTAGCTAGCTAATCTTTTGAAAAAGCCACACCCCGATTATATATATGGGTATTCAAATGTATATATATGTAAATGATCAATTCTTCAATTAAGATAGGGTTTGTCTAACAAGTGCCCGTTGGATTCTCGTTAAAAAATATTTCATATGTCATATTTTTAGAAATGTAAAATTAATTAGGGTAAGTAAATAAATACAAAGGAGAATAGATGAGATTAAATAAAAAAAATTTATAAATGCAAAGGAAAGTAATAATTGTTAGTTTATATATATATATATATATATATATATATATATATATATATATATATATGATAAGTTAGACAAATTTTAAATGTATCAACGGGTGTCAATTGAGCACTGCACATGTTAGGAAAATGCGTTAAGATATTGTATGAATATGTTGTTGACACATATTAATGTGCAGACCTAAATGGATTTTTTTTATAATACTAGTAAAATATGGCTCTGTTTGGTTTCAGACTATTTTGAAAAACAATTTTTTCATCTACAATGTTATAGTAATACACAAACAAAAACAATTCCAAAAGCAACATATCCATACAATATATCAAAAACAACTCCAAATATACAAAAAAATACACAACTACCCATCACTCTCCACCACCACGGCCACCACCTTACCGCCACCACCCCCACATTCACGACCCTCTCTCCTCTCTCTCTCCGCCCATCTTTCCTCCCTCACTCCTCCTCCGCCTCATGTTTTCCTTCTCCTCTCTCTCCTTCTCCTTCCTCCTTTCTTCTTTCCTTTTCCCTGTTCCCCAATTTCCTTCCCCTCAACTGACTGCAACCTTCCTAGTCACGATCAAATCTGATCATGACCAGAAGTCGGGAACAAGACGATCGTGGTTAGAGTGGTGGCTAAAGTCACAGCCACCACCGCTAGCGGAAGAGGGGGTTTGCGGTTTGGGGGAAAGGAGGGGAGGAGGGAGAAAGGAGAGGAAAGAGGGAGGAGGAGGAGGAGGAGGAGGAGGAGGAGGGAGGGGGGGGAGGAAATAGAGGGGAGGAGGAGAGGAAGAGAAAGGAGAGAAGGGGAGGAAAAGGGAGGGGATAGTAGTGGGTTGTGTAAAATTAAAAAAAAAATATCCCAAAAAAATTATAAATTATAAAAATATTCAAAAATATATTTTAAAAATACCTCTAAAACAATCCAAAAAACATCTACAGTAAAAGTTTTTCATATACACAACTACAGTAAAGTTTTTGAAAAACACCTCAAAAAACAACTAATTCAAACGGTGTCATGCCAAAGACAGGTCAAAAGCTTCTTCACCTACACAAGCTAATGATTGTTTTAAAGGGACAAAACCTAGATCGACTTCAACATATGTATATCACCCTCTCACTAACCCCACTAAAAGGTGTAGAGGTTTAATTATAATTAGGTAGGTGCACTTGCAACAAAAAAAGAAAAAAAAAATAATTAGGTGGGTGCACATGCTAAGTTTTGCTCTACAGCTGTGACACATTTCCTTTGCTTAAGAGTTTGCTTGCCATAAATCCCGAGATTAAAAAGTTCTTGATTTTCATGATAGATTGAGGGCCCTATTAGAAGCACATTCATCATCCATCTATACATATTATAATTACAAGAGGGTAATTCCTCCTTTGAGAAGGGTTTGAAGTTTGATTAAAATCAAAGGTCATCATACAGACAAATAAAATGAAAAATTGCTTTGAATTATGTAAATTTGTAAACAAGAAGAATTTCCAAGAAAATTCATTGCTTCTCAGTGCGTGGTGTAACCATAAAAAGGAGTGGAGAAACTATCTTCAAATCAATCCATTCTTTATTACTATTAAAAACATTAAGGTGGCAAATAAACACTTAATAGTTACTATCATTCGAGATTAATTCCTCCTAACCATATTCACTAATCACCTATTATAGACAAACCCTTGAGCAATTGGTAGAACTAGAAACAGTCATGAACACATGCAGGAATTAATACCTGAGCACTATTTCCTTCCACCTTTTCCCTTCTCGTCACAAAAGCCAAGATGGGTCCTATATTTCAACAACCAAGGCAAGAAAAAGAAAGATAAAGCATCAAGGATAGATGGATCTTCCATAGATGTCCCATAGCTTAGATATTGTCTCCATATGGCTAAAGTTTGAAATTTGCTACACTAACGAACCCATGTTGACCTATCAAGAAAACGACACACTAGCCCTTGTGAACTCAATGCATTACAATTAAATTAATTATCCTTAGTTAAAATGTTAAATTAAAAAAAAAGTAGACTTAGAAGACTTTTCTTAAGAGGGTTAATTACTTTACTAAGATGCTAGCACATTCTTGACTAATGATTGGACATTGGCCCTCCTCTACATTTGGTCTTTTTCGTTTTCTAACCAGAGGTTTTTAAGCTTTATAGCAGTACCCATTTCCCATACTCAAACAAAATTTGAGGAAGGTCCATCTTTCTACGGCTCTGATAAATTTGATAGAAGCTGTCATCTTTTACTGAAAAATGTGATAAAGCTAACTCCCTATTCAATGATACGGCCTTGATAGGGTTCGGCTTCTTTGATGAAAATTGCTTTAATTATCTCCTCAATCATTACAATCAGTACATAATTAGATATTGTACACTGCTGGACATTCAACCAAGCATCCTCATCAGCAAGAAAAAACAAGAGAAGTGATCAGGACTAATCATTTTGTGTACTAGCTAAAAATAGATATGGTTTTTGAACTTCTTATTTCCATTTTTTTGGTCTCTTGTCTGCATTTGCATTTCCTTTGCCCTTTCAATCTCATTTTATTGTGCATTACCTTATGCTATGAAATGTACTCTTTTTGATATTTCAGAATTGTTGCACATATTTATCTTAGAAATATATATATATTTTTAACTAGTATATGCTTTAATTGTCATATAGAATTGTAGTCTAGAACCTATTTTTTAGACAAAATGACCCAAGATCATTGCTATGATCATGAATAAATCTACCATTTTTTTTTCAGTTTTACATCACGGCTCTAGAATACTCTTTGGTTTAATTCTTAAATAGGTGCTACAATAATTATTTCCATGTCAAACAATATGAAATATATTGCCTGCCATCTGCTCTAATTAAAGTTATTTGTGTCTACTCTCTCTCTCTCTCTATATATATATACACACACACACACACATACACATACAGCAGACACAAATATACATTTATATATGTGTGTGTTTATAAAAATTATATAAAAAAAAAATCTAAAGTGAAGAAAGCACACAGGGCAATAAGTTCATGAAAATCTAGGGCATATGTTACACTTAAAGAGAAAATAATTTACTGTCTCTATCTTAACATATTATTGTCTTTCATATCACAAAGGAAAAATCTGTCACTACATTAAAGCAGTCTAAGAACTTTAGAATACTTTTCCTATTCCATTCTATGCTTCTACTCCATTTCTTTCCTTTTCATTTCTTTACCTTTTATCTTATTTTATTTTATTTTATTCTATTTTACGTGATTATATTTGACGGCAATAAAAGCCTGTACAGGAAAGGTTCCATGATGACATAATTTCAAACCCCAAGCCGCAAATGATGATAGGATGGTACATTGACTTCAGAGTTTTTTTTTTTTTTTTCAATTTGTGGCACTTTTATTTTCTAAAGCTAAGAAAGGGAAAAATAATCAACTTTAGTCACATGCACTGTCCCCATCTTCAGTATGACTCAACTTTTTATCTGAATTTTGCTCCTTTGCGTAGCTTTGAATCAACCCTCACTTGACACATATATAATTGGTCACCCCTAGTTTTAATTCTACAATGAAATAAATAATTGTAGTTTACCATTATGGAATTTTACATTTACATTGACAGAAGATTTTTTAGATTGTTCTTATCATTGTTGTTTTCATAGCTTAAGCCTCAACCTTCAATCTCCTAGAGCTAATTTGTAGCTAGATTAGATTAAAATTGGATTTATTTTTTTTTTATCAAAATCATGTTTTTGTTGGACTTAAAACATCAATTTCTAATTTCGAATACAATAATTTTCTTTATTATATTATAAGCATTATTAAAAAGGAAAAAGAGAACATTTTACGTAAGGCTTATGTCTTAGTGAAAAGGATAGGAGAGCTTGAAGGTCTACCAACCTTGAATATAGGTGACATAAAATATCCCCAAATTTCTGGAAATTTGGCTGGACCCAATTAACATGAAGACAATATTAATGTCAATTTGGACACTGTTCTCATATGGAGAACAAAAACATGCATGTCGCATTCGATATTTTCTGGAGTCCACAAAAGATATAGATGTCCCAAAAATGCTAACCTAACCTTCAGATAACACATTGTACCAAATTATTTGTCTGCAAATTTAAAGAAATTGGTAATATTCCTTTTCAACGTTAGGTGACATACATTACAGTTCTTTATATTTTGTTGAACTTATCAAACCCTCAGCTATTTTTCTTTTTTTTTTTAAATAAAATATCGTACTTTTATTAAATCTCGTATTAATGACAGAAATTACATCGCATGTACACAGATATAATTGATCTGAAGAAGAGATGCTACAGATCTAGAGAATTGGTTGGAGCATTTTTCCACTGAGACTGTGATACATCTGAATTAAATTTTGACATAAACTTAGATGGAAGAAACAAGGTATTGCACAGAACATTTATTGTGTCTTTGCTTGTGAAAGACTGTTAGGTTAAGTGCTCAACTTTGTTGCACCAAACAAATTGAGGAAATTGGACCCAAGACATTCACAACCACCAACCTAGTTGTGGCATGTCAATTTGGTAAGAATTATAAATTTTTCCTGGTTGTCAAACACTTGACAAGTAAATAATACTATGATAATTAAAGAGAGAATAAACTATTTTATACATACGCATCTTTCTTTTTCTATTTGTCTCTCACGCTCTATTTACAATTAAAACCACAAAAAAAAAGGTTCTCCAAAATCAATCAAAGCATCCCTTTAAAATTTATACATGCAATATGTAAAATTGATGAATAATGATCATGTACTCAACCCTTAGTCCTAATAATTGTAATTGTGCCTCTCCCTTGTGTATGAATTCTAGTGAGAGCCACCACTGCTTTCCCTGATAAACCAGGACCATCTGGGGAGGTTAGAGGCCTGCAAGCAAAGTCACCAACCGGATGCCTCACCGGCCTTGTTGGTGGCATCAAAATTCTTTCATTGATGTCGTTTAGTGTCACATCTCCTTCCAATCCTCCTGGCTTGACCAATGCAAATGGATAAACCACCTTGCTTAGAATTCTCTTTTTCCTTTTCTCACCTCCTCCTCCTCCTCCTCCTGAAACAACATATTTTCAAAATTTTAATTTGCCTTGGTACATATTACATGTTATAAGGTTTTGAAAAATAGATTTGAGTCATCTTACGATGTTAATTAATGACTTAATGTTTATACATTATACATTCTTGTCCCCTCCCTAAGACATTAATAAAACAGGAATTTGGTTTATTAAGAATTAGGGGTTGACTAAAGTTGTACAAAAAAACAGAATTCCTTGAAGCCATATGCTAGAGATCTTGATCACTGCTATTGCAGCAGTCATAGTTTTGACTTCTTTTCTGATCATATTTCATGTGCTAAAGAAAAAGAAATTTATAATTCTAGACAGATAACTCATATATAAACTCATTAATTTTTTGAATTCTGACACTTTAACGTTGAATAAAAAGAAAACAAAGTTCAGACTACAGCTCAAATATAAACTCACTGCTAATCTTGATTACTTTTACCAGTGACTGTACAAGTAATTAATAAAGCATTAAAATATAATGCCTTTAGATGACTTTTTCTTTATATTTCTTGCAATTATTAACACTTTGGTACCAACTGGTCGTTTGACAAAGTAGTTTGAAAATTCTCAAGTGTGTGAACTCTGTGAATTTGCTGACCGATTAACTATACATCACATGTAGGCATCAATGAATAATGGATGAAAGAGAGAGTATATGCACTATGCAGTACCTGAAGGAAAAATAGAGTCTATGGAACGTAGGGTTTCTTTCCCTGAAGTGGACTGAATGTTAACTGAGTCCTTCTGAGAAGATGAAGTATCAAAAGTTTCACAATTGGATATTGCTTCTTCTGTGGTTTTCATTTCTGAGAATAGGGATGCTTCTTCACTGATTATACTCATAGGTTCACCTGCAAAAAGGCCATATTTAATAAGAAAATAATGCATCTTTAACATTTATTACCAAGTCAAGTACAAAAATACTGAGAAACCAGGGGTATAATCACCTGAAATGCTATCAGAATTTGTCATTATCTGACTCAAATAATCATAATTGTTGTAGTAGTCCAGTGAATACGCAGAACTCCAAGAATTCTGTGTAAAAAGAAACTATTTCGTTAGAATCTAGCTATAACAAAGAGTTTAATCTAGGAAAATGAATTAGAAGAATCAAGAATTCACATACCCTGGTGGAATTATCTAACTCTTCACTTTGATCATCAGTGTTGCAGAATTCCAGCCTCCTTCTTTTAGAGCTAAATTCAAATAAAGCATCTTGTAGATACCCCGTAGAAAAATCAGATTCAAGTTGTGAAAGCAACGGTGGGGTACTGGTACTAATGCTGCTCTCCAAAACTATGCCAAAAAAAAAAAATTAGATAATATAACACTGCAGAAAAAAGGTAGAAGAAGAAGAAGAAGAAAAGGAGAAAGAAAAAGTAGTAATGTTACATTGGGGCATGTCTGCGTTGAAAACTCCAAGATTGTGGAAGTCCCAACCTAGGGAAGAACTGTGCAGGGTGCTGTAAGGAATGGAGTGAAGGTCACCCATGATCTTTTCTCTGTGTGAGGTGAAACCTGGAAGAGAAATGTGTTCCAGCAGTGTTCTTGGGTGTAAGAGAGTTGGATGGTTTGTATTTAAAGAGTTTGCAAAAAGTTAAAAAAGAAAAGAGAAATGTCCAAGAATAAAGTGACAAAATCAGATGATCTTGGAAGAAATAATCAGTCAGTCAACTGCCAGCAAGAGTGGGAAAAGTAGTGGATTTCTTTCTTGGGATTCTCAATAATGCCCTTTTCAATTTTTATATGTATTGTGTATATATACACATATACATGTATAGTATATTATTTTACAAGGATTTAAGTAGTACCATTTAGTGCAATTATGTTTGATTGATGTACTTGTTACAAATCAATGTACATGAATAAAATTCAAACAAACCACAGAGACTATAAGTTTGCACTAAATTTGTAATAAATACAATAACAATGTGAATTAATCTTTCATACATTGACAGTGTATACACTATTACCGTTGCATATGTGATAACTAATCTTAATTTGAATTTGAAATTCAAATTTTACATATTTATTATGTATTCAACAGTGATGGTGTATACACTTACAATAACTAATTACATCTGCCCTTCTCCCATTATGTGCATAACACTAGTAAGTTTTGGTGTAATAGGTAACCAACATATTGTACAGGTGACAAATTAGCGAATAATTAAGAAATTAAATTACCTATGACATATATATTTGAATTTCTGTACATGCATGCAGAAAATTTAAATTTTGCACAGTTTAGATAGGTATAGGTATAAATTGGGTTTTTTTTGGGGGGGGGGGGGGGGGGGCGGTGTTGGAGGGGAGTGAAGAAAAGGGTTACTGTGTGCTGGATGAGTGGATATGTGGGGAACTAAATTATTGCAGTGGTTATGATATCATGTTTTTCCATGCAAAGGCAGTGCATGAAGACCAGTAAGACATGCTTAAGAGACAGAATTCAAACTCAGCTTTTCTTTTTTTTTTTCATTTTTCTTACTGGTTCTTTCCCAACTGTTTCTCCTTTTGGTTTTGTTGCGGGACTTTTCCTTCACATTCTTGCCATTGTGGGGTCATATCAGTTTGACCCCACACCCCACCTCAAAAATCTTTTGAGAGTTTCCATGGGAAGTATTCATTTGGTGGGACCACAACATATTGCATGCTGGCTTTGGGACAATTGGGTTGGTGGGCCTAATGTAAGAAGTGGAAAAATTGTTGGGGGAAAATGGGGTCATTTTGATAAAATTTTAAACACCAAATAAAGTTTTGTACTGTTTAGAGATGTAACATCAAATTTTGTGTGGGAGGAATTCATTGCCTTTTAATCAATCCGGAACGACAGACAATTGTGTTATGATGCCGGTAGTGACATAGTATTTTGTGTAGTGTGTATATATTATTGATAGGGATTTGACTTTGGAATTTGATTTGGTTTGGTCTTTGTAAAAGCTATAGATCTAAGGCAGAATATAAATATACACTCTGTGGTGGAAAATGAGGAATAAAAGTACATAAAAATGAGGACTAACGGTATGTTGCGCAAAGGAAAGAAAGAAATAAAAGGAACCCTACTTAAAAGTGATCTCCTCCTTGTAAAAGGGAAAAAATTAAAAATTTAAAAGAAAAAGGGCATTTACCTCGTGAACAATGTTTTCAGGGTATAAATCAATAAGTTGTTCTATAGGATTAGTAGTCCAATTAGACCTAACTAGATCCCAGTGGCAATCAAGCAGGGACAAGAACATTGTCAGTTTAGCCGTTCTTGAACAGTATAACATCTTATCAATAGATTGTAAGATGTACTTATAATTATTTGTAAAACTTGGCAATAGTGACAGAATATTATACCGCTATTTTAAAGTTGTACAAATACATTCTGTCATCAACTTTTGTGAGGCAAATAGAGCTTTAGGTTTTTTTTTTTTTTGACGAAGAAACCCGCAACTGCTACTCGAGAGTGTGCACTGGATAAATCTCGCTCCGTGTAATAGCTCGTCAACCACACGAATGGATAGAATAGAGCTTTAGGTTGATATGTCTTTTACTCCTCCTTCCATACCGATGGTCTAACGGTGCAATCTGAATGAGAAATCTGTTTTTCAATTAGTAATTGGGGTTTTTTGAAAATCCTCTTACATGCCATAGTCTAATGCTAGTTGAAAATCCTTTTACATACCGATAGTCTAATGTTAGTTGAAAATCCTTTTAGATGCCACAGTTGTTACCTAAACAAGATATTGGAAATGAAAGTGAATTTGAAATCAATTCATTTGAAATGCATTCATTTACGATACCTTAAAAATCCAGTCCAAACACACCATTTAAGGACTAGAGAGTATCACCAAGCCCTCTTATGCCCCTTAATAAGTACGCAATGAATCTTCTATCTCACTTCTTATCTCATACATTATCACACTTTTTATTGTATAGTCATTTCTTCTCTACAAGCATCCTAATTTAATTCTTTATTGTTTCCTTAAGTTTCAATAACTATTTATGGGGCAAAACAGAAAATTCAAAAGATAAAAAAAAGTATCATAGAAAAATGGGATTTGTATGAATTTTTTGCTTTACTTTTTGTTTTTCTATCATATATACATACACACACATTATTTTTTTGGTCTATTGTTTTTTGTTTTTTACCTCGTTGGTAGTTATTGGAGCTTAAGAAAACAAAAATAAAAATAAAAATAGGATGTTTATGAAGCAGAAGTGATAATTTAATAAAAAGTGGGACAGAAAGTGGAACAATATATCGGTTGCAAAATAAATGGCAAACTCATTTAGGCTCCATTTTATGTTTTCGTTCCATCTCTCTTTTTCTCTCTCTCCCCTTTCATTTTGTGTACTTCCTTGTTCCTATTGTTATTATAATCTTTTGATTTGTTTTTCTTCATCTTTTGTAATTGGTTCATCATTGTTCATTTACATGAATTAATTGCTAGACTAGAATATACCAAGAAAAAAAAAACACATTAATAAATCTAAGTTGTTTTGTATAGATCTAAGTTGTTTACGCCCTACCAAATGAAGAACATTAGTAACAAGACTGAATTGAGTGAACCAAATTTAATTTTTTTCCATTTGAGAACTTTAAAGAAAAATCACATTGACTATAATTCGCAATAACATTTAACTAGCATTATCAACCGCATAAAATTTAAAGAATATGATGAACAAATTGTTAATGGTGAGAAATAACAATTGAACAAGTTTCAATATAAGTAAAAGAACATGCTAAAGAAAATTATACCATTTGTCCGTTTATCACAAGGATTTGGTCTAGTAGTCAAATTTGATCTCTTAGGTTCAAGTTTGACTATATGTGAGTTTCTTCTCCAACTATTTGTGAGTTTATTTATGGTATTATTGAGTTATATTTGTACCATTAATGAGCTAGTTCGTTGATTGTATAACTTCCACCCTATTATGAGTTCTCGTTTTTGTATCAATAAAAACTTGTTCTATGTCGCCAATTTCTCTTTGTGAAAGAGTTTTGGCATGCTAAATTTACCTCACGTTTGAAACCATACTATGACTTCGATTTGAAATACACTTTAGATAATATGACCTTCATTTACTATAGTTTTTATAATTGGATTTCGAGTTAGTAACTTCTATTTTTTTTCCTTCCTTTCTATATAATATCGTATCGAAAATAGACGAATTGAGTAAATAAAAAATCCAAGGGGGGTTCATGGCCAAGGGTAATGATGTATGAGTAATGGTGATTTTGGAATATACCGATTGTATTCGAAATAGTGTTAATAAGGTATTAACGGGGATTTCCAAAATATTACTCAAAAAAACGGCACAATATGCCCAATTGATTAGAATTGGAAAAAAATTCTATCATATTGTTACAAGCATATGGTTCATGGGGAGATAAAAAAATAGATCGAACTAAGTATCTATATCTTATCCTTTAAAGGAAAGGGACAAAATGGCATTGTATATAACATATTTAAATTAGAAAATTAAAAAATTCTATTTAGAATAGCATTAAAATGAATTAGACTTAAGAAGTAGGATTTTCAAGAACAGGAATAAACTGAAACAAACCATGGATAAATTCAAGCGATCTTTTCTTAAATCCAAGTGATCTGTTTGTAGGCGTTTGCCCCTAAACCGTTAATTAACTCTAAAATTGGGTAATGGTAATATCAAAGGACATTTATACCCTTAATAGTTAAATGCAGTAATTCCCCTAACTTATTTTGTATTTTATCTCCTAACACCATTTTTTTTTTTCAATTTATCTATTTGTTACTATAAGCGTTAGTCAACTCCAATACTTTATAATACCCAAAAAAATAATATATTTATAGATATGTTCCTAATTAAATTTCATCCTATAATTATACTTTTTCTAGTTTGACAGAAATATCTTACTAATTTCGGGTAACAATTGGAAAAAATAACAAAAATTGTTATAACAAAATAATTTGTTAAATTATTATTAAAAGTCTAAAAATGCTTGAATATTATCAGCTTCTCTTATAAATGTGCATATGGTTGCACTTTTCTTTTAATAGCTAGATGTTTTCTTTATTGGAGTAGAAATATCTTACTAATTTCAGGTAATAATTGGAAAAAATAACAAAAAATTGTTATTAAAAATAATTTGTTAAATTATTATTAAAGTCTAAAAATGCTTGAATATTGTCAGCTTCTCTTATAAATGTGCATGTGGTTGCACTTTTCTTTTAATAGCTAGATGTTTTCTTTATTGGAGTAAACATTTTTTTGTTGGCGATACTTAAAAAAGAGAAAAAATGGTTCATTTAGGTTCAAAGTTTCTATGGTCATTTTTATAATATTGAATGATTAGATGCTATTAAAAATTATTTGGGTTGCTAAATTTTTCTAAATTTTTTTTGTTGCATCATAAGCGCATATTTCAATCATCTTTGATTATTTTTCAACCAGCTTTTTATTTCACAAATATCAAATCACAAAAAGTATTGCAGTATTATTTTTTAAAAATTTTCAAATAGTCTTCAATCCAAACAAATTCAATCTATAGATCTTTAATAATATTTTTATAGTTTATTTTCACTAATAATTTTTATTTTTCCCCTTATCATGGAAAATGAGCAGGATTTTTTTTCTCTATCTAAAACCCTGTAATTATGGAGATAAAATTTAACTAGACCTGTATCTATAAATATACAATAACTTTTATTATTATGTTAGGGATACTAATATTTTAAATATTATCTCTCTTGAGTGGTTTTAGAGACAAATAGACAAATTAAGAGAACAATGATATCAAAGAGTCAAGTACCAAACGCTATACCTTAAGAGGATTTATTGGAGTAATCCTTTAATGGTATAAATGTCTTTTTGACATTTCCCTTACACAAGGTTAGAGTTGACTAACGATTTAGGAGATATAGTGAGAACAAAATAACATTAGAGGATAAAGTGCAAAACTAGCTAAACCTTAAGGGAAGTTTTTGTGATTAATCCTAAAATAAAACCATCGAAATATATAAAACTGCATTAAAATGTAGAATCTATTTACTGTATGCATATCCCATATCCCGTATTCTATACAATGCTTTGTATAATGTATGTACAAGTACACTATTTGAGCCGAACATTAAGTTTTAGGAGCTTAGTGCGACCCAAATTCAACCTCGATTACAATTGGATTGGTATTTGAGCCCAAAAGTAGCCCAACACATTTTAATAAGGCTCGGGCAACATACCTAAGGCCGACCACACTGAGGTATATTCTGTGAAGATGTTTGTTTACTAGTCGAGTTGATAGCGATTATAAATATAAAATATCTAGTTAATAGTTTTTGATAAAAAAATTATTATTTCATTAAATCTGCAGTAATAGTAGAAATTACATCAACTATGTACAGATAAAATAGATTTGAACAATAAATCCTTCTAGAAAAATCAATAGAATATTACACTGTAGTTCCAAAAAAATCTAAAGATAAAATACTTATAATCCCAAAACATCTATACATGCTTTCAACCATACTTTTTTTCAGTGCAAGCGAGGTGTAGTATCCCACATCGATAAAGGAAGAGGGAATAAAATGGGTTTAAAAGCTTGGGTGCTTGGGCTATTGAGTAATTTGGATTAATCATATTGGGCCAATGAATTTTGGTTCAAAAATTATGTGGTCCAGTCCTTGGATTTGGGTCATTACACCTATCTAGAAAATCAATAGAATATTACACTGTAGTTCCAAAAAAAATCTAAAGATAAAGTATTTATAACCCAAAAAACATCTATGCATGCTTTCAACCATATGTTTTTTTAGTATAAGTGGGAGGTTTTGAATCCATGCTTTCAACCATACATTTTTTTAGTGTAAGTGAGAGGTTTTGAATTCAAAATGACTTACTTACATTCCCTCCCATCGTATCACCCAACCCACCGCTCTCCTCTTTAACTATACTGGTTGCTTTTTTTCAGATCTATTCAAGTCCAAATATTAAGGTGAAATCTTACAAGGTAGAGATATAAGAAATCTCAGATCTGATAATCAAATTTGGATAAACTTAGATCTAATACAAGAAATAGACTAAGTACCGAAAGTTTTACTAGAAATCCCTAATAGAGGATAAAACTCTCCCTAGAAGTCTCTAAAAGAGAAGAAAATCTCACTTGCGAACCCTTAGGAGAGGAGAAAACTCTCATTAGGAATCATCAAGAGAGAAGAAACTTTTAATAAGAAACTCTCAAAGAGACTTTACTATAAACACAAAACCAAAAGAAAAAGACATAAAAAATGTGATAAAAAATTACGAGATGTCTAAGCGATAAATACAAATATGAAAATTTCTAAAATTAAAAAGGTGGATCATAATTTAGTTTGTATTTGTGGTATGAGTTGGATTTTCATTTAGCTAACATCATTTTGATGTTTCCAGCTCGTTGAAAATGTCTACGAGGAATTGGCCATCTGTCCTGAATGTGCAAGGGTCCTTTCCTCCTCGTCCGAGAGTGTGTAGACGTCATATTATCCATGTCATTTGGGGGTTTGTTTGCTAGAGATTTGTTAGGCATTTGTAATATGGGATGTAATCCAATCAAATTATTAATGGTGGTGCCTGCCTCCTATACGGAGGAACCTTAAATGTGGCCAATCAAACTCAATATCTGATCTAACGTGGGTTGATTCTCTATTCACCTCTAAGTAATGAAAATTTTGATTGAGCTCTTAAAAGTAAAAATTTTCACTTCGGCCCAAGAAAAAAAAGAAGTGATCTAAAGTTGATGCTTGGCACCAAATCTTTTATCACTTAGGTTTCATTTGATAGAATTGAATCAGAATTCTAAAATCTGAATACTAAAATAATTAATTTGCTGAATTTTAAGCATTGAAAAGAAATATATGAATGTCTAAATTTTAATGCTAAACCTATTTATACTGTTTGATAAACATTTATAATTGAATGCTTAATAAGTTAAATTTGATAATTTTGCCCTTATATCTTTTCATCCAAAAAAGAAATAGAACCTATGATTTAATTAGTTTAAAATTGTTAGGCATGAAAATGACAATATTTATTTTTAAATCAAATTAATTTTAAAATTGTTAGGCATGAAAATGACAATATTTATTTTTAAATCAAATTAATATAAAAGATGAAATATATTATATGAGGAGTATGGAGAAGTTGTGAAAGTCACTAAAAAGAGATAAAAGAGAAGTAGAAAACCGTTAGAAAGAAAATATCATGTTGTTTAATTAGATAAGAATTTTGAACATAATTAAGAAACAAGGGTAAATTTGGTAGATAAGATAAGGTAGTTAAAGTAATTCTATTGATTCTTATCATAATTAAAGATTCATTTAGGATTCTTGCACTGAAAAAAATACATACAAGTTCAGCACTGCTTAGCAGATGAATTTTTGTTTATCAAACACCCTAAACATCTGAATGTCTGAAAAAGTTCAATTTCAGCACTTTTGTGTGTTATCAAATAGACCCTTAGTGTTAAAATGAAGCCATTAAAAACGAATAATATCTAACGTAATGTGTTTGTTTCGGAATAGTTCACATTTGAAGAAAGCCTTCCGTTTAAGAGATAAATACTTTGGGAATTCTTATTTTAATTTATCATGAATCCCGCCATCAATATCTCATGTAGATGAAATTGAGAAGTGCGAAATGAAGGTCTGTTTGATAATCTAATTCAACATTTAAATTTAATAGATTTAGATTTTAACATGTTCAGACGTATTTAATAATTAAAAATTGAACATCTGAATTAATTAAATAGTATTGAATTTTGTAAACAAAACTTATTCCCAAAAATTAGTGATGAGCTATTTATTTATCACTTAATGTGATAAGCATTTAAATGGATCAGATTTAATACTTAACAGTTCAATAATTTAATGGATTCAGATTCCAGATTTCTGTTTTCTAACGGTGAATGAGGTGGAAAAGAGTGGTAAATTACTGGAAAGGCCGCCAACCATTTTCCTTTGGTGCACTGGTCCCTTCATGATACATAGACATTATATTAAAACTGGAACTACATTTGAGGGGCTCAACTCAAACGCATTTGATTTTTTGGAGGATCAAGCTGAAATTTGTCATGTTGAGGGTGCAAATTTAAAATTTTGGCTACTTTGATGGACCAAAATAATGTGAATCCAGATTCATTCCATTAGTTTCCAGAAACCTAGTGTATTATAGAAGATAAAACAAAAAGGCAACATGGTATTTAATTTTCCTTCTCTAATGATTGGTATTACACCTAGGACAAATCCACCAATATAGCAATGGACAAGAGAAACCATTAAATTATCATTATAACTGAAAGAGAATTACATAGAAATTCAACACAAGAAGGTTGCCATTGACTTGGATCGTTGCAGTAACATATGACCCACTAGAGAAGCAACCCTTTTATTTTTTCAAAACAAAGCACCACTTTTTTTTAGCAATAAATTTTTTTTTTCCGCAACAAGCACCACTTTTTATTAAACATCATCCATCTGAAGACACCGTATAAGATTGTTCAGCTTCTTGTGCGTTGGCTCTTGATTTATGGCACCGTATAAGCTGCAATTTACACCACAGAAACAAGGAATTAGTATTCAAATATTGACTGTAACAGGTTTGGTTATATCAATAATTTGACAAATGCCTGAATTAGTCTAACCAGTCTCCAATAATTTAAGCCTAAAGAAAGTAATGGGACTGGCCAATCTACAAGAAAAAGCATGAAAATTATTGTACTTACGTCCACATTTCTTCCCAGCAGGCCTGTTTCTGATATTGCATCTTTTGGGAATAGTGATGGCAACAGCAGGGTTAATGCCAGCTTTTCTTGCCAAAGGTGAAAGCAGAACAGCACAGAGGCATCTTGGTGCAGTTCTGATCAATGCATTAACTTTTCCACAGCAAATTGGGGTTACCCTAGCTCTAGCATTACGAGCAGCACCTAAGCAAGGGCTTAAGCTGGTTGCGGCGGCATTAATCGGAGTTCTTCCACACTCTCCCGCTGCACTTGCTTGCTGGAAAATTGCACGAGATGCAACCAAGTAGACAAGCAATGTGACAATGGAAATTACATTCTTGGACACCATATTTTTGCAAGTTTTTTCAGCTTGAGTTTCTTGGTGAAATTGGTTTGGTGTCCCAAGTAATTTTTGCATATTTATAGGGTTGGAGTTCAAATGTGAAAGGTGGGAAAATTGGAGCTTCAGTGGGGTGGTTGGATTTGGCAACGTGGAAGAGTCTTAAGTTTAGTGCTCTAGTAATGATTTACTTTGTTTGCAGGATTCATGATTGAGAGATTAATATTCAATATCTTTTTTTCTTCTTTGGAAGGGCTAAATATACTTGTTCATATATTCACACCTTTTATATGTTAATGACTGTAACCATTAACATCAATAACTTTGACAGAATTAGGATTTAGGATGAATAGATTTGAGTTTCAGATTCCCCTTTTTTCTTAATATATTAACATGGAAGCATAAGCTATATAGCCCTTTTAAAGGGAGGGATGTGATTTAAGAAGTAAGGAGGTGAAAAGGGAATCTAAATTCAAAATATTTAATTTCTGAGATCTAAAATTTAGCCACTAGACCAAAGTATTCTTGACAAAATATATCAATTACATAGCCTATTATGATGTGTTAATTTACCAAAATGTTTTTGATGTATTTTGTGTTCAACAACTAATTTTTAGTATATTTAACAAAATAATCATGGTATGTCTAACCAGTTTTAATGGATACTTGTTAAGAAGAGCCCCAACTGTTAATTTCTTAGAAAAGTAAAATTAAATTAAAAAAAATATACAATTGCAATGAGAGCAGTAAGGTAAATCTTAATATGTGTTTTTATGTAGAAAAGTTTGTGTAATAAACCAATATCATTTGGGCACAGTGAAAAAAGCTCGATCCATGTACAGGACTTTCCAAAGACAAATATGACTAGTAGGTAGCTTAATTCATGGTTCATATACTAATACCTTCCATACCAAACTTGTACTAAAAGCTCACCATCCAAATACTACAAGCCAGTGTTTTGAAAAAATGATTGAACTGCCCGATTCGATTGGTTGAATTGCGAACTGATCATAGGCTCCATTTTGATCCCTGCTAGACTCAGAAACTCAAAAAATTGCATCAAGAACCGGGTAAACTTGTCAAAACTAGACAATTGAACCGATTGCAACTATTTTCTTTAGTTTAGTATTATTCAGATAGTTAAACATTCAAATAAATAAAAATTTGTTGAATAATCGACCCACGTAATTGAACCGGTTGAACCGCAAGCTAAAAGCTCATCCGATTCACTTATTGGTTCAAATTTAAAAACATTGCTACAAGCATATAATTGCTTTTGAAGAACATTGGCCGGAATATGAAATGTGTTGAATTCCTTTAACCCCGGTTGTATTTTATTTAAAAAAAAAAAAAAGAGGGGAAAGGAAAAATTGCTTTCAAGAAAAACAAAAGAAATGTGATTCTTATAGAATGTTGAGAGCAATACACTTTTAGAGTTTGGCCTCTCAATATTAAATTGTCCTTTCACATTGCCTCAAACCTCAAATGGCATTATCGCCCTGTTTTTGGTCAGTGAGCAGCTGGTTTTCTGCAGCCAAGTGCAGAATCCAGTACCTTCAATTCATCCATAGTGTTTTGTGTAGACGTGCTTGGTGCTTTCAGGCGTGAAAATATTATTGCTTCGTAAGTGGGTATTGGGCGTAAATCTTAAAGTTGATGTGATGTTGGACAGTTCCATAGCTGTTTGTTAAAGAACAAGTCCACGTAGAATTCCATAATCCTGCAGGGAATAGTGGAAGACATCAAAAGATTACTAGACTGAAAAGTAGCATCACCATTCACCACCGTCCTATAGAACTAATAATCTAATATCACCAACTTACTATAGATTTGCCACTTGGTCAAGTAGTTTTGTTTGTTTTATGTCTGGATACCATATTTGGAAAAAAAAATTTAAAAATATTATTTAACTTGTATCATAAACACGATTTCGAATCGTATTTTTATCTCACATACGTCATATAAAATAAATATTATAGTATTATTCGAAATGAAATCTTCTACGGGTGTAATTTTGATCTAGGGGCATGAACTTTCATAATATTCAATCCATCTTCACTATTGCCCTAAAGCTTGAATTTTATAAATTGCCCTCACCAATTCTATAATGGAACTTTGAAATAAAATATATTACATGATGCAATTTTTATTACCTTTTATAAATTTTATTTGCTTGACATTGAACGCCCCTTATCACATGAATTGCGAGCGAATCAAATTATTCATTTGACAGTTTTAACTATATACCATTGTCAGTCTGCTGTAATCTGCTACAAAATTACCACAGCCACAGCAAAAGCTACAAACAAAAATGATTTAAAATTGCCTATTACTTTCACTCCAGAGCTAGTTCACTCCTTTGTTAAAATTGCGTATTGCTTTCACTCCAGAGCTAGTAAATGCCTGCACCAAGTATCATCTTCCCGACTGCATTCAGAAATGAATCAGCCCGGAAAAGCAGGACAGCCAAGCAAGTTTTCCTGTCCATTATACTCTCCCCTGAACAACGACCCATATATTGCTGCAAGCCTGTAAACCTTGACAGGACATAAGAAGTAAAGTCACATTTAAAGAACAAATGCTCCAAGATTTCCACTTCTCTGTAGCACAAGCAGCATAATAGAGCAGCGGTAGAGCCCCATCTGACAAGTCGTTCTTTTGTCTATGACTAGACCAGAGTTATCACAACTGAATCAGATGCTAAAACATACTTCTCAAGAATGTGTCTGAGCTTCTGAAGTTCCCTAAAAATCAAGAAGCACCAAGAGGAATAGGCATAGATAGGGATGTAATTGAGTCGAGTCGTGCACGAGTATCAACATACTCGAGCTCGACTCGATAATAGAGAGGTATTGCTCGAGCTCGAGCAAGCAGCAGAAATGGAGTTCTAACTCGAACTCGAAGAATAGTTCTAAAACTCGAGATCTGACTCGATTATGCTCGATTTTTTTTGTGAGTATGATCAAGCTCAAGTACTTGACTAGACTAAAAGAGTAATTCTGGTAATTTATACAACTCCCAAACTTAAAAGAGTGAAATTGTAATAACTAAATATATAATTTTTAATTAATTACTTTGTGATCGATAAAGCTCAATCAGCCATCGAGCTTAAAAAAATAATACTCGAGCTCGGCTTGAATAATTATCGAGCTGCTCGTACTTGACTAGCACTCAGTTTTGACCGAGTGCGAGTCAAGCTTTTGACTGAGCTACTCGTGAGGAGTTCAATTCGATTACATCCCCAAGCAAAGACCAGAAAGATAAATTTTTCTGAGTTTATAGGGTGAAGCCAAGCTATCAACAAAGAATCTTTCCGAACACAGATATCCCAAGCATGTTTTAACCGCAAAGCTTTATTTCAATTACCTAAAGTTCTAAACTGATCAATCAAGGCCCCCTGATTTCACAGGTTTACAAGTATCTTCCCACTTGGCTCTAGCAGCTACATGTTTAATCTCAGACATAGAAATGCATCTAGCATATTTTCAGTTTTCGTAATAACTGTTTTATAGGACTCATAAAGATACCACTCCAATATGATCACAACCTAATAAACGACGATTTAATTAGTTGTAATCTTTCATCATATGTTGAAATCTTAGCACCCCCAGCCTTTGATTCTACTTTGAAAATTTATCAACCAGGACTTTATGGTAAGAAAAAGTCAAACTTGAACTTGTCAGAGGAACATTGAAATATAGTACTTGAAATTCGCCCTTCCTCATTACCTATTTGGTCCCAGAAGACCCGTATGCCTGTTGGAGAACTTCCAGCAATGAAAATTTCACATTTCCCCTTTTTAGGCCTCAAGCCTAATCAGAATTGTAGTTTTACCGGGGGTAACAGGTTGCAGAAATAAATGATCCGCAAGCATTATATGGCTAATGCCAAGCTGGTTGCATTTTGGATGGTAAACAAAGTCCTTTAGGACAAGGTAGTTTGCTTTGCTTTTGTGGATGGTACATAGAGCTTTTCCAGTTTCTAAAATGATTATCAAGAGAATTTTCATTTGATTATAAACTAATGTTTGATGCCTTTAGCATCATACCATTTATGAAGTGCAAGCATTTACAAGGATATTACTGGTGCTACTGATTGGAAAACTAGAATTAAAGATCATGCATTCATTATAACAAGAAAGGAAAATTACAAATATGACAATATGTTAGAAAAGTAGCATAGGTTGAACAATATAGTAATGCTTAAAAATTGCTGAGACCTTGACAAGATCGTGCGCTACTTCATGTTAAAAATGAAAGGAAAACGCAAAAAAGCATAAAAGAATGAAAGGGAGACAGTTTAATGTCTCTTTAATTCGAAAGACCAATAATTAGAAAAGAAAAACTTCAACTCTGAGTTAGAACAATGGTAGCTTGGCTGTGTAGCAAAAATCTAGCAGACGTTTGTTTTCCTCTGCATAACATACTTCTTCCAAAAATCAGTGATTTCCCTTTGTGTCTCAATCTCTGTTTTCTTAACCACAGTGCCATTCTTGACCTTCTTTTCCTCACTAGCACTCAAAACCTTAGTACTCAATGTAGCTGGGAGTGTATCCAATTCATGCAGGACCTTTGTGATATCAAGCACAAGTCTCTCTGCTAAGGTGCGAGAGAAGTCTTCCCTTATAACAACACGAAGCACGGCGATATGCTGTGCATCTGCTGGCATGGTGTATGCAGGCACAATCCATCCAAACCTGCGCAGCATTTCTGAGATCTTGAACTCATTGTAGCAGCTGCTGTCTTTAAGAGAAAATGCAACCAAGGGAACCCCCTCGTCCTTGGATACAATGTTGAATCGACCTGTCTTCTCCAATCCTTCTTTAAGCACAAGAGCATTTCCGCGACAATTCTCCATGATATTTTGGTAACCCTGTAGATGAGAATTTCAAGATCAATACTTGGTTCTTATTCATATAGTAAGAATACAATCTCCATCCACCCTAGTAGAAGTTGAATTTGAGACTTTTCACCATCCAGGCATTCATATATTTGTGTCTGGATGATGAAGGATGAGCATTCTGCAATAATTCTATCAGGTTCTTACCTCAAAGCCCAAGCGAATGAGTTGATAATACTGAGCAATGACTTGACTAGAACCTAAAGAATTGAAGGAAAAATTTTTGTCATGTGAGACCTTGTTAAAGAGCATATCGGGAGAAAGGGAATTTAAGAAATATATACATAGGAAGTGGCCTTAGTCACCTTTGGAGAAATTAAGGGTGAAGGTTGGTTGATCAGCTCCAAGGTAGTTTATGTGGAAGATAAGTTCTTCTGGTAAGTCCTCTTTGCTCCTCCAAATAACCCATCCAATTCCAGCATATACAAGACCATACTTGTGCCCACTCACATTGATGCTCTTCACAAGTGGAAGCCTGAAATCCCACTCAAGCTCTGGATAAAGAAAGGGAGCAATGAATCCACCACTGGCTGCATCAACATGAATTGGGGTGTCCCAACTGCCAATGTTTAAGGAGGAGTGTTAGTCTCTAATGTTTAAGGTAGCCTACTTATTTTCTTGGTTTGCTGTACAATTTTGAATCAGAGAAGAGGAAAAAAGGGAATGTTTATAGTTACCCAGTTTGCTTGTTTTTCTCAATGAGAAGATCATTCAAGAGCTTGACATCTTCAAACTCTCCATTGAGTGTTGAACCCAAAATAGCCGCAACACATATGGTATTTTCATCCACCATTTCAACTGCTTTCACAGGGTCCATCACGTAGTAGCCTTCCCTCAACTTCACTTCCTTAAGCTCCACCTCAAAGTAGTTTGCAAACTTCTCCCAACACACCTGCAGAAGTTAAGAAGCATATGTCAATTTAAGAACACGTCTATCCTGAACCAAAAGCTTGTCAACTTCACCGGATGTTTAAGTGCATTCTTTCCTCTTAAATGTCATGATAATGAAAAATCTAAAAAAAAAAGAAGAGAGGATAAATTAAGGAACCTCATGCATAAGATTTTTCAAAACTTTCTACATTTGTGTGTAACTTGCCCCAACTTTAGGTAAACTTTTTTTTTTCCCTTTATCTTGGTTGGAGAGAGGGGGGGGGGGGGGGGGAGGAGAGGGGAAGGAGGGGGTAGATAAAGAATTCTCAACAGTAGGTAGGGTTTACATGAAATTCTCGCAATAATTAGAATTCTAGATATATTCTATTTGTGAAAGTCACAATATATGCAAGATGATCCATGTAGATCATGGTTTATAACAGAAAGTTCTCAAATAAACAATCAAGAATAGTTGACTAAAGTCATGAATTATCCATAAAAAGCAATTATGGTTAAGAGAGAAGGAAATGTAAGTTTTTAGAACTGCACACAACATAATGAAATAGTAAATTTGTACGAATTAGAAAGTGATATTTTTTACCTGCAAGTAGATAATCATATATATATAATAGATCTATAGAATGAGAAGTAACAAGATATGGACTGTGAAATGCTTCATACCTGGACATTGGCTCCAGTAACAATATTGGGCTTATCATAAGGCTTGCCCTCTGCTTTTCTTCTGTTTTGCCACTTTCTCTTGAAAGCAAGCCCTGCTAGCATTATGGCCTCTGATGACCCTACTGTTCCTACTCCAACAGCTGCCTCTGACTCTCCCAGTGGAGCATTAAACAAGTGTGCTATGATGTTTACGCAGCGATTCTGCATAGAGTTTTGTACAATGTTGAGCAATACAGTAACAAATGGCTTTGATCAACCAAAAATGGGAAAGTTATAAAATCACACATCCTTCATTACTTTGGTTTCTTCTTCTTCTTTATTCTTCAATTTTCTTGTGTTATAACATCAAATCAACTAAATGCATGACATGTATATTAGGCCAAATTTGTGTTTGATTTCGTTGCACATATACATATATACACGTGTATGTATATATATGTGTGTGTGTGTGTGTAAGCGTGTACCAAGAATGCCATCCTGTAAATAAAGCAAAGCTACATAATAAGTATCATGAAGAGCAATGTTTATCTCTGTGTGTGTGTGTGTGTAGACACTCACTAACACATATTTGTTAGGAGATTATAAGAAGTGGAAGTTTTAGTTTACATCCAAAAGGAGATTAGAAAGGTGAGCAAAAATTTTCCACAAAGTCCTCAAGTAGTATCGTGCTTTTGACCAAAATTTTCTACGCAAATGCCTCCTGAGCCTCAGCCCACTTTATTACTAGGGGGCCTGAAGTTCTAGGGCTACAAACTTTAATCTTTTACGCGTTTAATTCAAGAAAAGTGTGCTAAGTGGAAACGCGTACACATAGTAGACATCATAATATGAACAAAAGTATTATAGTGCAATGTTTGGATCTCTTTTGATATCTGATTTTCCAATAACTTACTGAACATTGAATAGAAGAAAAATAATGAAGATTGAAGATGCCTGAAGTTCAGTTGTGACAGGGTATTCATCCATGTCAACATAGTTCTTGTTGATGGCTTCCATCATCAGCTTATCACACTCTGGTTCCATCCATGTTGTCACAAAAGAAGCCAAGTTTAGCCTTGGATTCCCATCAAGCATCAACTCATCATTGATGATCTGGTAAGCTGCCTCCTTTGGTATTGAGTTCTCTGGCATCTTGAACCTACACAGCCGCCACAAACATCAATTGTTAAATCTACATGCCATGAAAAACGTTTCCACACTAATGCCAAAGTTATATATGGTAAGATTAAATTTGAGACGAAAAAGTTTACAGCAAGATTAACAAGCAGTAATCAAAAAGTTTACAACAAGATTTCTAAGAACAAATCACACACGATCCATCGAAACATCTTTAATGTTGACTTACATTACAAAATATGCAGAATATATAATATGAGGCTGAGAGAGTATAATAAAGATATGCATCCAATACTTTACCTTGGTAAGGAAGAGCAAACATAGCGAGAGGCAAATGTAGAGTGAATTGAAACATCAGATGTTGAAGCAGTTTTTGAGAGAACCATTTTTGATGATGATAGTGATGGTATCGAAGAAGCAAGAGGAAGAGAAAACGAAGAGGGAGGTTTGGTGACAGAAAGAAAGAAACTATGAACCATAAATAACTTCAGTTGATTGCTTGGGGAGGAAGGGAGGAAACGTCTTGGTATATATAGGTGTGGTAAAAGGGCCAATGTTCTTTGCCATAAACAACGGGAAAGTGCATCTTAATTAGGAAATGGACATAAAAAAGTTTTGGTATGTGGGAAAAATGAAGGCGGCAAGAGGATTTCCTTTCAAGGTTCTGGGTTTTTGGGGAACTCTAGAACGATAGCAATTGGAAGTTTGGAACACGAGAAGTTGGGGTGAAGCAGCATGTCTTGAAATACCGAAATTGACCATGTAATGGAATGAAATAGAAAAGTCAAGAGAGCATTGTCTATTTTTTGGACCATAACTAGTCAACATGGTGGAACCGGAATCAGTCCATTCAACATGCAATATCTATTTTTCTTTTCCTTTCTTTGATAAACATAAGCGCCAACGTTAACATAGACCGTGGTTTGGAAATGCCTTTGATTATTATGTTGTCATCTATTTGACCGTATAATGCATAAAAAGAAAGTGCATATTGTATTTTGTAATAGTTAGTTTTTTGTCTAGTAGTGTTATGTAGTTGTTAACATGAATAGAGGAAAATAATTTTTATGATTTTTTTTCTCCTTTTCGTTTAAGAGAGACTCCAATTCTTATCATAAAAAAGTGAAAAAGAGAAGATTTGATAGTCGAACAAAGTCTTCAGAATCGCTTGATTAATATCCCTACTAGCTGAGAAATATTTCGAGCGTGCCTTATGGATTTGCCTAATTGTTTACAGGGCACTCATTAATTGATGCCTCGATGTTAAATTTTTGAAGAAAATAAATTTGAACAAGGTAAGCTACTAGCTACAAAGGGAAAAACAAATGAGTATATATATATATATATATATATATATATATATATATATATATATATATATATTTTATCAATTGTCATCCCTACTCCTACTCCTACTCTATCTACGGGGAGGCTCAACTGAGCCTATGGGGACCGATGGGGACAGAACCACCACCGAACCAAACGGGTGCACTACACACCCGTCTGGATTTGAAGCCGAGCCACAAGAGTGGCATTTTGAACCCTTGCCTCCCACCCCACCAGAGCTTTAAAGGCTTGGTGGTGGCCACCAGACAAGAGCTGGTGGTTTAAAAAAAAAAAAATGAGTATATCGACATAGTAATTTTTTTATATTACCCAACTGTCCCTGAATACATGTCAGAAAAATTCTTATAGTAGTGTCATGCTGAGAGTTTTAAATGAAATCACTTACAAAAGTACGAGATCAAGCTTTTGCCAATGGGGTCCTTGATTTTTTTCCCCTCTTTTTAATGATATTACAATTTAAACTTTTCTCAGGTGGTGGATTACTACATCTTTTTCTGGTTGTTGAGAATTGTTTGGAATACTTAATTTAAGGGTGTGAACTGTGAACAAGCTTTTTTTTTTTTTTATTGCTTTATCAAAAAGGTGAATTGACGAAAGTGAGGATTGTTTCCCATATTTTAAACATGGGCGCAGTTTGTCTTCATAAAACCAGCATCCATATATTAAAATTAAAACCCGCGTGAAATGAGCAAGGGCATGGTCCACCAGCACAATTTTCTCTCTGGGATTTTCATGTGAAGTCAAAATGATCCAATGACTTAACTAGCTAGAAAGCCAGAGCATAGAGAAATAGATACTACTATTTAGTTCTCAATTCAAGAATTGATCATAACTTGTGCCAACAAAATCAGGACCACATTAATTTCATTAGGGATTCAGGACTCGGTCATTAGAGACTTTTTTTTTTTTTGGATGAAAGACAAATATATAAACTTTAATTATTCAATTAGGGTTCAGCAGTTGCGTGTACGAAAGATGTTCTGCATCTAAGGCCTTGTCTGAATTGCAATTTTTCTCTAAAAATTTTTACGTTTTTTGTGAATAGATTTTTCAGTCATTTTTTTTTTCCTTCACATGCATAGAATTGTTACAGTACATTTTTTTTTTTTTTTTTTTTACAAAAATTTCAAAAAATAGCAATCCAAACAGATTCTGAGATTTTGGAAGTCATGCTAAATTTCCAGATTTATGGTGAAAAATTAATCATACTAAGTTATCCTAGTCCAACAAAATATACATTTCGTTTCAAGTTTGTATACGAATAATTGAATAGCTATAGAACGATACAAACAGGTTATTGGTTAGTGTTTGGAGGTTTCTTTGGGGATAAGTTTGCAAGGTGCAACTGGGGAAGGTGGTGACTAATGGAAAGAATAATCTGCCACCATAGATAATTTTAGCTGCCACTATTTCTTTTCATTTTTTCTTTTTTTTTTTATCTGAAGAAGCTTCCAATATAATTGAAAAACACAATTGGCATATTTATCCGGGGTGGTTTTAATTTTTACATGTTCTGTTGCTTCTACGTTCTAGTTTTCTAGAATATGTACGAAAAAAAAATTTTAAAAATTACCTGTGATTTACTTCGATACAAATGGGCAAAATTTTGCATTTTGGTAAATAATGATTACCCTCTTTAAATTTTTTGTAATAACTAGTAATTCTCTTTTCAATTTTTCTGCTGATTAGAATAATTCGTTTTGTGAAGCACACCTGGGCAACCCTGCAATTGCAAGACTTGTGCAAATGGAATGTATTGTGATGTGAAACAAGTGTGATTTTGCATCTTCAGAAATTATAATTAGCTTCTTAAATTTTATCATAACTTTTGTACTATCTAGTAATTTTTTTTCTCATTTTTCAAATTTGGCTCCTTTATGCTAAGAATATTTAATACTTCCAAGCAAACCTGAGCAACCATGCATTTTTTTTTCATCTCCCACCATTTCCACGCCCTTTCCACCTCCGACTATCAAATCCAGAATTCGAACCCTAAACCTAATAATGAATCAATGTCTTAAAACGCCTCCCCTAACCACCATGCAATGACTATAAACGGAATAATAATATCATGTCGAGCGATAAAAGGTAAGATACTCATGCAGTATTCAACTATTATTGAAACAACTTCCAAAATTTTTAGCATTTGCTTGACAGTTGTGGCATATTTTCTCGCGGACTTGGCTTGAAAGTAAACAAATGCAGAATCTAGACCTCCTTTTTCTTTTTGACTTTTCAGTCTTTCTTTGCAATTTCTTCTTGGTAATATGTGGTAATTAACGAATATATTTCTTCCATCCTAGCTATTGTACGTTGAACTCGCTCAAGTTAATATAAGTCAAAAACCACATATGCAGTAAATAATCAGCTCTACCAACACAAGTTGGTTCAATTAGCAAGGATAGGTCACTTCTTTGTAAAATGTTGTATATTTAAATCTCATTGCCGATGTAAGGTTTGTATTGATAGGTGATCTGTAAGAATTCCTGTAAATAATCTATAGTCCCGATGGCATTCTCTGATCCATAGTCTCTACCAGCACAAGTTGATTCAATTGGTAAAAACGGGTCACTTTCTCATAAAAGGTCGTTTATTTAAATCCCACTGCCGATGTAAGGTCTGTATTAATAGGTGATTTGTAAGAATCTGTGTAAACAATCTATAGTCCCGAAGCCATTCTCTGATCCGTAATGGTAACTGAAATCGAATCCACCCAAACTTTATTTTAAAAAAAAAAAAATCAGCTCTGTTATGATGATTTATTCCACTTTGTGGAATTGTCTGGCATTGAAGCCGAAAGGAACATAGACTATGAGGCCGGAACAAGAAATAGATTCTTTCACAGTTTCATTGTATGCCTTTTGCTTTTGTAAACACAACATAGACACGCACAAGTATGAACGTTTGAATAATCAGATTAGAGAAACTATTTAGAGTGTCGGGCAAGAAGAAAAAGGAAAAGAGATTAATTGCAATTCTAGAAGGGAAACTCATCTTTATTGAAACGGCACAATGACTTTCGTCCGCAGTTACTAACCCAACCAAGTAATCAACTAGGCGAGGGAATTAGTTCAACCATAGGTGGATTGGTTGAGCCGGTGAATTCTATAATAAAGTAAAATAACATACTCAAAGTATTAAAAGTACAATGAAATAAATAAAATGTTCCACTAAACGCCAAAACACCTTGTTGAAACACTAGTAGTTGTTACTTCGTAAGTTCTAAGTTCTAGTATGCTAATTAAGTTAGAGGTTGCATGTTCAAACCTAACTAGCCTAATGTTGAGAATTTTTTCAAAATTATCGAATTACACAAAAATCGATTGATTTTTATTGTCACTAGATGAATTGGTGGGTCATTGATTTTTCAATGTATTACTTCATTATCCGATCCTACTAGCAATCCAACCAAGTTGAGTGGCTGGTTTATCGGGTTAATCATTTGAACTATTAGATCGAGTTGGATTTAATAATTGTTCATTCATTCATCATTAAAACAATGATAAATCATAATGGAGTTTTTTTTTTTTTTTTTTTTTTTTTAGTGTAAGTGGGAGGACTCGAATCCGAGACCTCTCACTTACACTCTCTCCCCCCATACCAACCAACCCATCCCTCCTCCCCCATAATGGAGTTCTTTGTGATAAATTGCACTAGTGGTCAATAAATTAGTTGTAAGTTTGATTTTATCCATAAAATTGTTTGCATCAACTCTCACATTGAACTTCTAAATGTGCTCTATTTTGGTCATTATGTTGATTTACCACCATTATCTCAAAGAAATTATTAAATAGTGCATCTCCATTGAGGTAGGGCGTGACCAAAGCTTTGTGCATTTAAAAATAATTCAATATATGAATAAACCAAAAAGAAAAAAAGAAAAAACTCAAGAACAATATAAAACTTTAAAATGATTTGATGGCCAATAGTGCACAGTTACCCTAAATTACGTGGAGATTATTTGACTACTTACTATAATTTTTTTAGTTTTGCTTTATTCACATTTTGGGTTTGATCAATTTTTAGTTCAGATACATTTCCAAATGAATACTCATTAATGGTTTGGTAACTTTTTCAAATTCATCTCTTTCTTCCATGCCTTTGGGCCAAGAATGAGGGGAAGACAACTAATCACAAGCAAGAAGCCGAAAAGAGAAGAATCAAATTATAAAGCAGCTTTGGATAGACAATCCGAACTTGTTCGATTAGTAGGAACGAGACAGTTTATGGGCTGCTCTTGATTTGATTAAGATATGAAACCGGAAAACGAAATGAGAGAGGAATATGACATCGAATTGGTTCCAAAAGTTTATGCTTTAACAACCTAATAATTATTATTCTTGAGCTGTTTAACCAAACCAGATAGACCGGATTGGTTTAACCGAGACTTGGTTATTAAACCAGTTTATTCTCTTTGGCCACCGGAACGAGGTTCTGTCTTATTCTACGCCCTCGGGCTACGAGATATAAAGGAGCCTCCTATCAATTTTTTGTGGAAAATGTTGCACTTTCACATGAAAATACCAGCGGCCGTTTAAATTGAATTCTATGTGCCCTTTGTTTCTTTGTACGGTTTGTCCCCACCATTAAAAACTGTGACATGGTGTGTTTGGATAGATAAAAAAAAATTAGAATATAATAGATTTTTTTTTATACATTATCAATATATATTTTTCTTTACGTTAGCAAGTTTAGATCATGCCATATAACATTAATTCAAATTTAAAATTTTAAACCATGCATATGTAACATACATTCATAACTATTAGTGTTAAAAATCACTATACTGTTAGCGTATAAAAGTTTATAATAATGCTTAAATACTTTTTCTTATGTGACGTGCGTGCGATGAATGGATGCTTATGTACATAAAAATATAATTTAAAACGTGTTTATGATACAAGTAAAATCATTTCTGTAAAACTTATATATCCAAAAAATTCTATTTTTTGTTTACACGACTCTGCCTCATAACAAGTGACAAGTTCAATATATTTGGGATCAGTTTGGTGGAATTTGCTGCATGAAACATGAATTGGATTATAAACTTATTGCTACACTTAGTGGATAAGTAACTCAATACATTTGGGGTCATTGTTTTGGATTAGCAGTATGATATATTTACATATATTTATAAATATATACATACATATAGATATTCGACATATTTATGCTACTTTTTCCGTCGTATCGAAAGTGTCATACTTTTCATTTTGAAATGTTTCAAAATATTTGTCATTTTGAAAAAGTCAAAATATTTTTTAGTCTCTATTTCCAAAATAGTCTCTCCCTTTAATCATTATATGTTATTATTCAAATTCAAAATTTGAATTTGTGAGGGTAAAATTGAAAAGAAAAGTATAAACATTACAATCAAATCATTATTTTTAAAAAATTGAATTTCCAAAACATGAGAAAATAATTGGGATAATGGGAGTATAAATTAAGCTCCAAAGATCGTTATTAAATAATTTATGCGAAGATCATTCGATTGGTTAAATTTGGTTTGGATGATCTATAGTTTTGTCTCGCTTCCAAATTTTGTCAAATTTGTTATTCTTTTCTTGACCCCTATTCCTTCTTTCATATTTTTAAGAAAAACCCTATACTCAACGATATACAACTTGTGACTTATCACTTATACGACAAAAAATAAATTAAAAAATAGCTCAAGTCCTAACATTTAAGAGCTTCTATATTCATATCTATCGCTTAATCGCATCCTTTGATCTGAAATTGTAGTTCCCACTATCAGATTTGGGCCAATAGTTGTCCGAAGTCCGTAGTCAAAGTTCCAACGCACGCGGTTTTGATTGTGCTCTTTTCGGGGGACCAAAGGGGAATTAGCAGAAACAAAATTAAAAACCGTTTGCTGGCTGCCTCCGTTGGCGTTGACCCCAAACTTCTGGACGCGGCGAAGGAAGTTGCAAGAAAATGTTTCCTTTGTTTGGATATGGAAAAAATTCAAAGCAAAATCAGTAGGAATATAATATAATATAAATACAAATATAAAATTATATACAAATATATCTATCTATCCTTAATATAATATAATAAAATTAACGAATACAAAAATTTCAAATAGGTCTTAGATTAAAAAAAATATTGTAAACAACCATAATATTGCAACAATGGTGATATTGTTATACTACTAACCCAAAGAAAAAGGGGTAAGTACTGATGTAATGGCAGATTGCAATTGACAATTATGGCTGGTTTCTGGTCAACCTCGGGACTTTTGGGCGAAGAGTGGCCAAAACAACAAAACTTTGGCAGGTATAAGTTTGAATGTAAATTCTTTGACAATCCAATTCTGCCAAACAAGTGTGCTTGTACTTGCTTTCTTTAATTAAAATGTGGTGGAGATATTAGCACTCCAATTATTTTTTTTGGGTAAAGATCAACTGCTAATTAGATCTTCCATTGTTTAAATGGAAAAATACCTTCAATTGATCAAGAGACAAACAAGATACGGAAGAATTACAACAACAACAATAAAATAAGAGAAAACATTAGATAAAATGTCAAAGTATCTTGCTTCAATTCATTCTTAGGCAATGTCACAGAGTAACAAAACCAAAATTCCAAGAAGAGATAACTTCTCTCTATAGCTCCTCTTCTTCAACTTCTCTCAACTATTTCTTTTCTCTAAATCTCTTCCTCTTCGAGAGGATGGTCTCTCTCTCATAGGTTATGTTTTTGTTATTTTCTTAATAAAGTCTTCCCTAAATTTTTTTAGTGGGAGATCTCTATTTCTCCTAGGTTTTCTAGTGAGAATTTTTGTTCTCTTACGAGTTCCTAGTGAGATTTTGTGTTATATTTCTTTGTTTTGTTGTTTAAATTTGCATTTGCTTCAAATCTGGTTGTCAGATTTGAATTTATTTCAGATTTGGGTCTATGTCGACAGATTTCATTATCTTTATTGGACCTTACAACTGTTGATTAGCAGATTTAACGATTGCAACATGCACAGAGTGGGTTGCAGCGATTTATTCTATGAGAAGATGATTTTAAAATTGATGATACTTTTTAGATATATTCTTAATTTCTCAAGTCTTTTGCATCTGTTAAATTGCAGATCTACAATTTTATTGCATGTTTTATCTGCCATTAGAGCAACAATGTATATCAATCGTACTGGACGATTTCCAACAATCAGTTGATGAAATATGTTTTGTTATCAAAAAAAAAATTCCAAGAAGAGATTAATTCCCAAAGAATTTCTTTTAATTGTTTTTTTTTGACACAATCAACACTTGTACGGAAAGAAAATGTCAAGCTAAAGACTACCTATGGTCCTCTCTCGTAGTTCACTTTTCACATCAGCACTCTTGCTCCATTCTTCCCTTTTATTTTATTTTATTCTATGTTTTGCAGTCTTCATTAGCTCAATATTTGTAGAGATTTTTGGTGTCCATTTCTCCTCACTCTCAGACATTTAATAGTTGGTTTGAGTTCCTTTTATTTCCTTTCATTGCTTATAGACAATTTGGTGACCAAGATTTCCCATTCCACAATATCCATCAGATGTGCTCCTATACTTGTGGTTTGAGTGACAATATCATATGTGCTCCACGGTAGCGGACCAAGGATTATCAGCCCAAATCAGCTTTTCTCGAGGCTATTGTTCTTAGTAGCTTCCTAGAAGAATCCCTCAACAATGATAGTGTAACATATTCAAATCGATAAAAGAAGTACATAAGCTACTTACTGACTGAGCAAACGTTTGCTCACTCCATTATAAACCCTTTTGCAGTAAATGATTTCTCAGAAGAGGATTTTGATCAAACTTGAGAGCAGTAGCAGCTATGGAGCACTTTAGGTGAACTTAGATGACATTGTGTATATTTTTGGTCCATTGATTAAAGTCACGTGACAGCTGTAGGATATGATGTATTCAAGATTAAGTATAGATGAATATTTGGGATTGTGGATACCTCGGCTACTCGGATGAAGAAACATCTCGATCAACTTGGCTTGGTGGATACCTCGGCCTTCTTGCCCTTTCATGAGAATTTTTCTTGGCTTTATTATCTATTCGAGGTGATGGAGACCTCGGCTACTTGATACGACATGACCGGTGACTGATAAAATTGATGTGATGGAGACCTCGGCTACTTGATAGGATATGACCGGTGATTGATAGGATTGATGTGATAGTTAATCACCCTACAACTCAATCCTACACTTGACATCGCCACCCTACATTGTCCTAGAACGTCAGATTGTCAATAGACCTCCTCATTATCTCATTGATCTTTCTTGGTATCAATACCAATTCGTTGCTCATTTAAGGGGTATGCAAAAAGACTCATCCCAAGTGATTCCCGAACAACTTTTAACTTTAACATAGAAGTGAGATCGAAGGATTTAACCCCAGCCGCTTCTCATTTTGTGGGTGAGCTCTTCTATCTTCGACGTCGTCTTGTGGACCCTAACCTAGTCAGGGACTACTCCCTCCGTCCCATTTATTTAGTCATATTTGGGGAATTCAACTTTTTAAAAATAGTGATTTGATTGTGATGTTTGTACTTCTCTTTTCAATTTTACCCCCACAAATTCAAAATTTAAATTTGAATGGTAACATGCATTTAATTAAAAAGAAGGGTTATATTAGAAAGAGAGACGAAAAGGTGTTTCGACTTTTTTAACTTGACAATTGTTTTGGGACATCACAAAATGAAAAGTATGATATTTTTAATAGGACGGAGGGAGTATTATGGTTGTGCTAACTAATGATTATTTATGCTCGTGGAAGAAGCTGGTTTGATGTTTTAATTATTTTTAGTTATTTAAAAAAAAAATTTAGTAGCCTTTGTTTCCTTGTGATTGTACCATGAGGCCCGGCATTAATACTGAATTTTCTATGTAGAAGACAGTTTGGGCCGTCTACACAACAATACAATGTTGGGAATGGCAGTTGGCATAGGATGTTCTTTTTCAGAAGCAGAGACTATTCAGTGTGTTTTTTTGGGATTCAAAAAAGTAAAGGAAGTCCAAATAATCAAGAATTTTTTGTGAGAAAAAGTTTGGATGGGTTCTTTTTTCTCACAAAAAAAAAAAATAGTAAAATACCCATGTTATGGTACAAGTGGACTCGGGTTTAAGAATTTGTATAGTAAGGAATAAAACACGTTTATATAAAATCTTGGTTCATAATCCTCCGTGTATATTCCCTTGTTTAGTCATGAAGATGTTAGCTCATATTTCACAATTATTATTCATCCTGTGAAGAATTGTAACTTTTTAAGAAGATTACTTTTTTCTTTTTATTTAATTTTTTTTGTTTGAGATAAAGACTCATTGGTTTTCTGTCATCAAGATATTGGGCAGTACTAATTTTTATTGGAAGACTGTGCTACAACCTTAAGCAGGAAACCATCTAAGGATATAATTTTTTCGATGTGTAAGCATATATTTAAATGTAATTAGGACTAACTTTCTTTGGATTTCTTGATTTTCTTAATTGGTACTCAAGCTTGACATTATGAAAATATAATTCCTATGCTTCCTTTAACTTTATTATACTGCAACCTTGCAAGTACAAGATAAGAAAAAAAAAAAAAGTAAGAAAACTAACATCACAACCAAAATACTCTCACTAGAGTTTTAAGAAGTTGGGTTACCAAGAACGGCACAACATTGCAAAACAACATGATAATATATTGCTATATGAGCAGATTTTTTTATAGGCGGTTAGTATATAATTTTTCGGCCAAAATACATTTTACCCCTGTGATTTAGCACTTTTTTACATAACCCTCTTATAGTTTTAAAAACTATACATAACCCTCTCATAATTTGGATTAAAGTGTCAAAATGACGGAATTTACATTTCATAATGGAATCAACTAAAATGTCAAAAGCATCCCTATGTAAAGTTGAAAATTATTTATTAACCACGGGAGGTTATGAATATATTTTAAAAATCATAAGGGAGTTATATAGTAAAATACTAAATCATAAGGGGGTTATATGATAAAACATAAAACTATATGGAGTTAGAGTGTCATGCATATTATATTTATATATTTTGATTATTTCAGTCATTTTAGTTTTTAAACAAGAGTAATTTCGACATTTTCATGGGTTCCGCTACAAATGATCATTTCCGTCATTTTAATATTTTAATCCAAATTATAAGAAGGTTATATATAGTTTTTAAAAGCATATGGGAGTTATGTCATAAATCGCTAAATCATAGGGGAGTAAAGTGTATTTTACCCTAATTTTTTTTTTTCACTAACAGGTTCAGATTATGTTACATAATAATATGAATTCAAATTTAAAATTCAAATCATACACGTGTGGTATACATGTAAAACTGTTAGCGTAAAAAAATTACTCTACTGTCAATGTATAAAAAAATTAGTCCTTACTCTGGTGCGAGATATCTTTACGAGAAATTACGGGTGCGAGACAAAAGGTTTAAAGAAAAGACATGGAGAACAAAGAATATGACAAATATCTTATCTTATGATGAGATATATTCATCAATTATTAGGGGCATGAGATTTGTCAGCCTGTGGACAAAGAATAAAACGAGACATATGTCTTACTTTTTTCAAATTATAGTGTAAAGCATAATCGTAATTATTAATGTATTCTTCTTTTGAAGAAAAAAAAAGGTACACGATGACTCTGTGAGTATATTTGGATGCTTCGCCACATAGAATAGACCCAATTCCCGTTCTTTTCCGGTGCATTAGCTTTATATCTCAGCTCGAGATAGGTTAGTTTTCTGTGTTTGAATTCTGTGTTCGAATCTCCATTGATGCCGATGTAAGAACTATATTGATGAACGATGTGTAAGGATCCATGTAAACGATTTATAGTTTCAAAGTTGTGATCAGAATCAAATTCAACCAAACTTCTATTTTATAAAAGAGAAAAAAGATAGATTAGATTTTATAAAATAGAAAAAGATAGATTAGTCTTAGTGAGTGGTTGGCTCCATCTGTTATCTCCTGCAACATGCTGGTGTCGTCTCCGTATTATTTTACCTTGCTCCATCTATGTCTCCTTCTACAACATGATACATTTTTTTTTTAAAATTTAAGGAATGCTAAGGTAAAGTTTGAAGATAAATTTTGTGCTCCAGAGAAATGTAGCACGGTTCCATTGAACAAAGTATTGAATCGCTTGTATTGAGACATAGTGACAACCAAGCAGACGTCAAAAAGGAAAAAGAAAGAAAGGAAGAAACAAAATAAATGGGGTTAACTATGAAATGCACCCTTCAACTACCACTGATTTAGTTACTTCTAAACATTTGTTTATGGCATTTTGTTCAACACAGTTGAAAATCAATGAATTGTTATTTTTTTTTGGATAAAATCGATGAATTGTTCTTCCTATTTTGTAATGAAAATAACTTAATACTTAGGAAAAATTATACTTTACCCCCCGTGATTTAATGATTTTTTATATGATTTCTCTATAGTTTCAAAAAACGATACATAATTCTGTCATAGTTTAGACTAAAGTGTCAATGTGACGGAAATAATCTTTTGTAACGGAAATAGATAAGGGGAATATTTTTTCTCCCAACCTTTAATATGGCGAGGGTGAAAGAGAGAGATGGAAGACAGATTAATCCAAACATCCACACATATCACAAAAGACTTTTTTTTTTTTTTAATATTTCTCTCCTCTCTTCACATGCATAGTGAACACACCTATTATGAGCAATTTATGGATAATTTGGATTTATTTGTTAGTAAGCAGCCCAAAATGTTGCGTCTAGTCATGAAAGAATGCGACTTAAGTTGAATCAAAAGTTTTTTCTTTTCCCTAGTTGAATTGGTACGAAGTATCTAAAACTTCTAAATGCCCAAAACTCGATTCATAAAATGGCCAAATTACAAAAGATTAAAAGACAAGTATGAAATCCATAATTGCAAGAGGAGTGGGTTTGGGTGAGCGTTGGATTGTTAAAAGATAGGACAATAAAGTGAGGATGGGAGTGGATTTTCCAACCTCATTGTTGTTCCTATACATTAAGGATGTTATCAATTTTTTGTTGAAAAAAAACATGTTTAAAATTTTTTGGACTTTTTGGCCCTAAAATTCTATTGGTATTTTTAACCAATTTGAGTAATTTGCTAAAAATAGAAAATATGAGGTAGGTAAATGCTACCATTTATAGTTTAAAGTGCAATTTACAAATCAGTGATAGTTTAGAGGTGAAAATTGCAATTAACTATATACCTTGAGGTTAATCAGTAAATATTAATAGTACTAATTTCTATTCCCACACTCAGGTATTTATTAGTGGGTGAACAAAGGAATTACCTCTATTCCCACACTCAAGGTACACTCCAAAAACAGAGCAGAGAGAAGGCTCAATGGCAAATTCGGTGGCAGCCGATCTTGTTGATTTCTTGAACGCTTCACCAACAGCTTTTCACGCAGTTGGTAAATAATCTTCACCCTCTCTGAAAATTAAAAGTGAAAACGAGAATAATAGGAAGTTAGATTAAATTGTCATTTTTTGTACTGATTGCTAAAGTTTTTCAAGATTGGGTTTCTGAATGAAGTTTGAATTTTTTATTACTTAATTTTTCGTTTTTAGGATGTTTCCTTGATGGGTTTTTGTGGATTTTTGGTTTTGTTGTTAGAGGAAGCAAAGAGGAGACTGAAGAGTGCAGGTTATGAGCAAATACTGGAGAGGGAGGACTGGAAATTGAAAGCTGGAAAGAAATATTACTTCACTAGGAATTATTCAACAATTGTTGCTTTTGCTATTGGTAAAAAGTATGCTTTTTCTTCTTGTCTTGAATTATTCATTTCTTTTGAAGATATATGATTCTATTGATGTATACATGGTTGTGTTTCAATCAAGATTACTCTCTTTTCTGGGCTCTTTAATTTGCCATTTGGTAAACTAGATGTTGAAACCACGTCAGGAAAAGAAAATTGATCTTTTTGTCTGCCTTGAAGGAGGGGAAATATAATTACAGATAGAAAATAACTGGAATAAGAAATCCAATGGGAGATAAAATTGAGCATTGTTATTAATTCTATGTCTGTAATTAACACATGTATCTATGCATATTAAATTTGAATGTGGGAATAAACCTTAAATAAAAGTGAGAACAGTAAGGTGGAGTCTAATGGAAGTTTCACTATACACAACAATGTTCCTAAGGCCATACAGTACGTCAAATTTTAAATTTGAATTAACCAAAAGAAGTAAAAAAGCCAAGTAAGGGGTAAATCACATAGTCGGTCTTCAAGAAATCATCATCAATCAAGCCAAGCTTTTTTTTGAAATGGCCAAAAGCTGTAATATAAGTTTTTCTTTTCTCTTTTCTTGGTTTGATGTATGAATTATATAGTTGATTTAAGCCAGACACAAATTCCTGTCTTCGAGCATGGCTTATTGTGTGCATGTTGCTAGTCATACTATTTCGGCTGTTCTAAAGTTTTCACCTTACCAATGGACATCTTTGTCAAGGTGGTTCTCAATTGCTTTGAGTTCATTTTAAATTGAAAATTGCTGTTTGGTAGTTTTTACTCCTCGTTTACATTACTAGGAAAATGCAAATGTTTGCACTGATGAATTATCAGGAGTAGGTTATGTTTACTCAAATGAATAAGTTCATAAATTACCTGTTTGCCATGCTAAGACCACAATGCTTGAATGTAAATTTATGCTGCAATATGCATGCTTGGGTTTGTTGGCTGTTGGATAGGATATTATTTGAAATATAATTTGGAATAATTACTGTAGCACATTTGGTGATGTTATGTATGTGAGATAAAAAGGTGATTGAGAAGATAAAAAATTGATTGGAAATTGTGTTCATGATGCAAGCAAAATAATATTTAGAATAATTTTGCTATCCAAACACATTCGTAGTGATGCAGTCAACAAAGAGTTGCAAGAAATCTGAGATTAAAGCTTCTAATATCTCCCTCAAGCTTCAGCTAGGTACAAGAATAGTGTCTTTTGTTATGTTCATCATAGTTTTAAAGTTTCTATCATTTAGGCCTTAAGGGGTATTTTGGTCTTTTAGTTGCTGAAAATTTCCAGAATTGTGTCTTCAAGTCTTTATTGACTCTTTAGGATGTTGGGTTGAGTCTCTATTATGTTAGGGAAAGAAGTTAAGCGTCATTGTTAAAAGGTAAGTTCCTAAACATTCTAGACTTCTACAGCGTCATGGATTTGGGTTGTACATGAACTTTGTAGCTTCTTCTAAACCGTACTAGTTGTTTGAACAGTTGGACTAGATATACTTTCTATGTATTAGTCGGGGCTGGTGCCTAACAGTGATTACATTTGTTTCTGAATCTATTTAAAGGGTGGTTGAACTAAACTTAGCCGATGACAAGGTACATTTGGGACTTCAAGTGAGTTGTGTTTAACTTGCTGCAATTTTGTAGATACGTTGCTGGTAATGGATTTCAGATTGTTGGTGCTCATACTGACAGTCCGTGTCTGAAACTAAAGCCTGTTTCAAAGGTTATCATTTTTTTTGTTTGTTGATTTACACATGTATTTAATTGCCCCATGAATTGAGTTGAAATCTAGAATTAGATTTTTGAGTTTAACCCTTAGTCTGGGTTGTGATGGCTTTAGGTGTCCAAAGGTGGGTATTTGGAAGTTGGTGTACAAACATATGGAGGTGGTTTGTGGCACACATGGTTTGATCGTGATTTAACTGTTGCCGGCAGGATGATTATAAGAGAGCAGAAAGAGGGTTCTGAGTCTTATTCACATAAGCTTGTTAAAATTGGGGAGCCTATAATGCGAATTCCTACTCTGGCAATTCACTTGGATAGGTACCTTTAGTATAATGCAATTCTCAATATCAGCTAGATATTCTCAGCTTCTTCTTGGTGCTCTTGGAATACTTTCGTACTCTCTCTTTTTTTTTTTTTTTTTGGGGCAGGGAGGTCAATGATGGATTTAAGGTGAACAAACATGTTCATCTTGTTCCAGTATTGGCTACATTGATCAAGGTATGTATTTGACTTACAAGCAAATATATTTTTCCATGCATCAATAATCTTGTAAATTTCAATCATTTGTATCTCAAGTGCCCTTGGCTATTGGCAACGAAGTTGGCCAAGGTAATAATACATTATTTTAATATTAAAGCTGGAATACTCATTCAAGCTTTTGGCTTGTAAAACATCGATAGAAGCTTTTAACATTAACACCTGTAACTCGGGAAACTATCATGGTGGACAGTTTCTAGTGTCACTTGAGAAACTAAAACAGGCTGATGCTAATGTCCATCAATAGGTTTGAGACCCTTTTTATGTGCATAAACAGACCAACCGCCCCGCTCCCCCGGCCCGCCCACCCGCCCGCCCGCTCCCAAACCCAAAAATAAACTCAGTAACAGGGGCATGCACATGCACTCTATGCATGTTCATCATTAATAGTTATATGCTCTGATAATCAGCTGCAACAGTTCAGAAAGTTGAGCCACCAAAAAGGGGTTCCTAATCCATTTCCTCCTTATCTGCTTGCAGTAAACATGTTTCACTTGCTACATTATAATGGCCTCTGTGTTCTCAAGGCAACAAAATTGCATAACATAGTGGCAAGATCAATTAAAATAACAACAGGAACTATGTTTTTACGATTACTGTTGTGCAGTTCACTGTTGCAGCATTTTTTTAGTTTTATCAGGATTTTCTTGGTATCCCATTTTCTAGTTATTCAGGATCCCAATGTTCTTATTTTGTCTAGTGTCTAGGAGAAATAGAATCTTTATCTTGAGTAGGAATTCCAGTCTATTATTAGAATACAGAATATTTTTGTGAAGTTTGTATCATTAATCTCGGTTCATTATTTGTACAAATTGCTTCTTCTCTGAGTTCTTCACATAAAGCTGTCAGTTTTGTCCCAAATGATCCATTCATTGGCTTTCGCCTTAAATATCAGATTTTTTGTTAAGCAAATGACTATACCACCTATGTGAATCTTCTTCTTGCATCACATAATATCATGTGTATGCTAGAAAAGAGCAATATTAGATGTCCAGACAGCATATTTTTTGTGTTGCATCATTAATTAGTCATATTGGTTTTCAAGTTCATACATCTTTGTTTTCTTCCATTTAGCTGTGGCATTAATAATATGGGGCTATGAAGACACCTATGAAAAATAAATGAACGTGCTCCTGATTTCAAATTATCATCCAATCTTTTTTATTATTGCAGGCAGAACTGAATAAAGTGGCTGCGGAGAATGGTTTTGTCGATGGTGGAATTACAACTGATGCAAAGAAGTCCACTGGAAGGACATCTAGTGGTCACCAAAAGCACCATTCTGTTCTTCTGCAGGTGAGCCACATCACATCCAACTTTCCTTTCGTTCGTTTTTTTCCCACTTGCAAATCTGGTTTGTAGCTTTTGTTTGCAATTTTTTAATTACTGAAAGCTTTTTACTCTTTTATTCTCCAATTTATATTCCTTGTTTCTTTTGCCATTGTTGCTTAGCTTCTCGCAAATGAAGTTGGGTGTGAGCCAGATGATATATGTGATTTCGAGCTGCAAGCATGTGATACTCAACCAAGCATTATTGCGGGGGCTATGAAGGAGTTTGTTTTTTCTGGAAGACTAGATAATCTCTGCATGTCATTCTGCTCTTTAAAGGTATGATGGTTTTTTGATGTTATCTTAAAAGAGATAGTTAGCTTCGAGGACCCTTGGGATACATGAATACTTCCAAAGGAGCCTACATTGGCATCTGAAATACGTTCAGCTTTTAATGCCTGTTGCTCTCATCACTCTTTTGGCTGATATCTCACAGAAAGTGGTTTTATTCATATCAAATGATTCTACCAATTTTTCTTCATCTGAGATGGGGAAAAAGTTGAATTCAGAATTTCTTCTGTTCACTAGTCTTGCTAGAATATTTTAGTACGTCAAACTATAAAAAATGTTGAAGTTTTTATAACTTAAAAAAAGGGATGCTTGGAAGTTCGGCTTTGATTTTTCTTATATTATTGATTTGTTGAACTTATTCACTGTGAAAGCAATATTTGTTTGCATATCCATATTTTGGGCACAAGTTTTCAAATGTTGCATGTCATTTGACATACAGTTTCAGAACAAAAGAAACTCCATGCAACACTATGCGTGGGTGGTGCTTCAAAAAAAAATCTAGTTTCTGAATTATAGTGTCACTCAAAGTCATTAGGTTCTTTTCATTAATAGCATGGATATATAAATATATGGAGATGTAAGATGAGTACTTTTTGACCTTTTTAATTACGTAGGCTTTCTCCTATCTTGTCCTTTGACATCAAATTTCAGGCACTGGTTGATGCTACATCTTCTGAAAGTTCTCTTGACAATGAGACTGGTGTAAGAATGGTGGCCCTATTTGATCATGAGGAGGTTGGGTCAGACTCAGCACAAGGAGCTGGATCTCCTGTTATGTTTGATGCTTTATCACGAATTACTGGTACTTTCAGCTCAGATTTGAAGGTAAAATGAGTTCATATCCTTTTGGTTCGTCTTCTGGTTTTACTCTGAATTTGGAGCATTCTTCAATTCCATGTCAGCTTTGGTTCATGATTCAGAAGCCTTCTAGTTATGATTTCGATGTCATCACCATGCTGATACACAGAATAGTTTCCAAGTTGCAGCATAATGTATTTGCAATTTTTGCTGTTTCAAATAGTCGTCTCTTTTTTTTTGTGTACTTATATTTGTTTTCAGTAGTCTATATTTCTGTCTTTTCTCATAGAATTTTGGTGTGAAAAAATAGAAAAAGGATATTCACTTTTCAAGCTGTGAGCATATCTTAAGGACAAATATTTCCATTTTTGTTTGAATTTTCAACCAGGAGAATGACCAAATTACTTTTTCTCGTTATGAATTTTCTTGTAGCTTGGTCTTTCCACTTGAAATTCTTCTGCCATTTCTCTACATCCACTGCTGCTTAAAAAGGGTTGGAGGCACAACACAAAATTGTCAAAAGATGAACTAATTCATTGGTAATTCATGTGTTTGTGCCCTCATCTTAGCTGAGGCTATGTGGTAAATCAAGTTTTTCCAGCAAGAATCTGTTTACTGGGAAATTCTAAAATGCTAACTCTAGCTGCTAATTGTTGTAGCTACAGCATAGATGTTTGACTTGTTTGCTCTCTTCCTTTGATGTTGTGAAAGTTGCATGCCTTCATTACCTTTTATTTATTGTAAAAATTGCTTGAAGAAGGTTTTTTTTTTTTTTTTTTTTCTGTATCGCTGACTTTTTCATATTTTGCAACAACATGACTGCAATTCAGTTAGTAACAAAAGCAATCCAGAGGAGTTTCTTGGTGTCTGCTGACATGGCACATGCTCTGCATCCTAATTATATGGTATGCTTGCTTCTGTAGTCCTGGTTAAATTCCATTATCTAGGTAGTTGTTGCCCTTTTATGTGACTAGTTTCTTTTTTCAGGATAAGCATGAAGAAAACCACCAGCCTAAATTGCACGGTGGCCTTGTCATCAAGCATAATGCAAATCAACGTTATGCAACAAATGCAGTCACTTCTTTTATATTCAGGGAAATAGCAGCCAGGCACAAACTACCTATTCAGGTAATCATACAAATGCTTGTCAGTGGTTCAGCAGATGAAGTAGCAGTAGGGATCACTTTAAGAAGTCATCCAATTTATGAAAGCCTATTTTTAAGTTTGTATTATGCACATGAACTTTGAGAAAACTAACATTTCTGAAAGATCATGTTAGTAGAAGCTGCTAGGTAGTTATGGAAAGAACCTTAATTGAATCTTCAGATTGAGTTACCAAGCAATAAGGGCATCCTAATGGACATGAGAAGATATATAGGCAACCCAATTTCTACAATTTAAAGTATTAAGTGGATATATGGCAAGCTGTTTCGCTATTGAACATGATTTTTTGATCTCAAGTATGTAGTTACAACTCTAGTAACAAATTTCAATGTGAAAATATTGAGCATTGCTACTAGGTGGCATCTGAAACAAGTAGTCTGATTATATTGCCATAATTATAAGTTTCTAAAAAACATTCAATGCAGGATTTCGTGGTTCGCAACGATATGCCTTGTGGTTCAACCATTGGTCCCATTTTGGCTAGTGGATTGGGGATTCGAACGGTTGATGTTGGAGCACCTCAACTTTCAATGCACAGCATAAGGGAAATGTGTGCGGTTGATGACGTGAGACATTCATACGAGCACTTCAAGTCCTTCTTTGAAGAATTCTCATATCTTGACACAAAAATTACCGTGGATGCTTAAAAATCACAGCTTGGCCCTCTTGTTCAAGACATGTTAGCTTTGGGTGGACGTCTGTTATGGTAAAATATTTTGATCTAGTTAAACCTTTGCCCCAGGGGGGTTTTTTGAGGGCCTGAAAGTTATGGCTGTATGAATGACTTGCAAAACCATCTGATTGAAATTAGTATCTAAAGTCCTTTGAGAAACATCCCATTGATTCATAGCATCTCTAACCTTTTAAGACACTGATTATGCTGAATTTCCATGCTTTACGTTTTCTTGCATTAATATGTTCCAGAGCGTGTGATGGTTCGAAGTTGGTATATGAATTCATTGCCCTGGTAGTTAGTAAGTTCTTTTGTTGATGTAATCCGATTTGGATCGTGAAATGCATGGTGTAGTTTTACGTGCAACCGCACCAGACCTTGCCCCGCATCCAGGTGATCATTGATCAGGAAAACCCAAGTAGTCACCTCCTTTATTTTGCTCTTCAACTGGAATACATTCAATCCATACCCATATATTTCACCAAAGATATCCTTAAATATTTCTTCCATGGCTGCTGAACAATTTTCTGATTATCACTGCAGTTTTCATGGCAGGAAATTTCGCATCCTTCCAATTTGGATAAATCTGCATAGATAGTGAAATCCTACATAAAACATTTTGGCAATAGGATTTCTCTTTTTCTTTGGAAGTAAAACACTCTCATTCTCGGGCAAGGCTTTCATTGCATGTACTACAAGCATAATTAGTGTAAAGAGTAAAAAATTTATACCTGAGGTTGATGAAAACTTCTTTGCAATTTGAATTTGTTCAGACGGATGCACAATTAGAGACGGCTTCTAAACCTTGATTAATGCACTTTTTGAAGCATTCTTTCTCCCACACAACTCTTCCTGGCTGATCTTTACATTCAAGATAACATTTTACAGTGCAGATAATCCTTGAAGATGATGTTTGAGGCTCTGCTGAAACTATTAAGTACTGCTGCAAGCAATGTGAAAGTTGCTACAAGTTTCATAGCATTCTTGTTTGGCCATGGTTTCTCTCGTTTTTTTGTCTCTAATTGTATTGTGAGATGGTATCATGGTGTATGATCTCTTATATGTATTTCCGTTTATCAAGAAAGCAATAAATGAGATAGTTTATGACTTTAAATGTGATAGTATTTGTTTTTTTTAAAAAAAAAAAAACCAACAAAAACCAAACCCTTTAACCAACTCCCTCTAGAGAAGTTGGCCGCCACATTATTTGTGGGTAGGAAGTCAAGAGTTTAAATCTTGTCTCCCATCAATGTGTCTTTATATGATGATTGTTCTAAATTCATACGGGTGTGTGGTGCATCCGTCTGGTCTGATGGTGGTTCAGTCCCCATCAGGTTCTTTCGACTCAGCTGATAGTAGGTTCGATTAGATTAGATGTGTCGTCACGCGAAAAAAAAAAAAAATCAAACCCGGTAAACATTTAGACTAATTTTACAGATTTTACAATCTTAACTCTTTTATTTGTTAATTTAAAGAAATAAGTTGATAACCAAGACAAAGCAATGATTTATTTTCCAAGAACATTTTCTTAAATATTATTTAGAGCGATACAGGATACTTAATGGAATGATTGTGATTGTTACTTTTTTCTTATAGGTTTGTAACCTTTAATTATTTGGCAACGTTTGAGTTTAAGAAGTTCTTAAAAGCCTAAACTAAGGGGAAAAAGAAAGTGTCCACATAGGCACCAATAGGAAAAAAAAAATTTTAGAAAAAAACTTTTTTTTCTAAAAAAGTTTCCTAATGGTGTATTGGTGCCTATGTGCACACTTTCTTTTTTTTTTTTAGAAAAAGTTTTTTAGGGAAAAAAAAAAAATTTTTTAGAAAAAAAATACCACAAGTAGACGTGGACGAAATTGGTCCCAACAAGGACTTCTTATATTAAAGATTCCTAATTAGATCAAGCTTGATTACTAAGGTCCTAACAATGGTTTCTTTTACCTTTTTTTTTTTGGAGGATGCCTAAAAACGAATCAGTCCAACACCATGCAAGGTAAGCTTGCCATACTCAGTAACCGAATTATTATTCTAAAAAAAAAAGAGTGCAATTATAGTATTATTTCCTTTTGAGAATGAAATTTTACATAGTGGAAACAAATTAGCAATTTCTATATTACACTCAAAAATCAGTTTTGGTAATACGTAAAATTCCAATTATTTTATACTTTGGACACAAGTCAATAATTGTAAACAAATAGAAAGACTTCCAATTTCTTCTTAACTTCCCAAAAACTTATGGCATATACCAGTTATAAAAGAACAGAAAATTTTCTACTTCTTCTCTTACACTTTCATTGAACTCAAGGTTCTGAGAACTGACAATTAGTTAGTTTGTGATTATTTCTTTTCGTTCTGCAAAATTTTTGAAAAGGGTCGTCATCATGCCACCACCTCATGGAGCTCAACCACTATGGATGAAAAATTTGCTTCAAGCAAATTTCTATGGAGACAATGATACTTGTGACATAGAAGGCCATCGTTGGAAAACAGTTTTTTGCAAAAGCTGTATGGATGGACCGATTTGCGGAAAATGTTGCAGAGATTTGCATGAAAATCATGATGTTTTGCAAGTATGTTTCGTCCTTATTTCAACATATTGATTGTTTTGAAGATATGTACTTCACCATCTTTCAGGTTTGAGTAATCTTTTACCTATCATCATGTTGCAGGTTTACAAAGCATCTAAACAGGTAGCAGTGCCAAAAGATGATATAATGGAAGATATGGATACTGATGGCATACAGCCCTTCATAGTTAACTCCAGGCCAATTTTCTTTTTGCATGCAAAAGCAAACAAGGCGGTGCAGAATGGCCAAAAGTGTGAGATATGTGAAGGACATATCATGGATCCAGCATACAAGTTTTGTTCAATCGCCTGCAAAGTAAGAAAATCTTTGTTTTTTTTTTTTGAGATTATGTTGTAGGAATTGTGTTTTTTTTTTTACACGTTTTAGGAATGTTAAAATTGATTACAGAATAATTTTGTTCCTCTGCAGGTTGAGTCCGTAGGAGGAATCTTTCTCAATGGTGAAGTTGATCCGCCACCGCCAAACAATGGCCTAGAGGTCAAGGATAACACCCAAGAAGTCCGGAAAACCCACCTTCCTATAAGAAGGCATAGAAGAAAAGCAGTACCGCCTCATAGATCACGTCTCAAATAATTGAGGACTAGTTTGCAGTTGTGATATTTAAGTTTTTTTTTTCTTTTATTACTATATAAGTTAGTTAATCTTATATATACTAATAATATATACACTATCATGGTTGCTTGCATGATGGCACACGTAAAATTTAAGTTTCGATTTTAAATTTTACACGTGTGTCATGTATCTAACAAATAGTGTATATATTAATAATATATAAGGGATTAATTCTTAATTATATATTTAGACGAATTATTGGTACTTTCAGCTTGGATTTGATGTGAAATTGTGCACGTTTTCTTTTGTTTTTAACTCTGAATTTGGAACATTCTCTACTTTGTGCTTTAGCTTATGGTTTAATATGCCTTCTATTATAACTCTGGTTACTGTCCCTGGTAGGGTTCATTTTTTTTTCTTCTTAAAGCCTTTGCCATGGTAGTTTGTAGCTCCGAGTTCTTTTTTCAGAAACTGGGAAAGGGTCTCTACCATTTCTGCCCCAGTAATCATCAAATATTAATGTAGCCTAATCACTATTTGTTGAGAAATTCTTGAGCATGTTTCCTCACGTCTTTCCCATATGTTCGAGTTAGATGATAACTATGACTTTAGGGGGAGATGGACTGTGTATATTTGCAATATTGGTTGTAGTATTTCTTTTTTCGTATATACAAAATTACAAAAATTTTATAATTGTGGAAGTAATACAATCAAAAACTAACTCACAGACGATGGGAATTACAACTCAATGATATTACAAAATAAACCCACACATAGTGAAAGAAAAACTTTAGCATATAATGAGAGTTGAATATAGATTTCTATTTTTCAAAATCTCAATTACCACGATCGTATACGGACATAATGGGGGACGTGCAAGGGTAACCCTGCCCCCCCCCCCCCCCCCCCCCCCCCCCCCACAAAAGTTGTTAAAATTTTAAATTCCTTTTTTATAATTTTAGTTGTCAACTAAATTATATTACTTTAGCCCTCCCAAACATAACTATCAATAGTTCTTTTAGTTATTTTATTTAATTTCTTTTGATAAAGTGTCCTATACCAAACTAGCAATTTATCCATGCTTTAATTTTTGTCCCTTTATTTGCATAACTTAATTTGTTTGCTCGCAAGCCTTTGTTGGAAAAAAGAAGTTATTGCTAGGAGACAGAGTTCAATCGGAGCTGTGTTCTCCTCCTTTCCTAGAAGCTTAACTTACATTTAAAGTCCGTCAAACATGTGAGAAACACATAATATAATCTTCCTCTTGAGTCTTGAGTGACTATTCCATTTTGCAGCAACAAACTTAAGAAAACCCAGAGAATTTGCACAAGGTAGATAGATCATATAGATAAATTGAGCCTTTATTTCTTCCCACAGGTTCTCAATATTATTCTCAAATCACCTATGGCTACTCAAGAAAAGTAGCCATTCTTCTGATGATCACTGCAGTGGTCATAGCGGGAACCCACGCATTCTGGATTTCCTCTTATTTTGTGGCAAGTAAATACGTTCTTTCTGTTTCTCTCTCTTTTTTTCCCCGAGTCTAAAAGAGACTTCAAGCCTTATAAAGGAAAGGTTTCAGAGTCAAAACAAGAGTCTTACGATCATCTGACTAATGTTTCTATCCTTATTTATGTTTAACCTTGTGCGCACTTACATACACATATATAAGGAGTTCTTGTTAATCAATGTATGTTGATGACACATTAAACAAATTTATTTGAATTTGTAAGAGTTGGTGATAACTATGACTTTAGGAAGAGAAGGAATTTATACTTGCAATAATGCTAGTACTATGTGTGTGTGTCTATATATGTGTTGCTTTTTTGGGGACTGAAATTATTCTTGAATAGTAGACTAATTGAAAAGAGAAGCTTCTAAACTTTCCCATGCTGCCAATGACCAGACTGCCCAAATTGCCTAATTAAAGTGATTTTTGCCTTCTAAACCCTTAAAACTGCCCTGATTCTCTCATTACCTCACCCTTTCGCCCACACAACACAAAATTGCACCATCTTCTAACACAACCGAAGAGCCATAAAATTAAATGGCCACAAGAAACTAGACTAGACATTAGTGTTCAAAATCCAACTCTTTCTCTCTCTCTCTCTTATATATATACGGTACTTAAAGTAAAATTATCTACTTTAAAAAATCTACCTCAAAGTATACAATTACATAATCTACTTATAACTTACCCCAGCTAGAGTAGTGGAAGTCCACTTAAAGTAAATAAATAAATGAATATATATATTTGCATTAAACTCATTTTCCACAACTCTATATGAGGGAAGATTTCCTTTGTTTGCGGCTTGAAAACCCCCCCCCCCCTTTTTTTTTGCTATAAGCAGCAGGATACGCATTCTTTTTATTAATTAATTAATTTGGTTGATACAGTTTAAATCTTGTAGTCAAGAATAGCCAATACACGACTATTTTGGTCAGGAGGCGTGATATCTGGACAATTAATAATTGCATTCTATTGTATATAATTAAGATTCCTAAGCTTTATTCATGTTCAAAGCTGAATTTCATGTATATACTCCACTCCACTAGTCAAGAACTGGAATATTTAATGGCATGATACCTTGGTACGTAACTCCTAGAATACTAAGCTACAAAATAAAGCTATCTTTTTTTTTTTTTTTTTCTGACGGAGTGGGTGTCCGGGTCAATTCTTACGGGGCCCGACTAATCCCACTCCGGCCCGGGAGGAGAGGCTCCATCCCCCCGAACACGTTAACCACGGGACTCAAACCCTTGCGGGAGGCTGGACAACGGCTTTAAGGAAGCAACCGTGACCAAACGAGCTGCCCTGTGAGGGCTACAAAATAAAGCTATCCACTATTCAAATTATGAATCACATGTGATTTTGACTTTATTGTTTGCTTCAAAATATCATACCATAAATGATTCACTCCCTCTTATGACTCTTGCATGTTTCACCAAAATCCTTGATGTGCAGTTTTCTTTTTAAGTAAAGTTTATATACACTGACTGACAGTATCTACACCACACATTTGTAAAATTTGAATTTCAAATTTAAATTCAAATTATGTATCATGTATCTACTGATGAAAATGTATAAACTGTCTGTATATAAAAAATTAATTCTTTCATTTTTTCCCTTTATGCCTTGCATCTACGCTTTCTTCCTCTTTGGCGTCATCCTCGGAGGGTAGAGTAGCAATAGCCATAACCTTTACACCAGATAAATGATTCCTCATTATTAGAAACAATTATTCCACAGTTCTTGAGAGTAAAGAGCTACGAGAACAAAGCCTAAATACAGCAGTTCCTAAAAGGTTTTGAGAAAGGTATATGTAATGATACACAGTTGTCTTTGTTGATTACTCTTTGAACCCAGTCCTCTAACATGTACCCTCTTCTCCAATAATTTTTATCATCGGATAAAGAATACTGGATGATCCACCAACTTCCGAAGATCGAAACTAATATTTGAGTGTACAATTTTCTGATTGTCTAGTGAGATGCCTATAGTTTGATGATGATTGTCCTCCTTAAAATCGAGCCTAATATGCGAATAGGCTGGGCTAGCTTGGACCATGCCAAGATGATCTAGATATGGCGCAAGAGTACTCCAATTTTCTGTCCTTTCTAACTTCTACCCTAATAATATTCCTATGGTTTTCAAAAAAACCCTAGGAAAAAGGCTTAGGTGTCATCACTTTGAGGTTTACGAATATTAACTTGCCACTCTCAGGCTCAAGAATCTAAAACTTCAAACTAATGAGCTTGAAAGCCTGATTGACTCTTTGAAAAATTTCTAGCAAATTTGTAAAGATGACTGAAAGTTTGTCCTGGATCCATTTGGAAGCCAAATTTCTGGCTGATTTTTAGGTGACAGGATGGATGATTTTGAGAACCCTTTCTTCATTAAGTGTGTTGGCTTCTGGGGTCTAGTTTCTGTCAATATGTTTAGTATTCAAAGATGATTTTTCAGTATCAAGTTATCAATGTCATAGGCACAGTAATTCGAAGAAGTAAATTAATTTTAAAATAAGCACAAACAAATTTACAATCTCTTTTGGATTTATCTAATGAATTACACATGTGGTGATCACCCCATGTTACACATCCAATCTTTCACAAAAGACTTATTCATGAGATGAAATTTAACACACACCCTTGGTTTTCCCACCACTTATATGTACTTTTTTTTGAATCCTGTCATGTTTATCTTGCTTCCAATGTATTGAAGTCGTTGGTAGATGCAACGAGCCCTCATGATCATGTCTAGACTCGTGATGCTGATCTTCATCACTTGACTTAACTTCTACAGTAAATAAAATCTTCGAAACAATATCTGCTGTTTCATCGAGCTCCAGTAATGCACCATTTATATGTGAAACTAACTTCTCAACAAGTTGTCTTCCCAAATCCTCACGAACCACAACCCTGAGGACAGCCATGTGTTCAACATTTGCAGGCATTGTGTAAGCTGGAACAATCCATCCATGGTGTCTCAAGGCTTTTGATAATTCAAAGGCCAAGCTTTTGTTTGTGTCTTTGAATCCGAAGGCAACAAGTGGTAGTCCTCTTTCCTTTGAGATAATGTCAAAACGACCTGTTTGTTTTAGACCATCTACAAGAAGTTTCGCATTTTCCATGCAATTTCTGATCACTCTTTTGTAGCCCTGCACCAATTTGTCAAAATGTGTGAAATTTTGAGTTCATGTTTTATCAGCAGAATTTCAAGAAATTGAGTTCATTTAGAATCCAATACACCACACTTAAGGATTTCATTTATTTATGTAATCAATATTTACTTTTGAGGGACTTAATGGGCACTTTAAAAAGTTGAGATACTATATATATAGCAAGATGAGCAAAAGTTCAATAACCATTGGTGTCATTTACCTTATAATAATAAAGTATCAAATTCGAAATTATGATGATAATCATCGCCTGATGATTTTTACAGAATTAAGACACAAATTTTGATGTTTCTCAAAACAAACAAAGGAAAATAAAGGAAAATTTTCCTTGATTATCAAAAATGCAAAATTTTGCAGAGCTTATTCCAACTTAGCTTCTTTAGTTTTATACATATAAGTGAGTTTGAGATAGGCACAGTTGGCCTTAGGCGCGGTTCGTGCAGTTATTTTATTTTATTTTTCATGATTTGGTGTGCGTTCGCATAATTTTATTGTATTTCACGATCATATAATAAAGTTATGCGAGTATAAACCAAATCAAAAAATACAATAAAGTTATGTAAATATATATATCAAATCATAAAAAAAAAAGTATAATAACCGCACTAATTGCATCTAAGGACAATTGTACTCATCTCAAACCCTGTTATATAAGTAACCAAAATAAGGTGGAGTAACAAAAAATGTTCAGTGCCTAGTTTACCTCAAACCCCATGCGCAGGAATTGATAATATTGCGCTACAATCTGACTGGATCCTGCAAATCCCAAGTTATTCAGTTAGGAGAGATTTACTAGATTTAAGAGTTGAAAGAAGAACCAAAACAATTAGCCGTTTAGCCCATATATGTATAAGTTGGAAATAATTCATTAATTATGTGGTCACTAGAATATTGACATCTCGAATAAATCTTTGTTCGTGCTTAAAGAAATGTTAATCGCACTCTATTTTCTATTGATCGCACTCTCATCATCATTTGTTTTATCATACAATCTAATACATAAAAATTATATGATAAAAATGATAGTGAGAGTACGATTAACATTTTTCCGTGCTTATTGTGATTTTTCTTTGAGTCATCTATCTTAATCATGTCTCTCTAGTACATGTACCTTTGGAGAAATTGAGGGTGAAGGTTGGTTGATCAGTTCCAAGATAATTTATGTGGAAAACAAGTTCTTCTGGTAAGTCTTCATTGCTCCTCCAAATAACCCAACCAATCCCAGCATAGACAAGGCCATACTTGTGTCCACTTACATTGATGCTTTTAACCAATGGCAACCTAAAATCCCATTCCAATTCTGGGTATATAAATGGTGCCACAAATCCCCCACTAGCTGCATCTACATGAATTGGCGTATCCCATCTGCAAGAAAAGTCATCAGAAAAGGAAAAGAAATTTTTAAAAAAAATTGAAACAAAAATATTTTGTCAAACACATGCTGAGATTTTCTTTCTTTTTTTTTTTTCTTTAAATTGAAACACATGCCAAGTTAGCAGCAAAAAATATGGTCAAATCAGAAAACAGATGGTTAATTATTTGTTACCCTGTCCTCTTGTTCTTTTCTGCTAAGAGATCATTCAAAAGCTTGACATCTTCAAATTCTCCTGTCAAGGTGGATCCAAGAATGGCTGCTACACAAATTGTGTTTTCATCCACCATCTCTACTGCTTTCTTTGGATCCATCACATAATAACCTTCACTTAGTTTTACTTCTTTCAACTCCACCTCAAAGTATCTTGCAAATTTTTCCCAGCAAACCTGTCCAAAAGCATGATCTTATACACTAAAGGACTAAAGAAAAATACATACTACTATATAAATATAATTGACATCCACAATAATTATTGATTTCCAATCAAAAATGTCTACGGATGCTCGGTCGAAAAAATCGACTTTTAATAAATGGTATATGACAATAAAAAAAATTAGTGATATCTATCTGCAAATCCAATCAATGATATATTCAAAATATTCTTATGATTTGAAATATAAATGTGCTTGTAATAATTTTTTACCAAAAAAAAAAAATCCCATTAGTCCAATCCAACCTATAATCTTCTGCTGAAAACATAATGAGACACTTGAATGATACCTGCACATTTGCTCCAGTAACAATATTAGGCTTGTCAAAAGGCTTTCCTTCTTCTTTCCTTTTGTTCTGCCATTTTTTCTTGAATGCCAATCCTGCCAACATAATTGCTTCTGAAGACCCAACTGTTCCAACTCCAATTGCTTGTTTGTTTGAAGCCAACGGAGCATTTAGAAGGTTTGCAATTATGTTCACGCACCGATTCTGCAAAACGTAGTTCATGCTGACTAAGAATTTGGAAAGATTCAAATTAATCCGTCCCCGTCCACGCTTCTTTAATCCCACCCCTTCTGTACTAGAAAAAAAAATTATGCAAAAAAGGAATTCGGAAAGAATAACAAAGTACAAATTTTAAATAAAAGAAAAAAAATTGAATAGCAAATACACTCAATTGACTCAAAAAGGCTATATTTACTCTTTTCACAAAATCACTTAAACAAGAATTTTGGTGTACCCTCAATAACATTTGCGCATAAATTTCACACAAAAATTCCAATTTAAATCTAATAATCCAAAAGAATAATTTAAAAATATTTTTGATTTTATAAAAAAAAATATATCTAACTTTGACAAAGAAAATATGGACCAACTTATATATATCTATGGTAACCAACTTTGCAAGGCCCCAAAACGAAATTCAAAAAAAAAAAAAAAAATAGTGTGCCCATGACATGTGTAGCTATTTTATGTGCTTCTATATACATATATCTTTTTGTTATCAACTTACATGCCATGTATAATATGATGAAGAATTTACCTGTAGCTCTGTGGTAATTGGGTATTCGTCCATGTCTACATAGTTCTTGTTCATGGATTCTATCATTAAGTTGTCACATTCTGGTTCCATCCAAGTTGTAACAAACGAGGCTAAATTAAGCCTTGGATTCCCATCTAATTGGAGCTCATCGTGGATAATCTGATAAGCAACTTCTTTTGGAATAGTGTTTTCAGGCATTCTATACCTGAAAACAGATAAAACGGCACTTTTATTAGTGCCAATGAAATAGCAACAACAACAATCATTTGCTTTGTTCCTTACCAAAAAAAGAAAAAATAAAAGAGAGAAGACAAAATTAAGCAAGAGCAAGTAATTCAAAATTAATAAATAAGTAACACTCAACAAACAAAACTGGTACTAAATACTCTCAAGAGGTAAAATACAACCTTCCAATAGATGATATTAATGTAAAAAAAAAAACCCATAAAAATAGAGCAAAATACATATAACATGATTGTTGAAATAGAACCTTGGCAGGGGGTCTTGAACATATCTGGAGGCAAAGACCGAGCTAATTGCACTAGATGATATTTCTTCTGGTGTTTGAACAACTGACAGTACCATTTTGGACTTTTTCTTTTCCCTCTAAAAGTTTGAGATGAACTGTTAAGGATTTGCAATGATCCCAATTATATGAAGATAAGGCCAGCAACCACATGATATTGCCAAAAAATTTGTTGTTTACTCTTTGCTTAATTTGTGGGCAATTACAAAGCAATTGCTTCACCTTTCTGTTTGATGTGATGTTCATATTCTTTGCTTGAAGGTGCATGTAGCTTTGCTTGGCCACCACCAATTGAAGGTGATAATTCTTTTACTCAATTACAATCCAACTCAAACAGAAAAGGAGAAAGGGAAAAAGTCCATTTAATTTCTGGAAGTTGCTGATGCTTTTAAAACTTGATCAGATTAAACTAATGTAACTTTTTCATTCTAAATTTTTAATAAAGCTACTGATTGTTACTATAAGTTACTGATCAAGTAGCTGAAATGAAACTTCTGATGAAGTCCTTTAGTATACATTCTTTTGAGAGAATTACTTGAGGTACTTGAGGACTTTATATCAACAATGTTCATCAAATAAATAGCTTTTCTTCTTCTTCTTCTTCTTTTTTCTTGTAATAAGTTCATCACGTAGACATATATTATAACTCGCATGATCACAATTAGCTTACAAACGGTGAGATAAACAGTGACATATAGTTAGATTAACCAAATAATTATGGGACTTGAACCCAAACAAGAAAAAAAAAAGAAGAAGAAAAATTCAAAATTCTCAGCATACGGTACAGAAAGCTTAAACATATAAGAACACTCTCTGTTTAGATTGCTATTTTTAGGAGTTTTTATATATAAAAAAAATGTACTGTAACGATTTGATATATATGAAATAAAACGATGATTGAGAAATGTGTTCGCAAAAAAATGTAAAAAATTTTCTGCGAAAAATCACAATGCAGACAAGGCCTGAGCTTTTAACACATATAGATTCTATTTAAACAAAATGACGAGAAATTAATGGGTGAAAACCCATCTTCTAGCTTACCAAAAGAATAAAAAACCCCACAATTGAGTTTTCCTTATGTATTCTATGCTTAAAGTATGCCTAAGGTTCTGTATAATTGACAAAGATTTGCTTGAACTTTCAAAAAGAATTTCATGCTTCTTTTAATTTCCCTCAAACCCTTTGCATTTTCCAAAGCTGCTATCCATTATTTTGGTAAAAGTGAATTGTTTTATTAAAGAGTAGTAATACACAATTCAAATTGTCAAAATCCACCAACAAAGTCTACATGAATTAATCACGTGCAAGTTAATCAGATATTTTACCATTTATTGTGTTTCGGTTACGTAACGTGCAAAAATCAGATTTTGGGCTGTTTATCATTATTCTTTTTCAAAGTTTGCTGGCATACTTTTATTTTTATAATTAATCTGGTTACGTGTTTTTTCCAAAGTTACTATTCATAATGAATATTTTAATTATTAACTTACTACTCATTTGATATTAATTATTTTAAAGTTGTTGAATTTTAATTCTTCGGCTCCATAAAAGTTTATGTGACTGTTCAATTTTCTTTTTTATGGTTGTGTGTTTATTTATCCATGACTTCTTCAGATGAATTTCACCATCAAGCTATAGGATACTAATTAAATAACACCCTGATGATTAAAGTCCAGTTTGTTGTGCGGAAATGACGGATCCTTTAATTATCTCATAATTTTTAGGGTCTATTTGTAATTAGTGTCCTATTATATTGTTCTTAGTCAATGTTTGCAAGCTCCAGCAATCTTTTTTTTCTTGAATTTTCTGCAATAACATATTCAGAAGTGATTATCATTGGCATCCATTGAGCCCTTAAGATATGTCTATATCCATTGTTTAAGCAAATAGCACATGAGAATGTGAGATAAGAAATATCCAAGTTCATGCCAAGAATTACTATACATTCTTTTGGTCAAGGGAAAGATGAGAAATGTCTTTCCTGTTTGCTTAATTAATGGGCAAGGAAAAGCAAATACTTCATCTGCATGTCCGTTTTGATTTGTTGGATGGCATGAAATATTCTTTGCTTAAAGGTGCAAGGAAAAGCAGCATTAAAGAAGCAATAATAGTTTCCGGTATGTGTTTATTTAATTTAATTATGCATGGCCTGAAAACCATGTCAATGGATACCAAAAAAAAACCAACTAAAAAATGATAAAATTAAATGAATTAAAATGAGCAACTTTTTATTCTTTGTTATATTTCAAGAAGTTAGTCTTAATTGGAAGAATTGTACCTTAGATATGTTGTATTATTATCCCATTATCTCTATGTTTATATATATATATTTTCTTTTATTAGAGTGCATTTGCAAATACAAATTCTTGTACTTGTGCAGAAAAAGGATACCAAGAAACATCCAAATATAGTAGTAATAACTTAGAAGTTTGAATTACTGTTGAGTTTAGTGCGAATTCTGACATGATATTTTTGTTTTTGTGGATAATGACAAACTGCTGTTAGTATTATTAAGGCACTTTATGGGTGGAAAAGATTCAAAAAGACTAAAATATTGTGAAGTGGTAAAGGATAGCTAATGAACCGGCCACCACCTAGCTTGTGGGGTGGAAGGCAAGGGTTCAAAATGCCACATTTAAGTGGTTTGCTTCAAAAAATTCAAGCGAGTGTGTTGTGCACCCGTTTGGTCCAGTGGTGGTTCAGTCCCCTCCGGGTTATCCCTGATCCTCCTTAGGTCCGCCCCCTTCCCCTTAGTATAGAATAGATTAGGTTATATAACAATTGTCGTCTCCGGAAGAAAAAAAAAAGGTAAAGGATAGCTAATGGGGTGCTTTTTTTTTATCTTCTCCTTTTCATGAGCCAGAAAGGAAAAGCAATAGATTTTGTTAAACATACACAGAATCCAGTCTAAAGAAATCCTAATAATTCTGGATCAAAATAAGGGCACGTTTCCATTAATCTTCTAAACTACATGAATATCAATCAAACTTCTTAAGAATCAATTATTCAGTAATTATTCTTTATTTCTTTTTTGGACGTTGACAATCAACTTAAATTTATACAAAACAAAGTTATTCAATCAAGTGATTCAATGATTTATAGTTGTGAAACAATTAGTGAAAATGAAATTGAGCAAAATTAAAAGTTCATAAATATAGAAGCATGAGGTAAAACAAATCAAAAAATTTTGTCAATACAAAAATATATTTATCAGAAGGAACGAAGTTGCTACTTGTGACATATCATAATGGGGAGAAAATTTTGGAGAGAAGAAATTAAACAAAGTTACCTAATTAGTTCATGCACTTAAATCTTAAAGATATTGAAGAATTTGCCGTGCTAAAGGATGAAAAAAGTTAGCAATTATTGTTCTTATATTATAATTTGTCATACTAGACTTTTAAATCAGACCCTCCATCTCAACGTGGCTTTTCTATGGCGGAAAAAATGTAGCCAGCGTTCTATTGAGGAAAAAATGTGGCTTTTCCAAAGCGTTTTAGTCAAATTAAGGTTTTAATAATTGTATTGGACTTGAGTTATGATAATTTTATTATTTACAAATTAATATTTTATTAAAATTTTTTTGTTATTGTAAGACTTGTTTACTAGATCATCTAGTAGTCTGTACAAATAGGAGTGTTATTATTATCATTAATTGAGAAGTGTGATATTTGATAGCTTTATTATTATGTATAATTAATAATATATTATTGATTTATTCCTCTTTTTTTCACATGCACATACTTATACGTGTGTCAATTGCCTCCCTATTATGTATATTAACTTTATGATATACTATATGTCCTATATATTTTTAGTGAAATTTTTTGAGTTCTACATATATGATCCTTCCTTCAGTACAATTTCACTAAGCTCATTTATATTCATTCGAGAAGAAAGACATTTATTTATTTATTTTTTTGTCAGCAACGATACATTTGTATAACTTATTCTATCCTAATCTAAGGGGAGGGGAGCCTAAGAAGGCTGTGACAGGACATTTATTCACTACCAAGTTTTTGGAAATTGTACCGTTTCACTCTCAAGGTTCCAAAGTTTCCGCTTCTTTCCCACCGTTCCTGTCTTTGCAGCTATATTAATCCTGACGCAATGATGTAACGCTTTTGCTATCTATTTGTCTTAAAGACGTGACATCAGTGCCTTAACGAAATGGACATTAGTAAATATCTCGGGAGTTGTTTGTTGGTTTTGTTTTGTCTGCTACTAGTAATTTATTTTTTTTAATTATAATAAGTATATCTTGGAAGTTGGTTTGCTTGGACTTGAAAATTATATCAAAAGCTTCAATTAACTCAAATAAACTAAATCAATTGTTACCTTTTTCTTTTTTCTTTTTTCTTAATCATTGGATCTTGATCCAATGACCAAGCAGAGCCCCTTTGCAATTCTTTTGTGCACTAAATTAGGGGTTCAAACCCTGTATAATGCATCACAAAAGAAGCACAGTATTTCTTCTTTTTAAAAAATTCAGAGTACAGTACATAAGTCTCTTTATTCTCCCCGTTAGAATAGAAATGAGAGAAGGAGAAGGAATAAATTAAATGATTGCCGTTGCATAAAAAAAAAGAGAGAAGAAATGTTGTATTTTTTTTTTTGGTGTTGCTTTAGGATAATGAAAGCAGGAATTTTTTGACAAGGAATAGGAGGCTGTCGCAGTGGCTTGCCATTTCCACTAGATATTTTCACCTCCCAAATATATAGGGAGTAATAACTTAGAAGTTTAAATTATTATTGAATTCAGTGCCAATAGTTATGGACCCATACTGCCCTAAACACCTTTATTCAAAACCAATGACTATAAAAAGAAAGATATTCCAGCTGAAATTCATGGTGTAAAAGCATATTTTGGAAATTATTCCCTTTCACTTTCAAAGTTCCAAAGCTTGCCTGCTTCCCCTTCTTTCTCACCTTTCCCGTCTTTGCGGCTACATTAGCCATCACGCAATGCTGTAACGCTTTTCTATCTACTTGTCTTAAAGTCGTGACATCGGTGCCTTGACGAAATGAACTTTAATGAATATCGCGGTAAGTTGTTGGCTTCTTGTAGTTCCTACTCATTTAAATGAAGGCAGAAATTTGCGTAGCGTTGATCTTGTAGATTTAATGGTCTAAAGTTTATCACACGTTCAATACTTGAATTGGTGAGATATGTGGCAAATTTTGAGCAATTACGTTTATATAGATAGGTCTACCCAAGTGTTTGCCTTGAATAAATATGTCGGAATTTGGTTGGTTTGCTAGTTCTTGGCCATTTGTTTACCCCAAATGAGCATACCTTGGGAGTTTTATTTTTTTTCAGCATACTTTGGCAGTTGGTTTGCTCAGGTTTGGAAATTGTTCCAAAACCTTCAATTAACTTCCCAAAAAAAAAAAAGAGTAATACATAACAAATTTCAATTTAGTTTGTAACATGCATCACACGTAATTAATTGTAAGTTTTGGGATCAAAAGTAATTAAGGTTCCGTTATCGATTCGCTTTTAAAATAAAAAATTAAAATACTTTAAAAAAATAAAAACTAATGGATGCTACTACTGGTTTTCTTTTGAAATAAAAGTTTTTTTTTCTTTTAATAATGTCTTTTGAAATAAAAGTTGAAACTAATGTAGAAAAGGAGAGACTAGGGATGAGGCTATTGGTTGCCATCTCTAGTAGATATTTTCACTTTCCAACATTTTTGCTTGATAGTAACTTAAACTAGTGGAAAGACAAGAATGTGTTTGTAATTTAGAAAAAATATTTATTATTTATAGTTTATCAGTTATAAATTTTTCAGAAATTAGAGACCTTGAATTCTAATCCTTAAATCTCCTCTTCGTTTTTTAAATCTCATCCCTCCATTGCTGAAATTTTTTTTTAAAAAAAAACCCCAGCTGCTTGAATGCAACTTAAATTTGGTCATAAGTTGAAGTTAAAAATCTTAATTAAGCTAACAAAAAAATTTGGTAAAACTGAAGAAAAATTTATAATTACACATTTGAAAAACTCAAGAAAAATTTATTTGGATCGGAGATTATTTGAAATAATATTTTAAAAAACACTGTAACACTTTTCTTTTAACATGATATGTTAAAAAATGATTGAAAAAATTAAAAAAAATTAAAAAAATATGTTTGTGATGTAATCAAATAAAATTCAACAAATAAACCACCATCCAAAGTTCCCAAATCCACATACATGTATAAACACAAAGAAAAACAAACAAATAATTGTTTAAATGGGTCCGGCCGTACTCAAAAGCCCCAATTCCCAAGTCCCCACTGAATTTTCGATAGGGAAAGACAAATAGATTCTAATTTCCGATTAAAACGACTCTGTTTATCCAGGATTCTCCCGTGTCTCCCTTCCCTTCTTGTTTCTCCTTCAGATTCTCTCTGCACCGAACCAGTAATAAAAAGTGTATCAATCAATCATCAAAATCTTTCCTGAATTTGTCTTCTTCAATGGGTACTCAAGAAGATGACAGGCTGCTCTTGGAAGAGGGACTTGTTCAGGTTTTGCTTCTCTCCATCTGTCCACATGTACATACGTTATTGCTTTATAATTGAGAAGAAAAGGGCTGTCTTGGAATAAGTCAGCTGATTGTAATTTCAGTTGTAATTCATGCATGGTCGATTTCTTGGCCAAAAATAGTATCTGGGTTCGATTTGGATTGCTCCAATTCGCACTGTGATTGCAATTTTAGATTTGTGCTGTGGAATTTTCAGATTTTTCCCCCTTTCCTGGAATGTTTAAGGTTCTATAAAGAGTGGATTTTGAAGAGTTTTTTAAGTATTAAGGAATTGAGGTTGAGCAGATGAAGCAATAGCTTTGGCTTTCACGCAAGTTCCTGTCTCGTTTTTTTATTGTGGGACAATTTTGGAACTACTTTTCCTTGACTTTGCATTTGGGAAAAGAATATGATTTTGGATAACAGGATTTGGGATTTGGTACAGCTATATGAAAAACAAATTAATATTTAGGACTTAAAATTTTCAATTTATTTTAAATCATTGTGGAAAAAGATTGATCATATATGATTTATTTTAGTTAAAGGAATTTTCTGTCTCTTAGTTTGATAAGGCTTCTAAATCATGAAAAAGTGGTGACCTGGAAAAGAAGCTGTAAGTCAATTATAGGATTGTTACTTGTATCAGTAAAATCCCAACAGCTACATCTTCTAGGGCTGCAAAATACTTAAATGGATGATTAACTATTTTTGGTGAATAGCTGAGTTTAATGTGTTTGGTGAGTGTGGATGATCATACAACTTGCAATGATGCAAAATTTGACAAAGTTCAGTGAATGACATTTTGATTAGTACCCTTTAGATAAATAGCTTGAAATGCCTCATTAGTGATGCTGCTGCTCTAGGGATATAGACCTTTAGAGGAGCTGTCTTTGCTCTTCTAAGTCATGAGATTTAGAACTAGTTTATCTACTTCAAGGTATAATTGCGCATGCTGTTACTGTATGTGAATTTGCACACGCTTCATAACTTCCTGTTCTTGGGCATCGTTCCTTGTGGGTTTCTAGTAGATGTTAAAACTTGTTTATGTTTTTGGGCAAAATATTTGATCTATGTCTGTTTTATTTGGTGCTGTGTGTTTAAAGTTCCCAACTGAACTACTGAATGTGACTTTTTGTGGCTAATTATGGCAATTTAATCTAATCTTCATATGACTTTTCCAAAGTGTTGTTTACTTACGGTGCTTGGCTGATAAACTTTGGTCTTGCATAAGCTTTATCTCTGGATGTCTTTTGGACATTCTTGATTACGACCTTTTACTTGTTAAGCTTCAGTTGGTTGTAAAATTATCTAATGCTTTCATATTTTTTAACCTTTGGCCATCAATGTTCTGACTTGAGTGTCTAACCTGCATACAAAATGTTAGTTGGACATCTGAAACATTCTTTCTGTGATTATGTGCATGTGCTAATCCACGATCAGTGATATTTTAGAGGGTTTCAGCTAACCATGTGCTGTAATATCTTAGAATTTTCTTGTTATGAGGAATACATTGTTTTAATGAGAATTATATGAGAAATATATGCAGGTAGGAACAGATAGGCTAACTCTATCATCAGAAGTGTGCCTCTCTATCTGTATCTCATGGGAGTTGATGTGCAAAAAATCTTACTTTGAACTTGTATTACCATATGTATTGGTCTTCTCCCTTTTCAGAATGAAAGCAATGGACTATATACTGGAGATGGTTCAGTAGACATCAATGGAAAACCTGTTCTAAAAAGCAACACAGGAAACTGGAGAGCATGTCCATTCATTCTTGGTAGTTCTTCGCTCTTCTCTCATCTTTTTTTCATATTTTTTGACTGTCAAACATTCTAAGTCAACAAGTGAAATGGTAACAGGTACTGAATGTTGTGAACGCTTGGCCTACTATGGGATATCTACTAATCTTGTTACTTATCTCACCAAAAAGATGCATGAAGGAAATGTTTCAGCCGCAAGAAATGTCACAACTTGGCAGGGCACTTGCTATTTAACTCCGCTTATTGGGGCAGTAATAGCAGATGCATGTTGGGGAAGATACTGGACAATTGCTACCTTCTCCACTATTTATTTCATTGTAATATTCTTTAAGTTCATTTCATTTCCTTCTCCTGCTTTTATAAAGGGTTGGATATAGTACATGTTCGAGATCATTATTGATAATTGCTTTCATCATTGCTTCTTATCCATATTGCCAAGGTTTTACGAAGGATGTTTGGACTTCTACAAAATATGTATTTACTTTAGTTAGGTGTTTTACGTTCATTGTTCAAATTGTTGGGAATTTTCCTCTTTCAGAACCTCACTACATCACTGAAGTCAACAGTTCTTGGTCAAATAGGATAAGGTGGTTGGAGAAACTGTCACAAGTTCTTGAAATAGTGATGGAAATTCAGGAGAATAATTAATCGCTTTATGGAATCTGAATCCAAGCAAGAGTAGGAGATAAGTTGAAAAGAAATTCCTAAGGAAGAAAAATTGTAGCAGTAGTTTATTTCATCTACATGGAAATTCAGGAGAATAATTAATGGCTTTATGGAATCTGAATCCAAGCAAGAGTAGGAGAAGAAAAGAAATTCCTAAGGAAGAAAAATTGCAGCAGTAGTTTATTTCATCAACTCCAATAAGGGATTCTTATCTTTGTCCACTTTTATGACTTCCCAATGATTATCACTTTGTCCTTCAGTAAATCATGCCTACAATCTACATAGTGCTCAGCACTTTTTTTTAAGTGGGATTTCTTAGTTCCTGTTGCATCATATCTAGCATTTCCATATTATTTGGCATAGCAGTCATTTGATTTAGCCATGCCATAGATAGTAACTGGGCTCTTTTATTGGCTTTTTGCTCATCATGTTCTTTACTGATGCAGCAGGCTTTACTTGCTTTAAGCTTGGTGTGTTTTCACTTTATTGATTGCTCATACTATCTTTCTGTAATCGTTATCTACAGGGAATGTGCACATTGTCTCTCTCAGCGACAGTTCCTGCTTTTCGGCCTGCTGAATGTGTGGATTCTGTATGCCCTTCAGCTACTCCTGCTCAGTATGCCATATTTTTTATTGGCCTATATTTGATAGCACTTGGAACTGGTGGGATCAAACCATGTGTTTCATCATTTGGTGCTGATCAATTTGATGATACAGATCCAAAGGAGAGGGCCAAGAAGGGGTCCTTTTTTAATTGGTTTTATTTCTCAGTCAACATAGGGGCTTTTGTTTCAAGTAGCTTGATTGTCTGGATTCAAGATAATGCTGGGTGGGGCCTTGGTTTTGGCATTCCTGCTGTGGTTATGGCCATTGCTATTGTGAGTTTCTTTTCTGGCACTCCTCTTTATAGGTTTCAGAAACCTGGAGGAAGCCCAATCACAAGGATGTGCCAGGTTTTGGTGGCTTCATGTCGTAAGTGGAGTTTGCCTGTTCCGGAGGATAGTAATCTTCTGTATGAGACACAAGATGAATTCTCGGCAATTGAAGGAAGTAGAAAGCTGTTTCACACTGATGAATTAAAGTGAGATTCCAAATCATAACCCTTCTTGTTCAATCAGATTTAAGTTAGCTTGTTACTTCCTTGTTTACATCGCTGACTGTGTTTTGGCAAGTATTTTTATGCTACATTTACATTGACTGTTTTGTTGTACTTTCTATTTTTTTCTTTTGGGGTGGGGAGAGAGGGGGGGGGGAGTTTGGTAATGCCAGTGAAATATTCTACATGGAGTCCTCTTGTTGCATTCACTTTTTCACTTAGTAATCTGGTGTTGCAAGTGACTCAATTCACCTCCTCTTCCCTAGGCTTGCATCTTTAGATTCTTAAAACGATTGTGTAGATTTTCTTGGATTACATTGCTCAAATCAAGTAAATTGCACCAAACACCGTTGTTATTGCATTTTGAATTGTGGATAGTTGTTTACAACATAGACTGTTTTATTCCAACTCATAGAAAAATTAAAGACACCATTGAGAAAAGATTTAGCAATTTGGTGGTCCATGGAAATGCGCTATTTGAGAGATTTGCAAAATTATGCTACATTAATAAACATTTTCCTGGTCAATGCAAGTTCAGTTGTACTACATTGACCAACTTAGTTTCTCACTAAAGATCTGTCAAAAAGTGGAGTAGAATTTGATCCCATCTCTGCCCCTTGAAGGCTCTCCATTTTCTTTGCTTTCCAATGGGTCTATCTTCATCATGTGCTCTTTGTTCTGCAGATGCCTTGATAAAGCTGCTGTAATATCAGAAGCTGAGATCAAAACTGGTGATTTGTCCAATCCTTGGAAGGTTTGCACAGTTACTCAGGTTGAGGAACTGAAGATCTTAATCCGGATGTTTCCCATCTGGGCAACAGGAATAGTGTTTTCTGCTGTTTATGCTCAAATGTCAACCATGTTTGTGGAGCAGGGGATGATGATGGATACTTCGATCGGTTCCTTTACAATTCCTGCAGCTTCTCTTTCAACATTTGATGTTATCAGTGTGATCTTTTGGGTTCCAGTCTATGACAGGATCCTTGTCCCCATTGCTAGAAAGTTTACTGGCAAGGAAAGGGGATTTACAGAACTGCAACGGATGGGAATTGGTCTTTTTGTTTCTGTTTTCTGCATGGCTGCTGCCGCTGTGGTGGAGATTAAGCGACTGCAACTTGCAAGAGACCTTGGACTTGTTGATGAAGCTGTTGCAGTCCCGCTTAATATCTTTTGGCAAGTACCTCAATATTTCTTATTGGGGGCTGCTGAAGTTTTTTTCTTCATTGGTCAGCTTGAGTTCTTCTATGACCAATCGCCAGATGCCATGCGAAGTTTGTGCGCAGCCTTGTCACTTCTGACAACTTGTTTGGGAAATTACTTGAGCGCTCTCATTCTGACCGTAGTTACAACCATAACCACTAGAGGAGGAAAATTTGGATGGATTCCAGATAACTTGAATGAGGGCCATCTTGATTATTTCTTCTGGCTCTTGGCTGGTCTAAGCTTCTTGAACATGGTCATCTATATCTTTTGTGCCAAAGCATACAGGTCAAAGAAAGCTACTTAAGGAATCTGGAAGGTGATCCACATTGCCAATTCTGTAAAAAGGTCTCCACGGATGGATTTGGTTCGTGGTTTTACTCTTAATCGCCATGTTGTTCCAGTATTGCTATAACAACATAAAGGACCTTTTGTACCATATACTAGAAAAAGAATTTGCTCAAACTAGGTAATTATACTCTTGATGTATCCAGACAAAGCAAGTCAAATGGCTTTTATTGGTGTACTGTCTATTTACTTCTGCATTGGCTGTAATGGGATTTGTAGTTGGTGGTGGTTATTATGTTTGAAATTGGTCTAGCAAACTTTGAATAGACTTGGTCATGATCATGTTGAAGGATCTGGAGTTCTGCACTTGTTTCTCTACCATGAGCTCTGGCACTTATGATCTCTATATATGAAGCGTTAGCACCAGTTTGGCAAGTGAAAACAGACTCCCATTTAAAAGCCTGATCAAACTTCCTTCACATCAGTAGTTAGAGCAAGGACTAGGTGCTAGGCAAGTAATATTAATGAAAGACCTTGAAGCTGTTTGCTTCAAGCAGAGTAGATCCTGAAGCTGAATGTCATTGAGACTACTCAAATTTGATGGCTCCACTAAAACCAAAAAAATAAAAAATAAAACTATTACTACAATGCAGAATGTTCTTTACTATGATGACAATTTTTTGAGGTGAAGGGATGCTATTGATTAATGAATAAGCTACTAAATTTTTTGGAGTCACAAAACCGGTACGTGTAACCTTCTTTCCAAAAAAAAAAAAAAAAAAAAAAAGCAGCAGCAGCTATATACTCTAGGACTGATAAACATGAATAGGAGAAAGCTCGTGAGAAGTAAAATTCGCAACGAACGAGAATGGGTAAGAAATTACATGCAACCAGATGGTTTATAATGAAGTTCTTGGAACTTTAGTATAGGAGTCAAATCCAAATGAAACACAGGTCTAATTTAATAAAATATAAGACAAATCCCCTTAAGATTACTAGCATTAATCATTTTCCCAGTGTTTTTTTCACTCCATTTTTATTAGCTTTTTTGCGTAAGTTATAAAAATGAAAAAGTTTTTGACAAGTTTTTAAGAAGGTTATAGCATAATACCCTCTTTCTTTCTAGTGCAAGTAGTAGATGTGTTTGAATCCGAAACTTCTCGCTTACACCCCCTCTTCTAAATCACCTAAGTAATAGATGTGTTTGAATCCGAAACTTCTCGCTTACACGTCCTCTTCTAAATCACCTAATCCCGTCCCTTCCTTTTTTTGAACAATATAGCACCCCTTTGAGAAGCAGTATCATGATTCTTTTCTTTTGATCTATTAAACATTTACTAAGCTGGTTGTTTTTCATGTAAGCCACAAGGCATTCTTCATTGCACTTCTTTCTGGAGAACGAACAAACTCACTCACTCACAAAGACAGACCACACACATTCTTGAAGGAGAAAAGAGGAGCAGATACTTGGAAGTGGTTCGAACTTATGAGGCCATTGTGTCCTTGATTTTGTTTGCTTATCCGCTCAGAAATTTCTTGTTCTACAACCTCACAATTTTCACATTCAAAGTTTTCTTTGTTCCTTCTCGAACAAAAAGAACCTATGCTAGAGAATTGGGAATTCGGTAACTTGCTCAAATATACCCCGCGAAAATACTGGCTTGAAAACTAAACAAGGGAAGAAAAAGCAACTAGTAATAATCCTCAAACAGCCTGTAGAACCAGCTGGATCAACAACAGTCTAGCACAAACAGACGCATGCACTGAAACCTAACCGACCAGTTTTAGTGAGATACCCACCTCAAGAATTGTAAATACCTGTTTCACAATTCAACAAGGACAGGCTAACGCTCCACAATATTATCATTCTCGGTTAAAGTAAAGAGCACTTTATCTAATGCAAGCTCAAAAATGAAAACAACGTAGAAACAGGATGCCAAAATCGAAAGACTCCCACAAACACGTCTCTTTTGCAAACCAACATTCAAAGCAACTCAACCAACGTAACAGGGCTTTAGGCAACAGGTTACAGGATCACTGATCCAAAAATACCATTTTCTACTATTACCACAAACACTAGACATGCCAAAGTCAATGTCAACAGGTCCACAATTGTTGACATTTACCACAATGCAACATCATCATCATCATAGACAATATAATAGCTGTCCATTATTCACCGCAAACACTTTAATAGTAGCCATAGAACTAATAGTAGCCATGTTCTATGGAAAATACTGCAGACTTGACGCAATCCCACACCATAGATCCTACATAGAACTACTAAATGTAAGTTTCTCTCTCAAGAAAGTACATGGAATATGTTTCCAAAACCAACTGCCCAAGGAGCAAGCTCCTCCAATGCCTTCTTGAGTATCTTTAGTACTTAATTCTTCCAGCAAGCAAGTTGATTATCAAGCAGTGCAACCTTCGTATCACCTCCCAGTAGAAACGTGGGAGGGACTGGTAAATTCTTTTCACCTGATACTTCATATCTGTCCATTAATCAAAACATGCAAAACACATAAAGCTAACTAATGTTCAAAACAGCAAAGATTAGCATCAACAACAATTAGTAATGTTAATAGTATCTGCAAAAGATGGAACATGAGCGGTAGGAAAAAGAAATGCCAATTGACCTTTATATAACTCCTTGAAATCTTTCAGGCACTAGCACCATATCCGAATGAACCTGCGCGAGCCCTCGCGCACTGGTGCAGGCTTGGTGCTGCCTCCCTGCACCAGCATTTAAGAACTTAATTGATTGCTATTCAGAATCATCGTAAACTTCTCCTTCATCAGACAGGTCATCAAAAGCTCGAACATCAAGCTGGTATCGCAAGATCCCTCCAATTCCTCCAAAACCTCTACAAAACTGAGATCCCTCTTGTGACTTGTTGGTGACGAACTCCAGACTGCAGCCAAACCGTTTATACTCATTAGCAAACCACTCAAGCAAGGAGATCTTATCCTCAACCTCCAGGTCAGAATTACTAGCTGGGTCCCTAAAGTTGTTCTGATCAGCCTCTTGCTCCTTATTAAAGTGCTTAACAAGAACTTCACCTGTGGAACTATTCTTTAGAGTATATCTAGTCACATCCAGGTTTTCCCACACAATGAGAGTCTCAACAGCACCCATCTCAAGAACTTTTAATGTGTCATCCACACCAAAAACGTACTTCCCAGTATCCTGACTTATCTCCTCGAAATATTTGCCTATCAAACGCTTCTCCTGGATAAACTTGACATTGGACAAGATTTCAGATGACAACTCAATTGCCTGATTAAAACCATTTTCACCACCATAAGAGACGTCCACCACATTCAAAATTTTTGCCTGAAGACGGGGATCAAACATGTCAGACTGACTAAGTTCGGTCTTAAAGTCAGCTGATCCAGCAAGAATTAGTCCCGAGACATTGGGCTGACTTGTTGACGGATTTATATAGAACTGGGTAGCCAGTTCTGCAGTCTTCCTGACATAGTTATGGCGCTTCTCCATTCGAAGACGAGCAAAACGGAGAGCTGACTGCCCTCCTCTTCCATGCTTCTTGGGGAGGTCAACGCTAAACTTGTGAAGGACCTCCCTTGTATTGCCACTCAAAGTTCCAAAGAGTGTCCCATTACCATCCATAACAATGAAGCCAAACTTGTCATCAGATTCTAGAAGTTCATTCAGCGCTTCTGTATGGAACTTGTTGTCACAGAGATACAAAGAGGCATTGATAGGTCTAAAAGGCTCAAAATCAATGGTGACCTTCTTCTCCTTCCCATCGTCAGTCACGATAGTTCCAGTGTAAAGCACAAGCCCATTGGGTGGTACTTTATTGTAAAGTTTTAGTCTTTGCTGAGCAGATGTAATCGCAGCCAGAACAGATTGTCGGTTCACCCTACTTTTAATGTTAGATGCAGTTCCGAATTCATCTCCAAGCATCTTAGTGACTCGGGATATTTGATCACGTGGAGGCATAATAAGAGAAATCATGCTCGTTCCATTACCTCGAGCTGCCTCAAGTGCTTTTATGAGTTTCTTAATCTTCCATATCTCAATATTCTTATCAATTTCATGAGCATCAGCCATCGCAGATTGACTCAGTACGCTGCAAATACAACAAAAAAACATACATCAGAACAGGATATTTCTCACTTGATTAAGTACCAAAACAAAACAAAAATCAGCTATATGAAAAATCAGCTATTTGAAGAATTTCTTTATGATATGAAAAGAAGCCATCCCATAGGTCACATCTGAAGTCTGAAATGCAATCATGTTCTAAACACCATAGAATCTCATGTCTCAAACAGTGAAAAGGATAAGCAGCAAGAGGTTCACTTTTATATTTTGTCTGCCGTAATTGGCAAGAAAAGCTACGAGGAATTTGTGAAAAAAATGAAGAGATTGAACAATTTAACTACTTCCCCCTCAGAGATTCTGGAGGGTCCAAAACTTCCTCACAGATGTTGAGGAGCAAAATCAAAAGACATAAATCCAAAACCTTTTTATTTTTTTCTTGAACGCACGACGGGGAAAGAACTCAATAAAGCATCTCCTCATTTCCTTCTCCCGCAAAACTTCAAAATGTTCACTTTTTATTTCTTCCCCAATATCCTAAACTAAGCTAGGCCAATTAACCTATATAAACATGATTGCCCACAAACATGTACAAAATCTTACTTAAACAAAAAGGAAACAGAAACAGAACAAGACATATGACTCCAAATTTACCTGGCAAACATTTAAACGCCTGATTTACGAAGATAGAGAACCTATCCAAACAAATTCACATACAAAAACATACACAAATCAATAAATAAGCAACAATCAAGCTCTAAAATCGTCGACAAAATGCCCAATAAAATTATCTGCAGAGAACCGACAAATCATCAGCGTGTCATGATAAAATTTGTAGATCTAGAACTACACCAGTCAAACGATTATCAACAGGACAAAAGACGGAAAAAATTGAACAAATCAAACAAAAAAATCGCATAATTCAGGTAGGAAAACACAGAGACAACTGGGGCAAAAATTAGGGCTTGAGAGATACCACCGTAGAGAGAATGGAAAGCTTGAGATGTACGCGGCAGCAGAAGGCTTGTTTGTGGAAATGTACCCAAAATGCGGAGCTCTATATATATATACAAAGACAAAGAAAGGTCGGTTTGAAAATAGTTATGGGCTGGGGAAAATAATTAGTATTGAGATTAAAATGAAATAATGCGAAATAATTTTGAGAATAAAAAGTGTGAACCACAAAAAAAAAAAAAAATGGAAAGCCAAATCAAATAGAACTTCCTAGCCTAGCCCACTGGTCATTGGGGTTTTTGTTGGGTAATTGAATTTTCTAAGCCCACACATCATAGATATACCTTGTTGAAATGGGACTGGCCAAGAAAGATAAATTTTGGAATGAAGGAAGAAAAACTTTCCATTTTATCCAAGAGAAAAATTACTGGCTTTTTACTTTGTGAAAAGTTTTTAAGTGTGGGATCGATGTAGTAGAGTAAAGAACGTGCAGGTAGAAAGTTGGATTGATACTGTAAGAACAAAATATTTGTGTATATGCCAAATTCAATGCTTAAGATATTTCAACACTTGACTTGATAAGCGTTCTATGTAAGGGTAAGCGTTCTATATAGGGGTATAAACGAAACGAGTTGATCTTAAATAGTGTCATGTTTGAGCTGGACTTAATATAGTACTATTCGAAATCAAGTTCGACTTGATCGAATTTGAAATTCTATAGATCGAGTTCGACTCGCTAAGGTTTCTGATATGCTCAAATTCGACTCGTTTGGACAAACGTGAGACTAATTGAGCAAACTTGAGTCTAATTGAACTCAAACTCGAACTTAATGTATTGAATTTTATTAGAATTTTCTAGCAACATCTTTTTCTTATTTACCTCCCAAAAATGAAATTTCCAACAACATGGGTGACTAACTACAAGCAATCCAAGTAGACCTTTCTTTTAACACTAATAACTCACCGCGCTAGCAAAAACTTAAATAGAATATTGCAAAAGAAAAAATAAAAAACAAAGAAAACAGGATTGTTACTAGAACACCCAGCAAGCTACTCAGTCATCAACATATTCAATATTTCAATTTGACAAGTAAAACATCTTTTAACTGGGCTGTCAGCCCATCTACATTCTAGTACCAATACCCATCGTACACGAAAAGCAACCAATTAGAAAAGAGTAGTCCTAGAAGTTATTAATCTTTTTGTCCCAGCAGCAGTCACAATTCATAACCAAATCAGAGCACAAAAAGCAGACTTTTTCCTAACAGTTCTAAAGTTAAATATCTGAGGACTGTATTAGCCATTCTTTTAGACCTCTCCGTCCTTAAGACAACTTTAAAAGTTGTGAATGAGTAAATAAATGCAAGAAAATAGGAATGAGCACAAGCGCATTACAAATCAAATGGTATTAAAATATCAACAAGAAATAAAAACTAGACCTAGAGCACATGAAGGTTGCATCAATAGGGAATAGGAATCGCAATTTCTTTGGGAGTTTTCATATTCTGCCAAAAAAAAGAAAAAAGAAAAAAGAACATGTAAATACATCATTAATGAACAACATATAGTTCAACATTGAATAACTTGTTTAAATAAAAGGTGAAACTTGCTTTTGCTTTCTTTTTTATTCCACACATATTTCTACATCAATCAACCCCGCATATCAAGGCTTGAATAGTTTTTGGAGATAGCGAAGCCGTGATAAGCATCTATGACTCTTGTCCCGGGACTAAATGTGGCCTCTAAAGAAGCTATTATACTTACAGGAATCGCCAAAATGTCAGCAGCCATTTAGGACAAAATAGGAGCCCGCGCTGGGTTGGTCTGCTGGTGGAAGTAGACTCCTTAGGTGAGTTCCACCTGAGTTCGATCCCGGGCAGCAACCCAGTTGTTATCTTCTTCAACATCGGTCGGGCCCGCTCTGCTGGAGCGCTGTGAGATTAGTCGGGTGTAGACCTGGATACCCACAGTGATGACAAAAAAAAAAAAAAAAATTTAGGACAAAATACGATATGTCATCCTATTTCGTTTTCACTAGGTCAGGCAATCAAATTCTTTTGGTTTTGGTCCAGCCTTGTGGTGAGACTTGTCCAAGTAGTCCACTGATTCTAACTTTTGAGGCTCAATTGTTTCAACTTCCTTCAAATAATCATTGAAGTCAGCCCATCTAGATGAGGACGCCTCTAGTCCATCTTGGTTACCAAAACTACCAGCTTGTGCTTCATGTACTTTCCGTCTTTATTGGCAGCCACATATTCTTTATGTAGATCTAACACCGTCCTTTTAACACTTGCAATATTCCTTTGGGTTTCATGAGCAGGATATGTCCTAGAAAGCTGAACTCTATAGCTGCCATTTTTTGCCTCAGGTCAAGATTAGCCATGATTGATAGCAGCATGTTGCATTCTCCCCGATATTTATCAAACTTCAATTTCATTTTTCAAACCATAGCCTGTAAAATTCATTTTCAGAATTTGCTCAAGTGTCCAAAACAATCTTTATCTTTGGGACCTCTTGAAGGAATAAATTAGAAGTAGGATAGTCACTCCCTGATATGATTTGTCTGGCTGCCCAAAAGCTCTCCAAAACAAAACACATTTTCTCTACCTTCTTCCAATCTTCCATAGAGGGACAACTTTCATAATGTGATTCTCTGTCACAAAATCTCGAAAAAACATCTCTGAATCTCAAAGAGCAACTAAGCGTCTCAAATGTGGAGTTCCATCTTGTTCTACAGTCATCCTCCCTAGTAGCTGTAATTGCTGTACAATCTCTGCAAATAGTAATGCTCTCCCATCCGACTTGCCCACAAAATCCATCCTTGCGCCTAGTGCAAAACAACTAGTTGAGGGAGCCACGTTGGTTATGATTTTCTTATGAACTCTTCCTTCCTTCATTGATCTTAACTCTTATGCAGGAAATTCTAATGCATTTCCACATAAAATCCCAAAATCAAGAAAAAAATTAGGATTTTTTTGCTAAAATTTCAGATGTCAATTAAAAGTTCATACAACTAGAAAATTTCTCTTCAAAAGTTTGAAAAGAAATTTATAATGTTTCTCTATCTAATATCAACTATAATATCAAAGAATCATTAAAAAAATTAAAGCAAAATGTTACCTATATCTAAACTCAAGCTCAATTTGACAACCACAAAGCCTGAATGACAATTGCTACTATTTCTTGCTTGTACCATGATTCTAAGTCATCTTTTTTTTTTTTTTTTGTTAGATGTGTGCTTTTTCTTCGTTTTGGTTAAACGACAAATCATTTGCAGTTTGAAACATTGAGATGGTCGCCTGTACATAGAATTTTCTTTTGAAAAACTTTTAAGGAATAACTCTAGAGACTTGAGCCTTGAGCCTTGAGATGTCTCATATGTTCTTACTGAACCGTGTGAATAATAAGTACTTCTCGGCATGCTGAAGAAGTAGAAGAAAGAAATGGAAAAGTGTAAGTGTGTACAAATGAGGTTATATTTTCTATTTCATGCACACGAGACTGGGCAAATTATCTAAGGACTTTTTAAGCTAAATTGTCTTATATTGGTCCCTTATTTATTTTAAGTCTTAAATTAGCTCTTCAATAATAAAAAAGTGTCAAATTTCGATCCTTCAGTCCATCTCCGCCGATAAAATGGATGGGTATGAGGGCAAATTGGACTAATACAACAATGAAAATATATTGAAGCATTAATTAAAATTTGACTATTTTTATTATTGACGGGCTACTTTATAATTTAAAATAAATGAGAGTCCAATTTAAGATAATTACGATAGTTTAAAGGCTCCGTAGATAGTTTACTAAAGTTTAGAAAGTATATATATTTGGACGTACACCTATCAATCTAAGTAATCTAACGTTATGCAATCGAACGTTAAAATAAATTGGACGTACACCTACGGCTTGTTATTGTCTTTCACAGAGTTGAACGAATGAGTACCGGTAATAAAAAGTAAAATTTGTGCTTTCCTTTGTTGTTGAATGCTCGTGTTGTTCGTAAGTCTAGTGTAACGAGACAAAGGGCTTGTTTGGAAGTGAAGTTTTTGGCCAAGTTTTTTAGCTACTAGTTTTTTAACAACTTTTGCTACAGGAACCCCAAGTTTTTTACTTACACACTTCAAAATAATACACAAAAAACTTTCCCTTCAACTTTTCTTCTTTTTCCTCCCCCACCCAACCGGGTACCACCTCCACCACCGCTTCCGGCGCCGGTAACTATTCCGGCCAACTTTTGCCGACCTTCCTCTTTATTTTTTCTCTCCCTCCCCTCCCCCTTTGACCGATATGTTGGTTTCCAAAATCTCTTTTTTCTTTTTTTTCTTTCTCCCTCCCCTCTTTCCCTCTGCCTTTCCCCGCCACCTTCCCCCTCCCGCAGCTTGGGAAGAAGGAAAATTGCAAAAAAAAAAAAATTACACTCGGCTGTTGCTGCTTATTCTGCCGGCAAGATAAGGAGAGGAGAGGGAGATGGAACATTGGAAAAAAAATCATTTCTATTGCTGCAAAACTCAGGTGGCGGCAGAGGGAGAGGGAGAGGGAGGGGTGGCGGGGAAGCTTTTGCAGGGGTGGGGAAAGGGGGTTGCGGGCAGAGGGAGAGGGAGGGGGAGCTTTTGCAGGGGTGAGGGAGGGGGTGATGGGGCAGAGGGGGTGGCGGGGCAGAGGGGGGTGGTGGGGGGAGGGGGTGGTGGGGCAGAGGGGAGTAGAAGGGGAAAGGGAGGAGAGGGGTGGCGGGAGGTGGCATTGGTGGAGTTGTTGCTGGGGGTGGCGGAGGTAACGGGGAAGAGGGAGGGGGAAGGAAGAAGAAGAAGAAGAGAGGAAAGAAAAGAAAAAGGAAAGAAAGAAAAAGAAAAAGAAAGAGAAAGAGAAAGAGAAAAAGAAAGAGAAAGAAAAGAAGAAAGAGAAAAAAAAAGGAAAAAAAAAGTTTTTCACCTTACAAAAATTTCTACAAAATTTTTTACCTTACAAAAACTTCTACAAATTTTTTTCAAAAACTTCTATAGTGCACTACAGTAAAGTTTTAGACAAACTCTCAAAAAACTCAGATTCCAAACAGGCCCAAAGTTTTAGATTAAAACAAATGGGTGACATTAAATCCTCAACTCTGCCACCTAAATCCATACTCAATATAATTTTTAATACTAATAATACAAATTATCAATACTCATGATACGAATCATTAATGTATTAGGGGTGTGAATTTGGGCCGTAGAAATGTGGATTTAGTCCACCCCTTTATTTACGGATAGACTAAATCCACATCTCTATAATAACGAATAATCCTGTTTTTGGTAAACTTGAATCCGCTTTTTCAATTCTTTATGTTTGTAAACTCAACTGTTTACATACACTTATTTTATTTTATTATTTCTTTTGGAGCTCAAATGGAGTCATCATTCATCATACAAATGTTGTTGGACCAAAGATCTTATGGTCTTGTAATTAATATCCCTATTAACGCTCCATTTTGGGTGTGGGACACTTACTAAAAAAGTGATTTTGCAAGAGAAAAGCACTTTTAGCATGTTTGATTGGCAAAGTTGTTTGAATTTAGGAATAAAACTTTTGGTCAATGGAGCACTTCCGACATATGTTCAAAATTGGCGCTTTTAGAGTAACTTTTATATTCAAAAAAATAAAAAAAATTAACTTTAACAATTTTATTATAAATTTTGAACTAAATTGAGAGGTAAATATATTTTAAGAATCCAGGATTTGTACATTATCAAATAGGAAAAATAGTTATGCAAGTATGCACTCAAGCAATATGATTAAGGATTTGAGTACTTTGTTTCAAAGCTCTATCTATCGATTAAGTAATTTTTTATAAGCCACCTCAATCCCAAACGACCCATCTAAACTGTAATTTTTTTTCATTGTGAGATTTCTCTACCAACATCAATTTGCCTTTGAATTACTTCTCCAACCAGAATTTTCGACAATTTTGTGCAAGAACTCGAACACCTTATCAATGACCTTATGCAAGTGTCAGGAAAGGTATTTAAACTCGCAAACTTCAAAAAATGTTTTGTTTTCTTTCTAACTTTTCATTTTTCCTTTTTCTTTTTTTGTTCCGTATTTTACATCTACTTTGTGTTTTTCGGAAGGCTGCAAACTCTTTTAAGTTTCTGAAGATAAAGTAAGTCCTTTTTAATTCAGTTTTGTCATTGTTAGAATAGATAATCTGCTGAAAGAACTAAGTTTGATTGCAAAGGGTCTTTCATGTATTTGATGAAATGCTTTATCCATCCTTAATTTGTGTTCATCACATGCAACATCCACAAGTCAGTTGTTTTTGTTAAGCAATTCTTGTGTATAGTCGTAACGAGTCCTACCACAAATCACACTGGTTTGGATAACTTTCGAGATCAGAATGGTAGTTGAAATTTCCTATCTGAATGAAACGTATAGTTTACAACACTCGATAAAGGAAGCATGTAACTAGGTTAAGTTGCTCTAAGAGTCCATTTGTTTTGGAAGCAGGCCTTAAAATTGCTCAACTCCATTTGCTTGGGTGTTTCCAACAAAATTTTATGTTGCCTTCCACATTCTGCTTTTTCGTATAAATAGTTAATTAGTTATAGGGGAGTTTTACGGTACCTTTTAGGTACCGTACCTATGAGTATCAATTCACCGTTCGATACGTGAAACGAGATATCAACTCTTAGATGATTTTAGGAGTTCAAATTTTTGAATGATGTGGAAAAAGTTTATTGGATTACAATTATAAATATGGTATCCAAAAGAGATAATAAAATTTTCTTGAATTATAATTCTTGACGAGTTGCACATACATCAGATGTGCCTCAATAGCTAGTCATATATAATATCCGAAGAATTTATAGATGGGCCATTCTAACGGTGGTTGTTTGCTGTTCTTAGGCTCTTTCCTGGATGTAATTCTAACAAGGTCTCATTTTTTTTTGCTGGATGTATATTTATTTTGTTTGAGTGTTTTGTTCCGAACTCTATGATCATGCAATTCTTGGGAAACTAGGATTCTGCCAAATCATGGGCATTGTTTTGATGCAGTATTCAATGAATAGAGCATGTCATGGCAAACGTGTTAGGGCCTGTTCTAGTTGCATGTTTTGGCTCCTTCTTCAGATTTCTGTTTTCAAGGATTTCTTTTATCAATGCCGTGATTATCTCTTGGCTGATTATCAATGCTGTGATTAACTCATGGGCATTGTTTTGATGCAGTATTCACTGAATAGAGCATGTCATGGCAAACGTGTTAGGGCCTGTTCTAATTGCACTTTTTGGCTCCTTCGTCAGCTTTCGGTTTTCAAGGGTCTCTTTTATCAATGCTGTGATTAACTCTTGGCTGATATCATCTTGTGCTAACTCTGTAATGAGATGCAGTGCATGAGACATGCCCTTTTTTAGTTGCTTCAAGCCTCTACGTCCATATAATCCCTCCAGTCATTGAAAATGATTAATCTGGCATTTGCTTTTACCTTGGCTATACTCTTGTATGCCCAAGGTTTGGCTAATCAAAATTCTGCTGTTTCTGCTCATGTTGTTGAATTGGATACCAGTTTCTAGCACATCTTAGGTACTACAATAAAAGAAAACGTAACGAAATACTATCTCATTAAGCAAAAAGATTAACTTGAGAACAACTATGTATTATGAGATCATCAAGTTAACATGTACAAAGAAGAGGATCAAGAGATTTACTCAAAACTATCGAGCATCTAACATCGTGACGGTGAGTTGATTGCTAGAACTATCTGCTTTCGTGCTTGATAAACTCTTCTCAGGTTCAAAAAACAAATTTCTTTGAGTGAAATAGCCAGGCTCTTTAGGGAAAGGTAATGCTCTATCACTAGCCAACATCAAAACCACGGATGACATGCTTGGCCTGTCGTCTGGAAATTGTTGTACACAGAGTAGTCCTACATGAATTGATCTAATAACTTCGGACAGATAACAAGATTTACTCACATGGTCATCGACCAACTCCTGAAATCTGCCGTCTTTGTAGAGTAACCATGCCTGAAAGTTCATGAGGGAATTGCAGAAATTAGAGCTACTGATGAAGCAGAATGTGAAATGAATGTATGATAGGAAATGGAATGAGGAAACATACATGCCCAAGAAGATTATGATTGTGAGATGCATGGGTAAATCCTCTATTCTTCCTCCCAGTTACAATCTCCAGTACCAAAACGCCAAAGCTATATACATCTGATTTTGTTGAATAGTATCCATCCACTACATACTCTGGAGGCATGTAGCCACTAAGATAGGATAATAAGAGTTAGAATTATCTCAGTACCCCATAGCAAAATCATGAAATCAAGGGTCAAGGGATCCGTACTATGTTCCGACAACTCTTTTTGTGTTTGCCTCGTTCTCATTTGCAAAAATTCTGGCCATGCCGAAGTCTGATATTTTTGGTTTCATGTCAATATCTAACAAAACATTCCCAGCCTTAAGGTCTCTATGGATGATTCTCAATCTGGAGTCTCGATGAAGATAAAGAAGCCCGCGAGCAATCCCATTAATAATCTGGAAGCGTTTTGGCCAATCAAGCAATCTGCTCCGATCATGATCTGCACAAACGTTGCACCTTAGTATCCTCTAGTGCATGTAAGCGGATTAGTTAGAAAGAAAAGTTTCTCAACATTAGCAGGTCAATAGCCACATTATTAGGTATGAAGTTTTTTCAGCTTTGCAACAACCAAAAATTTGCCCCTGATGAGTATCATTTGGCTGCAGACAAGCATAGCATTCTTACCAAGGAGAAACCTTGGTGAAAGCACAGCAAAATGAAAACTCCAGTCAATTTAAGATGTTCGTACCAAGAAAATACAGAAGAACTAAAAAGAATGCAAGATGTAGATATAAACATCTATTTAATAGTATATGGTTTTGAGAGAGCCAACCAAAAATAAAGGAGTCCAAGCTTCTGTTAGGCATGTATTCATAAATCAATATCCTCTCTTTTGCTTGTATGCAGCACCCTAGAAGCTTCACAAGATTTCTGTGCTTGAGGTTTGCAATGAGTTTAACCTCATTCTTGAACTCATCAAGTCCTTGCATGGAGTATTCAGAAAGCCGCTTCACTGCGATTTCCTGTCCCCCAACAAGTATACCCTGAAAATTACCGTATGTCATACATCAATTGCAATCTGTGATATTCAGTTTCTCTTGCATGTGTTTCAATAATTTCAGCTTTTTTTTTTAATCTTTCTTTCTTTTCCTTTATTTTTTATTTAATCAAATGCATCAAAATTGTTGGAATACTGCTATTTATTGAAAAATGAGTATGCTTGCTCAAACAGATTGTTTGGCTTATCCTAGATTAAGATTTATTTCTTGTCCTAAACAGTGCAATAAGAAAGATGTCTCTCTCTGTTTGTTTTTTTTTTTATTTTCCCCAACAATAGTTCATTGACTAGAATATCAAACTCAGAACTAGATCCTGTTGTTCTAAACTTCAAAACATTAATGGCCTACCTCAGGAAGCAGAAGCCAAGAATAGACGTTTACCTTGTATACAGGACCAAATCCACCTGCTCCAAGCTTATTATCACTTGAGAAGTAATTGGTAGCCTGCACAATGGTTTGCCAATCAAACAATGGCAGGTCGACATCTTCCTTGTCATATTCTCTAGAAGGATATCGCTCTGATGTGCCTCCTATTTGCACTATTGGATTCATCATGGCAAGATTAGAAAATGTAAAGTATTTAAGCAAGCTGTATATTGCATTACAGATAGAGAAGAAAATGTTATAGAAATGTCTGGAAATTCACATGCATTAGTAGTGTATTCTATTAAGCGAAAGCATGCATAAAATTCACTACATCACTATATGAAATGCTTACCTTCGCCAGATAGCTGTTCAGTTTGTGTCCACTGCTGCTTCTTCTTTTTCTTTTTAAAGTACAAGATAAGGCTAAGCACCAACAGTAGAACTGCTGCCGGCAAGACCAAGCTGATTACGATTATTTTTCCTTTATTGGATCCAGAGCCTATTTGGCCAGTAAAAAAATTCATGTAACTTTGAAGATCTTTTTGATCAAACACATTCAGATACTAAACAGAAAAAGATGCTTCATTCAGTAGAGCTAATGTCAAGAAAATCATCTTTCTCATAGATTGAAACAACTAATTAGATATTGACGTAATGCACATTGAGGAGCTCAGGAAGTTGCTCATTTTAAGATACTTACATTTACTTCAAACATCTTATATAAAAGATGACAGAGCCTAGAACAGAAGCAAGAAATGGAGTATGTGTTGTTTAGGCCTAAAGTTCTTGAAATTTCAGCATTTGCATCTCATTTAGCAATTCTGTTGTATGAGCAATGACTATTAATGAAATGAAAATAATAACAAAAAAAGTTAGGAGATTCATTCTTCAACTTAACTGCAAGCAAAAACATGAAGTCTATCGTACCTAACTCAGAGGAGGCCATCCTAATGTAGATATATTGATCGCTATCGCTGAGCTTTTTGATATCTATCAGATTATCAAACCAAAGCAAGCAGACACTACCCTTGCCTGTTGTGTCTGAATTCGAATAAGCTGTACAGGAACAGTTTTTCATGCAAAGTTTCTCACATTCCTTGAGAGACATACTTTGATTATACCTGGAATGTCTTGTATCTGGCAACTTGATGCCTGAATACTTTAGAAATCCATCTCCCTTTTGACAATCTAAAGGAACCCTTCTCTTACAGCCACTAGACCAGTCGGTTGTTTGCCAGTCAAAGGGGGATACCGGCACAAATTTATCCAGACAGCTACAGAATGGAGAACTAGCAATGCTACAGATACCATAGGCGTTACAAAGCCCATAATCATCACAAGAATCAGCTGGTGCATCGAGGTAATCAGTCCAATCCTGATTCCGAGGATTATAATTCAACCTTTGAAGCACCCCGTTGCTATTCAAAGTAAGTATTGAGTAGACAGAGCTGCTATGAAGATCAAACCTGTAATATATTTCCTGTGGAGTATTGACAAACTCATACGTATATAGAGGGTTTGAATTTAGGCCTGGCGAGCCAATAAACTGCGTACCGTCCCATGTTCCAGAACGAAATTGTGGAATTGAGTCATTCATCAAGAATAATTGTGGGAAGCCATTAGGATCCATTTGATATGTGAAATAGCCTCTTGAAGGATCAGCTTTACTCTTTGAAGATTGAAGGTACCTATTGATGCCTTTCACCAAGTCAAGCCCCAACTTCATTCCTGGCAAAAGAGTGTCGGTAGGATGATCAAAACTCTGCCACAGGTAATTCGCTGGATTGGCATCAGCTGCATCTTTAACAACAAGGTTTCCTGAATCAAGAAGTTGTGCCACAGGCTTCTGCACCAACCTGGTGGAATTTGTTGACCATATGGCTGTGCCCTCTCCATTGAAAATTGTGAGTTTAGATTGATCAGTCACCTTCAGGAGGCCATTTGTGCCATTGACTGGAACATCTCTATTAGCAATCCATACCACAACAACTGGGGAAACTTGCTTATACCATATGCCCACGTATCGATTGTTGGAACTACTATCTGGGCTGTAAAATCCCAGTTCAAAAGTTCCACCGGATGAGATGATTGTTTTTCCAGCTGCAAGCGTCTCATTTAGAGCTAAAGTATCTGTAGCATCAGATAGTACTATAAAATGAGGCAACAGAAAACAGAAGCAACAAATTCTGTGGAAGCTTTTCATTGATGTCTTCTTTCTTCTAGTTAAGCAGCTATCAAGGTCTTAATAATAATAATCCTTTTCCATACGATTCAAATGTGTACAGAATTGGACGGCTGAAAAGGCGGAGTTTCCCTACCAAAAACGTGGCCCCCCAGGTCCATTTCTTCATTTTGCTATTAATTCTAGAACTCCTCTCTCTTCTTCTCTCAAACATCCTGTTTGAGACACTTTGGTACGAGGACAATCTAAAATACTACTCGTCCTTCTTCTCCGTCTCAATTATTTATTCATATGTCGAGAATTCAACTTTTTAAAAATAGTAATTTAATTGTAATATTTATAATTTATTTAATTTTATTTTCATAAATTTAAATTTTAAATTTAAATTATAATATGCATATGATGAGAAAGAAGAATTATGTTAAAAATAAAATTTAAAAGTATTTTAACTTTTTTAACATGACAAATATTTTAAAACATCTTTAAATAAAAATTATGACACTTTCAATAGAACGGAGAGAGTCCGATTACGTGAGTTGGTGGCCGAGGATCAAATATATTATCCTTGTAAATTGGTATGTGTACGATGATATGACAAAGTAAATATTTTAGATGCCAAAAAACAAAGCCTTTATACAAGAAAGACAACATGGGAGGCAGGTCAAGAATTTCGCAGATTCCCCATGTAAACGTCACTAGCACAAGAAAGATGATTATTGTACGGTTGAGGATATTTCTTGCTCCCTATTAAAACTAATTTATTCAAAATTCCAAATAAGTTCATGATAATTTTCAAGACTTTAATGGCTATTCCACCTGCATCATTTAAGAAGTGTTTCTTATGGGCCATTAATTCTCAAGGCACCAAAATTGACCGATCAGATAAAATCTCATATACATGTGCTTATTATGTACCTTATAATGACAATAAACAGTTAAAATCGTGTTTAATGCATATCTCAATATTTAGATTAGTGTATAATGAGTAAATCCAAGGCTTTTTTTACTCGAGGCTAACCCCTAGACGGGGGTGATAGAGCCGTCAATGCTGAATTTTCTTTTGTGGATTGGTTTGAAATCCATAAAGGTGTTAAAAAGTTAGTCACGAGGTCTCTATCAGCCATCTGGAAGTGGGGTTCCATTTGGTCGTCTAATCTAATGACCTTCCCTAAAGACCAGACCACAAGGCAATGGAATTGGAGCCCGACAAATTTGACCCTTAATAGTTAGTACCAACGACTAGACTAGCACTGGACTATTGAGTCTTGATTACTAGGATTTCATTTAAGAGTTTACTTGCAATTCTTCTCCGTTTACCACTCAAATCGTATTAAAAGTTGAGTAATTGTGAACTGTAATTAGTTTATACGTACTTAAGCTGTTGAATTACCAGATTAAGTACGTTTTACAAGCAAGAGTTTATGATGAATTATTAAGAATGAAAATAAAAGTAAAAATAAAGAAAATTAAAAATTCTGATATAAGAAGCATTTAACCCTTTTTATAACGAATACATATTCAAGATTCATTAGTACACTTTAAATTGCATCTAGTTTGTCTTTTTAAGCATACATTGACATATATATATATATATATATATATATATATATATATATATATATGAAAGTAACTATTTTAATTAGAATTGTTTCTCACTCCTATGTGGCATGTATAATTGAAGAGAATTAACGGGTTATTGGTCATTTGGATTTTACTCATATTGAATATCATGTTATATGTTTAAAAATTATCCCTAATTTTAAACTAATTTTATCTGAATGATATATAAAATAACTTTAAAAAATAACTAATCTTATGTTAATGATATATGTTTTCTATCAAATTATTACATAGAGCTATAGTAAAACTTTTTTCAAATCACAATTATTACAATCTTACATATTTCGTAAATTACTTCCTTTTACCACCATATCGCTGATTAGTATTCAAATTGCTCATCATCTCTTCCCTTAATTTTGAATTAACTGAGTGAAAAAAAGAGAATTAACTGTCACATCGACAAATTTACCAATATTATTGATTTATTGAGGAAAAAAATGGATTGGTGGATCTTTTCTACTTAAATAAATGTGAATATATACTTCTAGGTTTACGGTCATTTTAAAAATTTAAATTATCTAAAAAAATATTTATAAAAAAAGAATATCTACCAAGTTTTTTCATATGGAATACAATATTTGATGTATACTATCATATTTTAGTGAAAGAATGTAAACAAATTATTAAAAATTAGTAAATAATTGAACATTTAGAATATATTAATTTTTTAAAGTTAATATGAATGAACATGTAGGATTGTTGTTATTTTTGTATTTCAATTATTCATATTTGTATAAAGGGTTAATTCCACTTTGTCCCCCCAAACTTTGGACGATTATCCACTTAAGTCCCTAAACTTCAAAATGGGACACTTAAGTCCCTAAACTTATAAATACCTCCCACTTAAGTCCCTGAACTTATAAAATGGGACACTTTAATCCCTAAACCCTCATAAAATGGGACACTTCGACCACCAACGGCATTCAGGATTTGTTAACAATTTTCCTTAAGTGGGAGGTATTTATAAGTTTAGGGACTTAAGTGTCCCATTTTGAAGTTTAGGGACTTAAGTGGGTAATCGTCCAAAGTTTGGGGGGACAAAGTGGAATTAACCCTTGTATAAATTCACAATAAATAAATAAAAGACCGTGCTAAGGTACGGATAAAATTCTAGTTAATAGTTTTACTTACATTTAAATAATTTCTCGATTTAATGTTAATTTCAAAAAAAAAAAAATCTCATGCTTAGGCATCTCTTAACGGATGTTAATGCCTGCCAATTAGACAGCCGTTAGAAGCCAATCAAATCAGGTATCTCTTTTTGTTGTCAACTGGTGCACGGAAAATTCAAAAAGAAAATGATGTTCACTTGATAGATATGAGGTGATTTGTGCTCTGAACGTAATTCAATATTCTAGAATGTGCTGATTTCAGCATCATGGGTACAAATATTTGCTGTCAACCTCAGATTGCCGTGGTCTTCTAGCAACCCATTAGATTTAGGAGTTGTACGTCCTGTTTCTCGAGGATATGAGTAGAAAATGATTCCTTGGATCCCCCCATCCACAAAAAAGCAAGAGATTTCTATCTGAAAATGAACTGAAAGTAAGTAAAGAATTTGACCAGAAGGTACATCATAGCCAGTGTTGAAATGAAAGAGGAAATCTTTTATTTCTAAGTTTGTTGGAATCGTTCAGCACAAATTGGCGAACAATACTTAACCGAAAAGACATCCTCTGTATTACTTAATAACTAAGAGTTTGTTGTCTATGATTGCAGATGATCATGAAACTAATAGTAATTTTTTTATGTTTATCTTGAGGTACAAGAAATTAAAAAAATTTCCTAGAGGTATGAATTTAAAACATTTGGATGTTGATTTTTGCTTTGTCTTTTTCAATTTTAAATTTCTTTTGATTTTTTTTTCTCAATTATCTGTCTTGCTGCATTTTCCAATTGGAGTGCAGTACCTAAAACTGATTCATTTGTCAAATGCAACAGAATTTGGTCAAGAAGCATTTTAGCTTCTAATTTTTTGGTATCTCCAAACCATGAAATTTTAATTCATTTCTCGAATATCGTGCACATGTCGAATTTTGGCACTTAAGATGGACCACAATTTTGTGTGTGTATTCAAGTTTTGGGCTTTTAATTACTGAATTATGAAAATTTGGTATTTAATGGTCCGTGTTGGTCAGAATTCATATCAGTTTTTCAAATACTATAAAAGTTTTTAAAAAGTATTCTAAAAGGTACTCTAAAAAGCAGTCTAAATTTTTTTAATGTTTAAAAAAATCTCAAAATATATTCTAAAAACACTTTTTAAATTAAATATCCCAAAATATTTTCTAAAAAATCCCAAAATATACTCTAAAAATTCTGCTACAGTAAAATTTTTTAAAAATACCCCCAAAAGCAGTTAATCCAACGGAGCCTATAATAGCTTCCAGGGTTTCAAATGATATTTACCAATTAGTAAAAGAAAAAAGAGTAAGAAAATATCCATATTAGTGTAACAATACATAATAAAATATACATAATATTTGACTTCATTCGCAGAAATATTAGCTAAGTAACGAGATAGTTTATATGTATGTATGCATGCACGTACGTGTATACGTCTGTGTGTGTGTGTGAAGTAGAGCGATAATTATTAGTCTTATTTTGCATCTGTCAAATGATAAATATCCATTTTGCACCATTCAGATCAAAAGATACAAGAAAGATGATAAAACACCCTAATAAGATCATAAGCAGCAAGCATAACACGTACTTAAAAAATTTGTATACATGGCATTATCAAGAATAGGTTGTAATCCAATTATTGGGTGGCTGTTGGTTGTAATTTTTTGACTCTAAGATGCGATTCTAACGAGTTCTCATTTTATGCTGAAACTGTATACTTTTGTTTAAGGGTTCTGTTTTGAGACTTCATTCATGGGATTGAAGATTATTGGTGGCTGTTCGTCTGTTTGGGTTGAAAATTATTTGAAAACTTTTGTCAGAATAATCTTGAAGCATTTTTTTTTTTTTAATGTGATGTATGTAACAAAAATGTGGTTGAAAAAATATAAAGGTAACTGAAAAACAAGTTTGTAATCCAAAAAAAAAAAAGCATATTGAAACAAAAAATTCTTCTGATAAGAATATGAGATCAACTTAACATGTACAAAGAAGAGGATCAATGGATTACTCTGTTGTCAAAAATAGCCAAAAGCAATGTTAACTAAACTAATAAAATGTAGCTTGAGTCGTGTTTAATAACACCGTCCTAAGAAACTATTTCGTGAGATTGAAATGTTTCCGAGGAGAGTGGGAAACATCAGAAAGTGTACGTTGGTGAGGAATAATATCAGATAATATAAAAATGTGGCTAATTTTCTATGAAACTGAAAGTAACGTTAAGTTTTTGTTAACAGATAGTAATGGTAAAGGGGAATGTTATGAAACTGCCCAACTCAACTTCCCTCTCACGTGCGCAAACCCACATTAGTTACCAACTAACCACAAGTTTAATAACAGACTACACATTATAAATGACGAGAAGTCCCTTTAGTTTTTCGACGTGGGACAAGATATTTTGAAATATCCCTTTTATTTACAACATACTCAACTATCGAGCATCCAACAATGTGATAGTGAGTTGATTCCCGCTTGAGAAAATCTTATCAGTTTCAAAAAAGCAATTTCTTTCAGTGAAATAGCCAGGCTCCTTGGGGAATGGTAATGCTCCATCACCAACAAGCATCAAAACCACAGATGACATGCTTGGCCTGTCGTCCGGATATTGTTGTACACATAGTAGTCCTACATGAATTGATCTAATAACTTCAGACAGAAAACAAGATTGACTGAAATGGTCATCGATCAACTCCTGAAATCTGCTATCTTTGAAGAGTAACCACGCCTGAGAATTCAGGAGGAAATTGTGGTAATCAGTGCAGCTCATGAGAAAAATAATGTAATGAATGCTGCAGGAAATGGAATGATAGGAAACCTACATGCCCAAGAAGACTATGATAGTGATCAGGATGAGTAAATCCTCTGTTCTTCTTCCCAGTTACAATCTCCAGTACGAAAACACCAAAGCTGAAAACATCTGATTTTGTCGAGAAAACTCCATTGACTGCATACTCCGGAGACATGTAGCCACTAAGACAGAATAAAAAGAGCAAGAATTAACTCGGTATCCTATGGAGAAAATATTCAAAGGTCAAGGATCCTTACTATGTTCCAACAACTCTTTTTGTGCGTGCTTCAGTCTCAGTTCCTCCAAAAATTCTGGCCATTCCAAAGTCCGATATTTTTGGTTTCATTTCACTATCTAACAAAATATTTCCAGCCTTAAGATCTCTATGGATGATTGTCAATCGCGAGTCCTGATGAAGATAAAGAAGTCCACGAGCAATCCCAATGATAATCTGGAAGCGTTTTGGCCAATCAAGCAATCTGCTCCGATCATTATCTGCACAAACCCAACTTCGTATCTATGCCCGAATGTAAGTAGATTAATTTTGAAAAAGAGGAAAGTTCATTTGACATGAGCAGGTCAATGACCATGCTTTTTGAAGCTTTTTCAGCTTTGTCACTTGAGCATATCATTTGACTGCAAACACATATAGCATTTTTACCAACACTGTGTTGATTAACTTTTTAGTGAAAGCACAAGTAAGATGAAAATCCTATTCAATTTAAGATGTTTGTACCAGAAAACAAAAATGAAATGCAGGCTATAGACATAAATGTCTCATTAATTCATGTGTGCTTTTGTTAGAACCAACCGAAAAGGAAGAAGTCCAAGCTCTTATTAGGCATGAATTCATAGATCAACATTTTCTCTTCTCCTTCGATACAGCACCCTAGAAGCTTCACAAGATTTCTGTGCTGAACTTCTGCAATGCATTTAACCTCATTTTTGAACTCATCAAGTCCTTGTATAGAGTATTCAGAAAGCCGCTTTACTGCAATTTCTTGGCCTTCCTCAAGTGTACCCTGAAAAATGGCTGTTTGTTATTGATCAATTTCAAGCTGGGAATAGCCAGTTTCTCGTGTGTGTTTCCACAAATCCGGTGTTTTTTCTTTCTTTCCTTTTCTTTTCTGTTCTTCTGAATCAGATGGATGATAAAATGTCATAATCCTATTAATTATTTAGTGGTGGTGAACATTTTATTTCAAGAGTATGAATAAGATAAAATACCTCCTATAACAAATAATCTTCTGTTTCGACTAGCTAAAAGCCTTGACAGACCTAAATTACAAATAATCCTCTGCTAATTCTGATTGTTTGGCTTATCAGAGTCAAAACTAGGTCTAGTTCTTTTGGATTTTAAAACTATCAATAAGGAGTTTACCATGCAAGTAGCAATGGTCTACCAAAAGAAGCAGAAAGCAAGTAATCTTTACCTTGTAAACAGGACCAAATCCACCCGCTCCAAGCTTATTATCTATTGAGAAGTTATTAGTAGCCTGCTCAATGGTTTTCAAATCAAACAATGGCAGGTCAAGGTCTTCCTTGTCACTTTCTGTATTAAGGCGCTGCTCTGATCTGCTTTCCATTTTCCCTACCAAATCAAATATGGGAAGATAAAAAGAAGTAAGAATTTAAGCAAAAGTGTATATCTGGTTACAGATGGAGGACAAACTTTGAGAGGAATATTTGCTTACCTTTGCTAGGTAGCTGTTCAGCAAGTTTCCTCTGCCTTCTCTTTTTCTTTTGAGCGCACAAGATAAGGCTAAGGACCAGCAGTAGAAAAGCTCCTACTAAAGGCAAGCTGATTCCGAGTATTTTTGCTTTATTTGCTCCAGAGGCTATTTGGCAAGAAAACATGATGGTATCAATGCGGTTTTAATCATCTTGTTATTCAAACATAGTCAGATGTTAGAAACAAAAAGAAGTTTCATTCCCTAGAGCTAACGTTAACAACATCAACTCTGTTATTTAATCCACCACTATTTAGATATTCAAGTGATGCATATTCAAAGCTCCAAGGATGTTGCTCATTTGAAGATACTTATATCTAAGGAGTATGTGCTCAGGCCTAATGCTCTTGAGGTCACGAGCTTATGCAGCATTTGCATCTCATTTAGCAATGTTTGTATGGGCAATGACAATTTAAGAAATGTTCTTGATTAAAACTAGAGCAGATGGATAAAAAGTTGGCAATTCATTCTTGAAATTACTGCACGTAAAAGCATGAAGCATGAAGTCTGCTTCTTCAATTCCTCATCTTATTCAAGAACTTCTTATATGACTTATGACCAAGCCTATGAGGCTAGAATTGGCGCAGAAGTGGAGTGTGTGTTCAGGCCTAAAGCTCTTGATCTAACGAAATAGCATTTGCATCTTATTTAGCAATGTTTGTAGGAGCAATGAGAATGTTAAAAATGATGTTAATAGCTAGTGAACATGATAAAAACTTGGAGATTCATTCTCCAACTTCCTGCAAGTAAGTAAAAGCATGAAGTCTAATGCTGCAATAATATAAGTGATAGCATCATACGTATCTCAGAGGCAGCCATCCTTATGTAGATGTCTTGACCACCATTGACCCTGGTCATATCGATCAAATCACCAAACCAAAGCACGCAGCCACTGCCTTTGCCTGTTATGTCCGTATTCGCATAAGCTGTGCAGGAACAGTTTTTCAAGCAAATTGCCTCGCATTCCTTGAGAGTCATACTCCGATTATACCATGACCATCGCGTATCTGGCAACTTAATGCCTGAATACTTTATAAATCCATCTCCTTTTTGACAATCTAAAGGAACTCTACGCTGACAGCCATTAGACCAGTCTGTTGCTTGCCATTCACTGGGGGATTTTGGCACAAATTTATCCAAACAGCTACAGATTGGAGAACTAGCAGTGCTGCAGATACTGTAGTTGTTACAAAGCCCGTAAATATCACAAGTATCAGCCGGTGCATTAAGGTAAACAGCCCAATCCTGAGTCTTGTAATTCCAAGTGAACCTCTGAATAATCCCATCAGTACTCACGATAAGCCTAGAGTAGACCGAGGTGTTAATAAGATCATATCTGTAGTATACTTCCTGAGGATTATTTACGAACTCATAAGTATACACCGGATTTGGTTGAAGGCCTGGCGAACCCCAGCTAAGCCTCAGACCATTCCATGGTCCGGTACGAAACCGTGGAGTTGAACCATTCATCAAGAATTTTTGTGGGAAGCCATCAGGATCCACTCTAAATATGAAATTACCTCTTGAAGGATCAACGTTGCTCTTTATAGACTGAATGTAAACTTCGGTGCCTTTCACGAAATTTTCTCCTAACTTCATTCCTGGTAAAAGGGTGTCAGTAGGATGCTCAAAACTCTGCCACAGGTAATTCTCTGGATTATCATCAGCTGCATCTTTAACAACAAGATTTCCTGAATCAAGAAGCTGAGCTACAGGATTCTTCACCGACCCTGTGGCATTGGATGACCATATGGCTGTACCTTCCCCATTGAATAGTGCGAGATTAGCTTGATCAGTCACCTTCAGAAGGCCATTTGTGTCATTGATTGGAACGTCTCTATTAGCAATCCATACCACAGTTAACTTGGAAACTTTCTTGTACCATAATCCCAAGTATGTTCTGTTGGAATTAACATCTGGTTTAAAAAATCCCAGTTCAAAAGCTCCACCTGATGAGATGATCGTTTTGCCATCTGCAAGTGGCTGATTTGTGGTTATGGTATCTGTAGAATCAGATACTATAAGGGTAGGCAACAGAAAACAGAAGCAACAGAATCTGTATAAGCTTTTCATTGATGTCCGTTGCTTCCAATTAAGGATTAAAATATTATCTAGTTCTAAATTTGCAAAAAATCTTGTTACATATACTTCAGATTTGTACGGAAATGGCTGGCTGAAAAAGGCAAGAAGCAAAGCTCCAAACCTGCTTTCCAACTAAGTGGCCCCCCACGTCCAATTTTCTATTTTACGATTGGGCTTCGTGTAATTAATTCAAAGAATCGTCTCTTTCTTCTGTTTCACATTTCTTATTAGAGATATGTTAATGAGAAAACATCGCGAGACTAATTGGCGTCCGAGGATCATATATTCACGATGCTTGTAAAGATGGTACTTATTCGAAATAATTGATTAAAACTTCGAGAAAAAATCACAGTTTTGATTCCAAATATATGGGATATGAGTGCTTTTAGCCCCCTAAAATTTGGATGAAAACCAATGTAGTTTGGGAAAATGGCCAATTTAGTCCCTAAACTTTTTTTCCTGTCGATTTTGTCCTTATATATTATTTGTAACCAATTTGATCTTTAAATTTATATTTCGGTTCCAATCAAAGAATTCAGCGGCGGAGCCAGTGCATAATTCTCTTCAAGCTCCTAATTGAGCAACCTAAAAGGGGTATTTTAGAAATTTCGATGATGGGGCGGTAACAAAAATTAACCGACAGATAAGTTTTGTGAGAAATACCCAAAACCCAAAACAAAAACAAAAAATTTTTCAAAACTGCCAAGTGGTGCTGGTGGGGTTATGCGGTTTTTGTACCTTGGAGGAAATGATTTCTAAGGTGTTTTACCACCTTATCTGTCTGATTTGTGTCCAAGCTTGGTGGAGTTGGTGTTGTCCTGCAATAATTTGTCAGGTAATGTCCCTGAGAGCTTTGGTGCATGCTCTATTTTGGAACTATTTGGTATCTCAAAAGATAAATTTTCTGGTGAATTACCCGTTGATAGCCTTGTGAAGATGAGTAACTTGAAGAATTTGTCCTTGTTATTCAATAATTTCATTGGTTCTTTGTGTGAATCTTTGTCCAAGATGGTCAGTTTGGAGACTTTGGATATGAGTTCTAACAATCTCTCTAGGGTGATTTCATCTAGGATTTGTCAGGACTCCAGGAACAATTTGAAAGTATTGTGTCTTCAAAATAATTTGCTCACTGGTTCAATACCAGAGAGTCTGAGTAATTGTTCCAAGTTGGAATCCCTTGATCTCAGTTTTAACTACTTGACTGGGACAATCCCATCTAGCTTGAGATCATATCTCAGCTTCATGTTCAGATTGCTTCATTAAATCAGCTTTATGGAGAAATCCCACAAGAGCTAATGTACTTGCAAAGGTTAGAGAATCTGATTCTTGATTTCAATGATCTGAATGGATCAACCCCTGCTAGTCTTAGCAATTGTACGAATTTGAATTGGATTTCACTCTCAAATAACTAGTTGAGTGGTCAAATCTTATGATTTTTTTTAAGCTCGAAAACAACTCGTTATCTGGGAATATTCCTGCAGAATTAGAGGATTGTCGTAGCTTGCTTTGGTTGGATCTTAATACCAATTTTCTTAATGGGACTATCCCTCCTGGTCTATCCAAACAAACTGGCAATATTGCTACTGCACGGCTTACAGGGAAGTGGTATGTGTACTGTTAGAAATTATTTACAGTTGTTAGTTAATCATATTTGTTTATTTTGTTCTACCTAATTAGTGGAGTTAGTAGAGTAGTTAGTGGAATTAGTGGAGTAACTAGTGGAGTTATTGGGATAGTTAATGAAGTTGTTTTGAACTCTATAAATAGAGCAATTTCATATATATGAGTTAAGTCAATTTTACAAAGAAATAAAGTCTTGTCCTTTGTTTCTCTTATTATTTTTCTCAATAATTGTAACAGTGACATCAGAGTTAGATTCGTAAGTGAAAACAAAAGTGAGTTATGAGAATTGTATTGGTAAATTACGATGACCACCGACAATTTTGTGCAGCCAACAATTCTTCGTTTTGATGGTCACTATGATCATTGGAGCACGCTAATGGAGAACTTCTTAAAATTCAAGGAGTATTGGCAAGTTGTCAAATCTGGACTAGCAGAGCCAACAACCGGAGTAGTATTGTCAGAGGTGTAGAAAACGGAGTTGAAAGCATTGAAACTGAAAGATCTTAAAGTCCAAAATTACCTTTCTCAAACTATTGATCGAGCCATTTTGGAGACAATTCTTAGCAAAGATACCTGAGACTCCATGAAGAAGAAGTATCAAGGAAATGCGAAGGCAAAACGGGTGCAACTTCAAGCTCTTCAGACCGAATTTTAGACTTGACGCATGAAGTCACGCAAGTCGGTTACAGATTATTTCACAAGAACGATGGCAATCGCTAACAAGATAAGAATCCATGGAGAGAATTTGGAGGACGTCACCATTGTCAAGAAGATTCTTCGATCGATGATAACAAAATTTTAATTTTGTTGTACGCTGTATAGAGGAATCGAAAGATATTGATACACTTTCAATTAATGAGTTGCAGAGTTGTTTGTTGTTTATGAGCAAAAAAATTAACCAATAAGAGAAAGAGAAGTAAACATTGAAAGTTTCAACAGAAAGTCACTCAATATGGAGAAAAGGTAGAGGCAGAGGTAGAGGTAGAGGAAACAATGATCGTGGCAACCAACAACAATAATACCAGCACCAAGAAAATCAAATTCAAAGAAGAAGAAGAGGACGAGGAGGCCATCCATCAACAACTCAAAGGTCAAAGTTAGCATATAAGTCCATTATTGAATGCTACAAATGTCATAGGTATGGCCATTATTAGTCCGAATGTTGAACTAATTTGAATAGATAAAATGGAAAAAGAACTAATTTTGCCAAAAAAGAAAAAGAAGTGTCTCTTTTGATGGTGTATCGCATGAGTTAGAAATTTAACAAAACATGTGGTACTTAAACATCGGTTGTAGCAATCACATGTGTGGAGATAAAAAGGCATTCTCTGAGTTGGACAAGTCATTCCGTAATGCTGTCACTTGTTTTCCATTAAAAAAATAAAGTGGTTTTGAACCAAGCCTGAGGAAATTTACCCCAATTAACCCTAAGCGAATCAAGTCACTTGTTTTCCATTAAAAAATAAAGTGATAATTTCAGAAATCACCCTTAAGGTTTTTGATAAATACACCTAGTTCTCTTTAGATTTCAAAAATTACATATATCTCCTTTGAGTTTACTGTTTTAGAAACTAAAGCTATTCAATAGTTAAAATTTTGAATGAATAACCCAAAACGCCCACATGAAATTGTGAAACTCATTTTACCTTTTTATAAAATTCTTACAAAATGTCTATTGAACATATATAAATTTTCAAATCCACTTTCAACCCTCATCTTTACTATTTTAACCTTTTGGGCAAAATACACTTTATTCCCCTGTAATTTAGCATTTTTCACAAAATCTCCCATGTGGTTTCAAAAACTATACATAATTCCTTTATGATTTGGATTAAAGTGTCAAAATGATGGAATTTGCAATCCATAACGGAGTCAACTAAAATATCAAAAGTACCTCTATATAAAATTAAAAATTATTTATTAACCTTGAAGGTTATGTATATATTTTAAAAATCATAAGGGGGTTATATGGTAAAATATAAAATCATATGGGGTTAGAATGTCATGCATATTATGTCTATATATTTTGGTCATTTCAGCCATTTTAAATTTTAAACAAGGGTAATTTCGATATTTTCATGGATTTTGTTACAAATGATCATTTCCGTTATTTTGACACTTTAATCCAAATTATGAGAGGATTATATATGACTTTTAAAGCTATAGAGGGGTTATGTAAAAAATTGCTAAATCATGGGGGGTATAGTGTATTTTGCCCTAATTTATATTCCCACATCTCAAATTAGTACAATTATCACCATAATCACCACCACCATTAGTCCCTAAATCCTAAAACCTCAAATAAGTAAAAAAGAAAAAAATCAGAACCGTTAAACCTAAAAAATTTCACCAACTGCGTTAATATAACATGGATAAAATACGAAAAAAACCCTCTGTGGTTAAACTAATATAAAGAAAAGTCTCTTATGGTTTCAAATCATATATTTCAACCCTTCATGGTTTGAACTAATTTGAAATAGCAACATAAATCATCAAAATTAACGGAGGCGGACGAAATGACACAATTACCCTAATATATATAAGTAATAAAAAACCTTCTAATAACCATCCTATTAAACAAACTTACGAAAAACCCCCTGTGGTTAAGCCAACTTATGGAAAAATCCCCTGTGGTTACATGTTACTTTTATTTATTTATTTTGTGCATAGCAATAAGGTAAGTTATATTTGGAATTTTTTATTCATTTATTTTATGTATAAACATAAGGTGAGTTATATTTGGGAGTTTTGGGTTATTTTTGAACATGTTATAAGTTCTAAGGGGTTTAATAGGTATATTAGCTAAAACTTTAAATTAAAAAATTATTTTCGTGTCAAGCAATCTCAAACTCGTTAATTTAAATGATTTTTGTCAATTTTCACATTAGTTCTAACCACGAGCTATTGGATTGTATGATTTGAAATTATAAGAGATTTTTTATGTATGTTTACTTAACCACAAGGGGTTTTTCTGTATTATAACTCTAAGGGTATAATAGGTATATGAATTGAAAATTTGCAAAAGAAGCATGTGTATTTCAAATCCATTAATTTAGACGATTTCCGTCGCTTTTTTAAATTAGTTCAAACCATGAGGTACTGGAGTGTATGTTTTGAAACTATAACGGGTTTTTCTATATTTTACCCATATAAAATCGTATCCCCTCAAATGTTGGAGTACCAACACCATCCCCATCCTTTTTAAACCTTCAATTGACATCTTCTTCTATTTATTTTTAGATCCTCCAAACAAAGTTAAAATTAATCTATAATATGTTAAAATTGTCTTCAGTGCATAATTGGTTATTCCATGAGTAGATCTTTTTTTGATTCCATTAAATGTCTAGCTATATGATACATTCATATGCACCAAATTTGGAGCAGAATGTTTAATTGCATAAAAAAATATTAATATGTTAAGGTTATTATGGTCATTTTATAGAACTAAGAGAGGCAAGTGTAATATTGAAAATCTCAATAATACAATGTGAAATTGTCAAAAACCTCTGAGGGAGGTTTCTGAAATTGTCGCAAAAATGAAAGTGCTGATTTCAGCACCATACAATAACAGTTGCTGTCAACTTCTATGGCTGTGCTGACTTCATTAGTAGACTTATAGTTAGTTTGGGAGATGGGATTTGATAGGAAAAGAAAAGAAAGTGGGAGGAAGGAATATTTTTCTTTCATTTGTGAGTTTACTCTCAACAAAATCTAAAGGATTTGGCCTGATTTGGAGTGATTCATTATACGACTACAATTGGAAAAGTTTTCCACCCACTCATGACTTTGATTTGGACAGAATGTCGAACAAAGCCTGCAAGATGTGTTTCTTATGTGCCATTAATTCTCAAGGCACCAAAATTGACCGATCAGATTAAATCTTATATACATGTGCTTATTGTGTACCTTATTATGACAATAAACAGTTAAAATCAATGCATATCTCAATATTTAGATTAGTGTATAATCAATGAATCCAAGGCTTTTTCTTAAGGCTAACCATGAATTAACCCCTAGATTGGGGTGACAGCCGTCAATGCTGAATTTTCTTTTGTAGATTGGTTTGAAATCAACAATAAATGTGTTAAAAAGTGGGTCGTGAGGTCTCTATCAGCCATCTGGAAGTGGGGTTCGATTTGGTCTTCATTACAGACCATCGAAAATTCTAAGGATTGGTATAGTGCTTTGTACCACTTCATTGGTAAAGTGGTTTGATGTGGTACGGATGTGATAGGAGCAAGACACGTTAGGAAAAGCAAAATTCAAGGTTGTTTTTGGTGTGGGTTAAGACTATCGGAACTTAAATGAGTGTTGTGATGGTGGGCTCCAGATTGAAATGATCCAAGACAATTGGTCAGGCACATGGGTTCACCTCCACTTATGGGTTCACTCATCGTTAACCCATATAAAAAGACCCAAGACATTATTAATATTGTTTTCTAATTTATGAACAATGGACATAATGAAGAAAATGCAAAGTTAGATACATAACTGAAAAGAAATTAGAAAAATAAATAATATATGTCTGTGCAAAATTAGATAAATTTTGATTCATTTAATTACATAAATTGACAAAAGAGTATATGATTTAAATATTTTGGAAGAAATTTTGGAATAATATGTACAATTAATTAAACAATAATAGGAATTAATAATTGTAAAGGAGTAAACGAATGGTTAATTAATTAGTTGAGATGGAATATTTGTAGGAAAAGTAATATGTTGTTTTATTATATGAGAAGTAATTAATATGATTCTTTTATTATATTTGCGGGTAGGACATAAAGAAATGTTTAAAAAATGCATTTGTAATGGTATTAGTCCAAATTAATGAGAATGAATTGATGACATAATTACCGGAGTGCAAATAGGTGAAATTTAATTAGACCATACTTGTCGCTTTTAAATTTTCAACATTATCATCATAATCACTTAATTATACTTTTTTGTTTCATTAACATATTGTCTATGTATTGTCATCCAATAGCACAACTAACTTTCATCGATAACCAACCATAAACATTATAATTACCAAATTCATTAAAATAATATTAAAAAAGCTTTTAAAAGATCAAAGTTTTTTGTTTATTAAAATTTTATACCAATTTCTTCCATATAAAAAGTGATTGTTTTAAATTACACATAGATTGAGTGTGCTCTCTATCACTAGTAATACTAATGGTATTTGTACAAATGTATACATGCTTGAAATCAAATATTCGTATTGATTAGACTATGTAGTGATACAGTTAAGAATATTTTTAATAGGTGAAAATACAAAAATATAATTTTTCATTGTCTATTCTAAAAGTAGGACAACGAGCAATCTTCACATTAAAAGTATTCCATATACTTTCATGGATAATATAATACAAGATGACATGCCCAAATTTACTAATGAATGAATAATTTTCTTTCAAATAATATAAAAAACTTTTACAATTGGTCCTCCCGAACTTGAACAGATTTTTAGGCAAAAGGAGATAAAAATTTATGAAACATAAGTCTATTGTTGTTTGTTTTATCTTGAAATTTAAATCTATCCAAACCTCATCCCTAATTTTCCTTATTGTATCTAAATGTTTTGGACATGAATTCTCATATTGCAATAAATTATGAAGAGTTAATAATGCTTTAAGTGCTTCTTTTTGTGTAATAGGCTCCAAAGTTACTATATCATCTCTAACTTTCGTCATTAGCATGATTTTCAGTAATGCCAACAATAATCTCTTTTAAACTGGAGACCTCTTCTCATTTTCATCATCTGGATAATCCAATAAGTAATTTACATATTTAGACGTTTAACATCTTTTTATTACTAGAATAATTCATATGTATAAAATAAAATAAAACTTTAGTCGATTAAACAAGTGTTTATTTGAATTGTAAGCACACTCAATAAATTAATAAATTATTAATTTATTAATTAATTTTAAATTAATAAAATTTGTATAACTCCGAGATTGTTAATTTATAAAGGATTTATTGTAATTTGTATTATGCAAACTATGTAGCATTCATTAAACTATTGTATTAACCATGCAACTATAATTATTGCTAGTTATGACTGCATAAAAAGAAGAAGAAGAAAGTATCATACCCAATAATGCTGCACAAATATAGTATTGATGTATACATGCTTAAATTTAAGAACTGGTATTAGTTAGACTATCATGACACAGTTAAGAACAATTTTTAGTAAGGACGAATACAAGATTATAACTTTGCATGTTGGAAAATTAGAAATGAATAGATAATTTACATTTCTTTTATGATTTTAAAAAGTATTGCAAATATATGATAAAATTAACAGAACAAGATATTGTAAGGAAATGATCATGTATAAGGGCTAACTTTTCAATTTCTAATGTATTGCTGCTTATCACGTGACTTCATCCTATAGTATTAAGTATAGTTGCAAGAAAAGGACCAAGAATAATTGCAAAGAAAATCAAATATTGTGTAAGAATTGCAAAAGTGTTAACAATAATTGGTAAGAATAATTACAAATTCATGGATTCAATTTGTAGTTTTGCTAAGTAGAAAGAAAGAACTCTTTTTATGATCCATGAATCATGAAATATGAACTCTTTTCATGATTCATGATCTAATTGCTTGAGTATACAGTAAAAAATGGCTAATAATATTTGCAAAACCTTATTAATCTTGTTTTCAGATTTATGAATTATAAATCGTAAGAATTGTGAAAGTGTTAAGAATAATTGGTAAGAATAATTACAAAGAGAAACAAATATTGTTTTTGGATTCGTTTTGTAGTTGTGTGAAATAGAAAGAAAGAACTTATTTCATGATTCATGAATCATAAAGTACGATTCAATTATTTTTCATAAATTAAAATGAGATGCTGAAGCATGTATGTAGTATATGTTATAGAAGGACTAAGAAAATTGACCAAAGAAAATTAATCTTCTTTTCATGATGCATGAAGCATAAAACAAAGTATAATTCATTTGTAATTGAAAGTGGGAGTGTAATTAACCTTGGGTCTCTTATTGTGGTGGGAGTGTAGTTTCTCCGGAGATGGACTTGCTAGTTCTTCCCACTTAACTTTACTTTTCATTTCATGAAAAGTAAATCAGGCTTAGTTTTCGTTTCTTCCCACTCAATTTTGTCTCCAGAGATGGCAAGCCCAACTTTACTTTCACGTGATGAGACTACTTATTAATTAGATTGTCGGTAAATAAACTTTTCCTTCAATTTCCTTTTTACCGCTTTATTATTACTTTATACTTATTTGTCCCCACAATTTTAGACTTGTCAGCCGCTATAATTGCCTTGACTTTCAACTCAACACTTGTGTCAGACTAGTCAGTCTAATACCAATTGAGTGGTACAAACCGCTGTACCATTTTGAAGACGCTTCGTATAGACCATAAGGCAATGGAATTGGAGCTTGACAAATTTGACCCTTAATACCAATGACTAGACTAATCTACCACTAATATGTCACGAATGAGAGTGGAATTCCTGATAGTTAGCTGCAACTAAGCTATCTCTGGAAGATGACTTGAAGATTGAGTAAAACAGATGAAAATTGAAAGAAGAAAGGAACTGAGAGAAAGGGATGTAAGAACGAATGAGAATCAAATTTTGTTATGAACTTTCTTGACATCTTTCCTTTACAATTTACTCAATATAAAAGAATGAACTAACAAATACACTACTTCATTATTCTTTTAACTAACTGAATTACTGGCCTCATCAATTCTAAAAACCCTCTAACTAACTCATAAAACTACTACAACTTGCATAATTTGCATATTAGTCCTCAGGTCTTGATAATCCCTTCTCCTCAACAATAGCCTTGTCCTCAAGGCTAGAAATATGAAAATTGTTGACTGATAACTGATGCATCCTCCCAAGAAGCTTCACAGCTATCCAAATGAGTCCACTTGATCAAATATTGTATCACTGATTAATCATTTCTGAGGATAACTCTTCTCTTAAGGACAGCCTCGGGTTCTAGTACACAATGATCCTGCATGTCAAACTCTGGCATAGTGGGGTGATGTTTTGATCTGGTCCAATCTTCTTCTTGAGGAGAGATACATGAAAAACAGGGTGTATCTTAGCTCCTTCTAGTAGGTTGAGTCTTTATGAGACCTATCCAATCCTCTCCAAAACTTCAAATGGACCATAATACTTAGTTGCCAGCTTCAAACTCCTCATGATAGCCAAAGATTGTTGTCTGTAAGGTTGTAGTTTTAAGAACACATAATCCCCAACTTCCAACGTCCTTTCAGTTTTGTTCTTGTTAGCAAAGTAAGGGGATAATTTCATAAACCTTCCTGAGGTTTCAGACAATTTCATTGAGCTCCCCTGAAGTTTGAAAAATTACACTTACCTCCCTTGATTTGATAGTTTTAGTAACAAAACCTTAAAATAATATTGACTTGGTCAAATTTTTAAATGAATACCCAAAAAATGCCCTTGTGTAATGAGTTCTAATTTACTTCTCTTATATAATTATAAGATTATCTAATATCATTATAGGGAAAAGGTGTCAAATTTTGTATGTCCATATAATAAACAACTATAATAATAATAATAATTTTGTCACTATGATAAGATACTTTTGATGGTATTTTATTATAGATTTAGATTTATACGATAGAAAAGAAAATATGAAAATAATTCATTTAGAGTTTATGAATTTTTTGAGTAGTGAGATTATCATAATTTAGTAGTTTTTTTGGGCTATTTTCTTGATTTTTTGTTAATTTTAATACCCAAAAATAGAAAACAAAGATCATCAAAAACTTTGGATTGCATATAAAGTTAACTGATAAAAAAATCACAAGTTTGACATCCTTATACTATATAAGAACGAGTTTAAGGTAAAGATAGATTTTGGATTTCAACCGCAAGGGTGAGGTTATTTTGAAAATGTGAGAGTGTTTGAAGTACAAGTGAAGCATTTTGAAAATGTGAGAGTGTTTGAAGTACAAGTGAAGCATTAGGTACAAGTTATTATAGCTTTAATTTTGCTATAATTACTTATATAACCTTTCAAACATTTAAGGCTAGGAGTAGGTTTGGTAAGTGACAATATTTGGTGCCAAGTTGAGTATCAAGTACAACTGAATTAAGCTTGTGTTTTGATAGAATTACATAAAAGGCCTTTTAATCATTTATTATACTAACACCCAAACCTTCCAATTTCCTGAAGCATTTCTCATCCGTTAAGGAATTAATTGGATGTTTACATAATTGGATTTTAATTACAATTAATTGACCTAATTATTACCTGAACAACCATTATCATATATTATGCCCCATGTTCAGCAGATTGCTCTAAACAACCATCACCATAGTTATGTCTCCATGTTCAGCCGATAGTCTTTTTTCTTTTTCCATTTCACCTCTTTGGTTTTATTATAGCTATTAAATATTTGGTGGAAGGCGTAGCCTTTCCTTTAAATTGAGGTGAGCTATTTGGATTTGAGGTTGCTTTTTTTCGATGATTGATCAATTCAAGAACTCCATATAGTTTGGTTTTTGATACTTCTAATTCCAAAAACTTACTAATTGTACTATTTTCTGATTCTTGTATTTGTGGAATAGGCTGAAGCTGGTATCAAAACCTGGCTTTGTTGCATATATCTTGAATAAGGTTAACAATTTTATCACCTTGCTTATAATTCATTGAATGAAGTTGTGTAGAACTAATTTTTAAAGTAGTGGAACTTATTTGTTCTTATAAATTTATTACTTTTAAGTTATAGATATTAAGTCAAAGTTTAATTAGAAGAAGGTATAACATGTCAGCATTGCAAAAGCAAGTTGGACGACGACCTTGAGGAAGTCGCTCCTCCGGTCCTGAAGAAGATTGATTTGCTTTTTGAAAGCATTGAAGCTCGTGCCACACTGGATCCAACAAATTCTTAGTTTCATATCCCATCTTCACCTCCTCGGTCAAGTTACTAATATTAAATATTGCATTCATTAGACTTTCTGATATGCTGTGATTTACACCTACATGCACCGTCACATGCTATATATCATTCAAACTAAACCATGTAAAAACATGATGTATTTTGACAGTTCTAAAAAGAAGGGAGTCTGAATTTCTAGAATTCCCGGTGTCTTGTTGCTATTAAGTAGCTAGGAATTCAAATTTCCAAGTGAAAAAGAAAAAAAGAAAAGCAAATGATCCGGTAGTTACCATGAAGAAGCCCTAATCTTGACATTTTCTTCCAAAATCTCAGATAGTTTGAAGATGCTAATCAGTATTGTTGAAGGTAAGGTATTAAAAAATAATAATAGGAATTGAGACTTGATGTTCTGAGGCAATAGGCTTATGGGTGTGGGTGTTGCAGTAAGCATAGCAAGAAGGGATGGAATTGAGGCCTGGTAATTCTGCCAGTAGTTTAATGCTTGACAAAATTTTTTATGGTTGAACAGAATTATTATGGCATTTTATATTATGGATAAATTATGGTTCAAGTAGTTATTTTTATTTAGTTTTTCATGTAATATGATTTGGAATTTAGCTTGTGTTTATTTTAATTGGAAATTTTATGATTGTAAAATTTATTAACTTAGAATTTTGTCCTTCATTGAAACTAAAAAAAAAAAGCATGCTACATAGTACTAAGATGTCATTTGCAATCTATTTGCTTCCCATGTTATGATCTCGTTCTTGTATTCTATTGTTTATATGATTCCAAATACGAAAAAAATTTGCTTTTTTTACTTTGACAACTCGTTTTGCGATATTATTTAACATGCTATCTAAAAGAATTTGTAGTGGAACTTGATGAGTTTAAATGCTTCAGCTACAACACTGTTTTGATTGCATTGTATTAATTCATTTACTCATAATTGTATACTGTACAATGATAAATAATGTTTCTTGATTTGATTGAAACAACTATTATTCATAGTTCAAATGAGTCAATTAAGTAGAGTTGCTATATTGGATACTTATACAAGTAAATATTGGAAAATATCATTAAGCAGTTTCTACCATAGCTTGCAATTCGAATTCATATGAGCAATTTCTTTTGATTTTAGTTACCATTTCCTACAATTTCAAATTTAGAAAATATTATTTGCACCAATTTTTTGTAATCAAGGTAATTTCAAATCAGATATTGGATAAGTTTTAGACAAAACTTTTGGATACTTTTCAATTGCTCTTCAAACATTCTTATTATTCCAAACTATCCTTATCTTTGCGGTCGAAATTCAAACATAACTTTTGATCACAACTGATTCTTATATAATATAAGGATAAGGATATTTCATTGCACATTATTTTTTTTTTACTTACTATGTAACTTCTGATTTTTCTGTTAAAATTACATAATAAAATCATCATACTTCAGTTCTTATACTACAAAATATTAAACAATAATTATTAATTATCTTCAATCACAAGTACCAAATTTTCCCGCGTCGCGCGGGCTCTCCCTCCCTAGTTTTGTTACAATAGAAACTAGAGGTAGTAGTGGTAATTCTACAGTTTTATTAGCAAAAAAATTTTTGAAAAAATGAATAAGAAGGAAAAAATAATGAAAAAATAATTTTAAAAGTCATTCTGAGTATAAACATATTGAACAAGAGAATTTCATTAAAATATTTAAGGGTAGCATTTTCATTTTAAATGACGAGGGAGGTATATGTAATTTTTAAAACCTTAAAGAAGCTAAATGAAATTGTTAAAAACCTCAAGGGGGGTTTCTGAAATTATCCCCAAAGTAAGTCATCCTCTGTTGTACCTTGCTTAGATGCTCCTTAATGGACTGAGAAACTCTAATTCTCTCTTGCACCAAATCCTTTGCACTTGGTATGATAGTGTCTTGGTAAGGCCCCAACAATAAATATGTTGGTTTATAGCCATAGAGGGCCTCAAATGGAGTAAGTTGTAAGCCTGAATGGAAAGTGGTATTGTACCATAACTCTGCTAGGGATAGCCACTTGTACCAGTGAGTCAGGTGTTTACTGGTCTTACACCTCAAAAAATTTTCCAAACATTGATTAAGTCTCTCTGATTGCCCGTTTGTTTGTGGGTGATATGGGGAGTTTAGATGCAAGTCTACCCCCATCAATCTAAACAATTCTTGCTAGAACTTGCTAGTAAAGATTTTGTCTCTGTCACTTACTATGGACAGTGGTAATCCATGTAATTTGTATATGTTGTCCAGAAAGAGCTTTGCAACTTGTGTGGTTGAAAAGGGATGTTTAAGTGCTAGAAAATGTGCATATTTTGTGAAACGATCTACAATAGCCAGGATGGTATCATATCCTTGAGAAATAGGCAATTTCTCAATGAAGTCTGTGGTGAGATGAGACCAAGATTTATAAGGAAATAGATTAGAACCTGCAACAATCCTGGATAAGGTACATTTTCATGTTTACACCTCTAGCATATGTCGCATAAACTAACAAATGTGATCACATCTTGCTTCATTCCCTCCCAATAAAACAAGGCCTTCAGTTTCTGATAAGTTCTCCTCTGGCCTAAATGTTCCCCTAGAGCAGTGTCATATACTGTCTTTAGTAAAGAATTCCTAATGTTATTTGTTGATCCTACCACTAATTTCCCTTTGTATTTCAACATACCATCTATGACCCGATAATCAGCTCCAATTTGTGGGTCTAGTAGACACTAAGCCACCATGGTTTGATAGAGTTCATCTCCCTCATTGCTTTTGTGTAACTCCTCCATCCATTTGGGTTTAATAGCAGTGATTGCTTGCAGAGAATCCCCTTGTTAGCCATCGTTATCATAGAGCATTTTCCTTGATAAAGCATCAATAGCAGAATTATCACTCCCTTTCTATATTGGATCTCATAGTCCCATCCCAACAGTTTAGTCAACCATTCATGCTACCAGGGGAGTAATCAGTTTTTGCTCTAGCAGGAACTTCAGTGACTGATGGTCACTCTTGATAATGAAATGATGCCCCATCAAATAATGTCTCCATTTGGTTACAGCTAGTACTAATGCCATTAATTCTTTTTCATAGACAGATAGACCCAAGTTCCTTGTTGATAAAGCTCTGCTGAGATAAGCTATTGGGTGAGAGTTCTGCTGTAACACTGCACCTATTTCTCCATTACTGCCATCTGTTTCAATTACAAATGGCTTCTCAAAATCTGGTAGTTTAAGAATTGGAGAAGTGCACATGATCTATTTCAACTGTTCAAAAGCAGAATTTGCTTGCTCATTCCAGCAGAAATTATCCTTGTTAAGTAATTCTGTCAGAGGTCTACAAATGATGCCATAATGTCTGATAAATCACCTGTAATACCCTGTAAGGCCTAGAAATCCTCTCAAGGCCTCAACTGAGTTTGGTGTAGGCCAATTCAATACATCTTGAATCTTCCCAATCTCCATACTCACTCCTCCTGAAGATATAACATGCCCCAGATAATCAATTTTTTGCTGAGCAAAGGAGTATTTAGACCTCTTTGCATACAACAGATTACTTCTAAGTACCCCCAGCATTACTTCCAAATGCTACACATGCTGTTGTAGATCTTTACTCTAGACTAGTATGTCATCAAAAAATATCAACACAAATTTGCGCAAGTAAGGCTGAAAAGATTGATTCATTAGGGCCTGGAATGTAGTTGGAGCATTTGTTAGCCCAAATGGCATGACCAAAAACTCATGATGTCCTTCATGAGTTTGAAAGCCAGTTTTGTGGGTATCTTGAGCTTTAACCCTGACTTGATGATATCCTGCCCTGAGATCTACTTTGTAGTAGTTTTTAGACCAACATAACTCTACTATCAACTCCTCAATGTTGGAAATTGGATGCTTGTCTTTAATAATCGGCCGGTTTAAGTGTCTATAATCAACACAAAAATGCCATGTTCCAACTTTTTTCTTAACTAGCAGCACAGGTGAATCATAAGGACTATTACTATGTCTAATCATTCCACTGTCAAGCATCTCCATGACTTGTCTTTCTATTTCAAATTTTTGAGAATGAGGGTACCTGTAAGGCTTGATTTTGAAAGCCTGAGCCTCTGGTTTGAGTGGTATAGAATGATCCAAGCTTCTCTCAGGAGGCAAGTTTGTTGGAACAGCAAATACATCTTGGAACTTCACCAATAACTCATGAACTTCTACTTGCATTTCAGATCCTGGATCTCTTCCCTGGGGTATTGGGGATATATTGTAGCAACTGTCCTTGTAATTAATGTACTCTCTCAAGTCTTTGTCCTGCAACAAATTGAGTTTTGCTTTAGCTACACATTCTTGCAGTATTAACTCCTCTGTCCCACTATGAATGATGATATGTAGCTTGTGAAAACCAAAAGTGATTGGGCTATAATGAGTCATCCAATCCACCCCTAGAATTAGATCCCACCCTCCAAGTTCCATCATCCTCATATCAAAGCAAAATTTATAGTTGTTAGTGGACTATAGTACTTTGAGGCTTTTGGTGTAACCAGTCACACTTGATCCATCTCCAATTACTACTGTGAAAAGACAATTGACTACATATGGCAATTTCAAATTTCTGACCAAATGATAGTTGATGTAGGAATCTGAACTTCCTGTATCAACCAAGATGTACACTGATACTCCCTTGATTTCCTCTCTGAGAGTCATTGTCTTCCTCCAGTGCCTCAGTTATTGCATGTAGTGAGATATCCATTAATTCCCCTGGGCTGCTTGTTTTTTCATCCTGCTCTCCTATTGCATCCAGTAACCACCATCAAATTTGACTACTTGTTCTTACACTGATGTCCTATCTCATAACGTTCCCTACATTTGAAGCACAATCCATTATTCTTTCTGAATTGAATTTCTTAGGAGGATATCTTCTTGGCTGGGGCAGCTGAATTATTTTCACCTTTAAATGCATTAGAATAGGGAATTTTAGAGGCATTGGAAACATTGGCAGCATTTTTGTATAAGCCAAACTTGGGATCAACGGGTGACTTGGCAGACAGTTTAACAGACTTGTGCTATAATTGCATGCTTCTTCTTGTAATTGTGCTAGTTCCATGGCATCAGATACTTTGATTGTTTTTAACATCTTTACCATGGCCTTGATCTCATCTCGCAATCCACTAATAAAACTAGAAACAAAATATGATTTAGAGAGGTGAGGATTCTTCACCAACATTAATGATTTCAACTCCTCAAACTTCTCTTGATAATCCTCCATAGTTCCCACTTGTTGTAACTTATTGAAATCTTCCACCACATCATGAGTTCCTTTTTCTACAAATCTCTCACAGAGCATATCAGAGAATTTCTGCCATGATAGTTCTGGGTATTCCATCCTGATGCCTTGATATCATACCACACATCTGCTTTGCTGTCAAGAAACATTTCAACCACTTCCAGTTGCTACTCAGGTAGAACTTGATGGGTGATGAAATACTTCTGGCATTTGTGAAGCCAAATGCAAGGATTTTCCCTAGCAAACAATGGTAGCTCAATGTTGGGTGGATTTGGTAAAACTATCTTCAGAAATTTAGCTCTGGTGCACTAATGAATGCCATTGTCTGGTTGGAGTTTTGTGTATGGTGGTAGTGCGGGTAAGATGGGGATTTTTTCCAACTGAGTTGATTTCTCTCTTTCCAAATTTTTCTCTCGGGCCACTAGTTGAATTAAAGCATTGAGTTTCTGATCCATTCCTAAGATCATTGCTTTCATCTTCTAAGTAGAAATCTCCATTTCTCCATGCAGTTGTTGTTGAATTTCTTGTTGATTCTGTTGAAGGGAAGTAATAGACTGTAGAGCCTCTTGTAAACGACCTTCCTATTTCTTTAATTGATCTTCCACATTCTTGAAGCGGGTGCCTTCTGCAATGCTCGAACTAGTTGTATCAGTCTAAGAATCGTAGCTCTGGATACTAATTGTCAAGAATGAGAGTGGAATTTCTGATAGTTAGCTGCAACTAAGCTATCTCTGGAAGATGACTTGAAGATTGAGTAAAACAGATGAAAAAGGAAAGAAGAAAGGAACCGAGAGAAAGAGAGAGAGAAAGGGATGTAAGAACGAATAAGAATCAAATTCTGTTATGAACTTTCTTGACATCTTTTCTTTACAATTTGCTCAATATAAAAGAATGAACTAACAAATCCACTACTTCATTATTCTTTTAACTAACTGAATTGTTGACCTCATCAAGTCTAACAATCCTCTAACTAACTCACAAAACTACTACAACTTGCATAATTTGCAGATTAGTCCTTAGGTCCTGACATAATACCACTATTTGGAAAGGATTTTGACTCTAGCATTGGACTTTTGGGTCTTGATTACTAAGATTTTTATTATAAGGGTTAAATGCACTAAACCCCACTAATTATTTACTTAATTGCAGTTTATGTCATAAACTATTTTAATTGAATAGTCTCTCACTATGAGAGCAAGTTTCTCTCTGTCCTAGAAAGAGAAAATACCACTTAGTGGGTGTTCACACTTTTCTCGAAAACTTCAAAAAAATTGAATTACCGGTTAGGTGCCAAGATCAACAACCTTCCATTGAAGGAAACTTACCGATCTCATCCATTATCTCTAGAATAGCATTGGATTTTCTAGTGATAGTAGCCATAACTTTTTCCATTTTCCAGTTCCTATTAAATAAGATGTGATAGCTTTCATATCTACGCTCACTTTTCTCCTTCTTCGCATTTTGCTAGCTTTTGTTGTTTCCGTGTCTAATTTCATTTTTCTGTTTTGCTTGTTTTGAATCAGGAGTCACTGGTACTGGAACTTGTTGGAGGCATTGCAAGGATTTGGATTAGTTTTAGTTTGTATTGGACTAGAAGCATCCAGGAAATTGCAGCGCGAAGTCTGTGGGAAGGATTATGGAGAATATCGAAAAGGTTCTAAAAAGGTTCAAACTCTCTGAAGAGAAAAGAGATGGAGTTTGTTTGGACGAGGAAGAAGTGGCTAAAGGTTTTCTGGAATGTAAGCAAAGTTTGATTGGTAAAGTTTGGGGGGGGGGAAAGCAGGCAAATATTGGAGGAATTAAGAGCTTCGTAAACATCATGTGGTCTCAGGTGAAGCATCTGAAAGTAATGGAGATTGGATGTAATTTGTTCCAGTTCATTTTCGAGAATGAAAAGAATATAGAGGTAGTGATGAGCAGGAGGCCATGGATCTATGATGGCCAACCTTTAATTCTGCTACAGTGGGAAGCTGATTTGGAGGAGAATGAAGAAGCTTTAAGTAAAACATTAATTTGGGTCCAGATCTGGAATATACCCTTGCACTGGGTCACGAAGGAGGCTGGAAGGAAGATTGCAGCATATTTCCAAAAGTAAATGAGGTGATCATCCCATAGAGTGGAGGAAAGAAAGGTAAACATCTAAAAATTTTGGCAGAAATTGATCTTTCCATTCCATTACCTAGAGGTAAATAGCAACGGTTTCAAGAGGTGGATCGAATTTAAATACGAAAAATGTCCAGATTTCTGTTTTGGTTATGGATTGATTGGTCATAGTGAACGAAATTGTAGTAAAAAATGAATGAATATAGGGAGGGAACCTCAGTATGGGAATTGGTTAAGAGCTAGCTATCCTCGAAGTCCTAATAAGAAAAATAAGAATGAAAATGGGATTGGGGGTAGGGAAGAAGAGAGGCACCAAACTCAAGACAATAGGGATGCAAGGAGGGATGAACATAAGTTGTTGTTAACCTATACAGAAGATTTTCATAAAGGGGAGGAACTAAAACAAATTTTTCAGAAAGAATTGATTTGGGACATTGCTTTGATGAGTAGGAAGGAGAAAAGAGTACTTGAGGAGAGGAGGAAAAAAGGGATTGGGGATGGGAAGGAAGAAAGGAGACGGGGGAAAAGAGGGTTAAGTAAGGTAGGAGGTAGGAACATTGGGAAGGGAAAGGGATGCAGGAGGAAAGAGAGGCAAATGGAACAGCAGGATGGGGGAAGTTCAGAGGAAGTGAAGGAAGGAGCACATGACCTGATGTGGATTGATAGTGTTCAGAGTAAGGATAATGAAGATAAGATTGCTAAGATAATAATAGAAGGGAGGGAAGGTAAGATAACATCTGAGGGAGGTGAAGATAAGGGGAAGATGGGTAGGCAGAAGAGTAGGACTAAAGGGAATCAAATAGTAAGTAAAAGGTGGAAAAAACTGGTGTTGGAGGTAAGAAAGAGAAAACCACTGGTAGAGGCAAACAAAGAAGTTATTGGAATTGAGAAACGGAAAAGGAATGTGGAGATTATGGAAAGGAAAAGTGATGAGATGCACGTAGGGAAGAAAAATTGGAAGAGAATTAGAGCTAAGAGTGGAAATAGTGACTGGATGGAACTGTCTGAGAGGTTGTTGTCCACCCTAAATGGGGCTCCACTGTTTAAATGAAGACTGTGGTACGGAACTGTCGAGGTGTGGAGAGCCCCTTGACAGTTCCCCAACTGAGGGAGGTCATTAGACTCCATTCTCTTTTTTTAGTGTTTTTGTCAGCAACAAAGAAGAAAAAAAGTTATTTGAACAAAGTGAAGCAATGGATAAAATTTGACAATATGTTTGTTGTTGATCCAGTTGGTAGGGCCGGGGGCTTGGCTGTATTATTAAAAAAAGGAATTGCATGTGAAAAAGGTCTTGTTTATAAGTTTTACTATCGAATTACTAATAGAGGAGAATAAAGCTAGAATTGACTAGTAGTGCATATATGCTTATGCTAGTTCAGATGCAGGTGTTAGAAGAGAGCAGTGAAAAGTTATAACCAGACGAAGTGTTATATGGGGTGAGTACTGGGCAATAATGGGAGAATGGCATTACTTCTAAAGGAGAAAAATGGGGAGGTAAACAGAGAGTTGAGGTGAGGTTCTAGGATTTTAATTCCTTCATAAATAATAATGAATTGGTTGACATTGGTTTTGAAGGAATTCCTTGGACCTCGAGCAATAACTAGGGGAATGATGGAGGGGTGAAAGAGAGGTTAGATAGGATTTTAGGAACTAAAGGCTGGATAAAAAAGATTGATAAGGCAAAATGTATAACTGAGGCATCTGATCATTGTATACTGGTTTTGGATACAAAGTCAGTAGGGAAGAGATGGAAGAAAAGGTTTATGTTTAATAGAAGATGATTACAGCAAGAGGATATAGGGGATGTAATTGGGAAAGCCTGGGGAGAATACCAACAGGGGTCCTGGTTATATAAAGTTCAATGTAAAATAAAAAAAATCAAAGTGGACTTGCTTAGTTGGAGTAAAGGAAGTTTTTGTAACTCAAAGAAACAGATAGAACAGGTTAAAAAAGAAATAAAAGGGGTCAAGGAGAGTAAACTTAGTGGTTACAGGATTAAGTTGGCAGGCCTTAAGAGGAAGCTGGCTGATGCTTATAAAAGGGAAGAGCTATATTGGATTCAGAAGGTTAGGGTAAAATGGTTAAAGGAAAGGGACAAAAATACTAGCTATTTTCATGCAAGAGTGATTGGCAGGAGGAAAATGAATAGGATTAGTGTGTTGAAAAAAAGGAGTGGGGATTGGTGTGAAAGTGAAGAGGAAACTTGTCAGGAGATCATAGACTATTTTAAGCAAATTTTTAATTTAGAAAAACCAGATGACTTTGCAGAAATCTTATAAGGAGTCCAACAAACTATCACTGCTGAGATGAGCAAGAAGCTAACCAGGAAAGTCACAGATCAGAAAATTAGTCATGCTGTCTTTTCAATGCAACCAAACAAATCTCCAGGGCCAGATGGTATGTCCTCTTGCTTTTTCCAAAAATTTTGGTAAATTATTAAAACTGATGATGTTAATGCAGTGCAAAGTTTCTTTCATTCTGGTCATCTTCTTAAATCCGTCAATGAGACCTTGATAAGCCTTATTCCCAAAACTGATTCCCCAACTTCAATCACAAAATTCAGACCTATTAGTTTGTGTAATGTTCTCTATAAAATCATCTCTAAAGCGTTGACAAACAAATTTAAGAGTGTTTTGAACTACTACATTAGTGATTCCCAATCTGCCTTTGTTCCTGGTAGACAGATTTTAGATAATGTTTTGATTGCTCATGAAAGTGTTCACTTTTTAAAAAATAAAAGGACTGGGAGAGATGGTTATATGGCTAGCAATTAGATATGTCCAAGACTTATGTCAGAGTAGAATGGGGGGTTTTTAGCTAAAATGATGTTGAAAATAGGCTTCTATCCCATGTGGATTCAATGGATCATGGAGTGCGTTACTAGTGTAACCTATTATGTAAACATTAATGGTGAGAAAACTGGTTTCATTAGGCCTACTAGGGGTTTGAGACAAAGGACCCTCTATCCCCTTATTTGTTTCTAATTTGTGCTGAGGGATTTTCCTTCCTGATTAAGGAAGCAAATGCGCAGGGGGAACTGACAGGAATGAGGATTGCTCAAGGGGCTCGTAGATTATCTTACTTAATTTTTGCAAATGACTCATTGATTTTTTGCAAAGCAAGTGTTGAGGAGGCAGGCCAAGTGAGGAGAATATTAGATGTGTACAAACAAGCTTCTGGTCAGCTGATCAATGTAGAAAAATCATCACTGTTCTTCAGCAGGAATATGAGTAATAGGCAAAGAGAAGGGGTGATGAGAGAGCTGCAGGGAATAAAGTAGGTTCTGCAAAGCAAGTATCTGGGACTGCCTTTGGTCATTAGGAGATCCAAGAGACAAGTTTTTGACTTTATAAGGCAAAAAACAATAGCAAGGCTAAAGGGATGGAAGCAGAAATTACTGAGTCAAGCTGGGAAAGAAGTGTTGCTCAAGTCTGTCATAATGGCTTTGCCTACCTATGTCATGTCCTGTTGCCTTTTGCCAAAGGTTTTGTGCAAGGAAATATGCTCAAAAATGGCAAAGTATTGGTGGAGGCAGAAGGAAAATAAACATAAGATTCGCTGGCTGAGCTGGGGAAGGATGACATAAGTTAAAGCAGAAGGAGGGCTAGGCTTTAGAGAGTTGCATGAGTTTAACATGGCTTTGTTGGCAAAGCAACTTTGGAGAATTTTGACTAAACCTAACTTACTAGTGAGTAAAATAATGAAGGCTAGATATTTCAAGGAAACATCCATCTGGAGGACAAGAGCTCTGGTGCCGACTCATGGTGCTGGAAAAGCTTGTTGAAGGCAAAAAAGCTACTGGGGGAGGGAATAAGGAAGCAAATAGGAGATGGGAAATCTATAAACATATGGGAGGATAAATGGCTCCCAGAAACTGAAGATGGAAAAGTCAAGACTAGGAATGTGGAGGGTATAGAGGTACAGAGAGTGAGTAAGCTCATCAAAGATGGAATATGGGACAAAGAACTGATTGCTCAGGTTTTTGACAAGGAAGAAGGGAGGAAAATAATGAGAATTTCGCTCAGTGTGGAACCTAGGAAAGACAGAATATATTGGACATTTTCTAATAGTAGGGTGTATACTATAAAATTAGGGTACAGATTGGCAAAAAACAGGAAAAGAAGGGAAGATCAATGGTGGCCAGGGGCAAAATCTAGCTGCAGGAAAAAAAATGCAACACAGAGCTGGAATTTCTTATGGGGATTGAACATGAAGCATAAATTGAAGCATTTCATCTAGAGATGCCTACATGGCATTTTACCTGTGAATGCAGTGATTAAGGAAAGATGCTCAAAAAGAGATCATATGTGCAAGGGATGTGGGGAAAGCTAAGAAACCATCGAACATATGTTGTGTTTTTGTAACAATGCAAAGTTTATCTAGAAAGCGGCCCCACTGAGCTGGGAGGGTCTGTAGGCTTACAAGAATAGATTTTGGCATTGGTGGGAAGAACTGAAAGAAGCTGTGAATAAGGAGAATGGCAGAGAGCGTATTGTGCTAACAGTAAATTTGCTATGGCAAATTTGGAAATCAAGAAACAAGAGGCAATTTACTGATAAAGGAAGGGACCTAATGGTAGCAGCTAATAAAGCAGTAATGGAGTGGAGAGAGTACCAGGAAGCTCAAGAAGCAGAGATGGAAATTGGGGGATATAGTAAGAGTGTAGAAGAGGCATCGAATGGCTGGAAGAGACCAAAGAAGAGCTGGGTCAGGATAAATTCAGATGCAGCTCTATACCAAAAAATGGATAAGGTAGGCTGGGGAATGGTTGCGAGGGACTGGCAATGGAAGGTGTTAGGAGCCTGGGCAGTGCCAAACTCAAGCTACTCAAATCCAAAGCTAGAGGAGGCAATGGTGCTAAGAGCTGCTATGTTGGTGGCGAAGCAACAAGGATGGAGAAGTGTGGAGTCTGAAACAGATTGTTTGCAGGTGGTGAATGGGATAAACAGAGAGGAAGATGATGTAATAAGGTCAGTAGTTGTATTTGATATTAGGAAACTTAAGTCCAACTTTGATGAATGTTGTTTTACTTTTACTAGAAGGGTAAACAACTTTGTTAGTCATAAACTAGCCAATGGGAATTATCTTGAAGGAATTTGTTAAATGAAAGGATGACTTCCCAGTCTGGCTGCTTGAGTTAGTGCAAGCAGATTGTAAGGGTAGTTGCTCACCTTTTATGTAACTTGGCTTAGACTATTAATAAAATATTGCCGTTTTGAAAAAAAATGTCATAAACTATTTTAGTAGGCACTTTGCCCTCCTCTCCCTCTCATGAGATGTTTGGAAAAAATATTATCCCTTCTGTTTTAATTATTCTATTTTTTTAATTTTTTTCTGACATTTTCTTTTTAGTTTCTTCCCTTTTTATTTTCTTTTTTCATTATTTATTTCCTATGCTATTATTATTTGTATACCTGAAATTAAATTTTTAATATTATTTAACTTGGTATACTAGATTGTTAAAGACTTATTTATTTGTTAGTTTCCAAAGTCAATATTTCAACAAAAAAAAAAGAACTCTATACTATAACAAGATCTGTGTTTGTCACATTGTGATGAGTGTTTGGTTTAAGGCATTGAATTATTCAAATATATAGGAACAAAATATAGCTATTAATTAATCAATTATCAATTGTAGTAAATAGCAAATAAACAAATCAACTGATTGTTTTTCGTCATTTGTTGTTTTACTACAAATAATGTGTTAACCTTCTTTGTTACGTGATCTAAAATATGTTACTTTTATAGTGAATAGTTGAGTAATTGTGAACTCTAATTAGTTTATATGTACTTAAGCTATTGAATTACCAGATTAAATACGTTTTACAAGCAAGAATTTAGGATGAATTATTAAGAATGAAAATAAAAATAATATTACAAAAAATTAAAAATTTTGATACAAGTATTTTAGTATTGGAGGAAAGAATTGGCTACTGAGTGAAGGGGAAAAAGGAAGAAAATAAAGGGTAAAAGAAAAGGGAGCAAAGGGAAAAAAAATGAAAAGATTATAAAATTATTATTATTGAGAAGGATACATTGTCTATTAAAAAGTTTAGGTAGGTAAATTAGAACTTCATATACAATTTAGGGGTTTCAGTGCATTTAACCTTTTTTTATAACGAATACATATCCAAGATTCATTAATGCACTTTAATCGCATCTAGTTATCTTTTTAAACACACATTAACATCAATAGTTCACTTACATTTAAATAATTTCTAGATTTAATGTTACTTTCAAAAAAAAAAAACTCATGCTTAGGCATCTCTTAACGGATGTTAATGCGTGCCAATTAGACGACAATCAAAAGCAGCATTGTTAGGGCGGTTATTTATATATAAATTTTGGTGAAAACTATTACCTATGAAACCCCAAGATCTTTATGGTGATTATTGAGAAACAATTAACACAAAATTGCGGAAGCGTACCTTGATTCATGTTGACAAACTGGTGCTTGAATCCCTAGAGATTTTGGGGTGGTCTTCCAGGTCAATACGTATTTGTCAAATCTTGAGAGAACCCTTTATATCTCTCTGGTATCTTTCCTGACGATGAGATATCAGGAAAATGTTGTATATTGTGGTACTAGAAAATACTACAAAATAATTATACGTGTGACTTGGGGACCATAACCCTATTTATAGGTAACATTCCTATTACCTTTTGGAACCCTATTTCAACCCATCATAGAAATAGGAACCCTTAAATCTCTACAAATTAAAAATCCACACCCTATTAGATACATTAAATCCAAACTGTATTTGATCACTTTAGTTGAATTTAATCTTAATTGACAGTTTGCAACACATAATTATTCACATATAAGTCCAATGTTGGATTGAGAATCCAACAATCTTCCACTTGAACTATATGTGTAACCTTATAATTATGTTTCGCAATTAACCCTATGAGTTCAACTTTACTGTCATTATCACAATGTATCTATAACCAATTCGGTCTATCAATCATACCAACATAGGATCAAAGCGGCTTTTGTCACAATTTCGTAACTCGACCCATCAATGGTCACATACATTGATATAATTGAATGACATGAATCATGATGTGGATGTGCAACATGAAAATTTCATGTAATGTTATCAAAACATGTCTATTTATAACTGGTCCATCTTAAAATTTTATGAGATCAAACCATATCAAAGTCAGAGTGTAAATAAATCCAAACTTTATTTATGCATAAAATATCCTCAAATCTTTAATAACCAAAAAATATCATAAGAGCGTTTAAAATATCAAACTCCTACTAAAACTGTACATCATTTATCAATATGACACCCATACGAGCAGTATGCTCATGAAACATTTTGGGTGGCAATCCCTTAATAAGCGGATCCGCAACCATGGAGTTTATTCCGATATGCTCTATCGATAACTGTCCACTCTGTACACTTTCTTTAACAGACAGGAACTTGATATCTATATGTTTAGATTTCGTCAAGCTCCTGTTATTATTGGAATATAGAACTACTGACTTGTTGTCATAAAATAATTTGAGTGGTCTTTCAATGCTATTCACTACATGTAATCCTGTGACAAAATTTCGCAGCCAAATTCCTTGGTTGGATGTCTCATAACAAGTTATAAACTCTACAGCCATAGTGGAAGATGCTATGAGGGATTGTTTAACATTCTTTCAGGATATAGCACCTCCAGCCAACAAATACACATAGTCTGACGTTGACTTCATAGTATCTTGGCATCCAACATAATCGAAATCAATATACCCAACGATCTCTAACTCATCTGACTTCCGATACGTGAGCATGTAATCTTTTGTTTTCTATAAATACCGTAAGACCCGTTTAGTTGCTTTTCAATGATCTAATCTTGGATTACTTAAATATCTACCCAACATTCTAGTAATGTACGTAATATCCAAACGCGTACATATTTGAGCATACATTAGACTCCTTACTGCTGACGCATAAGGAATCTTTTGCATTTTTTTTCCTCAAAAGCATTCTTAGGACACTGCTCAAGACTAAATTTGTCTCCTTTAACCACGGGAGTGTCACCTGATTTATAATTTTGCATGTCATATCTTTTGAGAACCTTTTCGATATAACCCTTTTGTGATAGTTCTAAAATACTCTGCAATCGATCTCGGTGTATTTATATACCTAGCACAAAAGATGCATCACCAAGATCTTTCATCTCAAAATTCTTAGTAAAAATTTCTTGATTTAATACAATAGACCAATATCGTTATTGGAAAGTAAAATGTCATCAACATACAATATCAGAAAAATATACTTGCTCCCACAAAACTTATGGTATATACAATCATCTATTAAATTCATCTCAAAACCAAATGAGATGATCACTTGATGAAATTTAAAATACCATTATCGAGACGCTTGTTTGAACCCATAAATGGATTTTTTTAAATTTGTAAACCATATTTTTGGTTCTCCTGATACAAAATTTTCTGGTTGCACCATATAAATCGTCTCATCAATGTTACCATTGAGAAACGTTGTCTTTACATCCATCTGATGTAACACAAGATCGAAATGCGCCACTAGTGCCATGATAATTCTAAAAGAGTCCTTTGAAGAGACCGGAGAGAATATTTTTTTATAGTCAATACCTTCTTTTTGTGTAAATTTTTTAGCGACAAGACGAGTTTTGTATCTTTCCACATTGCCTTTCGAATCCCTCTTGATTTTAAATATCCATTTACAACCAATGAGTTTCGCACCTTCTGGTAATGGGACAAGATCCCAAACATCATTGTCCGTCATGGATTTAATCTCCTTATTCATGGTATCGATCCACTTTTGAGAATTTGAACTTTCCATGGCTTGACGGAAGTTGATTGGATCATCTTCCATCAATCCAATGTCATCCTCATGTTCTTGGAGAAAAATAATATAATCATCTGGCAATGCACTTCTCCTTTCTCTAGTGGATCTTCTTAATGACACTGGTTTTTGAAGATGGAGAGTTTGAACTTCTATAACAGTTTATTTTTCGACATTATCTTGATTTGTCATGTCATGATCTTGTTCAGAAATAGGATCCTGAACAAAATCAATGACACCTGTGAAAATATTAATATATTCCTCTTTAAACACAATGTCCCTTACTGTATTTTCTTCCCTAAACTCGACATCCTCAAAGAATCGGGTATTTTCTGTTTCAAAAATTGATTTAGTTGTGGGATTATAAAACTTGTAACCTCTGGATCTTTCAAAGTATCCAATAAAATAACAACTAACTATTTTTTAGTCCAGTTTCTTTTCATTTGGCCTGTAAGGTTTTGCCTCAACTGAACACCCCCAAACATGCATATGCTTTAAACTGGATTTTTTCCCTATCCAAAACTCATAAAGGGGTTTTGATAGTTGATTTAGTTGAAACTCTATTAAAGATATATGCTGCAGTCTTAAGTATTTCACCCCAGAATGACTCTGGTAAGGTAGAATGACATATCATACTCCTTACCATGTCTTTAAGTATTTTAGTTCGTCTTTCAGCTATACCATTCATAGTGAGTGAACCCGGCATAGTATACTGTGGGACGATACCGCATTTCTTTAGGTATTTACCAAATGGTCCTGGATGTTGTTCACCTGAACCGTCATATCTACCATAATACTCACCACCACGGTCAGATATGACGCTTTTAATTCTTTTATTGAGTTGATTCTCAACTTTAGCCTTAAAATTTTTGAACGCATCCAGTGACTGTGACTTTTCTGAAATGATATATATGTAGCCATATCTTCAAAAATCGTCTACAAACGTTATAAAATATTGTTGACCATTCCAAACAGATGTAGGAAATGACCCACAAATATCTGTATGTACAAGTTCTAAGACGTCTGAGAACCTATTTGTTTCAAATCTCCTTTTATTAGTTTGTTTCCCCTTTATACAGTTAATACAATCATTAAAACCTGTAAAATTCAAGGGGTCGAGAATTTCAATTTACACAAGTCTTTCCATTCTCCGTTTGGAGATATGTCCCAATCTCTTGTGCCATAATGCAGCTGAATTCTCATTGGTTAATTTCTCTTTACTCCTCTAGTACTCAAATGCAGAGATTCATTAAATGAGACAATCGTATCAATTAAATATAGATTATCGTAATGCATTAAAGAACAAGAACCAACCAATTTTGAATCATGAAACAATTCAAACTTTTCATTTTCAAATAAACAAAAATAACCAAATTTGTCCAAAGTAGAAATAGAAATTAAATTTCGTCTAAAAGATGGTACAACAAATGTCTCATACAGATTCAAATAAAATTTGATTTTTAACAATAATCTAAAAACTCCAATTGCCTCAATTTGAACTGTTTTGTCATCGCCCACGTAGATATATCTTTCATTATCATTAAGTTTTCGGCAATTCAGACAATCCTGCATAGACACACTGATGTGAGCTGTTGCACCAGATCTAACCACCATGTATGTCTAGGTACCAAAGTTAAATTAACCACAGAACAAACCAAATTAAGAAGCATACATTTCTTAGCACGTCAAGCGTGATAGTTGGTGCAATGCTTCTTTTGATGCCCTTCAACTCCACAGAAGAAATAACTATTCTTTCCCTGATCATCTGATTTCTTTTGTTGTTTCTTTTGTGGCGCTGTACCTGCAGCTCATTTTTCCTTTTTTCTCTTAAGTCCCTTGTTTTTATTATTAGTGGTTGACACCAGATGGGTACTTTCTGTCTGCTCTTACTTCAACCTTTCCTCTTCCTCTACACAGTGTGAGATGAGTTCATTTAGAGACCAAGTCTCCTTTTGACAGTTATAACTCACCTAAATTGGCTAAACTGTGTAGGAAAAAATATTAAAATCAAATGCACTAGTAACTCTTCAGAGAGTTTCAACTTAAATGCATTTAATTTCGAATCAAGATGAGACATCTCCATGATGTACTCTCTGATATTACCTTTACCACTATATTTCATTGAAACTAAACGTGTCAAGAGCGTACTAATTTCAGCATTTTCGTTCTTGACAAACCTTTTTTCAATGTTCTGAAAGAACTCTTTAGCGGTTACAGTCGTTTCTGACATTGTTTTCCTGAATGCTTCTGGAACGGCTTTTTTAATGATCATCAGACACCAGCGATTTGATCTCTCCCACCTCTCATTATTTCTCTTTTCATCAGAAGTACTTTGATCTGTAAGAGATGGGGGAGAATCATCCCTTAACGTAAAGTCGAGATCCATTACTCCAAGTACTATCAAAAAATTTTCTTTCCACGACTTGAAGTTTGTGCCATTCAGCATAGGAATGTTATTGATGTTGGCAATAATATTTATAAGATCATTCGCAATTGAACAGAAAACATAATATAATTAAAACAAACTCACATAAATCAAAACAATAATAAATTCAAATAATGCTAGTCCCATCTCAAGATATCGATATTCCATTAATATTTTGTCTTTGGACAAAAATATTAACTTCTAAGTGATATCTTGGTGCAGTAATAAATATTGATAATAATAACATGTCAAAAATAAATTTTCATTTGGGGCAATTTATAAATCACATGTAAAATTCAAATAATTATCACGTATTTATTACCACAAGTGCACATGTAATTTCATTAAATATTGACATTCTTTTGGGCTAATCAATATTCATAAAATTACAAATACCCAACTAGTTATATTTTAAAATAAATTAATTTTCATAATAGAGGTCACTTTGGTGGCATATTATTTCAATTAATTTATTCCAAAATATATATATTAATACCAATATTCAAATTTAAAATTATCCAAATTAAACAAAATTTTAATCAAAGTCAACTTTGGTCAACTTTGGTCAAATCAATCAAATTGAATCAAAACTTATTGGATTAAAAGCCCATATCCATAATTTGATTCAAATTTATCATGCAAACCCAAAAATTTCTTAAAGTCCATGTCTTATAAAAATTATATATTTAATGGGCCAAACATACGGATTTTATAGGGTTTGAATGTCTTATTAACTTTATTAGGGTTTGCTTAAATTAAAGAAACCCTAATTTCCTTAACATAAATACATACATGTTGGCTCTTAAACAAGAAAACAAGTCAAAAATTTAAGTTAATCGTCCTAATTTTATAATCAAAAGCATACCCATAAATAGATTCAAGTGATATAAATAAAATAAACAATTAACTAGGCCAAGTAAACTTGATTCTTGAAACACGTGCCAATTAGTCATAGTTTCAAACAAAGCCGAATGCTTGAGATGCAGAAGTAAACAATCGGCCAACAAATATCGCATAAAGAACCAATAGATCGGCCAAAACAATGGATAGTACAATTCACGAATCAACCACTACTATGAACATATGCAAACAATCATGACCAGAATAGTATTTGACTAACATATCCGTGAATCAAAAAAAATAGAACCATGGAAACCTTATGAAGACTTGTCCGTCATAGTGGTGGAACCCACGAATTGAAAAGTTGACCGAATCTATGAATCATACAATGCAATTTGTACCACAGCATAAAGATGACATTATGGATGAATTCATATGGCATGCAATTATAAAGCCATCAGCAGCCAAGACTTGCAGATTACTAAATCAACCGTGCAAATTACTATGAATTACTAAATCCAAATTATTTCTTAATAATTAACCATATGGACTCTGATACCACTTGTTAGAGCGGTTATTTATATATAATATTTGGTGAAAACTATCACCTATGAAACCCCAAGATCTTTATGGCGATTATTGAGAAACAATTAACACAAAATTGCGGAAGCGTACCTTGATTCATGTTGACAAACTGGTGCTTGAATCCCTAGAGATTTTGGGGTGACTTTCCAGGTCAACACGTATTTGCCAAATCTTGAGAGAGCCCTTTAACATCTCTCTGGTATCTTTCCTGACGATGGGATATCAGGAAAGGGCTGTATATTTTGGTACTAGAAAATATGACAAAATAATGATACGTGTGACCTGGGGACCATAACCCTATTTATAGGTAACATTCCTGTTATCTTTTGGAACCCTACTTCAGCCCATCATAGAAATAGGAGCCCTTAAGTGTCTACACATTAAAGGCCCACACCCTATTAGATACATTAAGTCCAAACTATATTTGATCACTTTAATTGGGTTTAACCTTAATTGACAGTTTGCAACACATAATTATTCACATATAAATCCAATGTTAGATTAAGGATCTAACAAGCATCTCTTTTTGTTGTCAATTGGTGCATGGAAAATGATATTCAAAAAGAAAATGATATTCACTTGAAATTGAGGTCTCTTTTCTAGGACCACCTTACTGTTAAGATGGGATATCTCCTTTGATATGCTCTGTGCATTGGGCTTACGAGCTCTGGATTGAGATGCAGATAATGTAGCTGTATTCTCGTTTCTTTTGGTACCAGATACCTCCTTTGGCTTTGGTATCCTTTCTCGATCAATTTTGTGAGATCGGGAACAAGTCGTTGGCAACATATATGTTTTCTTGCTTCCTTTGGAAGTTCCAATGCCATTGGTTGAATCATTTCCTCCAGTCAGTCCCCTGTTGGATGTTCCCTTTGATATGTTGACTTCACTGTTTCTTCTTAATTGGTGGGCTGTTTCAATTGAAGACTCCTTTGTTCTCAAAGGTTTCTGCTTCCGCTCCTCAGGATTATTTGGAGTCACTGTCCTTTTTGTTCTTGATGATTGAATTGAGTTCCCCAAATTTGATGCTGGCCTAGAAACTTTGAATGAACTTTTCTGTTTCTCCAAATTTTCACCTTTAGCCGGGTCTAGGCCTATCTTTTTCTGTGAAGTTTAACATCCTGGCGATGTCTTCACCATTGGAGTCCATTCTATTGTCTTAAATTCAGGTTTGAAACCATACTTGCAGTAGTCATGGCAAGAGCCTAATGAGGCTCTAAGATAATTAGGCAACACTTTTACTTCATTAGTCTCATCAGATATCTTTCCAGTTGAGTTCCTTCTAAACTCACCAGCTTCACATGTTGTCTCATTCCAGATCACTGGGATAGCAATTGCTACCTCAGCCATTAAAAGTTGGCAAACTTATATCTAGAGTTCACTAATCCTGCATAAAAGCGAATCATGCATGTTGAGACAGGAAAATACTGTTAACAGAAAACATGAAGGAGAAGAGGAAACCATTCATGTATGGAAAGGAGATTCTGACTGTACTGAGGGAAAGCAGTACCCTTTACAATGTTAACAACTTGAAGAAGTAAATACTAGCTAAACTGTCAAAATTGATACATGCTTTCAAAGCATGATATACTATTGTTAATCCATGTTCTTGAGGTTGAAAGTTAAGAAGTTATCAATGTTTATTTTGATTATTTATCAGTACTTAGCTAAGATCCATAACTGACAATTTTGATTCAACCTGTTGTTTGTTTCCACATACATATATTGAAGATCAAATCACGAGGAAGTACCTCAATTTTCTTTTGCCCTAGGGGTATGAAATTGAAAAATTTTCCTCGGGGTATGAAATTTAAAACATTTGGATGTTGATTTTTGCTTTGTCTTTTTTAATTTTAAATTTCTTTTGATTTTTTTCTCAATTATCTGTCTTGCTGCACTTTCCAATTGGAGTGCAATGCCTAAAACTGATTCATTTGTCAAATGCAACAGAATTTGGTCAAGAAGCATTTTAGCTTCTAATTTTTTGGTATCTCCATACCTTAAAGTTTTAATTCATTTGTCGAATATCGTGCACATGTCGAATTTTGGCACTTAAGATGGACCACAATTTTGTGTGTGTATTCAAGTTGTGGGCTTATAATTACTGAATTATGAAAAATTGGTATTTAATGGTCTGTGTTGGTCAGAAAACTATAATAGCTTCTAGGGTTTCAAATGATATTTACCAATTAGTAAAAGAAAAAAGAGTAAGAAAATATCCATATTAGTGTAACAATACATAAAATTTGACTTCGTTCACAGAAACATTAACTAAGTAATGAGATAGTATAAATGTATGTATGCATGTACGTACGTATATATGTCTGTGTGTGTGAAGGAGATCAATAATTTATTATTGTCTTATTTTGCATCTGTCAAATGATAAATATCCATTTTGCACCATTCAGATCAAAAGATACAAGAAAGATGATAAAACACACTAACTAGATCACATAAGTAGCAAGCATAACACGTATTTAAAAATTTTGTATACATGGCACTATCAAGAATAGGTTGTAATCCAATTATTGGGTGGCTGTTTGTTGTAATTTTTTGCCTCTAAGATGTGATTCTAACAAGTTCTCATTTTATGCTGAAACTGTATATTTTTGTTTGAGGGTTCTGTTTTAAGACCTTATTCATGGGATTGAAGATTATTGGTGGCTGTTCGTCTGTATGGGTTGAAAATTTATTTGAAAACTTTTGTCGGAATAATCTTGAAGCATTTTTTCTAATGTGATATATGCGACAAAAATGTGGTTGCAAAAATATAAAAAGGTAACTGAAAAACAAGTTTGTAATCAAAAAAGAAAAAAAAAAAACATGTTGCACTAAAAAATTCTTCTGATAAGAACATGAGATCAAGTGAACATGTACAAAGAAGAAGATCAATATGGATTACTCAACTATCGAGCTTCTAACACTGTGATGCTGAGTTGATTGCCAGAACTATCCACGTTCCCGCTTGAGAAAATCTTATCAGTTTCAAAAAAGAAATTTCTTTCAGTGAAATAGCCAGGCTCCTTAGGGAAAGGTAATTCTCCATCACCAACCAACATCAAAACCACAGATGGCATGCTTGGCCTGTCGTCCGGATATTGCTGTACACATAGCAGTCCTACATGAATTGATCTAATAACTTCAGACAGACAATAAGATTGACTGAAATGGTCATCGATCAACTCCTGAAATCTGCCATCTTTGAAGAGTAACCACGCCTGAGAATTTATTCAGGAGGAAATTGTGGTAATTAGTGCTGTGCTGCTCATGAGAAAAAAATAATGTAATGAATGCTGCATGAAATGGAATGATAGGAAACCTACGTGCCCAAGAAGATTATGATGGTGATCAGGATGAGAAAATCCTCTGTTCTTCTTCCCAGTTACAATCTCCAGCACCAAAACACCAAAGCTGAAAACATCTGATTTTGTCGAGAAAACTCCATCGACTGCATACTCCGGAGACATGTAGCCACTAAGATAGAATAAAAAGAGCAAGAATTAATTCAGTATCCTATGGAGAAAATATTCAAAGGTCAAGGGATCCTTACTATGTTCCAACAACTCTTTTTGTGCTTGCTTCAGTCTCAGTTCCTCCAAAAATTCTGGCCATTCCAAAGTCAGATATTTTTGGTTTCATTGCACTATCTAACAAAATATTTCCAGCCTTAAGATCTCTATGGATGATTGTCAACCGCGAGTCCTGATGAAGATAAAGAAGTCCGCGGGCAATCCCAATGATAATCTGGTAGCGTTTTGGCCAATCAAGCAATCTGCTCCGATCATTATCTGCACAAACCCAACTTAGTATCTATGCCCGAATGTAAGTAGATTAATTTTGAAAAAGAGGAAAGTTCATTTGACATGAGCAGGTCAATGACCATGCTTTTTGAAGCTTTTTCAGCTTTGTCACTTGAGCATATCATTTGACTGCAAACACATATAGCATTTTTACCAACACTGTGCTGATTAAATTTTTAGTGAAAGCACAAGTAAAATGAAAATCCTATTCAATTTAAGATGTTTGTACCAGAAAGCAAAAAAAAGGAAATGCAGGCTATAGACATAAATGTCTCATTAATTCATGTAAGATTTTGTTAAAACCAACCGAAAAGGAAGAAGTCCAAGCTCTTATTAGGCATGAATTCATAGATCAACATTTTCTCTTCTCCTTCGATACAGCACCCTAGAAGCTTCACAAGATTTCTGTGCTGAAGTTCTGCAATGCATTTAACCTCATTTTTGAACTCATCAAGTCCTTGTATAGAGTATTCAGAAAGCCGCTTTACTGCAATTTCTTGGCCCTCCTCAAGTGTACCCTGAAAAATGGCTGTTTGTTATTGATCAATTTCAAGCTGGGGATATCCTGTTTCTCTTGTGTGTGTTTCCACAAATCCAATGTTTTTTCTTTCTTTCCTTTTCTTTTCTGTTCTTCTGAATCAGATGGGTGATAAAATGTCATAATCCCATTAATCATTTAGTGGTGGTGAACATTTTATTTCAAGAGTATCAATAAGATAAAATACCTCCCATAATTGTATCTGTTTCCACTAGCTAAAGCCTTGACAGACCTAAATTACAAATAATCCTCTGCTAATTCTGATTGTTTGGCTTATCCTAGACTAATTTCTTATCCTAAGTGCCAAAAGAAAGATGTATTTAATTGCTTATTGTTGATTTTCATGAAGAAAAGCACATTCACTAGAATATCAAAGTCAAAACTAGGTCTAGTTCTTTTGGATTTTAAAAGTATCAGTAAGGAGTTTACCATGCAAGTCGCAATGGTCTACCAAAAGAAGCAGAAAGCAAGTAATATTTACCTTGTAAACAGGACCAAATCCACCCTCTCCAAGCTTATTATCTATTGAGAAGTTATTAGTAGCCTGCTCAATGGTTTTCAAATCAAACAATGGCAGGTCAAGGTCTTCTTTGTCACTTTCTGTATTAAGGCGCTGCTCTGGTCTGCTTTCCATTTTCCCTACCAAATGAAATATGGGAAGATAAAAAGAAGTAAGAATTTAAGGAAAAGTGTATATCTGGCTACAGATAGAGGACAAACTTTGAGAGGAATATCTGCTTACATTCGCTAGGTATCTGTTCAGCAAGTTTCCTCTGCCTTCTCTTTTTCTTTCGAGCGCACAAGATAAGGCAAAGGACCAGCAGTAGAAAAGCTCCTACTAAAGGCAAGCTGATTCCGAGTATTTTTGCTTTATTTGCTCCAGAGGCTATTTGGCAAGAAAACATGATTATATCAATGCCGTTTTATTCATCTTGTTATTCAAACATAGTCAGATGTAAGAAACAAAAAAGAAGTTTCATTCCCTACAGCTAAGGTTAACAGCATCAATTCTATTATTTAATCCACCACTAATTAGATGTTCAAGTGATGCATATCCGAAGATCTAAGGATGTTGCTCATTTGAAGATACTTATATCTACTTAGAACTTCTCACATAAATAATACCAAAGCCTAGAACTACAGGAAGAAGCGGAGTATGTGCTCAGGCCTAATGTTCTTGATGTCACGAGCTTATGCAGCATTTGCATCTCATTTAGCAATGTTTGTATGGGCAAAGACAATTTAAAAAATGTTCTTGATTAAAACTAGTGCAGATTGATAAAAAGTTGGCAATTGGTTCTTCAAATTACTGCATGTAAAAGCATGAAGCATGAAGCCTGCTTCTGCAATTCCTCATCTTATTCAAAAACATTTTATATGACTTATGACCAAGCCTATGAGGCTAGAATTGGAGCAGAAGTGGAGTGTGTGTTCAGGCCTAAAGCTCTTGATCTAACGAAACAGCATTTGCATCTTATCTAGCAATTTTTGTAGGAGCAACGAGAATGTTAAAAATGATGTTAATAGCTAGTGAACATGATAAAAACTTGGAGATTCATTCTCCAACTTCCTGCAAGTAAGTAAAAGCATGAAGTCTAATGCTGCAATTTTATCATAATATAAGTGATAGCTTCATACGTATCTCAGAGGCAGCCATCCTTATGTAGATGTCTTGACCACCATTGACCCGGGTCATATCGATCAAATCACCAAACCAAAGCACGCAGCCGCTGCCTTTGCCTGTTATGTCCGTATTCGCATAAGCTGTGCAGGAACAGTTTTTCAAGCAAATTGCCTCGCATTCCTTGAGAGTCATACTCCGATTATACCATGACCATCGCGTATCTGGCAACTTAATGCCTGAATACTTTATAAATCCATCTCCTTTTTGACAATCTAAAGGAACTCTGCGCTGACAGCCATTAGACCAGTCTGTTGCTTGCCATTCACTGAGGGATTTTGGCACAAACTTATCCAAACAGCTGCAGATTGGAGAATTAGCAGTGCTGCAGATGCTGTAGTTGTTACAAAGCCCGTAAGTATCACAAGTATCAGCCGGTGCATTAAGGTAAACGCCCCAATCCTGAGTCTTGTAGTTCCAAGTGAACCTTTGAATAATCCCATCAGTACTAATGATAAGCCTAGAGTAGACAGAGGTGTTAATAAGATCATATCTGTAGTATATTTCCTGAGGATTATTTACGAACTCATAAGTATACAACGGATTTGGTTGAAGGCCTGGCGAACCCCAGCTAAACCTCAGACCATTCCATGGTCCAGTACGAAACCGTGGAGTTGAGCCATTCATCAAGAATTGTTGTGGGAAGCCATCAGGATCCACTCTAAATATGAAATTACCTCTCGAAGGATCAACGCTGCTCTTTAAAGACTGCATGTAAACTTCAGTGCGTTTCACCAAATTTTCTCCTAACTTCATTCCTGGTAAAAGGGTGTCAGTAGGATGCTCAAAACTCTGCCACAGGTAATTCTCTGGATTATTATCAGCCGCATCTTTAACAACAAGATTTCCTGAATCAAGAAGCTGAGCTACAGGATTCTTCGCCGACCCTGTGGCGTTGGATGACCATATGGCTGTACCTTCCCCATTGAATAGTGTGAGGTTAGCTTGATCAGTCACCTTCAGAAGGCCTTTTGTGTCGTTGATTGGAACGTCTCTATTAGCAGTCCATACCACAGTTGCCTTGGAAACTTTCTTGTACCATAATCCCAAGTATGTTCTGTTGGAATTAACATCTGGTCTGTAAAATCCCAGTTCAAAAGTTCCACCTGATGAGATGATTGTTTTGCCATCTGCAAGTGGCTGATTTGTGGTTATGGTATCTGTGGAATCAGATACAACAAGGGTAGGCAACAGAAAACAGAAGCAACAGAATCTGTATAAGCTTTTCATTGATGTCTGTTGCTTCCAATTAAGGATTAAAATGTTATCTAGTTCTAAGTTTGAAATAAACTTGTTAGATATACTTCAGAGTTGTACAGAAATGGCCGGCTGAAAAAGGCAAGAAGCAAAGCTCCAAACCTGCATTCCAACTAAGTGGTCCCCTAAGTCCAATTTTCCATTTACTATTGGTCTTCGTGTAATTAATTCAAAGAATCGTCTCTTTCTTCCATTTCACATTTCTTATTTGGGATATTTTAATGAGTAAACATCGTGAGACAGGTTAAAAGTGGAGTTGCCATAATGTGAATTGGGGTCCAAGGATCATATGTCCACTGTCCTTGTAAAGATGGTACTTATTCAAAAAGGTTGATTAAAACTTTTAGAAAGAATTGCAGTTTTCATTCCAAATTAATGGGATATGAGTGCTTTTATCCCCCTAAAGTTTCGATGAAAACAAATGTAGTTCCAAATGTTTAACTTTCAATGGACATTTTTGTCCTAATGACTAATTTTTACCAACTTCTGTTGAAACAGGTGATGTACCAGCAACTAACTATTAAAGAAAATTTTAAAAATCAATAAAATATTGCTAGCCATAAAATGTAGTAAAAGATGGAGCAAATTATCTGCATGACCACCAAACTTTTAGAATCGTTGAGTTTTGATCATTGAACTATTAAAAGTCTGGTTTTAACTACTGAGCTATCTAAAGCTTAGATATCGAGCCATTTCGTTAGATTTAATCATTAAACATGACAGATTTGAGTGTTTGCATGATTTACAAGAAGAAAGAAAGAGGCATAATTAACGATTAAATCTGACAGAATGACCTGAAATTTAAATTTTAGATAGTTCAGTGATCAAAATCAGACTTTTAATAGTTCAGTGGTTAAAACTCAACGATTTCAAAAATTCAGTGGTCATCCGAATAATTTGCTCTAAAAAATGACTAATTTCTCTGGTCATGTGAGTAATAAGTCTTTAATCTTTTTTTTTTTTTGTCAATCGAATTTTTATATTTTTCGACTAAAGACTAATTACTCACTTGATCAATATGTGAGCAACTAGCACGTGATCACATTCTGATAGCAATTGGTAAAAATCAGTTACTAAGGCTAAATGTGCCTAGAGTTTACGTATTTGGGAGTACATTTGCTTTCTTCCAAATTTTAGAAAGTAGAAGTGCTCACACATCAAACATTTGGGACCAAAACTGTAATTTTTTCAAACCTTTACAAGTCAAACTTACTTTTGTTTACAAGTGGACATGTTGCAGGCTGTTCAAAATTTCATCATCCCTTATAAAGTCGAAAGAATTCCCAAAATTATGATGAAATTCAAATATTCCACAAAAAGAGTAGTTTTAGTTGCATATTCTGGATGAGAGGGCTCTCAAATTTGACAAATGCAAACTCCGTAAGCTCGTATTTAGTAAAGGCAAGATCTAAAACGCTTTGAGTATTGATTAAAATCTACTATTTGTCTCGAAAACTTGCATTTAGTGAACGCAAGCAGCCTCTGGATGAGAATATTCAACAAAAGCACTCCTTTAGTAGAATGATTCTGAATTTCATCATAATCTTAGAGATTTCTCCAATAAGGTCACTAACGCAAGGAAAACAGCTATAATTTGGGTATGTACTTGTCTACAACCAGACAAGAGAGGCATCATGTAGGCTTGAGTATATAAAAGTAAATAAATAATGTATACATAGTACATGTGCATTTGATAAAATTAAAATTTAAAAATTAAGAAATTTGAAGTCCGAATCTATTATATTAAGTAATAAATAAATAGTTTATCACTTATTATTTGGAGCAAGTTTTGCCTAGAAATTCAGTATCACTTAATTGATTCAAATGCTCTATTTTTAGTTATCAAATGCATCTGAACATGTTAATAGCTGAAATCATTAAAATTGAATTCTGAATTAAATTACCAAACAGAGCCTATGTCTTGCTAATCAAGATAAAGGCTTAGGTTATGATCAGTTAAAGGAATACATGTTGTATATTGAAAAAAATCAAATATATCCCAATTTTTAGATCCATGTATAAGAGACCCAGTTCAATACTTAAAACTTAATAGATTCAGATTTTAATATGTTCAGATACATTTGCTAATAAAAAATAGAGCATTTGAATTAATTAAGTGGCACTAAATTTTCTAGACAAAGTTTGCTTTCAAAATTAAATGATAAGTTATTGAGTTATGACTGAATGTGATATACACTCAATTGTGTCAAATTTAGTATTTAGCAATTTAATAATTTAATAGATTCAGATTTCAATTTTATCAAACGCACCCTTAATCTCAATCGATTTCGAGCAAAGTGCATGTTTTTTGAGGCCACAATAGAGCCACGATTTACACCATATATTATGGTGAAAGTTGTTTATGCTCATGTCCTTTGAAAATTTAATCCCAAATCCAAACAGCACTAGAAGAAAATATTCCCCATCTCAATCAGCCTTCCAGGCAGTGAGCCTTAATGGTCTGATAATCATCAATGAGCAACTTCCAAATGGAACAGCCGAAGACGCGTAAGGATCTTTGACAAAACTGATCCCCATGTCCACTGCCTGGAAGACGACTTAACAAAGACTCGGACGCGTACAGTTGACTCTTGATTTCTAGAATATGGTAACAAATATTCATTAGACGCTTGTTAACGATATAAACTTCATATAATTTAATGGTTTAAACGCATGTTTATGTTCTGATTTCTTCGCATCTACACAACCCTTGAAAATTAGTAGTTGAGTTATAGTAGTGTTAATCGATCACCTCTTAGAAAAAACTCTTTTCATAATATTTTATCAGTGGATTTGTCTGATGAGTGTCCATTCGTCACTCGTTAAAATGGACCTCAGGTGTTTATGTTTTGGAAAAGTAATGTTAATTAGTGAAAGTATAAAAATGCAAGATAGAATAGTAATTATCAGTGCATGAATTTATATGATATGTTAGATGTAATTTAGGTATACTAACGAGTGGATATTGGGTACTCGTTAGAAAAATCCTCTATCAATTTGTGCATGGAAAATTTGTAAAGTACTATTATGGAGATGTGAGGTGACTTGCTCTGAGTATCATTTAATATTCCACCCTGCAGATTTCTACAAAGACTTGGGACTCCTTGGTCATGGTTTAAGACTGATTGACTTGTTCTACTGCATCACATTTCCACAATCCTCTGCAATAATTAATCGCAATGTTTCGTCTTTATTTTTCAAATGTAATGTTTTTCAAAGTTGGTAGGGATGAGAAAACGATAGCTCACAACAAAGTCAAAGAATACTAGAGACTCTTCACAATCTTGTGACCGATTTTGGTTCCAAAACCACTTTTGCCCCCGAGTTAACAGTCCATAGCAACCTTTTCGTAAAATGATGCAAGTATCCTTAAGTTGGTAATTATAGATTACCCCCATGAACTATGAATTTAGTTGTATTTTGTCCCCTGTTCTCTTCCCCCTCCCCCCCCCCCCCCCCCCCCTCCCCGCCCTTTTCAAGAATGCTATAATCATGTTTAAGGATAAAATTACTATTGATATTTTATATATTTTATTCATGTTTAACAGTTTGAGGATGAAATTACTCTTGATATTTTATGTATTTTATTTTTCATTTTTGATCTTTTGTTTCTTCTCTCTCTCTCTCTCTCTCTTATTTTCCTTAGTTATTTTTACATTTTCTCTTGCCACTACTAAGAAATATATTATTGGAAATAATTGATAAATAACACACTTGATTATTGCATACGTTTCATACTATAATGTTTACTTTTCCCCAGATTTTGTCGTAAGTTGCTCATCTGGTATTACTAATTAATAAATATACAAACTCTGATGTTGATAAGTTGTAGATGGTGATTAACTTGTTACTTGTGTCACAAAGCATATATAATCAAGAAACTAAAAATGTTTAGATACAAATTAACCATTGACACTGTGATTAATCAATTACCAATAGGGATAACAAGGGCGACTTGGGATAAAAGGAAAAAATAGAGAGGAAAGAAACAGAAAAGGAAAAAAGAAATAGACAAAATGATTAAAATAGTAGCTTATAAAATCTTACCGCGGGGGCGGGGGCGGGGGGGGGGGGGGGGGGGGGGGGGGAGTGCAACTAGGGTCATAAATCATGGTGGGTAAACTGCAAGTTAACGTAGTCCTTATGGTTGAAAGTCAGGGTTACATTCGAACTTCAGGCCTTGTGTAACGCTTAATCATGATTTTGATTGTCTAAGGGGGCAAAATGCTTAAAAAGTACCATTAGGTGGCAAAGTGGCTTTGAACCAAGCCTGAGGAAATTTACCCCAATTAACCCTAAGTGAATCAAGTCACTTGTTTTCCATTAAAAAAAATAAAGGGATAATTTCATAAATCTTCCTTGAAATTTTTGACAATTTCACCTAATTCTCTTGAGATTTTAAAAATTACATATACCTCCCTTGAGTTTACTTTTTTGGTAAGGAAAACTATTCAATGACTAAAATTTTGACTGAATAACCCAAAATACCCCCATGAAACTGTGAAGTTCATTTTACCTTCTTATAAAATTCTTAATATATATATATATATATATATATATATATGAAACATGTATAAAATCTCAAATTCACTTTCTCACCTTTACTATTTTAAATCTTTCATATTCTCACATCTCAAATTAGTACCATTTTCACCATGATCACCACCACCATTATTAGTCCCTAAATTCTAAAACATCAATATAAGTTTTAAAAAAAATAAGCAACGTTAAATCCAAAAAATTTCACCAACTACATTAATATAACATCCAATATTTCTATCCCTCAAATGTTGGAGTACCAACACTAGCCCCATCTTTTCTAAACCTTCAAGTTACATCTTCTTCTATTATTTCCAGATCCTCCAAACAAAGCTAAAATTAATCTATAATATGCTAAAATTATGTTCAGGACATAATTGTTTATTTCACGAGTGAATCTTGTTTTAATTCCATTAAATGTCTAATTGCGCGATGCATTCATATGCATGAGATTAGCAGCAGAATGTTTAATTGCATGAAAACTATTAATATATTAAGGTAATTATGGTCATTTTATGGGGCCAAGGGAAATAAGTGTAATATTAAAAATCTCAAGAGTACTACGAGAAATTGTCGGAAACCCTCAAGGAAGGTTTCTGAAATTATCCCAAAAATAAAAGTGCTGATTTCAGCACCATATAATAACATTTGCTGTCAACTTCTATGGCTGTGGATTTCATTAGTAGACCCTGCAGATCTTCTTCTGAGGTAGTCATTTGTCTTCTGTTATGATTTTTGGATAAAGGGGTAATGGCAGAAAGTTGTTCTTTGAGGACAAGCAAAAATGGCGTAAAAGGTAAGAAATCTACATCAAAAAAGAAGTCAAAAAAATGGTAACGACTTTGACGGGGAGGTACCATATATGGTTAATTATGGCAACAACAATTTTTGACCGTCACCGACATAAAGGGACAGGTTGACAAATGTAGTTGATAGTTTGATCTCAATCTCGCCATTAATGGAGGGACCGAAGTGAAGAAATTGCGGGGAACATGAAGTTTAAGCCGATTTTTGTCTTGATTTTTGCTTTATTATTTTACACTTGATTCTGTCTTGCTGGATTTTTTGAATGAATTTGTGACGCTTAAAACTCTTAGGATTCGTTTGGGTTTAGAGGTTTGGTTGGATGGCTTGGTCTTGAGATATCCACCCAAATCCCCTCATTTGTTTGGATTCTCTTAGGATGTGGACATGAAATTCATCACTTTTTTTTTTAAATTATCAACAGTGATTTTTCACTTATCCTCTTGATGACTCGAACTTGTGACGTATCGATTTCAGGAGAAACGTTTTACTAAATAAGTTGTGTTCCGTTGTCAAATTGATGGCTTGTTGAAAGGGATTTTGAAATTAGAAGATGATTGATTTTACATTCCATTAAATTAAGTGTCGTTTCAAATCCTAGTTTCATCTACTGCTTGCTGGTATGTTGCTGTGGTCAACAGACTCAGGTATGGAAATTGGAATTAACAAACTGGAGCATCAACTGAAATTAAAGCACCAGTTGATTGGGATCAAATAAAGCTGATAATCCATTAATAATAGAGACTAAAAATGCAAGAGGAAGCAAAACTTGGGAAAGAAGAAAATAAGATAAACTCAAAGAGAGCAAATCCAATCCTGCAATTGTGATTATAATCCGTAGGCTTGCCCTGATTCGTGGTGGTGATCGGAGCCGAATCCATCCAAAATTTTTCTTAAACAAAAAAAGATTACAATCACATGACATGCAAAATGAACTGGCGGGCTCTATAAAAAGATGTTTTCCAATTAAATAAAGCAGCCAGAAAAAGAATATGACTAGTCCCCTAAGCAGCAAGCATAGGAGGCGTCAAACCAGGTACCACGTTTTCCTTAATCCAGGAACTATAAAAGCGTGATCTTGGCTTCACGATTTCATCTTCTGAACCAATTACATAATCCAACTAAATTAATTGCGTTTGAATTGAAAGATTTGATAAAAGAATTGAAATCCTCTCAAATCCCTCTAGTCGTTTACATTATTTATAAGGTATTTAGATTTGTAAATTACCAGTTATTCTAGTATTTAAAATATATTTTAATAGTTGACGTATTACAAACCCAAATACCCATTAAACAATCCAAACAATTAAAAGTGATTTGAATGAATTTCGAATCTTTCATTAAATTTTTCAGCCCAAAAGAAACTGGATTCTAGTAGCTTTGCAGATGCTGAAACTTTGATAGTTACGTATATTTATAAATCCCTCTCAGTCTCTGCTCATATCGATACACAATATTGATTACTTGTGAACATGTCTAAAGTTCGAGAATAAAAAATCTAAAACATAGGGATAAGGAAATAGGATAACTACAAAATGTAGGAATTTAGTGACTTACTTATGATATATGTATACCTAGACGTTGGCGTTGTTGCGCGAGAAGGAAAAATGATACGTCAGCATGATGTCATTGTCAAGGCGGCTGCCAGATTAGTGAGAAAGAATGAAGGAAAGTTGGCAAATTAGACCTTCACCTTTCAACTTTTTGATTTTTTATGTTTTTATCCCAATTATATTTGTGAACTTTGGAATGTCCCACGTTTAAAAAACTAGCCAAACAATGCATTTCAATTAATCATAATTTCAAATCCATTCGACTGGATGCTTTATTGAATTCAAATCCACGGACCCATACAGAGTAATTTATTTGTCAAATGCAACAGCATTGGACAAGCATTTTAACTTCTAGCTAGGTAGTGTTTTCATTAGGCATGCAAAAGTTCGATTTTATGCATAATTTAAGAGGACAAGTTGACTGCACTAATTTGTTCGGTAATTTATATTTCTTCAAGACCAAAAGAAATCAATCAGATGATAAAACTATTAAATAAATTATTTAAACCCGTGGTTGATTAATTCTAAACTTGTACATATGAAACGAGGTTGCATCCTTCAACTATAAACTTAATTTCGACTTACGATTTCTGAACTTCAAAATAGGACGGTCAATTTAATTCTTAAAGTATAAATTTGGTCCCGTCTTAGTTCCTAAGATATAAAATATGTCTTACTTTAGTCCTTAAAGTACAAAATTTCTTCTACCTAAGTATAAAATTTTCGTCAGTCAATGAATTTACTTGAAAGGGGCAAATTTTATATACAGAGACTAAAGTGTTTTATTTTAAAGTTTAGAGACTAAAATAGGAATCTATGTATGATTGAAAAGTACAATGTGCAATTAACCCTATGAAACAAAAAGAAATAGGCAAACAATTATGAGTACATCAATACCTCTTTTACTCCAAATGGGAGGAGGGGCAGGAAACAGTTGCAGGATTTAGCAACCGTTCCAGAAGGTTCATGACCAAGATTTGGTACAAAAAAAAATATGTAAGGTGCAGATTGCATCTTATATATGATTTTCACACCATGCGTGGGACTCATAAAATTTTATTCTATAGTTACATGTTATTGAAAGTGAATTACACCGTGTGCATATAAAGTAACTTTTTATGCATTTTGCACAAAAACGACTCGAACAGCTGTGTCCCTCCGAACGTGTCCTTAGATTCCAATTGTAGGTAACACCCTTTTAGACGAGTGAAAGCCACCTCTTCCCAAAGTGAAACTTTTGGGCTTTGTGAAATTGATTGGTGGGGTGGGATTTTAACCTACTAAACTACCAATAGGGATATTGTGACGGACTGGGCTGAACCAAGTGGTTATGTCCAAATTATATATTAGATGCAACTTTTTCCTAAGAGCGAACTTGTCAGAAGAATGAAAACAAAAGGTTCCTCGAAAGGAGGTAATGGAAAAAAATGGTTATTAAACTATTTAAAGCATTATATTGGTTATTAATTTAAACCTTTTATTTAGTTAAAATTGTCATTCATGTAATTTAAACATCCATTTTGGGGCTAAATAGGTATGAGTTTTCATAAGATGAGTGATAAAATATGTCAGCTTTAATTAGTTGAGTGCCAAAAATTATACTCCCTTTTATGAGTTGACTAAGCACATTGGCTAAATAAAAAGTTTAGTGACTAAAACATGAAGTTCGAAAATTTTTGGTGACTAATTGCACCATTTACTCTAGAGAGAGGACGAGCATATTGTGTTAAACATGATGGGGCCTATTCTAATTGCATTTTTGGATCCACTTTAGCTTTTGGTTGTCAAGGTTTTGTTTAATCAATGCTATAATTATCTGCTAATCAGTGTCATCTCTGCTGTTTGGGATAATCTTGCATCCCCCTTGCCTTTCTTAGTTGCTTCAAAATCCAATCTTCAAAAATGGTTAATCTTGCATTTGCTTTTAACCTTGTTATGAACTTGTATACCTACCATCCAAATTTTTTGATAAATTAGAAACCAATTTATAGAGGATCATAAGCAATGAAGTAATATAAAAAAAAATTGAGAATTTTTCTAATTGGTGCCTAATCATGCTTAACTTACCATGTTAATATACACCATCACAATTAATGTACTCTGACATTTAGATACATTCCCAAATTAGCCACAATATAATTAACACCTAAATCCCCTCTTAACGAGTGCTCATTAAGCACTTGTTAGCCAAATCAAAAAATTATATTATATACATGTGTATGTATGTACAAAATATCTCATTATAGCCAACACTTCTATGTAAAGAGTATGAGACCTATTTAAAAAAAGTTCTAGCACTTCACTTCTTCTTTTACTTTTAAAGGGAGTATGGAATGCCACAGGCTTTTCTTGGAGCAAACCTGCAAAAGATTCATTCAACTATCGAGCATCTAACAATGTGATGCTTAAAGCATTGCCAGAACTATTTTCTTTCTTGCCTGATGAACTCTTATCAGGTTCGAAAGATAAATTTCTTTCAGTGAAATAGCCAGGCTCTTTAGGGAAAGGTAACGATCCATCACCAGCCAACATAAAAACCACAGATGACATACTCGGCCTGTCATCTGGAGATTGCTGTACACATAGTAGCCCTACATGAATTGATCTTATAACTTCGTATAGATGACAGGATACACTCAAATGGGCATCAATCAACTCCGGACATCTGCCTTCTTTGTAAAGTAACCATGCCTGAAAGTTTATGAAGCACTTGTGGTAATTAATGTTGCTCATGAGAATAAAAAATGAACTCAATGCTGTATGAAATGGAAATGGAGGAAACCTACATGCCCAAGAAGATTATGATGGTGATCAGGATGGCTAAATCCTCTGTTCTTCTTCCCACTTACAATCTCCAGTACCAAAACACCAAAGCTGAATACGTCTAATTTTGTTGAGAAATATCCATCCACTGCATACTCTGGCGATATGTAGCCACTAAGATAGGATAATGAGAGGAATTATATCAATATCCTACGAAAAAGTCATGAAATTTAATTGTTAAAGGGCATCCTTACTATGTTCCAACGGCTCTTTTTGTGCTTGCTTCAGTCTCAGTTCCTCCAAAAATTCTGGCCAGGCCAAAGTCTGATATTTTTGGTTTCAAATCAATATCTAACAAAATGTTGTCAGCCTTAAGATCTCTGTGGATGATTGTCAATCTAGAGTCCTGATGAAGATACAGAAGTCCGCGAGCAATCCCGGTGATAATCTGGAAGCGTTTTGGCCAATCAAGGAATCTGCGCCGATCATGATCTGCAAAATCTTACATCTTAGTATCTGAGCCTGCATGTAAGTGATTTAAATTGAAAGAAAGAAAGTCCTTTGACATCAGCAGGTCATTGACTATACTGTGAAGTTTGAATATTTTTCAGCTTTGGAAGAACAAAAACAAATGCCCCCTTCATTCATGTCATTTCACTGCATAGATGTAAAGCATTTTTACCAGCCCGTAAGGAGTAACTATTGGTGAAACCACATGTGAAATGAAAATTCTAGTGAAAAACAAATAATGTGATTGTACGAGAAAGAACCAAAAGAATGCAAGATCAAGTTGTAATTTTCTATATATTTGTGCATTGTTGTGAGAGAGCCCACCGAAGATGAAGAAATCCAAGCTCTTATTAGGCATGAATTCATAAATCAATATCTTCTCTTCTTGGATGCAGCACCCTAGAAGCTTCACAAGATTTCTGTGCTGGAGCTTTGCAATGCATTTAACCTCATTCTTGAACTCATCAAGTCCTTGTATGGAGTTTTGAGAAAGCCGCTTCACTGCAATTTCTTGTCCCCCAACAAGTGTACCCTGAAAATTGTTGTATGTCATAGATCAATTCCACGGTGTGATATCCAATTTCTTTTGTGCGTGTTTCCATAAATCCAGTATCTTTTTTCTTTTTTCTTTTCCTTTTCTGTTTTTTGAATTAGATGCATCATCATATATCAAATCCCACTAATTATATAGTACTGATTATGATCGGAGATTGCCAAGATTAGTGTATCTTAAGAAAATCGTTAAGATAAACTAGCTTTTAATGAGAGTATCTGTTTAACTAGCTAACAGCCTTGGCAGACACATATCACACACAATATTATGTTCATTCTGATTGTATGGCTCGTCCTGGACCGTTTGGATTGTTATTTTTGGGAGCTTTTGTAGATTTGATGAGTGTGAAGTAAAAAGGTGATTGTGAAATGTGTTCATGGAAAACATGAAAATTTTTCTACAGAAAACTACAATCCAAACTAGATTTCTTTCTCATCCTAAAGAGTGCAAAATAAAAATATTTCTCGCTCTTATTTTGGTTGGTTTTCCACAAGAGAAATACATTGACTTGAATATCAAAATCAAAACAGGTCTAGTTCCTCTGGACTTCAAAACTTTCAATAAGGAGTTAGGTTTAACACGAATAATAAATGTTTACCTTGTAAACAGGACCAAATCCACCCTCTCCAAGCTTCTTATCCCTTGAGAAGTTATCGGTAGCCTGGATGATGGTTTTCAATTCAAACAGTGGCAGCTCAACATCTTCCTTGTCACCTTCTTCAGCAAGATATTGCGTTGATCTGGTTCCCGTACTAGCTGTTGGATAAATCATGGAAAGATTAGTAAAAGGAAGAATTTGAGAAAGATTATATATCTGGTTATAGATAGACAACAAATTTTGAGAGAATTGTCTGGAAACTGACATGCATTCTCATTTCTTTTCATGAAGTGAAAGCAAGCATATATTACACCTTGCCACTAATATAGAAGCATCCGCTTACCTTCGCCAGACACGTGTTCAGCTTGCCTCCTCTTCCTCTTCTTTTGAACATTCAAGGTAAGGCCAAGGACCAGCAGTACAAGAACCACCAAACACAAGCTGATTCCAATTTTTTTCGCTTTATTGGATCCAGTGCCTATTTGGCAGGAAAGCACGAATGTATCAACGTAAGTGTTAATATATCCTTTTGTTCAACCATACTCAGATACTTGGGGAAAAAAAGGATGCTTCATTTAGCAGAGCTAATGTTAATAGTATTTTTTTCTCATAGATTGAAGCCAGTAGTAATTAGATAACATAGTGATGCATATTCAAGAGCTCTAAGGAAGTTGCAGAATTAAAAATATATGTATTCTGATATAAATGATGAAAGCTTAGAACAGAAGCAACGAGTCAAATTATGTGTTCAGGCATCAAGTTCTTGAAATTTCATGACCTTGCATAGTATTTACATCTTAATCAACAATGTTTGCACGGCCAACGATGATTTGAAAAATGATGACAGTAACTGGTGCCCATGACAAAAAGTTGGTGATTCATTCTTCAACTTACTGCAAGTTTAAGCATGAACTCTAATGCTGCAATTTATCATCTTTCCGAAAGAAGGTTCGCACAGTGTATGTGATAGCATCATTACCTAACTCAGAGGAGGCCATCCTTATGTAGATATCTTGACCACTGTCGCCAATCATGGTAATATCGATGAGATCGTCAAACCAAAGCAAGCAGCCACTTCCTTTGCCTCTTACATCTGTATTTGAATAAGCCATGCAGGAACAGTTTTTTAAACAAATTTTCTCACATTCCTTGAGATTTATGCTGTCATTATACCAGGACCATCTTGTATCTGGCAACTTAAGGCCTGTATACTTTAGAAATCCATCCCCTTTTTGACAATCTAAAGGAGTTCTTCGCTGACAGCCACTCGACCAGTCTGTTGCGTTCCAATCATTGGGGGATTGTGGCACAAATCTATCCAAACAGCTACAAACTGGAGAATTAGCAATGTTGCAGATGCCATAGGCATCACAAAGCCCGTAAGTATCACAATTGTCAGCCGGTGCATTAACGTAAACAGTCCAATCCTGAGCCCGGTAATTCCAATTTAACCTTTGAAGCACCCCAAAGCTACTCAAAGTAAGCCTTGAGTAGACAGAGCTGTTAATCAGATCAAATTTGTAGTATATTTCCTTTGGAGTATTTACAAACTCATATGTATATACCGGATTTGGTTTCAGGCCTGGTGAGCCGCTGAACCGCAGACCATTCCACGGTCCAGAACGAAATTGTGGAAGTGAATTGTTCATCAAGAACTGTTGTGGAAAGCCATTAGGATCCGTTCGATATAAAAAATCACCTCTTGAAGGATCGATACTACTCTTTGAAGACTGAAGGTACCTATCAATGCCTTTCACCAAGTCAAGTCCAAGCTTCACTCCTGGTAATATAGTGTCTGTAGGATAATCATAACTCTGCCAGAGGTAATTCTCTGGATTGTCGTCAGCTGCATCTTTTACAACAAGATTTCCTGAATCAAGAAGTTGGGCTACTGGATTCCTTACCGACCTCGTGGCGTTTGTGGACCATATGGCTGTATCTCTACTTTTCACAAGTGTGAGTTTAGCTTGATCAGTCATCTTCAAAAGGCCATCTGTGTCATTCATTGCAACGTCTCTATTAGCAATCCATACCACTGCAGATTTGGCAACTTTCTTGTACCATATTCCCAAGTATCTACTCCTGGAATTAACAACTGGGCTGAAAAATCCCAGTTCAAAAGTTCCACCTGATGAGATGATTGTTTTCCCATCTGCCAGTGGCTCATTTACAGTTATGGTATCTGTAGCATCAGACAGTATAAAAGGAGGCAACAGAAAGCAGAAGCAACAGAATTTGTGTAAGCTCTTCATTGATGTCTTCTTCTTGCTTATAGTTAAGCAGTTGATAAGCTCTATAGCGATCTTGTTAGATGTACAACAACTCCACTAGTGGGCACAAAATTGGCCAGCTGAAAAGGCAAAGCTCCAAATTCCTTACCAAAAACTTTGCCTCCCAAAGTCCACTTCTCCATTTTGCTATTGGTGCTAATGTAATTCATGAACTCTCTCTGTCTTTCCCTCTCACACGTCTTGATTGAGACATATTGGTGTCAAAACAATCAGAGAGCTTAAATCTTGAATTACTATTATGTAAATTGGTGGCCGAGGATCACACAGGTGTATCATGGTTGATAAAAATACTTTTAAAAGTCAATAACACATGTTTGTAGAAGTATACATGTGGGAGCTTGCTTAGAATTTCAAAAAAGAGTAATTATTACAAGAAAGACATTTGGTTATTAACCAGTTCTAGCAATTACGGAAGAGGAACATCATGCAGGCTTGAGTATATGAAAGTAAATGAATAACCTGTACATGGCATGTCTTACTAGTCAAGACCATGACTAATTCTAATGCGATATGTCAAACTAATGATCCCATAACTTGAAAATCAGCTTTTTGGCGTTTGACAAATATGTTGGAATAGATGTCTCAGAGGCTGAGAAATATATGTAATCCATTGAAGCAAGCATATGTCCATTTTTAGATGTGTGTATCAGTGAATTGATCTCAATCTGCTTTTGACAAAAATGTAATTTTTGAGGACAAAATAGAGCCATGAATTTGAACACCCTAAGGTTGTGGTGAAAGTCTTTAATGCTTAAATTTCTATGAAAATTAGTCTGAAATCCGAAATGCATTTCTATCAGCCATCAATGGAGGGTTTGAAGACAGGCCCTTCGTTCCCCTCGAACCATAAGCTGGCGTAACAAATTTGACCCTTAGATCTCATCTAGAACAATGTCATACCACAAAAAAGGGCTTTGGTTTCCCACATGTGGCTCTTGGTTCCTGTACAAAACAATATCTCTTTCATGTAATATGTTGTCAATCTGAACAAGGAAATTATGAAAAACGTTATTCTCAAGATATGAGGTCATGTTGCTTTGGACGAATTTTCAATATTCTAGAATGTGCTGATTTCCACGCCATTGCATATATCATTTGCTGTCAACTCCTGAATGCCGTGGTATCATGGAAATCTGCTTCCGAGGTAGTCATTTGCCTTTTTGTCAAGGATTATGGCAGAAAGTAACACCTTTGAGGACATCCAAAAATGGGAAAATAGCAAGAAATTTATCTGCAAAACAAACTGATTGGATCTTGATTTTTTGTTAGGGAGCATCAAGTTCAAAGTCCATTTTGCTTAGGAATTTTTTATCTTTAAAACCTTTTGTTTCATTTGATTCTATATTGCTGGATTTTCCAATGAATATGCAATACTTAGAACAGTTGATTCATATGTGAAATGTAACAATGTTTTGCCAAGAAGGACCTAAGCTTATAAGTTTGTAGTACTTCCATCAGACAAAGGAGTTAGATGTCAATTTCAAGCCTACTTTAAGAGGACAAGTTCACTACAACGTAGTCTTTTCTGTAACTTTAACTCCATCAAAACTAAAAGAATCAATCAGATTGTACCCCAATAGAACACAGGTGATTAACAGAAAAGAGTGTACATAAAACAAAGAAGTAGGTGACCTATTACACTATACAAAATTGCAATGGGTTCAAAAGTATATTTAAGAAACAGGTGATGAAGGCAAACCAATTTTACCCCTTTTGCTATTTCCGAACCTGGCCTGAGATCATAATTCTATTAACACCTCCCTTAGAAAAGTCAAATCCATCTCTAACCCATATTGCAAATTTTGGGATCTCTAAAATTAAGTGGCAAGGTGGGGATTTGAACTCTGAAACTACAGAGGTGTAGTACAGGAGTTCCAGCACCAACTGAACATGATAAATTCAGCAACTTTAATAATGTGTCTACAAGGTGTACAAAAGGAGTTCCAGCACCAGGTGATCATAATTAAATGCTACATGCTAGAGTGCACACTGTCTGTGACCCACTCGGCAAAATTAAAAGGTCTCAAAAATCATCACTTTTGAATTACTGGAACTAACAGTTACAATTAACTAACTAAATCTTTCACTTATCTTGTTATGTTATGCACATAAGCACAAGAAGATCACTTCCAGCTGCAGGCAAAATCATGTTCAGAAACAGAAGTTTGCCTTCTGCACTATAGTTGCCAAATAATGGGAGAAATTCCCATTTTCTCCAAAATCTGGTTTGTCCGAGAGAAATGCCTGCACATACAAAACATGGTTTTCTGAAGTTAACAATACAGAATAAAATCATTGCTTCAGTCACTAAAGTTTCATTTTCAAAGAATGGAATAGAGTTTATAGGTAGATTATCCAGAAACACGTAAGGCAGAATGAAACCTATCCCAACATTATCTATCTTAAGTATGTCTTCAAAAGATACTTGTAAGTACATTAGCAGAAAAATTGCAATCTCACTAGTTACTGTAGCCTTTAGCATTAACAACTGACAGAGTTAAGAGCAGGAAAACAAAAAAAGCATTGACATTCTATGTCACTAAATAGGATTTTTCTTCATTCCTTCTCTCACAGCACAGGCAAGGCATGGCAGGTCTCTTGGGCCAGGAGCCATCAATTTGGTAAGATTCAAAGGCATGTTTTTACGTAAAGAATACATGGGATTTTCTCGCTTCAAGGTGCATTGGTGCAAAGTGACATGGTGTCCCATTAACAATTTGGTATCTCACTTTGCAAGTGGTTCATTTAGCTGAAAATCCACATACTGACATTCCAAGACCTAATTCAAAACTCTGATCCCATTGCATCATCCAAGACTCACAAGGAAATAAAACCCCACATGTGAAATCTACAACAAATGATGTAGTACATTTTCTCAAGAGATGTTTAAGTAAACTGGCATAGTCATCTTGAATTGATAGAGACCTGCAGCCAAAGAAGCCCCGATTTGCAGATAAACCAGATGGATGGGCTGCCTTGAGAATGTGATGCTTTGTTTCATCGATCAACCTGTCCAAAGCCCAAAACAAAATCTTAAGATTGCTGTGGACAATCTATAGAATTTGAAGGGGTAGATTAGTAGAAAGGGACAAAATAAATGTCATTCAGTAAGTTGATGCTTCCTAGAACTATGAGCTCTCTGCTCCATTTAAGAAACTAGAATCAATCCTCTGTTGGAATTCCAATTATGACATGCGGTTAACAAACAAGTTGCAAAGCAAAACTTCAATCTAGTCAAGCATGCAATTTTCAAGCTTCCTTTTCTTAAATAGAGAACAGCACGACACGTCCACAAACATTAAATCTGTCTCACTTGAAACTTGGTTCATCCCCAGGGATCATTGTTTTGGATGCACAAACAGATTTAAATGAAAGGGACTTATTTTGTTCCGCACAAGCTAGACTGTTTCCATGGAGTCATTATTAGCAGCAGCAGTCAAGAATCATAGGATGTAAGGTTACCATGATCACAAGTTAAAACTTTTGTGTAAATCCACTACTACAGCTAGAAAGTTGGATTTCTCAAGCTATGCACCAATTAAAACCAAGAAAACTCCAAATAACCACGATCATTGTGTTGGAATGATTCAACCAGTAAGAGGTCCTAGTGAAGAAGAAAAAGCATCAATATTTGTGTTGTTTTAAGGTAGACCTGCACTCTGTTGAATGGTTCACTGTAAAAATTGATAAACACGTACACAGAAGCACCACAGAGGAGATGCAATTGAGGTTTATGGAGTAGCTTTGTGACCCAGAATGAGGCTTAATGGAAGTTGAAGATGCAGATGGTTAGTAGGGAACACTGAATACTAGGTGAATTGCCAATTTAAAACTATTTGACTCTGTTCTATAACGAGTAACTTTGCCGTTCAATACTTTATTAGCCATGTTTTGCCATTATTAGTGAATGGTTACCAAAAAAATTCACTCCTTATCCTCATCTAGAAGCATTTACGCACTAAGGTCATAATATGCTGATCCTCTGTATCGCAACTAGAGAGAGAACAATACCGTACTATGAAGTGAACTTTGTAGATTAAACTGCTAGAGAATCATGGCGCTAAAGACAACTCCCTAGCGGGAGCCATCGGTGTTTCACTTGGTTGTGCAGATCCCCCAACCAGTCTAAAACCAATTTAACTAACCGCAAGAAACAAAAGAAATATTGGTGAATAATCTAAGAGTTTACACAAATATCTTATGCTCGTTAAAGATGAACCAAAAAAGTCCAAAAACTGGAAAGCAAAAGAGAGTCTAAAAGTGTTAACCTCACAATGAGGTCTTCCATTCCAGTTTAAAGTTTGAAATATTTTAATTTTAGAGAGTCAAAGACTTCCGATGTATAGAGCAAATTACCCACCCTCATTAGTTTCTTCACATTTTGACATATTGGTGCTGAGGTGATGTTTGCTTGTTCACTTTGTCAAATTTACATGAGGATAACAGTTTCCAAAACTTGTAAAATTCAAGTGCTTTAGTTTCCCTTTAGGATGCATTGACCTCAATGCCGTGCTGCTCAATGTTCTACTTGATAAGACCATGGCAAAGCATCAAGAATACCATGACTATAGAGACACTACAAAAGAAATGTAATTAACAGCAGAAAAGCTTGACACTTCGAAATTTAGCAATCTCAATATCTGGATTTTCTTTAATTTCCTATCAGTTAATACTGTGCCTATTTAGGTTGGTACCTCTTCAAGTTCAGATCACCAATATAAGGAGTAGAAAAGAGAAATGTCCAAATCAGGGGTAGCAATATGCACATTACACTTGTTGTTATGGCACTCCATTTGTCTCTCATTCATTTGCAAACATTACAAAAAAGATTTGAGTGCCAGCAGCAAAAAGTGGAGGGAAATGTTGTAACCCATTAAATTAATTGGGAAGAGATTTGTTGAAAGTCCATAAATGTACAGTAAAGCAAGCATACAACTAAAAGTACCTGGCTTTTGCTTGTGCATAATTACCCCAGAGAAGAAAAACAACACCTTTCTTCTCCTGTGAAATTGTCCTGATGACTGCATCAGTAAATTGCTCCCAACCTTTGTTTGCATGGGAATTTGCTTGGCTCTGTTTAACTGAAAAGTAAGTCAAAGGAAACAAATTGTGAAAAAAAGAATAGGTACTATAGGGCTAACTGAAAGTAAAGGATAGAACATACTGGTATCATGGTTTTAATATAGTCTGAGCAATTTTCTTCAAGAAAGAAGATAGATAATGTAGATTGTAAGAAAGCAAAGCTCCAAAACAATGACTAGAAATCAAAATTTGAGATGTTCCTACTTTGTAGTAAAGTTGAAAAAAGCAAATATCAAAATTTGAGATTCCCTCACTGAAAACTCAGGAATATTCATGGATAAAAGATGAGGGAACACCTTTGAAAGTCAATATATAAATTTCAATAGAAACATGAACATACCTGTCAGAACAGCATTCAGCAGTAGAACCCCCTAAAGAATTACATGATCGAATATTAGGCAGTGTTTAACAAGATGAACACTCCCAGCTTTAGACACCATTTAACACAAAGATAACAGAATACAGATGACATTAAGAATAATATGGTAGAACAGCTTTTGGTAACGAGAGAAGCAGATGATATTTTAACTAATTTGATGCTCAGCACTAAGATTTACTATACACTTATGAAACCTAATACGTGAAACCTCACCAATTAAATTGCATAATATGTACATCAAGTTTCCTACCAATATAATATGCAACAGAATAACAAAAGCTTACAAAATTCAAAAGGTAATTGTACAGATGACAAAAAGCACAAAAAAAAACCTAAGAAAGTTTGCCAATACGTGAAACCTCACCAATTAAATTGCATAATATGTACATCAAGTTTCCTACCAATATAATATGCAACAGAATAACAAAAGCTTACAAAATTCAAAAGGTAATTGTACAGATGACAAAAAGCACAAAAAAAAACCTAAGAAAGTTTGCCAAAGAGTCATCGAAGTGAAAATTTTCCAGAACTAAATGCACTTTAAAAAAACATAGGATCTGCATAACTACAAATGTGGAATAAGCTGTACATTACCACCAGATTTAGTAGTACCTGTACAGCCCATCTCTCCAAGTTCCCATGCGAAGGAATTGAACAGCCCAAATCATTCTGAAGCTCCTTATATATATTTACCAGACTCGAAGGGACTTTAACACCTTCAGGCACAGAGAAGGAGAGCCCCATCGCCTGACCAGGTCCGTGATATGGATCCTAGTAGAAGAACCAAAGAAAGTAAAAACTTAACCTTAGCGTAAGCTTTTATGGCAAGCTATCAAAACAAAGTCACTGCTAGGCAACTTACACCCTCTGCTAAATATCCGGATGTTTTTGTCAACAACATCCAATTAGATTGATGACAACTATTAAGATTTCCAACCTTTCAATCATGAAACTCTTATCAGTGAACTCAAATGCACAGGAATTCTTTTAACTATTTAGTGTTTTGTTATCTTATGAAGTAGAGAATCAAAGTTTCTCTTTCTTCAATTCTCTGAGAATGAAGTGTCAAACTTCCTCAAATCAAGCAACAAAAAGTGCTAAATTGTAGTCAACGGTTCAGTTTCAGAAAGTTCCAAATACTTGTATTGCTTCTAAATTTAGGGACGAACATCGACATCAGTGGTTTGTCAGAAACAAGCTAGTAATGAGCAATTCAGACAAGATTCCATGAGTTCAACAGCAAGATTTACAAGAGAAACCCAAACTTATATGGCAAAAATGAAAATCACCTGCCCAATGATAACGACTTTCACTCGATCGAAAGGAGTAGTATTGAGAGCATTAAAGATCAGATGTTGCGGAGGATAAATTGGAAAACCACTCCTTTGAATTTCACTCTCCACAAATTTAAACAGATTTTTCGCATATGGCTTTTGAAATTCCCCTGGTAACTTTCCCAGCCAGGTTTCTTCAACCAACAGCTCCTCCAACTTCACACATCCTACATCCTCACCTATAACATGAAAACTCAAAGTAGCAGACTATTACTTCTCTCGATATCATTGTTTCTACAAAGAAAGATCAAACCTTTACAAACATGAACATCACACAACATTTATTGAATAAAAAAAAAAAGTTGCATAGCAAACAACAAAAGCAAATCAATAAAAAAAAATTCAGGCTAAAAAGGGCCCCAATCAGTAAAGAAGACACATAATGTAATAAACGTATAGATACGTACAAAATGTATTATAAAATGAATTTGCTGACTTCTGTGCAAAATGTATAGATACGTACAGAAGTTCAGTAGATATCCTATCGTTGTAAATGGGGCATGCATCTAAAGCTACTCATAATGCAATAAAATTGACCCAAAAAAAAAAGTTTACCCAATACAAGGAAGATTAACTGAAAGGAATTAAGGAAAAAGCATTTCAGTGATTAAATGTTTTAGAATACAAAAAGGGGAAAACTTTTAAATAAATAAAAAAAAAAAAAAAAAACTTTTGCAACTGACAAAGTATACTACACTGGATAGAGGAACTAAGGGGCACGAATTTGGAATGATAAAGCAAAAAATTAGCTAAATAAGAAGGGAAATAGAGAAATTAAGAAGGTTACATTTGGCAATTTTGTCGGAGCAGAGCTTAAGGTTTCGTCTGGCTCTGGCGAGGGCTTTGTTGAATTCGATCCTGGACTTCTCTTCGGCGGTAAGAATGGAAGGAGGAGTAGAACTTGGTTCGAGTAAACTCGGGTGGGGATTTGACGAAGCTACGTCGTTTTGATCATGCTTACCGCCGTCTATCGGTGAGGACGATGAAGAGCAGAAAGCAGCGAGCTTCGTCGGAGTCGGAGTCGAAGTCGGAGGAGCAGGAGAAGAGACTCGCTTGAGACGCTTGGCAGCGGGTTGTTTGAATAGGTCCATTATCGTCTTTGAGGATGCCGCCATTTCTGTCTTCAGACTCTTCACAGCTGAATTAGGAGTTGAGTAAAATATAGATCTGGTTGTATATTCTGGCGGGAAGAAAGAAAGCCCGGTTAGGCCGAAAAGTTAAAAAGAGGTAAAATGTCGAAATTTGTCCGCGAACAAGGACAATGCAGAGTACGATTTCGTGTTATGGACATCGGTTCATTGAATTGCATCCGAGCTGGAGCAGCTAGAGTAGTTTAAGAATTGTATATATTTAGATTTTGTCAAGCTTAATTGAGGTTATATATAGAAGTAGAAATTTGACCCAAAAAAAAAAAGCTTAATTGAGGTTAAATATGTATATATTGTTTGAGGTCAGTTTATTTAGGCTTTTTTTTTCCCGAACATAATAGATTCTGAATCTTTTAGTAAATCTTAGATTTTTTAGAAGAAATATTTGACTTACACACAATAGAGCCTTAAAACTTTTTTAGTGGTTAACTACTCTAGGAATAACTAGAGTAGTTTGTAAGACTTGCGTCATTTTGAGGCAATTATGACCCACATGATTGATTCTAAAATGATTGATATCATAATTAATTGATTGATATTTTATAAATAATTAATTAGTATCTCCTATTAGATAATGATTGGTGATTGATATCCTGATTAATTGATTGATATTTTATCAATAATTAATTAGTATCTCTCATTTGTTAATGATTGATTGATATCTTTATTAATTGATATCTTATTCAATTAGTTAATCAATCAATTAGTCAGAAAATATTATTTCAGTTATGAATTTTGGCAAGATTTTCTTAATGGAAGGAAATCCTAGAGATTTTTGTATTTGTCAGTAAGGGTCCCTAACCTAGTCTATAAATAGCATGTGGTATTCCATCAATTGTACACTTTTGAGTTAGACATAGGTTAGAAGATCCTTATTTTAAATTCTCCTTCTACTTTCCTTCTTCTACATATTTTGTTTTGTTAGAATAAACAAGGAGTTAAAGACACAAGAAGTGATTAACTTATGCTTGACAACAATGGATAGAGGTAACTGTATTTAGATTTTCGATGCATAGTACATTCATATGTACTTAGTTAAGTTTAACATAGTTGGTTGTCAAGTTAGGTGAATAAAGTTAAAATAATAAATGAGTTTGAATTCGGTGAATAAAGTTAAAGCTCCAAATGTGCCTGAGTTCGAAATCAAGTTTGATACAAATGAACTTTGAGTTTAAACTAGAGTTTTAAAAGTTTGACTTTATTCGATTATACGAGTGTAATCAAATACTTGAATTTGACTTTTTTGAAAAATATATAGGTAGTATTAAATTTCAAACTTGGCGAAAGCATTCGCACAAAATTCCAATGTGGAGACAGTATTGAAAATCAAGAACAGATTGATGAAAAAAAGCGTCACTTTAACTAATTTGAAATCTAACAGGGTACAGCTGTGAGTCCTTTTACAAAAGAAGAAATATTCCCTTCATTTTTCTTCTTTCCCTTCATCATTGAGAAACATGAAGATTTGACTAGACACTTGAAGGATTGAATAGATTTTGAGAAAAAAAATGTCCTATGATCTATCTTTTGACTTGATGATTTCGGAATTTAGCAACACTTGGGGATTCGACAACTCAAAAAATATGAAAATTTACCTAAATTGTGATTGACTCGAGGATCGAAGAACATAAATCCCTGCGTAGAAAGTTCAAGGACTTGGAGATTGACCACGACTTGAAGGATTTGGCTTAGGGTAGAGCACCAAGGATTTGAAGATTTGCTGAACTTCGAGGACTTGGAAAAATTTTGAGGACCTGAAGGATTTGTCTAGAGAAATTTGATGCAGATTTGAGAGACTTGATGCATATTTTCTTGGATTATCTTGCCTGAAGGAGGGAAGCACGCTAGTTATAGGTCTTGTTTGGTAGACAAGTTTTTTGTCAAGTTTGTATGTTACAAGTTTTTTTAAAATTTTAACTATGATAATCTCAAAAAAAATTTCAAAATTTTTAAACTATACATTTTAAAATATTCAAAAATTTACCCACTTAAAAAAAATTTTTAAAAATTTCTATATATAATAAGTTGCAGTAAAATTTTAGACAAACACCCAAAAATCTCACTTGCCAAACGGGCCCGTGGTTTTCTACAGATTATTCGTGACTAAAGATACCCATTGGTAACAACAAAGTTTCGGTTAGCCCATCACGGACCAAAATGTCTAAATCAACCCATTAATATGAAGTCTAGCATTTGTTTTGGGTCATGATTTAACTAAGCCCAATCATTTGTTTCATAAAGAAATGGCCTCTAAGTTGGACTAAATATTTAACTAATTAACCATGAAAACTATATTTATTTATTTTCTTGACTAATTTTTTTTTTCTCAATACGGCAATCAATGTTATAGCTCAGGAAACGTAATTACATCAGGTTGAGCAACTCCTCGTTACATCATTCTTGGCTGCATCTAATAGGCAAGTTGGGAAGGATCCCTTCCAGCATATTTCATTGCAAGAATCAATCGCGAACTTTGCTAACTTTTTTTTTTTTTTCTTTCAGACACAGGGGGTATCCGGGCCTTCGGCCCGACTAGGAGAGGGGAGGCCCTATCCTCTTGGACACGGTAGCCCCAGGCAAGACTCGAAACCTGGTAAGCGTGGCCTGAAGAAGCGCTTGCTACCAGAAGAGCTAACCCAGGGAGGGCACTAACTTGTGACCTACATAAATGTTGTTCCTTTTGATGAAGGGAAAGCAACATTCACTAAACATCATTTTAAATTTCCTTATGTCCTTCTCTTGTGCTTGCAAGTATTTCTCCCATTCATGCACAACTTTGTTGGTAAAATGTCAAAATTTTCTTGACTAATTAAATATCAGAATTTTGATGTCAACAAATGTCTTCATTTCGAAGCTTGGTCGAAAGCTAACTCAACGTTGAAAACAAGTCTAAATGTCCCTGATCCTGAATTTTGCCAAATAAGCAGTCCATTTTTCTTGATAGCTATGAGACTTAATTTGATTTCGTCCAAGACAAATTTCTTTTGAACCAATTTCCAAGCCCATTAACTTGAGCCCACAAAGTGATGGATTACAACCTTTGGTCCACCATGCGGTGCAAAGCGTAAGATTTTGACCCTTGTTGGATAATCAATTCCCACCCCCCCCCCCCTCGCCCCAAACCAACTCACTTCGCGGAGTTAATAAAAATTTGTTATATAATATTATTATAGTTAAATTTTAGCAAATAATCAAGTACTAAAGTATCAATATATCACCAAAATATTATTCACTATAATTTCACAATTGAAACTTATGAAAACAATTGAACAAAAATTATTTGAATACAATCCAACATGATGAAATAAATACAACTAAAGTAGTCAAGGTTTCACTTTTAGCACAAATACAATCACTAATTCATTATTATGCTTGTGCTTTTTTTTTTTGAGAAAAAAATGTCATGGTATTAAGTGTGATTAGGGATTTAGTATAAATATATTAGTAAGTTTAATATAACTAATTAATAATTTCTATTAGTAGACATATATAATTATTAGTACAATTGATAATATCAATTATATTGCATATACTAATATACATTATATAATACGTATAACTAATAATATCATTATCATAAGTTTGTAACTAATTAAATTAAATATTATATATATACACATATATATTTAATTTTTTTAAACAGGTGGCAGGGGAGGCGTACACTTCCCCTCCCCCGGCCCCGTGTCTAAACAGGGGGAAAAAATCCCCTCCCCGCCCCGCCCCATCCCACTCCCCAACCCCCGCCCCATAGCCCCCCGGGAGGAAACTTTTGTTTTGGCACCGCCTAATGTTTTAAACAGTAAATGTGTTTAGATTGCAAATTATTTCACATAATATTTGACTTGTATCATAAATATATTTTTAAATTTACTTTTTTATATTTTTAACTATTATTTTATTTCACATACATCATATTACAAAAAATATTATAGTAATTATTCCAAATAATACTCTATCCAAATACATTCATTGTTTTAAAACCCAGCTTGTGACGCCCCCACTTTTCCTAAGGGCGAACCCGAGGGTATCGGCGGGACGCCTGCCTAGCTCGCTCCAGGACTCAAAACACAAAGCAAATAAAATTATAAAAACCAAAAGAGTACTACTCACAATATATTCAATTCCAAAAGAGTATTTACATCCTCAAAAGGAGTTATCCAAACTACTACATTATCTTATGCTAATAACCAAAATATAAAGTAGACCCAAAGAGGGGTCCTTATACAGGTCACTAAAACAAGAAAAACATCTTAGTTCCCCGGCTATTACAAACCAAGCCTAACTATACTAGTGATAGTGCCAAAAGTTCCCCGCGTCGGCCTCTGTTAAGGAAAACAAAGGGAAAGGGGTAAGCTATATGCTTAGTAAGTAAATAGGGGTAAAAAATAAATTTCACATTAAAACGAACAATTACGTCACAAAGATGTCAAATCAAAATATCAAAGTAACAACACAAGTTAAGGATACAGGTTGGCTCCAAAGCCACGTCATGTGCCATATGTGACCTCCTGTCGACACTCCGTCGACCACCGATAAGGGTCCGTAGAACTCCACTTACTCCCACCGTACACCTTATCACCCACACTGGCCAGTCACCTCACAAAATGGCTCGAGCAAACGAAACAAAATTTAACTTGATTCACAAGCTCGGTTCACAAACTTGGTTCACAGAACCACAAACTTGGTGACCTTAAGACTAGGTTGGACTGGTTTCGACCAAACCCTGGCCGGCTCGAATAGTCCGTCTAGGTCTTGAGATCGGGCCCACAACTTCATCATATTTCACAAATTTCACAAAAGTCACCCCGAGCTACAAGCTCAAGGGGTTCAGCACCAAAATAATTCATATATACACAGCTCATAAAGAAGCACAAGTACAAATTAGGGTTTAGGTCGAGTGTGATTAAGTACACCCTCGCCTAAGTACCCTCTCATCCACACCAAAGCACATAAGCAAGTTATACACAAAAACGGCCTGAATACTTACTCAAATCACAAAACAGTACAAGTGCAAAAATCACTTCGGGTGTAACAGCTAGTTGGCCCCACCGGCTCCGTCTAACTCGCCACCGTCTGTAATAGAAGGTTGTACCATATTATTACACAAACGGCTACTAAAGTGCATAAATCAAGCAAAACGGCAACATTGGCACATGCATGCACAAAAACGGCTTACGGAAGTAGGAAGGGCAACGTGACCGTTTTAGACTCAAAAACTGTTTTGAACGCAATTGAAGCTACAAGTGTCGGATCAAAGTGCATGAGGTACCGTTGCGAAGCTAAGAGGAAGGGCTACAACTTTCGTGAAAACACCTTAACCTAGATCTGAACGAACATAGGTCAAAATTATGGAAAATAGTACCAGAAGTTTACACTCTAGGGTAACGGACAGGGTCTGTTGGCCGGACCATAACTCACAGCTCACAAGTCTAAATCAAGAAATTCCAAAGGCGTTATACAGGTATGTCATAATACTAAAACTTTTGGGTCTGTTTGGATCGGTAGTTTTTGTAAAAACTGTTTTTGTAGTCAAACTACAAAAAGTGGTCAACAGCTTTTCACCAAAAAACTACAGTGCCTACTGTAGCAAGACTACACCGTTTTAGCTCCTGAAGAGTAAAAACAGTTTTTCGGTCATGTGATGCCACAGTGTAAAGTTTCTTATCCTTTCTCTGTTGAGCTGAGCTAAGAACGAAGAAGCCTTTGGACATCAGCTCCTCCTTTCGAATTTCGAAGAGCGACCAACCGACGATTTCTGCAAGCGGGGCAGCCCATCGATTCCACGCCTCAAGCCCGGCAGCTAAGAGTTAATTGGAACGAAGCTTGAGCTACACAAACAACTTTGCGCTTCACCTGAGCTTGCTGCGGGCAGATCTGCAATTGGAGTCACACGCTGTAGATTCTTTTCGTTGAGGTGCCCTTACGCGATTATCACTCGCTCGGCCCTGCTACAGTAGTTAATTCGTGAAGATATTGGCGGTACGCTGCTGCATCCCACAAGAAGTTCGGTGAAGCCTCCTCTTTTTCAAGGAACTTGCAGGTGAGTTCGTTGAGTTTTGGGTTTATTCGTACAGAGTAGGGCTACAGTTGAAATTTTTTATCCAATGTCGCAGTCTAAATTGATGTCTCTTTCTTCGCCTTCAATCTGTTTCCGACGATTGGAAAAAAAATAGTGACTGAACATCAAGTAGTAGATTTAAACTTGTTCAGCGTCTTTCATATTGGTTCTTAACTGTAAATTATTGAAAACATTTCTTCACAACTTCTTTTGATTTGGGATTGCTCATTGCCGACGATCATCTTTGTTATGCACATTCAGTGTTATTGGAATAGGCGCTTGACTTGTTTGCCGCATAATTTTTCATATAATTGACCCTCTTCAGAGATATAAATGTACTCCAATGTATAATTTGTTCCGAACCAAACGGTGGCTGTAGTAGATTCAAAATGCTGGTTGTAGTATATTTGTGTATTTTCACAGTCTTGCTGAGTAATTTGCATGAGTTTGGGGACCTAATTTCTTCCATTTTATGTAAGTACTGCGGCTGCAGCTACTTCATTGTCCTTTTATTGTCTCCTCCTTGGAGCTACATGCCCCCTGTGACGCGGCGTGCTTGGAAGGGTAAGTTAGACTTGTCAGTTGGTCTAATTCTGTTGAAGTTTAGTCAATTAAATGACCTCTAGGATTGTATTTTCTATATATACTTCACAGTCTTGCGAAGGAGTAGGGGATTTAGCAATTGTTGTTCGCTGTCAGCTCAGGGAGAAAACGATTTGCAACTATGCATAACTAATTACTTCAAGGTTAGCCAATTGCATTTAGCCTTCTACTTACAACCACATGTGCGACTGCCTTCTCCATTTTTATATGACAACGAGGACACATTTGTCTGTTTTTTGACTCTTATGCCCAATTTTCTTGTTTATGTATCCTAAAGAGAAATAAGATGAAACCGTCAAAAGGGAAGTACTCAGAACGTAACAGTTTCACATCTGAACATGAATTTGCGTTTGCCGAACATCTACTGCATATGCATAGGAATGGAGAGATATCGTCTCAAAACATCGGGAGCCATGTCATCCCCGAGGTTACTAACATGCTTCTTCAGAGGTTCGGAATTCCATTTCCCAGCAATAGTATTCGGTCGAAGTACTATGCCCTTCAGAGCATCACTAGGCTTTACATTTCATTCAAGAAACGGGGCACCGGTATGGGGTGGGACTCAACGAACTACACCTTCATGATGGATGATGAACGATGGAGCCAACTGGTTCAGGTATAGCTTGCTGGTTTCTTACTTTTAAGCCATTTGGAATTATTAAAAACTGCCCCCTCTTTGGATTTTCTCTTCCCCCTTGGATATAACTATTTCCCTGCTGGATTTACTTGTTGGTTTCTGTATTTAAGCCAATCTGAACTATTGAAAACTGTCCCCCCCCTTGGATTTTCTTTTCCCCCTTTCACTAACTGTCCCCCCGTACTATGCCCTTTACTTGCTGGTTTCTCGTTAGGCCAATTGAAATTATGCAAATCTGTCTCCCCTTTGGATTTTATCTTCACCCTCGCAGTTTAACTGTCCCCCTCCAAGCGCTTAGCCATCTGGTTTCTTACTTTTAAGCCATTCGGAATCGATAAAAACGGTCTCCCTGTTGGATTTTATCTTCCCCCTTGCATTAACTGTTCCCCCCTTGGATTTAATTGCTGGTTTCCTAACTCTAATGCAATCATATGTTTTTCAGAGTTGCATTCATTGTGCTTTTGCTGTCTTCTGCTTTGTTGTAGGTGAACCAGGCATACGCTAGATTCTACAACTGCTCATGCCTACTTTATCACGTGCTCGAAGAAGTTTTCATGAATCGAGGGGCGACTGGGGATTTCAGCGCTGGATATGGAGATTCACCGCCCAACTCGGCCGACAAGCAGCAAATGGAGAGAGCTGCTAGACGCTATTCAGGAAAGGGGGTTGTGGACGTGGATTCCTCCGAGGAAAACGTTCCCTCACAGCCTGTGAGTCGGAAAGGGAAACAAAAAGTTAAGAATAGCAAAGGGAAGCGCAGATCGGGTGACATGTCTTGCGATTCCTTCTCCTCACCATCGTACCCCCAATTCCAGCAGTACGTCCGCGTCCTAGACAACATTGACACACATTTGAGCTGTAAAAAGAGCAAGAGCGAGAGTGCAGAGGTCTCTTCACCTTCGAAGAGTCAAAAGGCTGTTGTAGATGACGATGCGGAGTTAGAAGCTGCAATGGTGCCTCTCTGCGCGCTTGGGCTAGACATAAATGTTCACCTTAAGATGGCCGATCTCCTCCGGTCCAAAGCGGAGCGTATCATTTGGTTCTCCTGCACCACAGACGATGCCCGACTTGCGTTTGTGAGACATCGAGGGCTCCTCCCACCCGCATAGATGCTCATACCATCCGAGTTTTAGTCGTGGCAGCCCACTTGGATTGTCTTTGTGTCCCCGAACATGCAATTCCACTATTTCGCTTTTTATTTTCGTTTGATGTAGTTTGGCCTTGGAAACTTTGACGGCGGTTTTTTCTATTTGTGTACCCCGAATGAGTCTATTTTTTTTCTGAATTTTAATGAATCGATTTAGTGACCTTTTAATTGCTGTGTGTGCTCGTTCGAACAGATTGTTGCAACTTTAGGCTGTGTGTGATAATAGGCTTTGTTACAGTGTCATAAGCAGGGATAAGATGATTTAATCGTTTGGTAACGTTTGGAATTGGCATAGTTATACTTGATTTCAAATGTTCATTAAACAGCTGGCCAATTCTTTGCCTTCGGTCGAACCTAGTGAGAATTTTAGATTGCACTAGTTGTTCTATATCATGTTGCCTAGGTATTCACCATACCTAGGGATTGTATAGGATTTGTGGTACATTTGTAGCCAAGCTTCGCAACTTGTTAACTTGGAAACTGATAGCTAAGCTTCTTGGCCAGGTATAAATTATACCAGACGACTAGAATGTTTTGCGGATTTATTGTTCCATAGGTGTGCAACTTGTTAACTTGGAAACCAGCAAGTATGCTTCTGTTGGAAACTTGTATTTGTGAAACTCCAAACTTCTTATTTTGCTAGGCTTTACATTTATAAAAGTAGGTTCAAATAGCCGGAGCATTGTTATCATAATAGGAACAAGATGCCCCCCAATTCATAAGTTGTTATCTGATTGTTCTATATCAAATTTTTGTGCATATAGCCAGAGCATTGTTGGGTTCTATTTTTAATCCTTTTGATTCCTTTCTTTGCAGGGTATCCCGAATTTTTATTGCACACTTGATACTGATAGCAGTGCGATGGATAATCAGGGACATATTCAGGGCGGGTACTTGGATGACGAGACGGACGATGTTGATTTCGATAACATCCTTTTGGGAGTTGTGCTCCTAGGCTTCATGTTTTTCGACCCACGCTTTAACCGAGTTCCCAGAAGAAGAAGAGTTAGAGATAGTGTGCTCTCGGGGAGGGACTATGTGCTTGAGCTGATAAACGGACATGAGGACAGAATTATTGAAAACATGCGCTTGGATGTTCCCCAATTCTTGATGTTGTGTGATTTGTTGGTTCAGCGTGGTTATTGGCATGCATATCCTTCACATCAGGTGGGGGTTCATGAATCCGTTGCATTAACTCTAATGTGCCTGAGCCATGATGAGCGGCACCGTGTTCTAGCCGAGCGGTTCCAGCATTCCACGGAGACGATAGATCGACATGTTCGTCGTGTGTTACGAGCATTAGTTCGCCTCGGTTGTGATCTCGTTAGGCCAACAGACTTCGATGGGACTCACCCAAGAATTTTGAACAATGCATCACTCATGCCGTGGTTCCGGGTTTGTGTTTTTTAGCATTTTATTTCAACTTTTTCGCAACTCAAATTTCAATTTACAATTTATTGAAATATTGTATGGGGCTTTGTATAGGATTGTGTAGGAGCACTAGACGGGACACACGTCTCCGCTTGGTGCAGCTCAGAGATACGAGAGAGGTTCATAAATCGGCATGGTGACTTATCCCAGAATGTGCTTGCTGCCTGCGATCATGATATGCGCTTTGTATATGTTCAAGTCGGTTGGGAGGGCAGTGCTCATGATGCCCGAATTCTCCAAGATACCTTGCTAGATCCGAATTCGGGTTTTCCTATGCCACCGCCGGGTATGTGATAAACTTTTTATGTTTCAAGATAGGCATTGGCAGATTATGCATAATTATGTGGTAGATATTTTCAAGACCTTACATAAACAAAATCAAGAAGAACCTATTTCTGTATTAGTAATCAAAGCCTTTTAACCATCAACTTGACATCATTGACAGGGAAATATTATGTGGTAGATGCTGCTTATAGAAATATGCCAGGTTTTATGGCACCGTTTAGGGGAGCACAGGGCACACAGCATGAACGGGCAGCTAAACGTCTGTTCAATAGGTGGTGTGCATCGGTTAGAAATATTATTGAGCGCACATTTGGGGTTCTTAAGAAGCGTTTTCCAATACTCAAGGGTCCAATGCAGAATTATCTAATAGCAACACAAAATAATATTGTGCTTGCATGTTGTACTTTGCACAATTTTATGCGTGCATACTCCCCAGCAGATGAGTACTTCAACGAAGAAGCAACCCTCGGAGCCATAGCTGATGCACAGATAGCAGGGGAGCAACAGCAGGCGGGCCAACCCATCGATATGTCGGAGCAGGGCATCTTTAATTGGAACGAAGATCGGCGGGCAATGGCGGCGCACATGTATTGGAATGCGCATAACTAGGGGACACTATGAGGCTTTGGACCGATAGGCCTAGAAATAAAAAAGTTTAATACGCTTTGATTGAAAAACATGTGATTTCCGCTTGATTTCGAATTTGTGTCAGTGTTATCGTGTTATGTCTTTCAGGACTCGATTGTTTATCTTATATATGCTAACTCGTGGTTTGCACTACCTCCATATGTGCACCTCAATGCTAATTGCACCATGTGTTTGTGGATGATATTGTACAAAAATCCCTTAAACAAGCTGGCTCCGTTTGAATCACGCAGTTTTTGGGGGTAATTATTAGAAAAATTTTGCTTTAATCCAATTTTTAGAAATATTTTGAAATATTTTTAACGAATATTTTGAGATATTTAAGAATAGAAGAGTTTTTAAAATATATTTTGAGATATTTTTTAAAATTTTTAAAAAAAAAACAAGTTAAGTTCCTCTTGTTACTCCAAAATTTGTTAATTGGCTGTAGTGTGCTACTTCTCATATTTGGTCATTGAAAATTTTCCCATCTTTATAAAAGGTCACTTTTGCTTTGTTGCTGAAGTTATTGGGCAATTATCTAATTCTTTTATATTCACTTTTAATAAGAAGGTGTTTTTGAAATACTGTTCAATCCAAACGCAGGTATTTTTCAAAAACACAGAGTTTTTCAAAACAAGAATCCAAACGTTACATGAAGTTTTTCAAAAAATGCTACAGTTAAGTTTTTTAAAAACACCTCCAAAAACAGGTGATCCAAACAGAGCCTTTATGTTTTGGCCAAAACCTGAATCAATACCGAGCAGGGTGAAAAACGGGTCCAAAGTTCCTGTCAGAACTGTCCAAATTCAAAGGCAGTTCTGACAACCGTTCTTGTTTTGGTCATAACTAGAGCTACGGAACTCGGATTTGGATGCACTTTATACCATTTTGAAGCTAAGACCAAGATCTACATTTCTTATGAAGGGATCAACACCCAGTTCGCACGTTATCCAGGTGAACCGAGCATGGCCAGAGGCCAAATTTGAAAACGTAACACAATCCAGTGTTCCAAACAGGAGAGATTGTTTTGGCCATAACTCAGGCTACACTGATCTGTTTGACCTGAAATTTTGCAGGCACATCAAGGACTTAAGAAGCTACAACTTTTATGTTTTGAGTAGCTTCCGAATCAGCACACAGCATAAAGAAAAACAGAGCCCATGTTCGGATTTGTGAGCTGCCCTGTTTCCAGTTTTGCCGGTTTTTAAACTTTGCAAACACATGGTCCATTGCTATGAGTCTTATACAAGTTTTCTAACCAATTTCATGCCAAATAATACTACCTATACCAGATTCTAAAAGACCTAGCAATGGTCCGAAATTTCTTCCCCAAATTACCAAATATTACCCACCATCTAGATTCCAATTCCACTAGTTCTTTACTAACTTCAAAACGCTAGCCAAGTACACACCAACCTTTCAAGTTCTAACTAAACCAAACTAATTTCCCTTTTTCATTAGGGTTCCATAACAAACCTGAGTTTATTAAGAGTTTACCATTCAAATGACTTAATTACACCAAAAGTTCCATTATCAAGTCTAATCACCAACCCAATTGACTAAGAGAAGCTTAAACCAAAAAGCCCTAATTTCTCATAGCCTTAACCAAAATTTCAGCAACATTATCACTAAATTAACCCATAAAATTACTCTATAACCACCATATACTCACCATATGAACCATAAGAGAGCACAATTACAACAAAAGCATCACTTTTCATGGTTTCAAAACTTAATCACCAAAAACCAACTTTCAAAGAGGATGATTTACCTTTAATTGAAGCTCTGTAGATGATCAAACCACTACAATCAAGTGCCAAGGTTGTTGTTCTAGGCTCCAAGATAAAGTTTAATGGACAAAAGTTGGTGCACCAAAGGGATTTTTCTTCTCTCTTTTCTCTCCAAATTTTCGGCCCTCTCTCTCTTTTTTTCCTATGTTGTTTTGTGATTTAATCACTTGGTTTCTCTTGTATCTTCTAGATATAAGCTTAGTCATAAGCCTAGTCAAGACATTAGAAGATATTTTCTTAACACCCAATCACATAAAAGTTCCCATTTTGCTCCTTTAACCCTTACACTTCAACTTACCTTTTATTCAACTCTTGCTCTTGAACATTTGAACTCCTTACAATTTACTCCATAGACGTAAACTTTATCTAGTCCAAACTAATTAATCTTACTTAGTTTCTCTACTAATCACCCCACTAACTTAATCATCTATACTTAACCATGTATGTTATGCAATTAAACAACAATCGTTTTGTCATGGGAAATATTAAGGGTTTTTAAACCCAACTTAGGGTTCTAATAAATTATAACACTAGAGGTTTTACTAGTTTAGGATTTTCTAACTTTTAAACTTACCTAACCTATATAAAATGGATCGAATCCTATACTAAACCACACACTAGCATAACTAACTCTAACTACAACTCAAACTTGTGATTAATACAAAAACTAGAGTTTTAATCATAACCCAAATTAGGGTTTTCCAATTAACCCTAAAACCCAAATTTTACCACACAAATAATTAGCATCACATAATATCCAACTTAAGGACTAATCGGGGTCTCACACAGCTCGGACCGTCCGATTGGACTGGAAAAACCGTCAATCAGGTTGTTTTTCGGGCTGGTTCAACCCTCAAAATCGGAAGTGCCATAAAAACATTTTCTTTAATGCGAAACGGAAAAATCGGGCAGTTCAACTAGTGAATCGTCAAACCGGAACGATTTTCCTAGAATCGTTTGGGTCAAGGCCGTTGGAGCCAACCACTTATGCAGATCCTATTTTCTAGGCAACCAGCACACCAATTTTGACTAATAGCTAACAATTTGACCTTTTTTTATTCTCATGAATGTCGGCTGAATAGCATGAAGTTTGGCCCACATTTCCATTTCCATGCAACGTTTTAAACTTTTAATTGTCTTATGTTCGCCAATAATGAGATGAAGTCACAACTCACTTTTCCTTTCTTTTTTCAAAATTTCCTCCAACTTCCTTTACTTAAAAACTTGTGGTCACTAACATATCAAAAATAAAAACATCTTGCAATATTAACATCTTGATCTTAAAAGTATGAAAAAACTTAACGTCAATGATTATCCTATACTCGTAACAAAATGTCTGTGTATATTATCTATATCTTTCAACTTTAAATATTAGTCAATTACTCTTAAAATTTGGTCTATCTATTTAAAATGGCTTTATGTTTTAGTTAAGATGACAAACTTAATAGTGTGATCAAATATTATCATTTACTCAATCGTTGCATTTTATTTTTATTATATGCAATAATTCTTTAAAATATTAATAATTATTAATGACGTATTTATGACATCACAGGTCAATTACGATCAGCCCAACGGTTAAACCAGTGACCCGTGATCCAATTTTTTTTTGGTTCAATGAACAATTTGGGTTTCAAAACCTTGGTTTTAAAAGATTCTAAAGCATTTCAACCACTTACTAAGAACCTTCAACATTTCAAAATGAGTAGGAGTCTTAAAGAATAAGTAAACTACTTAAAAACTATAATAAATTGAGTAATGAGTGAAATATTAAAAATTAAAATTTGAATAATTAATAATACTTGATTACTCTCAATGGGCACTCGAGCATAGTATTTTCAAATTCAAATTCGATTCAATTTACTACTCAAGCATCTTAAGCTTGAGTCGAGCACCAAACTACTGATGAGTAGTTTGACTCACTTGAGACGCTTAAGGGAAATAGAGAAATTAAGAAGGTTACATTTGGCCATTTCGTCGGATCAAAGCTTAAGCTTTTGTCTGGCTTTGGCGAGGGTTTTTTTTAATTCGATTCTGGACTTCTCTTCGAAGATGAGAACTCGATTCGGTGGTGACAACTCGATTTGAGTAAAATTGGGTAGGGATTTGATGAAGCTATGTCATTTTGATCATGCTTACGGCCGATCGGTAAGAACGACGAAGAGCAAAAAGCGGCAAGCTTGGTTGTTGTCGTCGGAGTTAAGTCAGAGGAGGAGGAGAAGAGACTCACTTGAGACGCTGGGTAGCGGGTTGTTTGAATAGGTCCATCATCGTCTTTGAGGATGCCACTATTTCTATTTTCGCAGCTGAGTGAGGAGTTAGGAAAAAGATGTTTGGTTGCATATTGTGGCGGGAAAAGGACCGATGAACCAAGACCTTGGGTTGGGCAAAATTGTACATTAATTCTTTTTAAAAAAATGTATTAGCAATTAAATTAAATAACAGCATAAGCAGTATACTATATAGATAATTGGCAGAGTTGTGAACTTACAAAAATAATAATACAAACACTAAGTGCAATATTTTATTCAATTTTGAAGATAACAATAGAACTGCTACTTCAGTATTAAAAATTTATAATTGTCTTTGACGAGTACTCATGAAATTATAATTCATACAAATCATAAAATATAATTCATGAACTATTTGATTGAATATAAAAAGTTATGTGTAATTAAAATATGTTTTCTTCGTCAAAGATAAAAATGAATCAATACAAAATTTAAAGCTATAAGAATCAAATTTGCAAAATATTATAAAACTAACAGCAATAGCACTAGTATCGTCTCAAAAAAATATGCATAAAAACACAGTGTGAGATTTTACTAACCTGTATGATTGTGAAAGAATTTTGTAGAATGTTATACTTGTCACTCCAGAATTCACTAAATAGTTTGTTAGATAGAGATATTTTGGATTTCATTAATTCATTAAATAGTTTGTGAGATATTTTGAAAGATGTTTCTTTATTTTGACTCAAATTTTGAGCTATTAGATTTACATAGATCATGTCTGTAGACACCAAATTTTGAATAATTTGTATGTGGCATCTACTTCATTTTAAATCGCTTGCATTTAGTTCATTGTTGAGTGTTTTGCATTTTTAGTTGTTATTTTTTTAGTTTTATTCATTTTGCCCTTTTAGTTTGTCTATTCATTTTTATTTTGTCATTTTAGGTTTTTAATCACTTTTAAGTTTTAGATTTTAGTTTTTAGTTTTTAGTTTTTAGTTTTTTTAGTTTTTAAGTTTATAGAGTTTTTAGAAAGAAAAGAAAAATCATTTTAGTCATTTTGTTTTTTTTGCTTTCTTGAAAGAAAAATGAAAATGCAAAATCATAAAAAGGAGAAAAAAGAAATTAAAGAAAAAGAGGAAAAGAAGAAAAATTCAAAAATAGGCTTTAGTTGGATTGGAAAAATGAAAAAAAGAGGAAAAAGGAAAAAAGGAAAAATTGTTCACCAAAATATGTTTATTTCTTTAAATTCAATCTTTGGGCACTTTAGTTATTTTTATTAAGTTATTTTGAGAGAAAGAAAATGATGAAAAGAGAAAAATTAAAAATTAAAAAATGGCCATTTTGTTTAGTGTTTTGTTTAAAATTATTTTTGTTTTGTTATAATTATTATTACCTGGTTTGTGTAATTTTGTTATTATTTATTTTATCATTTCTGTAATTATCAAGTTGTATTAGTTTTCTTGAAAAAAAAAAAAAAAAAAAAAGGGATCGTGGCCTGCAAGCTGCATTTTTGGCAGCTTGCAAAGGGCTAACTTCGTACGTGCCATTGAAGGGCAGGATGAAGGCAGAGGCTGGCCTTCATCCTGACCATTCAGTGGAGGGTTTAAGGGCCTTGGAGTTCCATATAAAAGAAAGAAAAACATCAGCTGCAAGAGAGGGTTTTGGGGGAGAGTAAGAACGGCAAAAAGAAAAACTGAGAGCTGAGAGATTGAGAGTGGGGATAGCGAGAGAAAAACTGAAAGAGAGTGGCGGCGAGAGGTTCTGGAAAAAAGAGAGAGATTGGGATTCAGAAAAGAAACAGGAAGAGCAAGAGAGAAAGGGGTCGTCGAGTGACAACCAAGAAAAGCTAGGGAAACTCAGATGGGAAAGGATTGAAACCGAGACTGGGCAAGTGATTAGCGGCAAGAAGGAAAATATATAGAGCAAGAGTGAAAGGGAAAACTGACCGAAAACAGAGAGAAAATTTGGGAAGGGAAGAAACCCAAGGCAAGGAAGAAGGAGATCGTGATTCTTAGCTGCGTACTGGTTCTACTCGAACGAAACCTCTCTGTTTCATCCATCTGTGGAAGGCACCGTACGGCAAGGTAAAAAAAATTGCAGCTTTCCTTGTTGTTTGTTTGTAAAGGTGCTTCCTTTCTTCGTTTCTTTTGCTTACTTTGGGATGTTTTTTTGTTTTGGTGGAATTAGAAGCTTTCCCTGGCTTGCGATAATACCATCACTAGTTTCATCAGAAACAGAAACCCATTACGTTCGTTTTTTTTTTTTCTTTTTCTTCTGTTCTCGTATGTTCACTCATGTTTTTCTGGTTCATATGTCGCTAGTTCGTGTTTTATTGGTTGTGATTGGCTTTTGATGTTTTCTTGTGAGTATAGCATCTGGCTCTTGTCCCTAGAATCTTCATGTTAGGCAAGACACGGTTGTTAGAGTTCTAGGGTTAAATTTAAAATTGGCTGCAGCAAGTTTTCATACTTTCAGTTTTATTGCAATAGATTTTCTTTTCTTTGGTTGTCAAGTTGCGGCTGGTTTGACCCTTTTGATTTTGTGTGTTGTCTGACTATAATACTGTGAACCCATTGTAATCTTTTACGTCAAAAGAAAAGGATTCCAGTTGTTGTATGAAGTCTTGACTGGATCCCTTCGCTGTTTTGCTGCTGTGTTGTTTGGTTTCTGGGCTCAGGTTCTATCCGAGGGAGTTATCAGGGCTGGGTTTGGTCATCTTTTGCTTGTTTCATTTGGTTTTTTGAAGGGATGATAGGGAAGGTTTGGAGTTGATGTTGGTGTGTTTGTTTAAGGAAAAGTTTGAAAACAGGTTTAAACATTGCTGGAAAAATAATTTCAGATTTGCCGAGTAGAAAATTTTCTTTGGGTCTTGTTTTTTGAGTTTTGTCTTTCCTTTTTTGGACTCTCAGCTATGGTGTTTGTTTAGATAATGATTCCTTCCCTTTTCTTGCTGGTTCGCTTGCCTGAATACTTTTTGAACTGAATAAAGAATGGCATGAATGTGATTGAGGGGAAAGCTGAAGTTTATGGAGGAAGTTGCATCAGTTTTTGTTTTCTTCGAACGGTTGCATGTTGTTCCAGAATTTTGCATGAGTTTTTTCTGAGTTGTCTACCTGTTTGGATGAGAGTGATTGTGTAGTTAGCTACTTAGTTTAAAGCTTTCATAGTTGGGTTCGAGACCTTAACTTAAAAGCAAATTGTGTGGCTGTTTTCTTGTTGAAGTTGCGGTTGCTAATGGTTTTGGTAGGGGATGTTGCAGAAATGTTTCGTAAGTTTTGCAATAGAGTTGGCCTGAACTTTTTTTTAGATGTTTCATGTTTGTTATCCGACTCTTGGAGCTTCAATCTACAAATTTCATGATGAAAAGTGAGGAATTGTGTGATAGTTGTGTTTTGGATTTATTTGAAAGTTGTTTTTTTTTGTAAAATGCTGGTTGCAGAAAGTTTTTGCTGAAAGGCTTGTTGCAGAATGCATTGTTTACGAACGTGCATGAGCTTGCATGAAAATATTCTTCAAAATTGCCTCTTAACCCCCTCAAGTCTCACCTTATGCTATTATGACCCACAAAATTGAGAAAATTAACCAATTGGGTCTCTCTGATTTTTGCAGCAATACATTATGGCCCAATTACATTACAAATTCTTGCAATTAGGTCCTAAAACACTTGCATTTTAACCCCTTAAGTTCCCCCCTTGTCTTGTTATGGTCCAATTAGTTGAGTAATTTAATCAATTGTGTCATTCTAGAATTTTAATTGTTCTTGACATGCTTTGATATGATTTTGGGCAAAACTTTGAGTGAGTTTAGAATGATTTTGTAGATTTTAATAACCTTTATAGACTTATAGCTTTGATTTGAAACTTTAGTGGAATGTTGAATTTTGCCATTCGATTGTAAGATGGGGTTTTTATTCATTTCTTGTGAATTTTATCATTTGATTGGAGGTCTCACTTTAGGTCCTTGCTTTTGTTGCGTTTTAATCACTCAAGTCCCCTTGTTCACCGTGGCCTCAAAATTTGGAAAAATCAAATCCATTTTGCCTTTCTTGAGCTTAATCCTATGTTTGCCTATTTTATGTGACTTTTTGGGATACATTTATTTTGGGTTTTAGATCATAATTGTGGCTTAAATAATTTTAGCTGGTTTGTTATCTTGTTGGGCTTAGATTTATGTTTGGCTAATGATATTTAGTTGGGTTTGTGTAAGAGGGTTTAATTCATTTTTGGGTTTTTGGCTTGGGCTAGAGGGTCATGGTCCATGTGTTTTGGTTGGCTAATTTTTGGGCCAAAATAATACTAGCCCACTCGTTTTTTCCTTGGACTTCCGATTGGGCCAAGTGATCTTGGCCCAAGAAGGGTGACAATGGCCCATTCCCTTTTGTTTTGGGATTTCCGATTGGGCTTGGAAGCTTTGGCCCAAACAAATAAAGGAAATGGCCCAATGGTTTGGTCCATTAAGAAGCCAGAAAACAATTTTGTAAATCAGTCCCTGAATTTCTCCTTAACTGTGCTGTGGCCTTGGATATTTTCAACTTCTTTCAATTGGATCCTTAGTTTAATTGCAAATAGGTCCATGAACTTTATTTTACTTTAATTTTGGTCCCAAAATTTTGTCAATCTTTGCAATCAAGTCCTTTCTTCTTTTGACTTCTTAAATGTGGATTGATGACATGATTTAATTGATTCAAATTCATGCTTATTTTTATCTTTTGTGATTATTTAAGTGGTACCTTGACCTCTTTATTATTTTGGAGGGTAAGTTAGTAATTTCACTACGTTAGGGCGTCGCTTCAAGGGAGGTACACTCTATTCTTCATTTGCACTTCATTTGACCCTACGTGCTCCTACGTGTTATGTGAATATGCATGCCTACTTCGCTTTCCTTACCTCCTTGCATGCATTTACTTGCTTTTACTTTTATTTAAGTTTTATGGGGTATGTGTACACCTCTTGGCTTGTAATAGATAGGGCTCGAAGAGCATTTGGTCCATTTTTCCTTCCCCTTTATGCTTTTATGGGGTATGTGTACACCTCTTGGCTTGTAATAGATAGTGCTCGGAGAGCATCTGGTCCACTTCCCCTTCCCCTTGTTTGTTTTTGTTGCTACATGTTTAATTACTTTATTAGGCTCTTGCATCTAGTCGAGCATGCTAAATGCTATGTGCTATGTGTTTACGAGTATTTTGGCATGTCTACTTGCTTTCATAGCCATGAATGAATGGAATGAATGAATGTACGTTTCCGCTAGTCCAACGCTAGTCGGAATTCATAGAATGGGCTAGTCCAACGCTAGACCCTTAGGGATTTCCCCTCATTAGCATATCATTTGCTTGTTCACCACATATCATGCATTTTTCTTAGTTTTATCACTTGGCATGCTCCTCGAACCCCCTTTCCCTTCATTTTAGGATTTTTGCATATCATGATAGTTGTAGGGTCCATTTGCTTGAGGGTCCCCTTCCGATAAGGGAAACGAGCGAGTGTGGCTACTCGATAGCCTTAGCACGCTAGTTTCGCCTTCTAATCAAAGGGAAAATCAAGTCACGATTTAGGTCTCCCCGTACCCAATATGCATGAATTCCTTAGGCTCATGCATTCTCAATCCACTCCATCATTACACTTTCACTTTTGTCTCATTTGCACACATGCACCTTCATATCCCTTCACTTGCACACGAACACTTTTTTATCTCCACTTGCACACGAACATTTTATCTTCACTCGCACACGAGTACTTTCATCTACATTTGCACACCTTCACTCTTATCTTATCTTTTATCATTTTTCTCACTTCACACAAACTCACACTTTCACATGGCATGCATTCCACTCATTTTTCACGTCATTTAGGTTTAGGTGTGACCTCTCCAAAAGGATCATTATTGGGCTTCACAATTAATGTGCTTGGCACCACTCAACCTTTGAAGAGAAATTTCCCCCAATCCCCCTAGGTCTAGGTTTTTGCATTCATATAGACATATCCAATACGCGATACATACCTTGGGTAGAAAAACTAGGAAAAATTGGTTTGAGTCGCGCAACTAGCCTTGGCTAGGTCAAAGGGGTGCCTTGGATTCTATCCTTGCCTTCCCCTTTGTCAAACGTGACCCCCGAACCTTTTTCTTTGGCTTACGTGGACTAGGAGTCGTTTTAAAAAGGGTTTTACTACTTTGTCTTTAAAAAACACTTTTTGGGTGACTTGGTACACCCCAAATCTATACCAAGTGGCGACTCCGTTTTCATATTTAAAAAACCCTTTTTAAATTTCATTTGGCCAAATCGTCGCTTTCCAAAGTCCCATGGCCTTTTACTTTTCATGTTGCACACGTTCACACCACACTTCGCACACATTCACATTTAATCGAAAAGTGGGGCGCGACAATGTCTACCTAAGTGTCTACCTTCTATTTATTGATATTTTTAATTTAAGTAGAAGTTTAATGTACTCATTTTTTTTCTTGCCACTGGGCCTTTGGCCTGGTGGTCACCACCAAGCAAGCCTTTAAAAGTAAAGTCTTGGTGGTGCGGGAGGTCAAGATTTCGATCCTTACTTTCTATCAAAAAATTACCACAATATGTGACGACCTTAATTGGCTTTCTTCGATGGAGTCTCTACTGTTAGGACTTTAGTATATAGTGATGATTAAATTGCAGAAAATAAACCAACTGTCTGCCAACTTCCCAAGTGTGGGCCCTACTTATTGATATTTGACTAACTAACCTAACTAACTCAACAGACCACAAAACGGTGCCGTTTCACTAATGCTTATTTCCGTCATTAATTCTAACTATTTCTGCTCAATATTTCTAAAACCTTTTGTCCCAACAATCCCTTCCCCTTGTGAGCTGACTTGTCCTCAAGTCTGCAAAAAATCTGGGAACTGTTGCTCAATGAAGGTTTTGTCCTCCTAAGATGCTTCATCAAAGCTGAGATGATTCCACTTGATCAAGAGTTGCACAATAGGCTGTCCATCCCATAAGATTGCTCTCCTTTTGAGGACCATTTTTGGTTTTAAGGGGCACAGATCATGTTCATCCCATTCTGGCAATGTAGTAGACATCTGCTGCAGAGGGCCTACCTTCCTACCTTCTTCTTAAGTAAGGATACATGGAATACTGGATGCACTTTGGCCCTTGCAGGGAGTTTCAATTTGTAAGCTACCTTCCCAATCCTTTCTTCAACCTGAAAAGGCCCAAAATACTTGGCAGAGAGTTTCAAACATTTTCTAACTAACATAGATTGCTGCTTATAAGGCTGCAGTTTTAGAAATACCCAGTCTCCTACTGCAAATTCTCGCTCAGTCCTGTGCTTGTCAGCAAAATGCTTCATCCTGTTCTGAGCTTTGGATAAGTGCTCTCTGATACTGCTGACAATTTTGGTCCTTTCCTGCAACATCCGGGCTGCAGCAGGTATCATTGAATCCAAATAGGGTCCCAATGAAAGAGGAGTTGGCTTATACCCAAACAAGGCTTCAAATGGTAACAGGTATCGAGCCTTGCAATAATAATTACTAAAAAGTCCTAATTACCACCACAATTAATTATAGAACAAATCCAAGTATTGGAGCAGGGACTCTAGGTGTGCAATGGGTTACTTGATTCACCATGTTCCCAAAGAGTTTGCTTAATCCGATATACTAGAATTGTCTATAAAAGTATTAAATTTGCATACAATGGCAAGTATGGTCGATTCCACAGGGAACGGATAGACTGTTGTTTCTTTCCAAGTCAAAAGAACAAGATTGGGGGATATTTAAGGGAATGAAGATGAAAATAAAATAAACAAAATTCAAAGGCTAACTCAACAAGTACAATTTACTAAAAATAGCAATTAATAAAATTCTACCCAAAGGATCAACTTTTCAGGCACGGTCCAATTAAATGATCATCGATACAAAGATATTTCATTCATTCGTCACTAGGTTGGTTATAGCTATCAACAAGCTCTGACAGCCAGTTTTTCCTTACTTTTCGACAGCCAAGGTATGACCTTTGACTGCTTCTCTAACCAGAAAACAACCCTAGGTACGACCGTAAGAATTTAATTATCCAATTGCATTAAAGCTAGAAAAACCCAACCCTAACCAATAAACACCCTAAGAGGATTTATTTAAATTAGATCTTACATTTCCCCAACACAAAGCCAATTATGGTGGTTGTCACTAGTAGTCAATTAAACGAACAATTACGGATTCAATTTAATTAACGTGACGGTAGGATATTAAATTAAATTAAATATCCGACCGTTGATACTCAATTAATAAAATACCCGTGAACAATTAATCCAGGAAACGCACGAATAGTAACGAATTGGAAGAACTAATGAAAATTCGATTAGATCTCACAGATGTTATGGGCACCTTCGCGTCGACCTTTGGGTAGAAGAGAAAACTAGCCGCTCCTCATCGTAATAATCTCGCCTGATTTAATTGAACTCATTCAATTAATTGCCAAAGAATTGGGAAAAGTGAAATAACGAGGATAGAACGAAAGGTCTTGCTTCCTTCTTGTTCGGAATTCTTACAGGAGAAAAGTAAAGGGAAAGTCTCACGAAAGTTGTCAGAAGCAAAAGCAAAAGAAGGAAAATTGTCTACATGGGAGAAAACTAAAAGCTTTCCAACTACTAAGCCCACGTGAATCTGGCTTTTTTAGCCAAATCTCCTGTGCAGTAGCCGTCGACAAGAAGAAGAAAACGTCTCACAGAAAAGCAAAAGCTAATCTATTGATCTCTCGTGAATCTGGCTTTCTTTCCTTATATTTCCCTCGTAGCCGCCGCTAGCAGAAGAGAAAATGTCAGGGCACAAGCCTTTCTCTAGGAGTTTTAATCCCCTGCACCCCCACGGTCCACGAGCCTTTTGATTTCCCAATTGCCCATTTTGCTACCAATCCCGCGGGGCCCGTCTTTTAGGTGTCTCTCTTTAGTTTCTGGCGTGGGCACGTCATGAAATAAAGAGTCTTTTGAAAATTTACCTCAGGAGAGCACTTTTGACACCAACCTCCTACAATTCACACAAATATCAAATATAAGCAAAAACTCAATACTTAGCACAATGAGTAGCCAAAATTATGACCAAATAACAGCGCAAAAGGTGCCCAATAGTTGCTCTATCAAATCCCCCCACACCTTGACAATGTTTGTCCTCAAACATTGCGAAGCTCAGAAATACAACCAAGAAAGCAAAGGTTATGCAGAAATTTACACTAACACAAGCATCCCGTCTTCCTGACAATGTCGCCAAAATTAGAACACACCGGACAGGTGGTAATTCAAAGAAAATGGTTGAATACTAGGAACACTCAAATCAACATCACGGAATGGCATTATCATAGGCTTGCACATTTATCACATCTTCACCACTCAAAGGTGAACTAAATACACTAACCAAAGGGGCTTTAATAGGGTTGTAATGGGGCTTAGGTAGAAGGTGAGATAAGAAGGTAAAGATAGGGTGTAGTGTGTCAAGAGAATGTCCGATATCCACCACATAACCACAATGCTTCACCGGAGAAATTTCACAAGCAATGCATTTCCATTTGCTATACCCACTGTGCAAGTGTTGGAACTCTCTTTATATTTTTTTTTTTTTTTTGGAAGGGCGTCTTGCGAGGCATGGGCACGCCCTATAAGCCAGGGTCTTCTGTTCACCAGCTTATTGACAAATTTTCCCCCTTTTTCTTTTTTCTTTTTTTTCCTTTCTTTTTTTTTATTTTTCTTTCGATCGAAGATGCACAGAACTAGCACCATACAGCTTCTATTCTAACAACACTTGCGACCCTAGATTTATTTGCCTTGCACAAACAATAAAATTCAGACATCTCTTAACGACACAGGGTTAAACAAGTAAGTCTAAAAAGGTCCTGAGTTATCAAATACGGCTAACAAACAAAGGAGAAGGATAAAAGCTCAAATTGGTTCACTATTAGGAGACAAGACGAATGCATGATTTGTAGAAAACTAAAGAAAGTTAGATCCTAAATGCCCTTATCATTTCAGATGCATCCAGTTCAACAAAATGTGGTCTCGACATGTATAAAATAGCAAGTTCTAGAATGCTAATACCATGTGTGATACCCACTCAACAACACAAATGAAACAAACAAGAATAATGTGCTCGTGCATGGCTCAAAAGCTCCCAAAAGTTTCAAGAATGGGTCAAGTCCAGCATATTCAACATTCAACGATATTGCCAAGGAATACCAAAATGCATAGCTAGCATATATGACCACATATCCGTGCACCTTGATTGTGCCATCCATCAATTCTCATTTTGTTTTTTTATAATCCACAATAGGATTAGGTTTCGTTTGAAATTGCTACCATGTTGACAGCATGCATATCCATATTAATCCTAACCTCAAATTGTTTTTTTCTTTTAATGCATTTTAAGTCTAATGTAAATGATTTGTTGTCCATTACTCGTGTCTATATATATACACACCACATAGTGAAATTTTGGTTTTGGGAAATGCATGTTGTATTGTTTGTATGCTATAGGATATGAGTACACGTATTTGAATAAGGGCTAAAATATTTATATGCATGAGAAATACTAATCATACCATACAAAAAAAAACTAATGTTCAATGCAAATACTACATGTATACAATTTTAAAATATTTTTATAACCACAAAAGATGACAAAAAAGTATGCAAAGAAATTATAAAAAAAATTGTGGAAGTAAATTTGTAAAATGGTAGTTACTAAAGACATCTAATTTGTCATAAGGTTTTGTGTAAATATGACAAGTGGAAAATCATTAAAGAAAAAAAAAAAAGAAAAACACTAGAAGGGAAACTGTGGGGAATTATGGAACTTATGTTAGAATATGGGTACTTATCTAATGACACGAATTTTGTCACGATTAGGGGTGTGCATCGAATTCGAATTCGGCAATTCGGAAGTTTGAATTCGGAATTTTTCGAAATTTTGGTACCTGATAATTCGACCGAATTCGATTTCGAATTCACCAATTCCGAATTCGAATTCATACCGAATTCAATTCGGAATTCGGTAAATTCCGATTTCACCGATTTCACCGAATTCGGAAAAATTTATATATTATTATATAATATAAAATTTATAATATTATAAAATTTTATATTATATTATATTATATTATATAAATTTTATAAATTTTATATAATATTATATAGTATAAATTTTATATTACATGTATAAAAAATATATTTATATATTAAAAACGAATTTGAAATCGAAATCGGAATTCGAATTCCGATTTCGAATTGTGAATTCGAAATCGGAAATTCCGATTTGAAAAACTCCATTACCGAATTCGAACCAAATTCGAAATATATGAATTCGGAAAATCCGAATTCGATTCCGATTTCCGATTTACCGATTTCGAAAATTCCGAATTCAATTCGAATTCGGTCGGTAAATCGAAATTTTTCGATTTTGCACACCCCTAGTCACGATGGCATTTCGTGTAAATACAAAAGGTGTCAAGCGGTGGAGAATTATAGATGACGTGTATTTTTCACTCCAATGTTGAGATAATCATTTAACTTAAGAATGGAGCCATCATTTTAGTAAGCAAGGGTATAAAAGAATGTTTAAAAGATGGCAAAAGTGTTTTAATACAACATATCATTGTAGAGATTTGTGAGTATGACGAGTCTTGTCCAAAAAAACATAGAGGGAAATATAGGCAAAATCCTTTAATACAAGATTTTATTAAGAATAGAGTGAAAAACAGTTGCAAATTAATTCAAGGAAAGCACTTGAACATAACTATTAATGAAAATTTTTCCATTTATATCAAATCCTAAGAGCATATAAAAACAAAGAATCATGTGATAGGAGAACACACTTTATTGTTAGTATCTCATATCCCAAGCTCCAATTTCAGTGCCCAAAGCATTCCCAAGGCAAAATAATCTAGGCCAAAACCACCAAGAGCAACCCAAACTGCATTGGTTCCTAGAAATGGAATCTAAGTTCTATCTCCACTACAGATGGTTCCAAATCCAAAAAACAAAAAAAAGGAAAAAAAGACGGAAAAACCCGAATGCATCTTAATATCCTATTGTGTAGCAGACATAATAACATTCCCCTTATTCATCCCTTTTCCAGCCTTTTCTCTAATATCTGCAAACCATAACAAGCAGTAGAAAAATGGGAGGGGCTAGTAGTAATAATAACAAGGAAAGAGTGGAGTTTGGAAATAGACACCACTGGTATTGGTGTTGGTCTGCATTGTGGTGGAGTTGGTGGAAGTCGAATGCAGTTCTATATATATCCATCCTATGTCATATGAATCATCCAGTTTAAGTGAAAGAAGTTATAGTCATTTTATTACACCAATGGAGGTCTGTATAATTTTCTACATTTTAAGGGAAGCTGAGTGAAATTGTTTCAGTACAGGTTTTCAACTAAAAACTGCACGTTTTAGTTCTTCATTCATGGTGTTTACTGCATTGTTTTTTCTTGAAGTTGAACTATTCTTTTTAACTATATCAATAGGACAGAATGTTAGTATATTTGTTTAGTCCTAAACCTTAGGAACAACTATGGTCATCCTCCCAAAAGTTGGGGACAAAAACTGTAATTAGTCCTTCAAATTTAATATCCTTGCTTTGCCTCCCATCCATATCTATACTATGTACTATTCATCAGTTCATATGTTCTAGAACGTTTTCAATAATCTGACATGTATCATTTTTCAAGATTTTGGAATTATTTATTCTTTAGTAAGTTTGATTAATGTTAATTTAATGCTTTTCGATTAGTTTAGTTCAAATGTTTAAATTCAACATGAAATTTTTTTTAAAATGCCTGCATAATAAAATTTTTTACCTTAACGTTTTCTATTGGTCAATAAATCTTAGTAAAACTAACTTATCAATAAGCCTCTCTAAGTAAAATTTTCTACTTTAATGTTGACAAATAGCATATATTGTCATTTACGAAATATCTTTGTACATAGGATATTATAAATTTAAAAGTAGTTTAACAAACTAATAAGTATCAATGCGTAACCACTTTATACAGATGAAAGTGGTATTTTGTTTCCCACAGCCATGTATACAAATAAAGAATTTTTTTGATTGTCTTATTATAAAAGGTTGAACAATGATACAAGACTTTTAAATTATACAAAAATATTCAGTTTCACTATTGCAAAAATATTGTCTACATCTTGTCTTTCATGTAAAATCAATATCTTTTTAGATTAATTCCAACTCTACAAAGATTAATTAGTGGGAAAAGTGCTTACACATTTTAAACATTAGTATTTGCATATTTGTTTCAAAATCTCTAACTACATCTCCTTAAAATTACATTTCCTTACAAGGATTTTAGATGATTTTTTATTATACTATTTACATAATTTTTTCTAAAGTTTTAAATTGATTTTGGGCATTTTTTATTCCCTTACATTGCACAGGACATAAAGTTAATTATTCACTAGTCAAGAACTTCTAGAAGCTTTCCTTGCAAATTTGCTATAAGTTAAAATTTTTAGATTTCTCTAAAAATATAGTATATACTATATCACTTATTTCTTTAAATTACAAAAATTTTACAACATCCACTGTGGTCTCAAAGTTCAAAGAATTCTATTGAATTAGTACCACTTTAAAATTCAAAAAACAAGTAAAAGTCTATTCAAAATTTTTTATCCCAAATATTATGCTGACCACACCAAGCCTTTATCTTTACAAATTATACAAACTTCTACCAAATTCTACCAGATTTTTGACAACTTCCAAATTTAGCAAATTAACAAATAATGTTCATTAAATTACATATAGTTAAAAAGATTTTGCATAGTATTGTATAATTATAACATTGTTAAATATTTTATTTTAAAATTTGAATTATTTTTATCAATTTGTAGTACTCGTGCATAGCATGGGATATAAAGCTAGTTAGGTCCTATATTTTAGTTTTGCTTTTCATTTCTTCATTTTTTTGTTTGTTGACTAACAACCACACGATCGTCACATGGCAGATTAAGAATGCGTTAAAACCCATCAATTTTCCTAGTTTGGTTGAAAATCAAAGTACTAGGTCCTATATTTATTTTGTCCAAAAATTTCGGAACCACTATGGCCCTTCCGCCAAATGTTGAGAACAAAATTGCAATTCTCCCTTGAAATTTGTTACCCTATAAAGAATAATACACCAGCGTTGCCTCACAATATTGCACAACGTTAGGCTACAACATTCTACAATGTATCGGTCCGACCGTGACAAATGCTTTAGCAGCAAAAGTTGGCAAAAAAAAAAAAGAAAAAAGGGAAAACATCTTGGGAAATAGATTTTTAACATAACGGAGAAAAATGAAAACTAGGAGGTGTATAATGCAAGATTAATTTGAAGCTACATCTTCTGTTATAACATTTCATGTTACACTTCTGTTATACTAGCTATCTAAATGACACGTGTACCATGTAACAATAAATAATAATTCAAGTTTTAAAATATCTCTTTTCATACACTTATCACTTCCAATTGTGGTGAAACAAAAGTGTTACATTTTTTTTTTTTGTCAGCAAGATACATTTGTATAACCTACTCTATCCTAATCTAGGGGGAGGGGAGCCTAAGGAGGCTGTGGTAGGGGCTAGTGGGTATACAGACCCAACTAGACCAAGGAAGTGCTATGACACAACCCTTAGATTTTTTTCGCTGCTGGTGAGGTTTGAACTCACACCAACAACCCAAAGAAGGAATTAAGCCATTGGCCCAGTGGTTTGAAACAAAAGTGTTACATGAAAAAATGTAACCAAAGAACCCAAGTCAAAAGCAGTGGATAGTAGATAACACTCGAATCCATTTTAATGCTATTCCTCGAAAGCATGGGCTTAGAAGGTTTTGTCGCCCAATTCTTTGCAAGTCCTTTCATGCTTGTCCAAAAGCATTGATTATATATATATATATATATAATCGAGTCGGCTTGTGAACTAATAAGTAAAGTATTTTTGAATTCGAGATCAATGTTGATCGAACTTGAGTCAAGTTTGGACTCGAGCTTCTCGCAAGCGGCTCAATTCATTTGCAGTCCTACATCTAACATCTGATTCGATTCAAACTTATTTATATGTAAAAAGGTTATACCACTATGCCTCTTGGAACTAGGGTTAACTACAATTTGCCCTCTTGAAATTAAGCAATATGCATAATGCCCTTGTTGAAGACCCATTAAATTTTAACATATAACACAGTAAACCAAAAAATAAAAAGTGAATTAATGACAAAATGGTCCATTTTCTTGCAATGTACAGGCAAAAAAAATTGCCTCTCAAGTGCTTGATGGCGAATAGAGATAATGAAAATGGAAAATGAATTGATTCAATAAGAGAAAGCAACGAAAATCTAGGACGTAACAACACCTACAAAATTTTTCACACTCTTAAAACCACAAAAGGCTGCTATTTTAAATTGTCCTTGAGGTACACAGTGTTGCCTTTTTTTCTTTTTCTTTTTTTTTTTTTCCATTCTCCGCATTTTCTATTGAGCTGCTCGTGTTGTGATAAATGTTGTAATGCTTCTCAACTTGCTGGAGATCTTTTGGTAATAGCAGAGTCTCCATTGTAAGTTTTTTTTTCCCCTTTTTTTCACAGACTTTTCGCTACTTTAAGGGAGTCAAAGAAATTGCCCATTGCAGCCGTTTGTTACAAATAATTTTGAGGGCATAAGTAAAATAGAATTTTTTTCACATAGTTTTAGGCTATTGAAAAATGCAGTTACCTTTGAATTCAATGGGATGCAATTTATATATTGTTTTAATTCAGGGGGCAAAGTGTTATCAATCCTACACAATAGAGTTGCTTGGATTTTTTTTTTAATAAATCTTACATATAATAACAATATATATAGTGTTATGATTAGATACATGATATGTATACAAAATTTGAATTTCAAACTGTTGGCCACCACCATAGCCTTTAAAGTTTGGTGGGGTGGGAGGTCTAGGGTTTAAACCTTACCTCCCACTAGTTGCCACTATATATGGCTGCCACGTTAAATGATTTAAATTCATACGGGTACATAGTGCACCCATTTGACCCAATGATGATTCAATTTCCGTGGATTCCCTTCTAATGTGTAGAAGATTCGACCCTTTCTTTTTTCCGATAAACAAATTTAGGGGACTATTATACAAGTAGCTAGACCTTAGGTACCACTTGCAACAAGGGTTGAACTCCATACCATAAATATCTCATGTAGCAACAGTGGAATTTCATGCCATAAAATATCTTATTGACACCCAACGGCCATCATGCCTTTGCGGATAAGGCTAATCCTTGAGGCAAGGAAAAGAAGAGGAGAGAAACAAATTGCATTCCACTCAGCAAAATGAACACTATTCCTAATCAACATTTTGCACAAGCCAATTCCATCCTCTTGTCTCCTCGGGCCAGCTCCAAGACTAGAGCTTCTCGAAGGAGAAATGATTTCTCACTGGTAATATATTATCTTCTTCATTTGTTACGATCAAATTCAATGTTCATTTCTTTAGCACTTCCTCTTTCCAAGGCAATACTGCATTTGCTGCATGGATTTCTTCATCCTCCAATCTTGATATATATTTCATTTGTTGTGGTATGTTATTACAATCTACATGGTTATTTTTGAAGAACGTGTTAGAAACTTTCTGTAAACATGTTTTCGAAGAATGGCTCTTTTATCAAGTTCTGTAAATAGAATTACAGAAGTGCTGAATAGTGGAGGTCCCTGCAGGTTTTACAGATTTTGGCTTCAGTTCCCCCACTTTCTCCCTCTCCACTTCTTAAATCCCACCTAAAAGAACCCAAAAAAAAAGAGTACAAATTAAGTTGTATTTGCTTGTTGGCTGCACTAATGTCGTTTTGTTTTCTTTTTTCCTGATATACAAATACTAAAAGACAACGAATAGAAGTCAAAAGGCTCCACGGGGATTGATCAAGATATCAACAGCAGATGGGAGATGGCAAAAAAATTGGAATCTAGACTACAATTTGTCACTCCAAGAGCTTCAACTTCAGGATTTAGCTGAAGATGGGCATAAAGAAAATGAGGTTTCCATCAGCCTTTGCATTCACAAGGTCCTTCACTCCTTCAATGATTCTCTTAATGTAAACCATTCCTTATTTTGCCTATGTAGACATACATGTGATATCTTGGTTTTTTTTCTGAGAATACAACTATTTTTGCTGAAAAATTAGTATTTACTATTGATTGGTAAATGACCTATGACTAGACTTTAAATTATGCAAAGAAATTTAGTAAGTGACATTGAAGATTTGGAGACACAGGGAGTAACTAATATCGAGTAATGCATAATTGAGAAGGTGATAGTAAAATCCTCAAAGAAGCAAATAATTAACGAGCCTGAAAGCTCGAGTACTTTCAAGTACTCCAGCTCATTTAGGCTCGGCCTGGTTCTCAAACCTGTGTGAGTCGAGTTCGAGTTTGAGTTCTGCCAATATGATTTTTGAGTCAAGTTCAAATTTGACATTTATTACTTGTTCGAATTCAACCTCAAGTTCGAGTAGTTAGCTATAATTCGAGCTCAAATGCGAGTATAAAGCTATTCAAATTTGATTGGACTCGAATACACCCTTTTTGTTATGGACAAGAAATTAATTCAAAACAAAATAAATTATCTCAAGAATGATATTGAAACAATGAATCACATAGCATTTTTGGATTCACATCATTCAAAATTCATTCTCGAGTCTCCGTTACAAGGTTAAATAAATTAACTAATTTTGTGGTTATTCATCATGAAAATTAAGTAAAAGTCATCACTAGCTTGATCTAAATATTCAAGAACTATAGGAAAAACTGCAGCATCATTTTTTTTCTTACGTTTTGTAATTTTTCTTATAACTGGCAACAATTAATTTGAAGAGTTAAAACTTTTGACATTTCACATCTTTTAAGCCTCTATTATTAACCATTTGACAGGGCTAATAAGTTATGATTAATTCTTGAAAGGAAATCTTGCTCTTTAGCCTTGTGCAAATTGTAGGTAGTAAAAGGTTTGTCTGGATAAAGATTTTATGAATGTTAATATGCTGCTAAATTTAAATATTGGTCAATGAATATGTAAAACCAAAAACGAAAAACAAAAAAAAAAGAGAGAAACAGAAAGGGAAGAAAAATCCTAGACAAGAAGAAAAATAAAAAAATAAAAATAAAAACAATAAAAAGCCAGGAAGAAGAAAAGAAAAAGGAGGAAAACACAAAGAAAACGGTGAAAATCCAGAAAGAAAGGTCAAGAAATACCCCAAAATCTGTTTCAAAATGAAAACCAAGGAAAAGAAAAGGAGCTCAATAGGGCCAAAGCTAAACCTGTTTCATTGACAAATCTGTTGGGGACATGGCCGCCCTATGATTGGCCAGCCTTTCTCCATATCATCTATAGGCACATTTCTCTTCTCCTAGTTGAAGTCATACAACTCAATAATCAGTTCCAGCCAAAACCAGAAAGGAAACATCCCTGAAACAGGAAATGCCAGCAACTACCTGCCAAGTCTACTTGTTCCATTGATTAACATCATATACTGGATGTTGATTTCCAAATAATGCATCATATGGCCACAACAAACAAAAGTGCAAGTACTGGGGATTACATCATATACAGAAATACAAACAAGCTTGATTACTCAATAATTTGGGTCATCGTATGGCGGAAGAGTTACTAAGCAATTTGACAGCAAATGATCGATTAACTGCACTTCTGTGTCATCACCTATATAGTGACATGAAAAATGTAGTTCAAAAGTTAGTAATTGATAGCAACGAAGAACAAAACACATCCAGAACACCATGAAGAAAAGAACAAAGAAATACCGAAGATATATTCGGGCACATTATACATGAATAAGACATACTCATGCAGCCATCGTTGCACAGAAGCTTCCTGCACGGGATTTGAACAGAAACCATGTTCAGTAATGGGCAACTACATGATGGAGAGAGCGTACTTGATTAACATATGTTGCTGAAATCATTCTATTGATCATAGATCATAGAAATTTTAAAAGCGCCAAATCAGTTTCCAAGCCAGAATTATTTTTGAGCGTGGGAATAAATAAGTAGCATTTGCATAAGATAGCAAGTACTAGTAGTATACATATTTTTTGCCAGAAATCAGTGGGGTTACAGATAAATGTTTGAAAAATGCATAGCTACAACGTACACTTGTTTTTGGCCAGAAGGGGAATGCATGCCCCCACAGGGAATAGTGTAGATCCGCCCTTGGTTCCATTGCACCTGAGAATGCTGATGACAGTTTGATCCCATCATAACAGAGTTCAACCTGAAAAATAACAAAGTTTGAAAAACATAAAGCATGAAATTTAGGTATTCATTTTCCCAAAAACCAATTGCACGAAGACAACATGCTAAAGTAAATGCAATACAAGAAAAAAGTGATCTTTCAGGGGAATTTCCAGCAGGATAATTGGAGACAGAAAAGAAGACCACATTACCATGAAATATTTCCTTGGGACAGACAACATGCTAAAATAAATTGGATAAGTACTAAAGAAGGTACATGATTCTTCGGGCACTTTTTCAGCAGGAGAAATGCAGAGCATGAAAAGAGGATGGATTACCATGAAATATTTCATTAGGACATTAAACGACAATTGTCTGAAGCCTTAATAGTCTTCTTCAAGTCAAGTTCACTAGAGAAAGGAAGATCCTTGCTCAACCATAAAGGAGCTTTATCCGTCTCCATTTCTTTGATCATTATTGTTTTTCACTGAGATGATATAAAACTTTGGCAGCACTTTGAAAAAACTTCTGGGAAAGTACTCCTAAATTTCAAATGAAAACTAATGGCAGTGAGGTGAAATGCACCCGCGTTCAACAAACTGCAGCATAAGCTTATCTGCCTCATCTGTTTTTCCTTCTAACAACAATCTCTTGCTCACTTTCTCACATAACTTGAGATCAGGTATAAGATTCCGCTTGAACATTTGGCAAGCCACTTTATAAGATGACAAAGAATCCCCTTTCTTCAAGTAACTCTCCAGAAGGATGTTGCAAGTACGGGCATCAATATTTGAAGCAGTCCTTAGGATATTCCCCAAGAGCTTATAAGCCTGATCAAGGTTTCCAAAGCTACAAAGTTTTTCAATAACTTGATTATACACTGTTTTGCACTTCTGCCTTTTTAGCATTTTCTCTAATAACTTCAACAATTCATCCACCCTACCATGCTGGCAGAACCTGTGGATGATTGCACGGTATGTTACTGGAGTAGGAAGCAGGCCCCTATGAAGCATTTTCTTTGCAAGTTCAATTGCCTCATCTATCCTACCATTCCTTCCCAGTGCGTCAATTAAAGTAGTGTAAGTTATTGCATCTGGGTGTTTGTTATTCAGGTACATGTCATCAAGGACTGAGAGAGCAGCATCCAAATCATCCTTCTGACAGAATCCATGAATTACAGTAGAAAAATTTACCACATTAACAGCACATCCTTTGTGGAGACAGTCCTCCATGAATTTCTTGGCTTCATTGGTTTTGCCTGCTTGGAAAAGAGACTGAATCAGCATATTAATTTCGACTGGATTTGGCAAAAAGCCCTTTCTTATCATTTCCCCAACCACATCACAGGCCTCCAACAACTTCCCTTCCCTGCGGAACCCATGCATCAGGACACCATATGTAACTGCATTGGGTGTCCACCATTCCTCCTCACTCATGTTCATCATCTCTTTGGCTTCTGATGACTTTCCATTTTTGCAAAGCCCATGTAACAATGCTGTGTATGATACTGTATTCGGCTTAAAACCATGTCTATGCATCTGTTGGAGCAACTTTTTGGCTTGGTCAATCTCTCCTACTTGACAAAATCCATTCACAACAGCAGTGTAAGTCACCACATCAGGGTCGCACCCCTTTGCAAACATTTCATTTAGAAGTTCTTTTGCCTTATCCATCCTCCCATCTTGGGAGAAAGAATTAATAACTGCACTATATCCAAATTTATCAATATGGAATCCTTTTTCTTCTGCTTCCCTGAGAAATTTCAATGCATCATCTGCATGTCCATGCTTGGAAAGCATATAAATAAGGGTCCTATAAGTTACTTGATCTGGAACCAATTTGCTATCCTTCCACATCTTCTCCATCAAACCCTTTACTTCATCAACCCTCTTCTCCTTGCATAGATGTGCCATTACAGTACAGTAACTAACTTTATCAGGGGAACAACCTTGAGACGGCATTTCAGCAATCAGCTGTAATGCTTGTGCAAGACGATGCATATCACAGTAACCCTTAATTAAACAATTATATGTAACAACATTTGGTGTAATCCCAACAACTTGCATTCTTTTCAAAAATATCAAAGCCTTTTCCATTTTCTTCCCCTTCACCAGAACATAAATTGCAGTGTTACAGATAGACAAATCAGGTTCAATCCCTGCTTTCTGCATCACATTCAATATCTGCATTGCTTTCCTCAAATGTCCTGCTCGACTGAATGAAACCATAACATAGCCAAATGCCTCTGTCCGCCTCTCAATCTTCCTCTTCCTCATAAGACTCAGAATCCTCTTAGCCCCCTGACACAACTTGGTCTTACTAAGAACTTCCAGCATTCCATAATAAACAATCGGGTGATGCCGATATCGCCATTGCCTATCAGCCCAGTAGAAGAACTGCAAAGCAGCACGTTCATCAGACTGACACTTTAGTACAGCGCAAACTTGCAGTGGCTTCAAACTTCTCAACAACGTCCTCAACTGCCTCTCTAACCTCGGACCCCATTCTGACCTACGTTCAATTAACCTACATACTTCTTTCACTAGAGGGTGTCTTAATTCATCTTCCACATCATCCATAACTCTCCTCGAAACATCTTCCTTCTGACTTCTATTTCCAGTATACGAATCCAAAATCCGAAAATTATCCACCCCATCACCATCAACATCATTTTCCGCGTCCTCGTCCGAACCCTCAACCTCAAACTCATCAAATCGACAACTTCTTTCTCCATTCTCCTCTGCATTTAAGCTACTCTTCCCGAACCCACAACCCTCTTTCCAGCCCATTTCTTGAACTCTAGAATACCCATTTCTAGTACCATGACTATCACCTTCTCTGACATATTTCCCAGAATCTTTCTCAGGGTTCAAATGTAGATCAAGATTAGTGTTTTCTGATGAATAAAATGCAGCAACTCCACAATTTCCAAAAGGGCTTCTGGAAACAAAATCTCTGCCATTACAACTTGGTCTATTACAAAAAATTACACCATAACTACTATGATATTCTCGCAAACGAAACTTCAAATTTCTACAGAAATTGAAGCGCATTTTCTTTCAACAAACTCGAGCTCAATGGACCATACCTATATGAGAATAAAACTGAAATTTTGGGTACTTACTTCCTGATAAAACACAGTCGAGTTGAATTGGAGAGAACTGGATACGCCAGAGAGCTTCGATTTGCTGCAGGAGTCCTTTTCCAATTGACAATATATTGTCCTTATTTATCCCTTTTTTTTATAATGATTTTGACAATAATTATTGTCGCTAATTAGCCGTTTGGCTAGCACGGGATTGCCTAACTAGAATTGGAATCGGAATTGTAAGCCCGGATTTGGAATGGTTCCTTGGCTCTGTTTGGTTGGACTTTGGATATGACTTGAAAGGCATTTTTGCAATATCATCTATACAAGCTTTTCAACCACTTTTTAATTTTTTTAGAATGACCATTTTATCTCATATATATCAAATTTGAAAAAAAAAAGGACAGAATAATATATTGCTATATCAATTTGTTAAATTAATAACTTTTTTATTTTAAAAAAGAAGTCACAATTACGTGTGTTCCATTTTTTGACAATTATTAAATAGGTAATAAGAATGTTGTTGATAATAATAGACTTTTTTTTTTATGCATTTTCAGTACACTTCACTAATATCTTCTAACATTACTATCACTCTATTTTCCCTTTGTTATAGGTGTTTGTATTTGTTAAGATTAACTTGAGTAGATTTCACAGAGTACTTTTGAATAAAACAATAAGTCTATCCTATATGCTTTCTCTCCACTCAGTGTCCAACAAATATATATTTTACATATTTAAATTTTTGTTTTAGCCATACAAATTGCCATAACCCATACTCATGTGAAAAATTAAACTAGAAACTCCAATGTTATTGGTAGGGTTGATTTTTCGTGCTTGATGAGTGATTATTATTTGGTTTTAGATGTTGTACACTTGTACTTACTAATTGTATCAACTCGATAATAGCTTGTAGCAACAAAGGTTAGAGGATGTAAAATTATAGTCTCCAAGTATATGTAGATGAGGATTCGAAAATCATTTCAAGTAGTAGAAAAAAGAACTAATTCTATAATGATTAAATATTTAGTCTTCATTTGCTCTGAAAAAAAAAATATAAAACTGCACCAAAAATTTTTACGTTTTCTGTGAACTCATTTTTCAATCACTTTTTTACCTCACATACACAAATTGATACAGTATATTTTTCTATAAAAATTCCAAAAGATAGCAATCCAGACTGAAGCAAACACATTTATTTTTGGTATTTAATTTGCTTGATTAAACATTCGTCTTCATTTGCTCAAAAAAAATAAAATTTAGTAACAAATGCACTTATTTTTGGTATTTATTTCCTTGAATTTTTAACAAAAGCAACTACGTTTTGCAATCTACATTTCACAAAAATCAGAACAAGTGTTTCACTTCATTTTTAGTACTATAAGACCAAAAATTCAGAAACATAAACATTATCAAACAGCCCCTTACTTGGTTCAAGTCATAAAGCAGGTAAATGAGGAATCATTATTGATTCTGTAGAATAAAAAATAAAAAGAAAATACAAAAAAAAAAAAAAAAAACAGCCCTTCATTCCCCCTCTATTATGCTTTTTTTTCCCCCCTTTTGTAAATATTTTCTCTCAAGTCCTAGGTTGTGTCTTTATTTATACATATAAAGTATAATTCAAGAGGCATGATCTACCACTAATAACTTGCATAGATAACATTGCTAGAGAGATTAAGTAATTTTTGTGGATGAAACATTCACTGTCAAGTATGATCTTGGTAAAATTGCAATTCTTGCATTTGAGATAAATCAATGTACATATTTTTTCATTCAAATGGCAAGGTAAGAAGGGCAGCAGCTAGATGTTGTTCTACAGGCAGTCATATCATATGTACAACAGAAATTTTCAAAAAGATGAAAGAAGTATAAGCTATAATAGGGAAAAAAACATAGAAGTTTATTTCCATAATTGCCGCCAAAAGAACATCTCTCTTCCTCAAGTCAATGATCTTAGAAATGAATCAGAAGACACAAAGGTTAAAGTAAAAATCAGCCTACAAGCTGCACCAATCCTCTCTTTATTCAAAAAGAAACTTTGCCAGCCTGCATACAAGAAGCAATAATAGGTAAAACCATCATCAATCCAAAAAAATCCTTTGACCATATGTGAAAGGTCTCAAGAACAACTTCAAAAGCAAAACAGCACACACCTATGCTATTATTAATGGGAAATACAGCATACATTACTTTGGGTTGAGAACTAGTTGTAGATGGATATGAGTTCAATCCCACGTATTTTATCAACGGATAATTTGTATATTTGAAGCAAGCAAGAGACATGGAACCAAGCTGTTGATTGAAGTTTTATTGGAGTTGAACGACGAGGAGGATAAATTTTAAGAACATATCATTGAATAGCAGGGCCTTAAAAGTCACAAATGAAAAGATATTGCTACACCAGCTGAGACTCGACAAACAAGGAGCAGAGAATCATCACATACAAGTGTGTCATCCTTCAAACTGTGTCATTATCTACTTGTCTCGTATCATGCTATTCTTAAACTTGTCAATCTGACCATTAGATATGTAGACAAGAAACTGACTGCTTTACAGAACACATTGTATCACTTTTACAGGAGATGCATGGAAGAAAAGAAAAAGCCAGAATAACACAATGGATGTTGTTGGCAAAAGAGACTCACCCCGCAATTTAGATCGGGCACAGTAACCACTTGAACATTGACGCAACTGCAGGCTTTGTCAACAAGAATACAAGGGGAGATTTACATGGTAGCTGGACCTAAAGAAGCTGAAAATATTTTTCCTGGGTTGACCCAATGATATCAAGGATTGAAAAAGCCCGAACCACCCACATTGATAGCAATTAGGACAGCAACACTCGTAACAGCAGCTAACCAAAGTAAAGCTGATCCTGCAAAGAATAAATATTCTAAGATGCTTCAACAAAGAAGAGAAAGTACTAAAATTTTGAAGTTAGAAATTCAATTTCTGAGCATGAAAAAAGATGACTATCAATGTAAGATACCTCCAGAGCTTCTAGAACCACTATCAGAATTTGGGCGAACAGAACCAATTGTAGTCCCTGCCAATCTAGAGCTGGATCCATTTTTTGAATTATCAAAAGATTTATTAAATCCATTTTCAGATGCAACTATCCCTTGAAATTCTTCGCTGACAATTAACGCTGCTAAAACATCCATAAATGATTCTTTATCAGTTGCGCTTGATGAATCCAGTCCATTCTGCTCATACATAGCATCTAGTTCATCAATGTCAGATATATCATCATCCAAAGCATCTCCATCCTTTAACTTAGCCTCAGTTCTTTCATCTTCTTCATCCTCAACATATGCTTTATAGGTTAACCTCACAAGGAGTTCGCCAGCAGATCCCCTTCCAAACTGTCTCCATCCACCTCGGAGGACCAAAATTCTATCTTTAGGTATAGTATCTTCTAGAGATCCAAGATCAACCTGCAACCAACATTAAACCATACTATTAGTTTCATGTATACTCTGGATATACAGAAGGAAGAGAAAAATGTTGGAGTGGATAAACACAAATAGACTTCGCTAGAAATAACTTAAAAAGATAGTTCCAAGTTTGTATCTCTAAGAGCTGACAGGGAAAGAAGCTGATAAAATGAGGGATAATGAAATTCCCACACCCTGCTTAGCTTCTTGCACACCCTTTGAATGTTTTCTAAACTAAAACGAAAGTATGCATGGTAAGTTACACATTAAAGTAATGCAAGAAGCTTTTTTTGAGTGAATAGAAAACTGCCTAAGAAGTTAAAAAGTTTCGGCTATCTTTCAGTATTACTTCACAAACAATGTTGTAACTGAGAAAACAAAAGAATATAAAGGTAAACATAGAAATAAGAAATGAGAGACCTGAAAGAAAGTACTCTTTATTGTGAATGAACCTAGCTCAAGCAAAATGGCAACAAACTCACAGACAGCATGTGAGTGTCCATATAAAAGGGTCAGCCAAGAGTGATCTCATCGCAAAAATGTGAAGTGGACTTGCATATTTGTATGACAGCAACTGCTGCTTTTTTGGCAAATCACCTACTCAAAGGCATAGAGGTGTTTCTATGCCATCTTTCCAATAACAGTTTTAAGTGTAAAATCTACTTCTTACATTAAACTGAGGGGAAAGCTCAATATAATCTAAACATTTTGCTTTAACATCAACACAACTATAAGGAGCTTTAACCATGTTTTCTCTTCATTTCAGAGCCTCATTGCCAGCTGGATTCAGGGAAAAACTAATGAGAAGTTGAGTACAATTGAGAGTGAATGAATATGTAATAAGTGGTCAGAAACACTCTTCCCGCATTAGCGGATAACACAGTTTTAAGTGGTGTTTACGTATAAGGTGCTGGCTTTAATGGGAAAGGAAAGTCTAAATTTTGACTAACTAAGTTTGTAAAAGGTGGTTACTTCCTATAAAAAATTAGGCTTGAAATTTTTCTAATAGAGGGCTGCCCTAAGGCCATCTGAAAATGAGATGACAGCTAAATTTGTCTGTATACCTCGAGAGGCATTGATGCATAAACACAATTCAAGATGCCTCTTGAATGATAAGATATATCTAGAGGTGGCAATTTGTCCCAAGTCCCAATGGGTTACCCATGCCCATGGGGACTTTGGGCGGGATGGGTATTGGATTTTGATATTGGGTTTAAAATGGGACAAATCCCAATTGTACCCATTAATTGATGGGAATACTTGGGAAATACTTGGGTACCCATTGGGCTCAAATAACAAGGGCTCTGTTTGGTTTAACTATTTTTGGGGGGTATTTTTGAAATATTTTATTATAGCAGTGTATATGAAAAATTTTTACTATAAAATTTTTTTGAAATATTTGATATACTAATATGGATGGGATGTTTTTTGAGTTATTGTATATTACTGTAACATTGTATTTGAAAAACTTATTTTTTGAAAAAATAGCCAATCCAAACGGAGTCTTAGATTCAAAAATTATCTTTAACAATTTTTATAGTCATACTAGAGAATATAATCTAGTAGTTTTCCTAGTCATTATCCACAAGAATTTTCAACATTTCAGTCAATTTAGACCTGTCATCTTTGGACAATGATGAGAATAAATATTCAATACCTTAAGTACCTTGGCCATCTTGATATATGTTGGAATATGACTGTATATCTATTTTTTCCTTTATTTGTTAATCCAATTTTTGATGGGAATCCTGAGTATAAAGCACTTGCATGTTTATTTAATAAAATTAAAAAAAATTAATAAATCAAAAATATTAAAATTATATAAAAAATAAAAATGAATTAAAGGAAAAAAATATGTAGAAAATAGATTTGGGTATTGGGCGGGATCAATCTAAACCCATCCCAAAGTGATCCCGCCCAACTTAGTCCCAAAATACATATGGGTAAGATTGGGCCCAAACCCATATGACCCGGTTCCATCACAAACCCAAGCAAATCCCGCCCATCCCGCCCATTTTGCCACCTCTAGATATATCCCAATGGTATGATGGACACAGCTTCTATGGAAACCAATTCACCATTTTAGATAATGCATGGGTGCTTCCTATAACATAACCTCTTGAATCTGAGGGAAATGACTTGATTCCATCTCATTGGCATTATTCTTTACTTGTTCCCAAAAAGTCCAGAACCACCCATCAGTTCACACTAATACTTGAGAAAATATTACTGACACCAGCATCAACAATTAACCTAAGCATCTCCTACAGATTTGAAAAAGGAAAAGGAAGAAAAGGAGTAAAGTTTGGTCAATTTGGAAGATTTTTATCTAACGGATAATAGCCTGACATTAAATATTCACAAGCTTTGTATGTTGAGCTGAAAGTGTATTTTTTTTTTTGTCTTTTTCCTTCCTGGTTTTTGTAATATGTGCACTATCTTGAAACAGCAGATATTGGAATTCCTTGTTCACATAAAAGCTTAATTCAACTATTAGCAAGTTTTAGCCCTTTACCTCTGCTGTACCGATCGTGAGATCAGCAAAACCAAGGGAATCCTTTACTTCAATGTATAACTTCTGTTTCCTAGGGTTCTCAACTAGCAAGTGAAAATCCTGCAAAGGGCAAAGAGGCATTATAATAACTAGCAAGTGCTAAACTGCATACAAGATGCTTACAAGTGTTGATAAATAAGTAGCTTCAAGTGTTTGAAATCCATTTTGCCAAAGACTATGTAACTGACCTGATTCCATATAGGTTCACCAGGAGGTCCAATGACTGTAGTTTGACTGTTCTTTTTACTGCGTATCACTTGATCACCTAGGTATATTATAACATATGGATCTGTTTTGCCTGAATGGTAAAGGGAAAGGGAAGGCAAAAATGATTATGCCAAGCTCTCCTAAGAAAGTCAGTGGTAACCATTTAAACATATAACCACTCAGAGATCCACTTGATGATGGATTCTCACACAGAAGATATTAAGAATTAGAGAGAAGAAACAACTCAAATAGACTTCCTAGGTGTGGCTCATGAACGGAAGATTTTTCTTACCATAGAAAAAATATGAAAGTTTTCTTGCATCTACAAGAGTCACTGATAATTCTCCTGCAAAGTCCTTATTTCCTTCTTGAACTTCTCCAGACTTGATATCATTTGGAACAGGGCCAACTGCTTTCCCTGTCTCAAAATCCAAAACGATCTTCCTTGGACGAACAAATAGCTTGGGTAGATCCTCAGTAAGAAGTTTTCTCAGAAACCTGGCATGTTAAAACAGTGACTTCAGAGAGAGAGAGAGCACAAAAGTTATTGTGCTTAATAATCTTATGCAAAAAGATAATGATACCACAGAGAAATGTCTACTTACATGGAGAGGACAGGAATGGCTGGAGTTGTTCCACGCACATATAAAAGACGGCGAAGGAGAAAGGAATAGGCATTAGAATAGTGGCAACTCGAATTCAGAATAACAAGATTTTGAATTGCATCAATCAAAAATTACTACTACGAACTTTTTAACTGATAAAGGAAAGGAAAAAACCAATGACTGTCATCAAAACCGAATTTTACAAATACCGTAAGATAAAACTCAAACAAAACTCGTACCAATGAGGTGATCAGGGAAAAGTTTTGATGACATTTTTATAGATTAGCCAAATACATGCTAATATTCATGTATCAATAGAAAAGGTACTATGCATCCAACTGTCACGCTCATGATTATCCAATGAATTTGAATAAACATTGAATGAAATAGACCCCGTTATATTTAGTTCTTGGAACTACAAGGTTTCAAGCAAGAAGAAGAAGCTCACAAGGACATGATAATCATATATCTGCTATAGAGGTGTCAAAATGGGTGACTTGGGCGGATTTGGATTGGGTAAAATGGGTAATGGGTATAAGTGAGTCAACCCATTTATACCTATTTAATTAGATGGGTATAAATGGGTAAGTCAAAAAATGAATTGGGTAACCCAATTACCCATTTATAACCCATTTATTTTAATTTGTTGTAAATTCATTTAAATTCATTTTTGCAAACTAAGTTATCAATTTATACTGCTCTTTGTATCCATCTTTAGTTTTAAATATTTACTTATAATGTTCAATAAGCCTAATTACCAATTTTTTTTCATTTATACTCTATTTCACAAAATTACATATTATTTAATAATTGAATAATAAGAATATAAAAATTTAAACTAAGTACTATAAAAGTTAATATAAAAATTTAATCCAAAAATTTTGAACCCCTAACATTTTTTTCATATATAAATTTAAAATTTCATTTTAGAAAGATAAGAAAAGAGGTTCAAATTTATCATAAATTGGTAATGCCGAAAAATGAGCAAGTTAACAAACAAAGAGAAAGTAAAATAATAAAATAAAACCAACAAATAATAATAATAATGAAACAAAAGTAGTTAACATCATGACAAAATGAAAAATTTGAAAAAAAAATGGGTGGGGAAAAAGAAGAGATTTAGGGGAAGAGAATTCTAAATGGGTTAATTGGGTTTGATGGGTTACCCAATAATACCCATTTATTAAATGGGTATTATTGGGTAACCCATTTATACCCATATACAAAAATTTAAGATACCCATACCCATCTATTCATGGGCGGGTATAGGTAAATTTAATTAAGTGGGTTGATTTGCCACCTCTAATCTGCTACAAGAACAATCAAAGTCCAAAGAGATATCCCCAGTTCAAAACTAACACATGCAATGTGATTTAAATAAAAACAATATATAAGTACAGCTACCTATCAGAACACAAAGGCCAAACTAACTCCACTGAACTTTTCATTTTGCAAACTTTTGGTCGTAAACTACTATTGTTTTAAAATAATGCACTCAAACTTTAAAGTTGTATACTTTGCCCATTGCATTAGAGTCAGATTTTGGGTTAACTCTGACCAACAAGTCAGACAACCCATGCATGCGATTAGACTAGTCCTTTTGAGTCTACCCCAAAATTAGATGGAATGATTAATAGTGTAATATTCTAGAAGTTAAGTGGGTGATTTGACCCAAAACAGTAAAAAAAAAATAAAAATTCAGTGGCCAAAAGCAGGCGCAAATAATCTGGTGACCATATTTTCCACGACAATTTGGTTTAGGCTCCAAATAACAAGGTTCGTATCCAACCTTCAGGTAGCTAGGATGTTGAATTCATATAATCAACCAAGGTTTTCTCCATTTAACCATGATTCTACAATATTTCAACTATTAGATATCCAAAGATTTAAATGATTGCATTATGATAAGTCATTTTTTGTTTCTTCCGATCGATACTCATATCATACTGACTTCCATGAAATACACTTCTACACAATTATCATAGTCATTTAGCAAAATTGGGGACAAAACATGCAGGTTTAAGCTTACTCCATATCTTTTTCCTTCCTACAGTCTTTATTCTCTTGTATTTCCTCCTCATTTCTAATTAAACGGTTTCCAACTGGAGTGGAATTCTTAATCAAAATTTCCGAATGCACTACTCTAGGACATTAAAGCTCAACTTTTCAACTCTTAGCTGGAGAGAATGCTGTAAGTTAATTTAATAAATTAAGCACGTCATATAGTGGGAGATAGGATAAGGTGATGAAAAGACAAGCAACTGAAAGAGAAACCTAAGAGTGAACCCATGTTCTATTTAATGTAGAGATGCACAAATATGAGCTGGGATGACTAGTTAACAAGGATATAAATGCAAGTGTGAAAGAAAGAACAACAAATTCCCAAAACTACTAGTCAAAGCAGGAAAAGCACAGGACATTAACCAACATCAGCTGCTGGATTTAAGTTCTTTCAGGCTATTCCAATTTTAAGGCTTAGTCTCACACTCAAATCCCCCTACTAGTTAACCGTTTCAATCAAATTTGGTAAAACAACATTCCCAAGCTTTCAAAAGTGTCCACAAGGCTTTCTATTTGAATGAGCAAGTTTGGCTGTTTCTTCATTATAAATGCTACCTCTACCAATGAAATTTGATGTATGAAGATAAAAACTAGACATAATCAAGTCACAAGCATTAATGAGATTCTGGACTTTTTCACTATAACCTTCCATTTGTTGACAACAAATGTTTTCTCTTGAAATGGAATGAAAACATAAAAGCATGAAACCTCAAAGCATAAAGGTAGTGCATACCCATCAGATTGAACAAGCGAAATGGTGATAGTTCAAATTTTATCTTTGGAAGAGAAACAAATGCCCAAGAAACTGCTCCCACCCAGGGCACTGTTGGTATTAATCTCAGTTTCACCCACAGTTCCCCATCAATGTCAAAATCCCGAATACCAACAGGCACAGAAATGGGAACAAGGCTGAAATTCAGTGATAGTAATAACAGCATACGAGCACCACCAGTGTAACGAAGTCCAACCTGGTACCTTGAAAGTACAAAGAAACCAAAGTCAGATGCAAAGCCAAATATTCCCAACCATAAAGATCTAGTCTAGGTAGACAATGGTAGATTTTGTAAAAAAACTTTATGCTGTATAATGCAATACTAAGGAGACGGACACTGAATCAGCAGAGAATACTGTCATGTCCCACACAAGCTAAGTTTTCCTTTGTTTCCTCATCCTCTTCTGAGTTATTATGACTGAAATATGTGATCAATAGACATTCATTTGAAAAATGACAAACTACTGCCAACTCCTTGTACATGATATATCCACGTTTAGATTGGAACAGATTTTCTTGAGTCGTGAATAGACCTAAATTAGCTTTACCAGTACAGGTTGTCGAGCAATTGACAGTGCCAAGATTCATTAGGTTCAATTCTGCAGTCAATACCCCACTTGATGGATCAAGATAAACTTTATTAGGATTTTAGGGAACCTTTCTGGTCATCAAGATTGTCCATGAAGCAATGGAAACAGGAACTGACAAGTCAGGCAGTTTTCAAAAGCCCCTAAGTCCAGTCCAGAATACAAAAAATTTCTCCTCATCACAATCTAATGTCCACCAATATTTGAAGAATAGTTTGGTGGGAGAAGGGTCACTTACACAGAATTTAATACCGTTCCAGTGCTGTGTTACATTTCCACCATAGCATCTTTACCAGAATGGTACGAAAAGGAATCACCATGATTGAGAGGGTTCTAGGGAGGAAGTCAATCTGGAACACCAAGCCTAATAAAGTTCTTGAATCTATGATATTCCAGATAAAACTCCCTTGCCAAGAGGTTTACTTGATTCTTATCTGTTTTCAACAAATTCTATTCAGACAATGGTTCCTGCCATTCTCTGAAAGATGCTATCAGATGGTAGACCGAGTTGAAAGCGATACTATAAGTTCTGTAGCTTCCAGCTTCTTAATGGCATATAAGATGCCAAGATCTCAGAACAGCATTTGTTAACAAGGCACTCTATAGTAATTCCTCAATCTATTTTAAAAGGTATTAGCAACTTCAAACTAAGATATGACATGTAAGTATAAAAGGTGCATTACATTGAGGTAAATGGATCTCTTTCAGACAGAAAAAATTCTTTGCCATACAACAGATCTACAACTGCCGGTGCTTAGAATGACCACTCCATTTTCTGTCATTTCTACTATTGCCAGGTTATCTGTTCCTCCTTATTTTTCTTTGCAACTACTATGCCATATTTAAGCACTAATATTTCTATTGTCTGCTGTAATAAGAGCTACGTGAATATAATACCAATAAGCAACATTTTTCCTTGTTCTTTCCTCTAGATTATTATAGTGTCATGTGAAAGACAATTTACCCAAATATCAATCTCAAATCCATGAAACCATATTGGAAGAGTGATAATATGATAAAAAGTGACCTTGCAGCTAAATCATCAATGCAAAGAAAATAACAAAAGACTCAAAAGCAGCCACCTTATAGAAAAAGGAATAAACAATTAATGTTTCTATTGAATCAAAATCCACTCACTGCAAATCATTAACACGGCGCGAAGTCCTCCTTTCAACACTCCTAACAGACAATGGCTCATCCCCGAGGGAGAACTGCTTTATCTCAACCCTCTGAACGTAGTCAGGCTTTTTCAGATTATCAATAACAGGTTGCAACAAACCAATGATCCAATTCTCAAGCCCACCTCTATAAACCTTCCACAACTTCCCTAACACCATATTTACCCACTCAACTGATTCTTTCCTCTGCAAATCCTTTTCCAAAAACGTCGAAAGGCTTGTTGGCACCTGCACTGATGACCTCCAAATATCCCCACCCAACTTACCACCATTTCTACTACTATTATTCCTCTTTCTTGAAGTCCACAATTTATCAAACGCTACTCCTACAAAGAAAAAGAACACAAATAACCCCACAATATGCCGATTTATCGGCGGTGATGGAAGTGGATGAATTACTCCCAATTGAGTCCTCAACTTATCTACAAGAGGGTCTTCCTCAAACCCGACAAAATTGTTACTACTACTACTACTAGTACTTATGCTACTAATAACATTTCTAGATGAAGACGCTGAAGAATCCTTCAATTCATTCTCATCAGACAATCTTTTCAGTACAATGGTTCTAGTCCCTTTTGCTGCTGGACTCACGACATCTTTAGCCCTCAAATTATGATGACTTCCACCACCACCACCTCCTCCTCCTCCTCCTCCTCCTCCTCCTCCACTGATACAACCCCGTAGCATTATCCATTTCCTCCTAGAGGAAATTGAATTCCTCCTCCTTGATAAAGGGAAATTACTGGAAAACAAACTGACACTGAAACTTTCCTTACATGGGCATAAAAGGGGTGAAGAAATGAAAAAAGCCTGACAAGTTGGAGAAGAAGTTAAGTGCCCAATCATCTCATTGCAGGGAAATCAATGAAAATGGAAAAAACCCAATAAAGATTGCTGATTATGGAACTAAACTTGCTGATATTTGAGGAGGTAAACATCAAGAATATTGTTCTGGAACAACCATGAAGAGTCTTGTATGTTTTGGGGCTTGTTTTTTTGTGTGTGATTGTGAGAGAAACAAAAAGAGGAGAAACAAGGTTGAAATCGGCCTAGGAATAACCAATTTTTGATTTGCTTTTCTCCAAAAACTGGTTTTCTGAGGAGGAAAATCACAGAGGCGGCTTTAAGGCCTCAAAATTGGCAAACGTGTCAGTAGCCCACTATTGGTGATAACACGCTAGGAAGAGAGACTGAAAATGTTCCAATTGTATCGGACTGATTGAAAAAGTTGACAAACATTAGACTCACAAACCAGGCACTTTCGTCTTTTTCAATTTAAGCTTGGTTTTCTTGCCTCTTTATTATTATTTTTTTTGATGTCAAAACTTGTTTTAGAATGTTTTAAAATGAAAATATATATTATGTTTTAGTTAATTTTTTCAAGTAAAAATACAATTGCCAAGTGTGACAAATAATATGAATCAATATGGATATAGATATACTTAGTAATTTCACGTATAAGTGTTAAAGACACACTCTACTTACCTGCAAATTTTATAAAGAATTAACAAAACAACAGATGCTATATAACAAAAGAGAGAAGTCATGGAGTTGATAAGGCGAATCCACTTTTTCTAAGACATTTTTCTAAACATTAAAATCTAAATATTACATCAACTCTTAGCTTTTTGCTTTATCATCAGATATTAAAATCATATGTATGTGTCATTAGGATGATGATTTATTGCATTAATTAAGAAAATATAGACTTTGTGATCTAGAATATTTAAAGCTTAAATTATTCTAAGATTTGTTTTAATTTGAGAATATTTTTCATTTATCAATAGACAACATCTGCACTATTTTGAGGGAGAATTTCACCTTACGTGAAACTGTTTAATCCAAAACGTGTAACCAATTAGTTAGAGTTCTGCCTCTTGCATTGCGATGCCCAACTCATCTATATTTTTGTCAATATTCCACATAGATAAAGGGCTAATATCAATTTCTCTTAATCCTATTTGTTTACAACTTACAAGTGAAGAAGACACAATTAGTTGGATATATTTTATATTGGTAAAGTGCATGTACCATTACTATTTTAAATGAAAAGTGTTTCTCACATTAAGTTTGACTACCACCACAAATTACACTATTCACAAATTAGAAAACAAGTGCCGTCAAAAGTGGAAAAATCCAAGTAAAAAGCTTTCATCATGTGATATTGGCTAATTTCTCCATGTGGCCATAACTTAAACAAGCAATAAAGTCAATGGACATCATCGGAGCAGTAGGAAAAGTGGGCGGGTCATATGGTATCCTATTACGAAAACGAAATGAAATGACATTCACGTGGGTCGGAGCCGCCGCGGTTTGTTTTCATTAATTCTTAAATCTTAAAAATCTACTACAGTATATATAGTGTTAATGTCTAAGAAATTAATCTTAATTCTTAATTCTCATGATAAAAATTAACCTTTCCACTTGGAATTTTTTGAAGTATAAGAGTAATATCCCTTTTTAGTTGTCTGTAATTTTATATATGGTTAATGATTTTGACGCTCCAGTATCATATTATCATTCAGTCCGAATTGACTCAATTGTCCAATCCACATTTCCGTGTAATAAAATGGGTAAAAAACAAAAAAATTTCCTGTGGTAAGTCTAATACACAAAAAAGCCCCCTATGGTTTCAAAATATACAACACAACACCTCATGTTTTGAACTAAATTGTAAAGGTGACGGAATCCGTCAAACTTAACGGAGATGACTTATTGGAACCTCAAAAAAAAATTTTATTCCTAATTTTTATCAAATATACCTATTCTACCCCTTAACCCTCAATTCTCTCTATTTAGATAATAGAACAAATGATTTTTTTGAACTGTCTTTTGCTTAATTATATCAGGGCATTTTGGTCATTTTGTCCATTTCCGTTAAGTTTAACGGATTCCGTCACCTTTACAATTTAGTTCAAAACATGAGTGGTCGTGTTATATATATTAAAATTATGGGGGGCTTTTCTGTGTATTAGGTTTACCACAGGGGTTTTTTTTGTTTTTTACCCTAATAAAATTGCCTTTCTATGTTTGTGTTCTTTTAAAATCAGGGTCTCTTTGGAACCTAGGCTTTTTTTTACCTAGTTTTTCTTTTACAAGTTTTTTAACAACTTTATCTAGAGTGTCTCAAGAAACTTCCCAAAATTTTTTAAATATACGCCTCAAATACCCAATCACACAAAAAAAAAAGAAGTTTTTTTCCCTTCTTTAATCTTTTTCCTCCCAATACCTCAGTCTACCATCAACTCCACCGCCGACCGCCACATCCACCAGTGCCATCACCGGCACCAACAAGAGTTTTTCTTTTTTCCCTTTTCTTTCCTTCCTCTCTCTCTCCCTCCTCCTCTTCCTCTCCTCTCCCCCTTTTCCTCCTCTTCTCGCCCCCTTCTTTCCCCGTAACCTCTTATTCCCCTTCCCGGATCTCTTCGCCTCCTCGCCTCCCTCCCAAAACCCTCCACCTCTCCATCCCATAACCTCCCCCTCCCCCATTGGTCGCGCAACCAGAGCCATGGCCAGCTTTGGTTGTGTGACTAGAAAGAGAGAGGGAGGTGAAGGGAAGGTCACGAGGAAAAGGAGGGGACAAGGAGAGGAGGAAGGAGGAGGAAAGAGGGAGGAGTAGGGAGAAAGAGAGGGAGGGAGGAAAGAAAAAAAAGGTAAAAGAAAAAAAAAAGAGTTGCTGGTGCCAGTGAGGAGAGTGGGGTTGTTGCAGTATGGAGGGAGGAAGAAAAGCGGAAAAAAGAAAAGGATCAGAAAAAGGAAAAAGAAAAAGAAAAATTATTTTTTCAATTCTTAAATACACAAAAAATTTTCTACGAATATTATAGTAAGGTATAGTATAGTTTTATACAAACATCCGAAAAAACACCTTCCAAACTAACCTTTATTTGTGTTACAACTTTGCACATTTTCACTCATAGTATTTTGGATTGTTTAACAAGTGAAAACTAATATTTATTAAAAGTATTTTTATAATGTGATTTATATATGATAAAAAGGCTATTGTAAAAATAGAAAAATAATAAGAAAATATTTTCAATAAAAACTCCTAAAATGTTTCCAAATTATGCTACTCCATATCAAATGGATTCACTATTTTTTAAAAAATATATATACAAAAAAACAGAACTTTCTTATACATATGTCCGTTTAACAGTTATAAAAGAGCTTCTTCTATTTTGAATTTAGAATAAATTATATTTCTCAAAATAGGTTTGAATATACGAGTGCACAGCCTGTAGACACCAAATTTTTAATTTTGTTGTTGCTCCTTAATTTTTTTCTAAGATATTTATTTGCTTATTGATTATTCATTTTCATATATGCTAATGAGAGTTTTCTCGTTTTTCTTATTTTTTGAGGAATTTATAAAAAAAAAAGAGAGAGAAAAAAAAAAAGAAAAAAAATAAATCATAACAAATTTTATACTCTCTAATAAAAAAACACTCCACCTTCCATCCCTCTTTTTCATTATCTTGCACAAATTCCATCATCACTTCAACAACTCCACCAATTCTTTTTTTCCCTCAACTCTATCTCAATTTTACAAGACACAACCAAATACATCCACTCCATAACAACTCCAATTCCTCTCTCGGTCATCTCTCTCTCCCTCTTTCTCAAAAATTTCCTCCAAAATTCACACAACACACTTACACTTAACACTTGCACACACAAACAACTCTTGGCTCCCTCTCTTCTTCTCCCCTCAACTCACAACACAACTCCACACTAACACAAAATCTCTCCTCTCTCTCAGCTCTCTCTCAATCCCCCCTTTCAATTTATTAAAAACACATTAATCACTCCCTCTCCTTCTCCCTCTCGGACACACCCATGCACACAAACACTCATACACACAACAAAAAATAAAAACAACTCCAACTCCTCTCTCTCGACTCCCTCAAGTCAAGTACAAAAAGAAAGCAAGCAATAAACGGTTAAGGCTACCACATTCATTGAGGGCAACCTTACCTGATTTAGTCACCACTTCGAAATGGAGGTACTCCTACTATCCTTTGAATTTTAATTACGTGATTTTAGGTGCTCTTATGTGTTTACATGTATTTACATGTTTTCTTTTATTTATTTATTTTAAATTTCTATTCAATTTTATGTGTGTTTAATCTAAATTCTGTAATCATTTGGAGGGTATTTAAAGACCTCAAGATATAGTAGATAGGTAATATTTTTATAAAAGTTGTAATTAGATAGACCAATACAATAGATAGGATACATAGATTCGTTTTGTCATATTTCCCTATTTTAGATTATAGTTAGGTCCTAAATGTAACAGATAGGATAGATAGCTTTACTTTATTATATTTTCCCATTTTAGATCCACCATTGTAATAGATAGGTTTTGTGTATTATGTGTCTTACACATAGTTATTAAACCCAGCTTGGCCCCACGGTTCAACCGGTCAACCCGGTGAACCGGCCATGAAACCGGACTGGGTTTGTAATTGGATTGTTTGTGCACCAAACCCATTGACTTTTCAACCGACCGGAGGTTCAACCGGTCAACTCGGTTGAACCGGAGGTTTGTAAGGAACTCGATTTTGCGATAACAATGATTAGAAAATGCTCTAATACTGATTCAAACCTCAGACTTCAAGCATAAAAGCTACGCGCACTCACCACTAGCCTAGCAACTCACTTGGTGCTTATTCACTCCTTCTATATTATATATTAGATTTTTATTCTTATTTTATTTCTTCAAAACAATATTTGTTTGGAATCTTTTAATAAAATTTTATTATTCTCTAAATTTTATAAATTATGAAATGGATTTAAAAAATAACATATTACACAATTCATTTTAAAAACAAATATTATTCTTAATAACCTTTTGTGCTTAAAATTCAAAAATAAACTAGATAATTACATTTAGATAAAATTTTATACTTGAAGTTTGGCGGATTACTAATTAAATTTAGGTTTTATTAATTCTTATAAGAATTAATGATTCTATAATAAATTGGACTAACTGAGTATTTACTATAACATAGTTTATTATAGAGTTTTAACCATATCAAAAATTATAAAACATAATATTTAAATATATGTAGTGACCCACCGGTTGGACCACTCACCCACTGGTTGAACCAGTAACCCGATGACCCACCTCTTTCACAGGATTCCTCTCCGGGCCGGGTTTAATAACTATGGTCTTACATGCTTATGTATTTTACTTGCTTTTTTTAGGATTTTGCATCTAGATATTATACTTATATGTTATGTATTTTATGTGTTCTTATGTGGTTACTTGCTTTAATTCATACTTTATTTGTTTTATTATATATTATGAACGCATAATGTCACAACACTAGTCCAACTAGGGGTGGTAATCGGGTCAGAAACGGATGAGCGAGTCATGTTGAGACTCAGGTATAACAGATAGCATGCTGACCCGAACACGACCCGCCAACCTGAAACGTGTCAAGATACCTGACCCGCCAACCTAAAAATTTCGGGTTGGCGGGTCAACTCGAATGACCTGAAACATAATTTTAATTTACTAATTTACCACTGTAATTTCTAATAGAACCAATTTCGCACAAGGCTAATTACATAATCAAGTAATAAAAATTTCAATAAAACAATTCCAAATCAAACCTGTAATAAATTAAAACATTGTAAAAGTATTTTATCCCAAACCAGATCTAAAACAAATTAAGATACTATAAAAATAGAAAATAATGTAATATGTCATTTGTCCAAACATAATAATTCCAACTTCACACAAGTTAAAAAATTCATTTAGGATTATGTAGTTAATGCCTTTGGGGAAAAAAGAATAACTTAGTTTAGTTAGATAAAATATTTTATATTTATTAAATTATTTTTAATTTATAAACGGGTTATCGGGTCAACCCGTAGGCGATTTGAATTCGACATTTTATTTTGGATTCGACCCGATTCTAATCCGAACCTGCAAAACTTCAACCCCAATCATTAATTTCGTGTTAGGTTCCTATCATATTTTCAGGTCGTGTCGAAATTTGTTACCTCTAAGTCCAACGCTAGTTGTGGCTCTTACTCACCTCATTGTTAGTCCAATGCTAGTGAGAATTTCTAAAAATTGGCTAGTCCAACGCTAGATTCTTAGGTTATCTACGCATTAAATTCATTTTTTGTATGTCATTCATTGCATTTTCCCTATTTTAGGCAGCTTTTCTTATTTGTATGATATTTTCTCTTATATTATCCCTTTATTCCAATATGTATGAGTCATATAATTTAGATTCGCATTTCATTTAGAAAATTAGAAAAATAAGTTAATTCATTTGCTTGCTTATATTATAAGAGTTACTTTTCAAATATGGGAAATGGGTGATTATAGTTTTTTAACTTAAATACCCTATTAACCCCTTTTATAAGAAAAAAAATAGTGTCACGAGTTTTTGTCTCTCGTACTCATTATGTTGCATTTCTTTTCTTTTTTTTTTGCCACTGATACCCATATATATAAAATTTAATTTTCTTTTTTTGAGTCTCATTTTTGTATACCAGTGACCTTTTCAAGAAATTGTTTTGAGACTTCACAATTAATACGATTGGTACCCATTAGTCATTAAATGGGCATTTTGACTCTTTTCTATATTTTCTTTAAATTTAGTTTTGTAGCCATATAGGAAACATCTAAATGTGATAAGTTTAAAAATTAGATTATGAAAATTTTTACTAAACCTCGTAACTAACTTAGATTAGGTTGAAAATACGCCTTAAGTTTGAGTTGATCGAACATTTGCCTTCTCTTTTTTCAACCGTGACTCCCGAACTTATCTTCTCTTGTTTTATGATATCTAGAGTTGTCATAAAGGGTTTTATTTCATTTTATTTTTAGTAAAAAAATATTTTTAGGTGATTTGGTACACCTAAATTTAATATCAAATGGCAACTCCTATTTTCTTAAAAACCCTTTTTAGACTAAATTTTGAGTTCAATTTTTTAAAGTCTCAATTTAGGTCTTTTTTCACTTATTTTTTAAATGAAAAACACATTTTTTTAAAATAGCTTTTTGTTACAAAAAATGGAGCGCGACACAGCCAACCACTTAACAATCAACGACTATGAATTTCAAATTTCATAGAATTTAGTTATTGTTCTTGATCCATGACCAAAACTTCTTCATGATAGCTCCCTCCTATGCCTTAAACCTCAACCTTTGACCTTTGTTGAGTGTTATATTCATGCCATGCAAAGTTTTATTTCCTCCATTCTAGTTTTGTTGTCACTTCTCAGAAAGTTAACTTCTTAAAAATAGTATTTTGATTATGATGTTTTTCTTTTCTTTCCAATATGATACCCCAAAATCTAAAATTTGGATGTGAATGTAATATGAACTTAATTCAAGGACGATATTACAATAGAAGTTAAAAGATAATTCGACATTCTTAACATGACAAATATTTTTGAAAGTATGACACATTAAATGTGATGAAAGGTCATATGTGCCAACAACATAAAAAATATTTGTACCAACAATTTTTAAACGAAAAGGCATATTTGACCTAAAATATGGTGTATAACTGTATATAGATATAACACCAAAAAGGTGACCTAAGTGAAAGGACATGCATGACCTAAAATATAGTGTAATATATGTGTAACACTAAAATGTTATGTGTGTTACAAGAACCTTATTCCGCAATAATCCACGATCCTGCCTTGGGCATGTAGATTTAAGGTTTTCAAGTACGGCAGTACAGTTTTATTTATCACACAATTTAGTTTACACTCGTATAATTTTATAGTAAGTGTGAACTTTGTTCATTACACTGATTTAACTCAATGGATTAAGCTAAAAAGTTGTTTTTGCACCAATTGCACCAAAGGCCATAAGTACGATACCTAATCCCATATTTCACCGTGCCTGTCACGTTAACAAACAAATAATAGATTCATTCGTTCAAAAGTTCCTACATTTCATCAAATGACTTTTTTCATCCTTCGCTTTTAAAATATAAATTTTACATTTCTTATAAATTCAAATTAATAAAATTTGGTCCCTACCAATATTTTCAACCACTTTGTAGCCTAAAATCACCACTTGACATGCATATAATTATTTTTTAAATATAAAAAGGTCAGATCTCACTTTTTTAGTGACAAAAATAAATATAGATTATGTCAAATTTCACAATTTTAGGAGAAAAATAAATATGATTCAGGCCAGATCCTATTTTTTTAGAGGCAATAGTGAATATGAATCAGGTCATTTGTTTAATTACAAATAAAATCCAACTTTTTTGCTCCTAAAACAATGACCATGTGTGTGTCACGTGACGGATTCAAGGTAAAAATGATCAAAAACTTAGATTGCGATCAAATTTTATCGACTTGATTTTGTAAGAGATGTAAGTGTACTATTTTAAAAGTGAAGAACGAAAAAGTTTATTTGGCCAAATGTGGGGGATGTTTTAAACAATTTTTTTTAACATAAACCCCTGTGTCTGACGTCGCTTATTTCTCCAGCGGGCACAAACTCGCCAAATAAAAGAACAAAAACAGAAGCAGCAAATGAATGAAGTTTTTATCAAAATGGCGTTCCATTTCAGTTAGATTTTATTCAACCAATTTGAATCTCACAACCACCTTATTCAACAAGTACGTTGACAGAACAAATGTCTATTCCTGGAACTCCATCATCGCCGAGTTGGCCCGGAATGGCGACTACGTTGAAGCCCTCCGAGCCTTCTTATCCGTGCGGAAACTCTCCCTCAAGCCCAATCGTTCTACTTTTCCATGTGCCATCAAATCTTGTTCTGCTTTATGCGATCTTACTTCAGGCAAACAAGCCCACCAACAAGCGTTGATCTTTGGGTACAATGCTGACATATTTGTTTCGTCTGCGCTCGTTGACATGTATGCCAAATGCGGGGACTTAGATGATGCGCGAAAGGTGTTCGACGAAATTCCCCATAGAAATGTGGTGTCCTGGACTTCAATGATAACTGGATACGTGCAAAATGAGCGTGCCCATGATGCATTATTGCTTTTTAAGGAGCTCCTGGTTGAAGAGGCGGGTGAGAGTGGCGTTACGTGGAGCAGCCAAGCGGAGAAGGAGGTGTGCTATCTTGATTCGGTTTCCATGGTTTCGGTTTTGTCTGCGTGTTCTCGTGTTTCGCATAAGAGTATTACGGAAAGTGTTCATGGGTTGGCAATAAAACGGGGTTTTGAAGGGGAGTTGGGTGTTGGCAATACCTTGATTGATGCCTATGCCAAGTGTGGAAATGTTGGATTTTCTAGGAAGGTGTTTGATGGAATGGAGGAAAAAGATGTAGTTTCTTGGAATTCGCTAATTGCAGTTTATGCACAACTTGGGTTCTCAACGGAGGCTATCCAAGCATTTCGTTCGATGGTGAGTGACACAGATGTTGATCATAATGCTATGACTTTGTCTACGGTGTTGCTGGCTTGTGCCCATTCTGGAGCGCTCCAGCTGGGCAAGTGCATACATGATCAGGTTATTAAGATGAGATTGGAGGATAATATATATGTGGGAACCTCAGTCATTGACATGTATTGCAAGTGTGGGAGGGTTGGAATGGCAAGGAAAGCATTCAATCGAATGAAAGAAAGGAATGTGAAGTCATGGACTGCCATGATTGCTGGATATGGAATGCATGGACAAGCCAGAGAAGCTCTCGATGTCTTCTATGAGATGAATCAGATGGGGGTGAAACCAAACTACATAACTTTCGTGTCGGTATTAGCTGCTTGTAGTCATGCTGGCTTTCTAAATGAAGGATGGTTTTGGTTTAGAGCCATGAAAGACAGGTTTTGCATAGATCCAGGAGTGGAGCACTATAGTTGCATGGTTGATCTTCTGGGGCGTGCTGGTTTTCTTTCAAGGGCATATGATTTGATTAGGGAAATGAAGACTCTGCCTGATTTTGTTGTTTGGGGTTCTCTTCTCGCAGCATGCAGGATGCATAAGAATGTGGAGCTTGGGGAGATTGCAGCTAGGAAACTATTTGAATTAGACCCAAACAACTGTGGGTATTACGTCTCGCTGTCAAACATTTATGCTGAAGCTGGTAGGTGGGATGATGTGAAAAGGATGAGAATTTATATGCAAAGTCATGGATTGGCTAAACCACCTGGTTTCAGTCTGGTGGAACTAAAAGGTAGAGCTCATGTGTTTCTAGTTGGGGACAGAGAACATCCTGAACATGAGAAGACGTATGCATACTTGGAAGAACTATATGTGAAGCTGCAGGAAGCTGGCTATGTAGCAGATACAACATCAGTTCTTCATGATGTTGAGAACGAAGAGAAGGGAATGACATTACAAGTCCACAGTGAGAAGCTAGCTGTAGCTTTTGGAATTCTAAACTCAGTTCCCGGTGCAACAATCCAGGTGATAAAGAATCTTAGAATTTGTATGGATTGTCATACAACTATACGATTAATCTCGAAGATTGTTGAACGGGAGATTGTGGTAAGAGATTCCAAAAGATTTCACCATTTTAGAAATGGTTTATGTTCTTGTGGGGACTATTGGTGATCGTGTTATAACAAAGTGAAATATTGAGGCAAGTTTAAACTGCACGCCGACAAGATTTAAATGCTTTTACAAGCCATATCCTCTAGTTTAGCGTCCGAAGAACTCAAAGCTTTGACCATCTTTATTCTTTTCTGGTGATGGCATTGCCTTATCTAGCGACTTCTGGCTCTACTTCTCCAAAAGGCAAAAGAGAAAAGGCAGTTTGCCCACCCATTGTGGTAACTGATTCACTACATTATGAAAAGATTTCTTCAGTGCAATTGCAGCAGCTGACTACAGCGAATTGTAGCAGAGAGAATTGGAAACTTACTATTGATTTATAGAGTTCTGAGCTGGCAAATTTTTGTAGATCTGCTGTGCTTGATAGTGATTTAGATGTGTATATATTCGAATGGAATTTCCCAATGTAAGCCTTTACTGCTGAATCAACGAAAGAGCAACATTGTAGCTAGAGGTGTCAAAATGGGTGATTGGGCGGATTTGGATTGGGTAAAATGGGTAATGGGTATAAGTGAGTCAACCCATTTATACCTATTTAATTAGATGGGTATAAATGGGTAAGTCAAAAAATGAATTGGGTAACCCAATTACCCATTTATAACCCATTTATTTTAATTTGTTGTAAATTCATTTAAATTCATTTTTGCAAACTAAGTTATCAATTTATACTGCTCTTTGTATCCATCTTTAGTTTTAAATATTTACTTATAATGTTCAATAAGCCTAATTACCAATTTTTTTTCATTTATACTCTATTTCACAAAATTACATATTATTTAATAATTGAATAATAAGAATATAAAATTTTGAATTAAGTACTATAAAAGTTAATATAAAAATTTAATCCAAAAATTTTGAACCCCTAACATTTTTTTCATATATAAATTTAAAATTTCATTTTAGAAAGATAAGAAAAGAGGTTCAAATTTATCATAAATTGGTAATGCCGAAAAATGAGCAAGTTAACAAACAAAGAGAAAGTAAAATAATAAAATAAAACCAACAAATAATAATAATAATGAAACAAAAGTAGTTAACATCATGACAAAATGAAAAATTTGAAAAAAAAATGGGTGGGGAAAAAGAAGAGATTTAGGGGAAGAGAATTCTAAATGGGTTAATTGGGTTTGATGGGTTACCCAATAATACCCATTTATACCCATATACAAAAATTTAAGATACCCATACCCATCTATTCATGGGCGGGTATGGGTAAATTTAATTAAGTGGGTTGATTTGCGACCTCTAATTGTAGCTAGCAGAAAATTTTGCTCAATTAGAGTGGGTGACAATTCAAGAATACTGCGCGAGATTTCTAAGGAGTATTTCATGTTAAATAGCTTTTCACGGCAGAGAATGTTAAACAGAATTGAGTGAATTTCTTGGTTTGAAACATACTACTGTATACCAATTAATTTGCTTCAGTGAAGGCAAAACGTACAAATACCCAAATTTTAGGCTTTAATATTTTATAATTGTACCGTATAAGTGAGACCTGTGAGAGGACATCCTCTTTGAAACCAGGAAAGCTGTGGCTGATCAGCAACTCATCCCAAACCCAAACTTCAGTTGATCTTTTCTGGGATGATCAATCTCTGCTGAAAGAACAAACTTAGAATCTTTCTTGGAAAAAAACTGGAAACTTTCCCATTCGAATCAATCTTCCCTCGAACTCCATGCTGCAGACCTTTGAAACAATATCCAACACTCGCTACGACATCTCTAGACAAAAAGTTAATACACAAGATCAGAAGCAATTGCAAGTTTTTCACTCAGTTTCTGAAGATAACTCAAGAAAACCATCCCATTGCTGGAGACTTGCCCAGCAGCCACGACATTTTATGGAGGCCACTTTGCACTTGTTGCCATATCTATGACCAGGTCCCTAGTCCAATTCCGATAGCTTCATGTAATCGTGCCAGACGGTATCACATCGTCTGGGTCGAAGACCTCATTCACAATGCCCATCTGTACTGTACTATTAAACAGCCTCCATCTTCGGACTATGTGCCTCATAGGAGTCCCGAGGAGCAGAATACCTCTTCACACTACGACTGGCCATTTTCCAGCACAACAACGAGCAAATCCGTCACTAATTTATATCACATTATTTCAGTGCATAACCTTACAATTTCCGTCTTCTCTTCTCCTGTAGATTACCTCCATTCCAAGGATAAAAAAGTAATTTCAGTACTCATTGGCCCAATTGATGCATGAACATTAACAAAGGTCCCGCCTACGCCACTTTGCCAATGTTATTATTAATTGGAGTTAAATGAGATAAATTTGAAAGTTCAGAGTGCAAGATATTACAAGTGCGAGGGAGCAAACTACAATTAGCCCTATTGTTAATTAATAGATTTTAGGAAATGCTGCTAATTGATAGCTGCAACATGGTAAATATGTAATCCAAATATTAAATGTAATTTTATCTAATTAAAAATAAATAAAAAATTCTAAGGAAAAAGGATGGAATCAATCAATTGGGTTTAGAAATATTAATGGCTCCGCTTGGAAAGGAACTTATTTGGAAATTTTCTTTTTGAAATTCTTTAAACACAGAATAGCGACGTTTTCAATTGTCTCTTTTTTTTTGTTCCATACAGATCACATTGTAGAAGTGATATAGCAAATGGTTATTTTTTTTTTTGAAAAATTTGGAAAATAGGTAGTAGGAAAAATTGAAATTCATAAGTAGAGCATAATTTTTGAAAAATTTATAATTGGGTTACTATTTATAGATCTAAATAGGTAATAAATTTCTCGCAAAATGACCACATTATCTTGGTGCCGAGTCTGCCGACTTTTACTTCATTGAATAGTAATGCGCACTTTAATTAATAAAAAATATGCATTTTGCTAAATACATAGTATACATTCAAATGTGAATATCTAAATCAAGTTACGTGCGCATGCGAGTGCTAATGTGTACGCTAAGGGTAATTTCATGAATTGCCTACAAAATAAATTTTTTTTCTGTAATTTATGAATAGTTAACCGGTGTGCTATTCACAAATCTACCAAAAGGTTACACCCTACTTATGAATTCCAAATCTTTTTCTATTACTCTTTTTCAAAATTTTCCTTTTTTTTTTTCGTTTTGGTCAAGTTTTAGTATAGATGGACTATGGTTTGTAAGATCTGGATCCTACATATGATCGTTTGACGAAAATAGGATCAGATTATGGAATCATAAGGTTAAATAACATTAGTTCGCCTAATACTGTTGAATACATGCACATTTAACTTAAAAAGCATAATCTTGATTGACATGGTTAACATGTATCTTAAGGCTCATTTATTCTCATGGGCCATATTTGAGTTTTATGGTTGAACAAAAATCTGTTCCTAAGTATAATTTTGTGAATTTGCCTAGATATGTAAGTAGAATGATAATCCATTGAAGCAACAAGTTACTAAGCAGCAAAAAATAATAGTGACAAAATTGTTTCTTTCTCTAACCAGATCAAACACTTAAATTATCTTTACATAATAAAACTTGACACCAATACTAAATTGATAAATTTAAAGAAAAATAATTAATAAACCACAAGTTTTAAATTTATTTATATCCACCATTTGTTTACTACATTATTACTTGTAATATGGCCTTACAATTCAGTGGCTCTAGCAAAATTGAACACAAACATGTCAATAAATAATTCGAAAGTGGACCATGCACACGTTGCAAATTGAGGATCCACTTAGATAGTGTATATTCTTTTGAGTATTGTTTGAAACTTTTTTTTGTAACTTATTATAATTATTTTAGAAAAACATTATATGTTTGTTTAAAATATCTTTTAGAATTTCCCAAAACACTCCCTACCCCCTCTCTTGTCGGCGTCGCCCACCACGATACTCAAACTTTTTTTTTTTTTTCGTTTTCTTTCTAAAACTTGCGAGTATTTTAGAGTGGGAGGGTTAATATATTGGAACCCAAGTTTTTGGACAAATTTGTTTGTTACTAATTTTTTAACAACTTTTACTACAAAAATTTCAAAAAAACTTATCAAATTTTTTAACCTACGCACTCCAAAATATCTAATACACAAAAAATTTTCTCTTAACTACATAACCTAAAAAACTTACCTACACACTTCAAAATACCCAAAACATAAAAAAAAAAAATCCCCTTCCCCTTCTCTTCTTCTTCCTCTCCCACCCCAACCCACCACCACCTCCATCGCCGATCACCAGCAGTTCCGGCGCCGATCACCTCTTCCGGTGCCGATCTTCTTTTTTCTTTTTTTTTTCCCTTTCTCCCTCTCCCCCTCTTCCTCCCTCGCCATCCTCCCCCTTGGGCCAATTTTGATCCTCCCCTTTTTTTTTTTTTCTCCCTTCCCCTCTCCCCCACTCCTCCCCCACCACTCTTCCCCTTCTCTTTTGGCCGATCTGGTATCGAGACCAGATCGCACCGGGGGAGGGTGAGGGTGGCCGGGGAAGGGGAGGAGAGGGGGAGAGGGAAAATTGCAAAAAAAAAAAAAATTCTGTTGCTGCTTCACCCACTACCGAGGATCTCCTCCCCAGTCTTAGATAGGTCGTCTGAGGGTTCGCCACGGTTCATTGCTGTGCTTACACACTAGGGCCTAGGCTACCCTTTTCCGAAAGCTCCGTGGGACCACCTACCACTAGTTTTCGGCTGGAGGGGTTTATTTCACAAAAAGGCCGGGACGCAGGCTCCCGAAGACGGAAGCCCAACGAATGTCAGATGCAAAGCCTCGCACCTCATTAAGATCATATTGGCATACTCTCCCAAAATAAAGAACAAACCCCATTGAAGATGAGAGTGTGGTACAACAAGGTGGCGGGGGAAGGGGAGGAGAGGGGTAGAGGGAAAATTGCAAAAAAATAAAATAAAATTCTGTTGCTGCTTCATCTGCCGGCAAGAGGAGAGGAAAGGGGAGGAGAGGGAGAGGGAAAATTGGGAAAAAAAAAAAAGTTTCTGTTCCTGCAAAACTCAGGTGCCTGCAGGTGAAGCAGCGAAGGTCAAGGGAAGGGGAGAAGAGGGGTGGCGGACAGGAGATGGGGAGAGAAAAAATGCAAGTTTTCTTTTGCTGCTTCATTGGCAGCTTCGGGAGAGGGAACAGGGGAGGGGAAGGGAGAAGAAGCGGGAAGGGAGGAAAGAAAAGAAAAAAGAAAGAAAAAAAAAAAAAAGAAAAAGAACGAAAGAAAATGAAAAGGAAAAAAAAAATTTCATCTTACAAAAGTTTTTTAATTTCTACAGTAAAATTTTAGATAAACTTTCAAAAATCTCAAGTGCCAAACAAGCCATCATTTTCGATGAATTTTGTATTTCTAAAATAGGCCAAAAAATAGGCACTATGAACAGAACAAACATTTTGTGAACACTTCTGGTCCTTGGAATTTAATTTGGAACAATACCGTCTGAAAACTACTATCATTGGACTAATTTGGATCCTCCAAATTTAGTACCCAGTTAGCTCACTAACAAAACTTTGAGAAATGACAGAGTGTCTCAAAATTAAAGTGGAGGGACCAATCTATCCCAACAACAACTTAAGCTAGAGGTTATAAGGTCAGAGCAATGTTTTAAAATTCGGACCGTTAATTGAATCGGTGAAATGTTCGGGTTAAGGTTCAATCGGTCAGATCGGTTCAATGAATTTTTTTAAAAATAATTTATATAAATATATATATGCACAAAATAAGACATGTATTGGGCTAATTTAAAACTTTATATGATGAAAAGTTTACTATTTTTGAATAACTTGGATTTTCAGAAATAAATTTTTTAAATTATAAGTTGAAACAAATAAATTTCATCTCAATTTCAATTATATCTACCAAAAAATAATCTTAAATCCAACCCAAAACTACCACAATATTTTGAAATTATACAAAATTCACGTCTATGAGAATTTAGATATTGTGAGTTTAAATTTTAATTTATGTTTTTGAGATTTAGAGATTGCAATTAAAAAAAAAAGAAATTTGGAGTTTGAAGGAAGTTAAGAGAATCGAAAATAGAAATGCAAACTTGATAAGAAACAAAAAATGAGATAAAAGTGAATGATTGTGGCATTTAATAATTAGTTTTTAGGGTTAAAGAAAATAATTCTTTTTTAATTTTTTCAATTTAATGGACAAAAAAAATTAAAAGATGGAAGAAAATATCAATAAATTAAAACTAAAGAGTTTTGATTAAAAAGGGAGTGACAAAAGAAAAGAGGAGAGAAAGAGAAAGTTGAACATTAAAAAGAAATAAGTCTGATGTGTCTTATGAGTTATGGGTTTAGGTTGGGGTATTTTTAATTTTTCACTTCAAGTTAAGTAGATATCTACACAAAAAAATTTCATCCGCTGGTTGTGGTTAAATGGTAATGACTCTTTGTTGTATTCGCAAGGTTTGGTGTTTGATTCTTGTTGGTCTCAATTTGGACATTATTTTCGAAAAGTTTCAAAAATCGCCGACTCCCAGTCTAAGCGATTTTTCACGGTTCGTCCGGGTCATCCGGTTTCTAGCGATTTTTCATTACTCTCCGGCTTTAGCTCTAGACCGGACCGGTGGCCTGTCCGGTTCGCGATCCAACCGATTGAACCGTCCGGTCCGGTCCGGTTCTGAAAACATTGGGTCAGAGAACAATTTGTCATTTTCCCTCGATAATAAATCATGATTTTGCCCTGAATTAAATTATGAAATGTTACACGTACAAGGACGGACAATTTATCACATTTTCCATTGAAAGCAATGAAACCCTGAAATAAATTAAAAATAAAAAAAGGATACAAGTGCCTGCGCAAGGACGAACTTGTCTTCCAATATAAACGAGACAACCTTCAGTTGAAACAAGTTCGGAAAGGTTGGATCATCTGCATACGCTATAACCCCCTTTGAGGTTTTTGTAAAGTAGTAGTTTCAGATAACCAAACAATATACGGCATCTTGGTCAATGAGTACAAAATTCTTTGGATAATAATGGAGATTCGTTTTCCTTCTAAACATAAAAATGAAGGAATAGTTTCCTACCTCGTTCTTCTGATACCTATTAAAGAGTATGGAAAGAAAAACCATCAAAAATCTTCCGCACAGCACAGGGTAAGGCACATATGGGTATAAATGATACATTACTTGAAATTTCTCCAAAGCTGAACGGTGGCATTGCTTTCCACTAGTCAAAATAGCTCCTAAGAATGCTTGCCTGTAGATGCTCAAACTCCTGATGAAAATTCTGCAGACTTATAGATGCCCTGCAAACTCAGACGCGTTTCTTTTTCTCAAGGTTTGCTGCAACTTGCCTTTGTCGCCTTTTCCAAGAAGGCATCTTACCAGGGAATGCCCACCTCAATAGCCTTTCCCAGCTATAGCAGACTAAAAACATGAGAGCTGCCCATATCAGCAACTTATTCCTCAATCCTGTGGGCAAGGGGACCAACTTGAGCCAGTCATTCAAGTTCCTAAACAAGTCAGAGGTAATCACTGTGAAAAAGCCTACAGCAGCCACTAGTGCATATCGGAAAGGCTTGTTTTCTGGTATACTCTGGTTGAATGGATGGCCCATATAGTTCACAGCGAATGTAGCAACCTGTAGCATCATGCTGACCATGTATGAAACTGTATTCACAAGATTAGGGTGAAAATCTGAGTCTGGCTCAATACACTCATCTGGCATGTACTTCTCAGCCTCTTTCACAGAAGACATCAAGAAAAAGAGGTGGATCACAAACTGTCCCATCAGGGAAAGAAAGACATAGGCACAGAAAATATTGGGATGAGGCCGTTCAGCTGAAAGGGTTGGAAGGGGACGAGCATGAGAGATAAATAGGAAGAATGCAGCTGTGAAAACCCCACTAATTGTTGCCTGAACATCCCCCAACTTGACACCATCCAGGTACATTACGCTCAACACATAGGCGGTGGCAAGGCAGTTAAGTCCAAGTATCTTGAACATTTGGAGGGTAGTCACAAGTGTACTACGGCCTTGACGAATTATGTCAGTTGTGGGGGCAACTGAAGCATGTTTTGCTGTAAATGGCGATGCCATTGAAGCATCCCCAAGCTTGACGATAGGAGCAGATCGACCATCACTGTCTTCATTTAGCTCATCCATGAGTTTCTTCAGCTTCTGCTTTTGCATCTCTGCAGCTGTGAGATGGCGATTAACAGCTTGATTACTAGAAGATTCAGACTTTGAGATAGGTTTGCTTTTCGAAGATCCTTCTCCATTTTCCACTGCAGGTTTAATTTTCCTTGCTTTAGCAGGTTTTGCACTTTCACCTTTTGCTGATGCTTCATTTGAAGACTTTTCACTTTGAGTGGGGGCTATTGCATTCAGTAGAGCTACTCCAACATGAGCCTTAAAAAATAAATAAATTAATTAAAAAAATAGTACCATACAGTCTGCATTTCTAAGTTAAAGAAGCTAAAGATCTGAAAAAAAAGGAAAAGCCTGAATAGAAACCAATAATCTCCAAGGAAGAAATAGTTTTCAAACCACCTGTAACCTTAGTAAGTTATAAACAAGTTCTGATGAAAACTTGGACAAACTTGACGTCACTATAATGCAAGCAAAGAATGAGGATAATGTAAAATTCCTAAATCTGAATTTTAACCTGCAATCATGGAAGTTAGAAAAAAAATCTTGAAAAATATACACAGCAGAATTGGTGACCTAAGCCCCTAAGAAAGCACCAAACTGGCCATAGAAATGCTTGGACAGACATATTTTTCTTATCCAAATAAGTCTTCCACTAGAATATTATGCAAAAGACGGTGACATCAGGAAAAGCTCAAACATTTTTAAACCACCTTTTACCATATAAATACATAAACCCTGATGAACATTTCGACCAACATGAACACTAATCTTGTTTCAAGCATAGAATAAGGAAAATAAATTGGGTCATAAAATCTGGCTTAAAAAGGCAGCATTGGCAGTTATTCAGAAAGCACTTTTGACCAGGACAAAAGGGGGGAGAAAATATCAATCCCAGAGGTAGTGACCACCTGAGCCATTAAAAAAGCATCAACGTGGCTATAGAAGAGATTGCATTAATATATTCTTCATATCTCATTTTCACATTCTATCATGTCAAGTCATCCCCTAGTATAGTTGTAGAAATTGGGGAAATCAGGAACTTCATTTCCTGATAGCATTGTCATAAATGCAAATTGCGAATAATGCAACACATTAAAAAGGTAGCAGGCCAAATATTATGAGGCATATCTAGTAGGAATTTCAGCAGGAAAGAGACGAGAATGTTAGATAAAATAAATTCCTTAAAAATTTATTGGGGAGATAAGTTTAAAAGCCTTAAAATTTCTTTCCACAATCAAAAAGAGAGGAAAAAAAAAACTCTCCCATCCCAACCCTGACAAAAACATCAGAATGTATTAACTTTTAATTGTACATCAAAATTTTTTTACAGTTTCAAGGTCATTGTTGCAAGATTATGAAAGGGATGCAATCAACCATGAATTTGCAAGAAAATATTGGGTGTGTTTGGATTAGGAAGATTTGAAATAAAAAAATTTACTTCACAAATTCCAATCACCTTTTTATCTTCCCAATCACCTTTTTATCTCACATACATCACATCACAAAAAGTGTTACAGTAATTATCTTAAATAAATCATCCAAATAAACTCCTATCCAAACAAACTCAATGAATGTTAATGAAAAGTTATTGACACAAGAAATGAGTTTAACTTCAAAAACTGTAGAGAAGGACTGAACAAACTTGGAAGGCAGTTTAGTGACTTAACAAGACTAAAGAAATAATTTACAAGCAATAGACAACTAAAATCTCAACAGATCGAATAAACAGCTCACAGTAATGTGGCACCTGTTTTAATGCGCCAACATCATTTGTCCCATCACCACACATCAATGTTACCCTTCCTACCGATTTAAAAGTGGTCAAAATCAGTTCCTTCTGCTCTGGAGCTACCCTTGCAAATACCTGGCAAATTAGAGATACTATGTCAGAAGAGGAGACCATGCAACATTGAGATATGTTTCACAAATGTATCTATCACAACCTTCACATATGGAATGACTTTATGAACAGCAGAACTCTGCTGTAACATTTCCACACAGTCACCTCCAACACATAAATCATGCGTTTCTGATAAAGCTTCAACCTCATTGTCCCTGTGACCAAAGTAAGAGTCAAAACTTATCTGAAATTTACAAAGCAAAGAAGAGAGGAGAAACCAGACACCAAAGGTGGATATCCACCTTTTACAAGACAAATAAAAGAATATCTCTTCAAAGATAAAGGATGTACCAAAAGTCAAGACATACATGGTCAAACAGAGCTCAACGTTAACATTTCCACATATTTGTGGAAATTAACAAACAGCAAATAAAAATGAAGGGAAAAAAAGGACAAAGGCAAAGAATAACTACATTGCCTGCTTATGCCAAGTAAAAAGCTATTCATGTTTGCACCTGTAGCTAATAACCTCAGTCTCATCAGGTGAAACCCACTCGTATCCTTCACCACTCTTAGCTCGGCTGAGAATTAGGGCAGGTTTTGTAACAATATGAACTTGACTAGCAACATGGCAAGCTGTCAAAGCTTGATCACCTGTAATCATGACCTAACATAAAAATACAATGAAAAATTTTAACATTTTGCATCCTTTAAATGCCATTTATCTGTACATGAAAATAAGAATAAAATTTGCCATGCTGCAAATAACCCAAAAAACCATCATAGGCTACATACTAATGACTAACATCTTCTTAACAATTGCTATTGATTCTCATTATGATATCTTGACAAAAAAAAATGGTTCCATTTGTCTAAAGAATTTACAATTACTCACCAGATCATGTGATGATCCTTTCAATTCAGACAACACAGTGGCCGAATCTCCTCTGATAGGACAGTTGAAAACCTGAATAATACAGAAAGAGATTCAAAACCCACTTCACAACAGATGGTCCATGCAATAAATCTAAAATCAGAGGCTACAAGAGAGAAAGTGCAACATCAGAAGAAATCAGATGCAAGCTATAGAATAAATACCGCAAAGCCAGCAAAGTTAAGTCCACTTTCCACCACATCTCTGTCCAAGCTTCTCACTTCACTAACCTTCAATGATGTAAATCATAAAGATGACTTATAAGCAGAAACTTGAAATGAAAGAGCAATGGAAAAGAAAATTGCACCACAAAAACATGAATAAAAGATACACGTCTTATGTCTTTAAAAAAGGGCAAGGGCAAAGGTGTGCATTTCACAGAGAGAGAGAGAGAGAGAGAGAGAGGGAGAACAAGGGAAAAATGTTAATGAACTAGAGCACATTGAAGCATATAATGTGATTGAGACGGATGATGGACTTTCTTTCAAATGGCCGCCATCCTTGGCATGGGAAAATAACACTGACTAATTAATTAGACATTCAGAAATTTCCCAACAACAAAAACTTTGACATCGATGCAAGGTTCAGGTCCCCAGTATGATTCCTTATTACATACTCTAATTGTATACCCAGGAAAAGGAACCGTAAAAATATTTTGCCTCAGATAAAATGTTTTACGTATCAGGAGATGACAGAAAACTTGCCAAGATAACACCTCCATTCTCCAATATTGATTCTATATGATTATCTTAGAATTTGAAACCTTCAGACTAAGCTAGTGGAATATAAAACATGACCTCAAAACTATATGACACATTTATATCGAACTCTAGGAAGATGTAAATGAGGTTTGACCAAATTCTAGGCACTCACAAGACACAGGTACATACGCCTAATACAACCATTTAAAAAAGGCTGGAACAGGGCAAGATTGAGATCTAAGAGTAGGAAAATACTGCTGAAACAAAAACACTTACTGACATCTCTGGAAGAGATTTAAAAGCGAGAGCCAATACACGAGATCCCTGACGTGTATATTTTTTGTAAGTCTTGACATAAGATGGAGGTACATCAATAAGCCTCTCCTGGATGGTTTCTGGTGCTCCCTGGAGTTCAACAGGTAGAAACAATCAAAATGATCTCTCACCAGAACATAACACATACAAAACATAGTCACCAAGGCCAATTGTTTGTCTTCGTTTGTCACTAAAACTTTTGGGTGCACAATGGTAAAAGAGCAGGAAGGAAAATTTCATGTTATGGAATAACATTCAGAAAGCCTAACTGGCAAGGCAAAGAACTGGCACTGTAGCTAAACAGATTCCTACACTACTGCCTTTTATGCAAATATATGTTTGGATGTTTAGAGCCAACAAACTCAAAAAACGCCCAAAAGAAATATATACATGTTTATACATGTGTGTGTCTGTGCAAATAGCAGAAAGGTGTTTTTGACGTCATGATAGTCATTCCCCACATAATAGTCCCAGCACATGTATATGAAAAGCTGATGCCAAATTTATTAGAAACTCAAAATGAAAATTTGGATTACAGTTCCTGTCATTTCTAAGGAGGAATTCCTTACAGAACAGGCAGCTTAATCGTGCATCACAGACAAATAGAAAAAATGAAGCCAAACTATCAGGGATCGAGGATAAATGAAAAAATGCCCAACCATATGCTACATTGTTAAGGCATACCCCACACAACATAGCCAAACCACTTAAATAGTAGAAGAGATACAAAATCATAAACAGATCAGAAATCAGACAAAGTCAAATCAGCCATGATACTTGCCACCCCCTTATACACAAGAAGAAAGAAAAGCAAAAAAAGATATCAAATATCAATATCCATACCTTCACAAAAGCAAAAAACTGCTCCTGAACACGAACAACAACTGCCATTCTTTTAAGATAGGAAGCAAAGTGGTGCCTCTGCACAATCTGAACTGCATCTCCACTACCCCTGCAGATTGAAAATTTTGTTTATTGCAATTCCAAATAATTTGTTATAAAAGGAAAACATAACCAATATTATGAGAAATCTTAAACAAATTAAGTGACAGACATTAATTACTGAAAAAACTAGAATCACTAGGTAGTAACAAATCTCATGACTGAGAAAATCAAAAGGGTGGGTTACTGAACTATGTCAAATCTCCGGAGATGCAACTCAAGTATAAGCGGTATAATAAAGACAATCACATATTAGATCTCTGCTGCATAATTGTAACAAACATCCTTTAAGCACGTAACAGCAAAAACCAAAAAGGCAGTGTAGGCCTTTTTAACTTTCAAATGTTTGTAGTTAACTGCAAACCACTCTTCTATGCATCATCAGTGAATAAATAAAGAATGACCATTTGAGAATTTTTTCCCTTATTGGACAATCAGGTTGACGAATAAAAGTGAAAACTAAACCTATTATCGGGATTTCTAAAGATTGGTCTCCAATGGAATGCATCGAGTTAAAAATCATCAGCCCATTACCTTGCATCAATTTTACCTAAACATACTACCATTCCAGGCAAGACTCAACATTTAGACTAAAATAATACCAATTCCTGGACAGAAATGCACGAGCGGAGCAGGGAAAATAGCAATAAATTAACATCATCTCTTTGTATCTGTCCTGTTGTTATGAAACATGCATTCATGAAATGCTACTTGTATCATGTAGCCAAAGATTGATTCGAAGGATCCTTGTCATTAGAAAACATTTTTCTTAAAAATGTGCAAGCTAGAGAGCACTGGGCTAAGATAAGTCAGGGTAATCAAAACTAAATTCCCCTAGGTTTTCTAAGTACTGGGTACACCTTGATCTTCTAAAATTATGCAAAACTAACCTACAGAGAAAGTGTTTGATTAACACAAAATAATGTTTCATAGAATTTCAAGAAAAGGAAGCTCAAGGCAATCAGAACAAAAAAAGGGAAGTTCAAGTAACTGATCCAAACAATGAAATATTATCTATTAAAAAATCCAAAAAGAAACAATAAGAAAGCAAAACTAACAATTGACATTTGTAAAATCTTCAATTAGAGTCTATACAGCTAAAGTACAATCATGAAGAAGAGTTCATTAAACAGAAAGCTAATCCACATGTAGGGATGGCAGCCTCACTTCCCCTGCGGGTGCCCGCGGGTGATAATTTGATTTTTTTTTTTTCTAGAAGCCTTTAGTAATAAATCAAAGTTAAATTCAAAGAATAAAATAAAATACGGAGCTGAAAAAAGTGAAAAAAGAAAAGTGTTGAAATAAAACACCAAGAAAATTAAGAAACTCAATTGGATTGTATAGATAACATTTGGGAATACTCCTAGAACACGTAACATGCTTGTACCAAATATCAACTAGGAATTTGGATAGAAATGGAATAAAAGTTATGTTTAGTTGCCAAATATTCTAAATTTGTTATTATTAGATTATATAATATATTACATTTATTTATATTAATAAATTGAAACGGGGGACGGGGGGACAAAAATTCCCCCCGTCCCCGCACCCGCCCCGCCCCATTACTCCCCCCGCGGGGCGGGCACCAGCGGGTACCTGCCCCCGCTGCCATTCCTATCCGCATGGCATGTCAATCTCTTCAGCAAAATTACTAATTCAAGTCAGACCTCTTTTCTGTTTCCCCTCTCAAAGCCAACAATATCTCCATTAAAGTGAGAGCAGACAAGAAATCAAATTTCAGGAAGCAAAAGCTTATGTCTGCTTCAACCAAACACAACTATCATGTCAGCACTGAATGAGTGATTCAAAAAAATGACCAATGAAATGGTGAACCACCCAAATATAGTCATCAAATGCAGTCTCAGTCAGTAATGAGTTCGATAACAATAATGTACAAGTTTCATGGAGACAATAAAAACTCTAAAAAGAAAATAAACTAGAATTTCAAAAGTGAACAGCTTCATTTGTAACACAAGTAATGCTTCTCTTGCTACATACAATTTATCTTAGCAGTATTTTAAGTACCTTTTCTACTTAGGGCCAGTTCTCACTTGACACGGCTTTTGGTAAAGGTTAATTCTGTAAAAGATCAAAGTGATATTCCAAAAAGACGGTCCTTGGCAGCTTCTGGTTTTTGCCTAAATTCAGCTATATTAATGATAAAAGCAGAAAGCAAAAGCAGTTGAATGTAACATTACAGATTTTTTAAATTTAAAAGTTAGAAGTCCAAACAAGCAGCTGAGAACAAGCCCTTAGGTAAATAAATTAGTATGCAAGTACACCCAGATTGTTTGAAAAAGGCATCTAATCAGGTGTCAACCTAATAAATTGATATTTCCCACATGCAACACTTAGCCAAAAACCAAAGCAGACAAAGTTTAACAGTTGCCAGTGCAATATGCTGAGACAAGAAAATTGTGCTCTTAAAACAATCTTACACCTCTCAGGCCTTTATGGCAATAGATTTATGTTGAAAGGTACATTAAATAACGCAAAGTTAATTTATATTTTGACCTAGGACACATGCATGACAGAGAGTGGAAAGATAACATTCAATCAACAGTAATGACTACGCTTTGAAACGGAAAAACAAATAACTTTCTTTTGAATTGCAAACCACAACAACTAGCTTTATCAGCTCAACAAAGGGAAAAAATTATTATTAACACTATTGACTTACTTCTTCGGAATGGCCTTTTCATCTGATTTGTAGGTCCAATCAATTCCCTTAAGAGCAGCCTTTTCAAGAGGATCACCAACCTGCATTCAAGTATGGAACAATATTACTACAGAAAATTTTTGCTAGCACAGAGGCAGCCCTAGTTCCAATATTGTTGGAGAAAGTAATGCAGAAACTAGAAAATGGGTAATGCACTGGATTCAATAAGCCAGTCCAATTCATACGAGAGATTAGAGTGCAAAGATCTCAACAGACAATGGGAACTCTGGAAGCATACAATGGCATAATCCTAAAAGATATTCATACAGCCTTCCCCAAGACAATGGCAACTGCAAAAGATTGCTCAACAGCCAACTAAACATAACAAGTACATGTTCAGTTCAATGCATCAAGCAGCATATCATCAATTGCCCATCATTGTCAAGTTTTTGGTTTGGAAGAAGTCGAGGAAGGGGTGTCTTCTCCCATTTCTTTCACAACCCCACTTAATGTAGACTACATGCAGTAAATAATATCAAATAAGGGAGTTCAGTAGAGTAATAAATGGTACAAGAAGCAAACTGCAGAAAAGCAGAGGACTTGAACACCCTCATATTCTTATTTGTATGTTTCAAAATTATCTTCTATGTGCTTATTCTATTTCCTACAGGTTAAGTGATTGCATAATCTGTAAATCTATATTTAGGGAAACATTGCAATGACATAGAATAAATATTTGTGTGGATGGTTATATTGTAACCAAATTATCAGTATAACAATGATTTGATAAATATCAAAGTTTTTTATGTTTTTATCCCACAGCAGAATATTGACAAAAATAATAATAACTTCTAATTTGAAATACAATAAGTTTGCAGAGTCATCTAGTCATTACAAATATTTTTACAAAAACTAGATCCTTTCAATCATGAGTTAGATGACTATCCCAGGCACCAGATCAATTCAGCTAGGAGTCGGGAGGCACTAATTCTTGGGATGCTTAAATATTATAACAACTCAATGCTTCTGATCCAGTTCGCAAAACCAAATGACCCTTCATGGAATTAAATAGAGTGTCACAGACAATAACGGATTGCAGCATCTTGAGCACAATCATTAAAACGTCCAAAGTACTTTTGCTTGAAGAGGCAAACAATATTTCTGAGGAAGAAACTTTCATCAATGAAAGTACAGCATCCCCAAGCCTTGTCTTTATTCTACTTTCGTCCAACCATTAAAGGCTAGTTTTAGATGCCTTAAAGGCAATCTTGCAACATCCAAATAGGAAAATGTAAGAAGGACGATTTAGCATTTTGTAGCATTAAAGTGGCCAGTTTAGATTATTACACAGGAAAAAGCGATACAACTGGTATTTCATTTTGGAGTATCCAAAATCTGCTAACTGCATCAATTTATAAAAGCTCCATTACAAATTCACTTTTTCTTTAATGTTTAGACTATCCAACGATGGAAATTATGGGATCTCTATTTGAACTCTCCATTCTTTTTTCCTCCCGAATTGGAGGAATACAAAACTTTGATAGGCTCAATCTTTCTTTCCGCCAGCCCCCACACCCAATACTCAACAACACACTATGGAGGCAGTTGTGTTTGATCTGCTTCCTACAGAACGCCTTCTCAACAATTAAGTGCAAGTAAATCTTATTAATCTACTGAATCATCGACAAAATATCATGCTCAATTGATCATGGAAGTAGGAATTATTTGCAAAAAAATTCATGGATGAACAACATAAAAGCAACTATTGTGCATAGTAGCCAAGAAGTCTAAAGAATACCAGCTTGTTGTCCACAAAAACCAAGGCATGACATGAAGCAAGAATTTCCTGAGTGCGTCCTGGAACTTTACTCATTTCTGTCTCTAATTCCTCACGATCAGTTAGTCCACCAACTCCAGAAAATTCCTAAAGGTTAAAGAGTACCATAAGAAAAACGATTTGGCAAAAATGCAAATGTCAAATACAAATTTTCAAGCTTCTAATTTTCATACCATATCATCAGATGTTAGTGTGCCAGTTTTGTCAAAGCAACACATATCAACCTGCAGAAAGCAAAGAAACCTAATTTAGATGAGGACAAAATCAAGAACATTGAACACTATGGATCAGCAAGGGGGGAAAAATCACTTTCTACACTCAAAATCATATACAACTCATATCCAACAAATATCCTGAAGTTTCATGAGTATAATCACATTAAAAGAGAAAAGGATACTAACAAACATGCTAATCAAACTATATAATATAAGAACTTTTAATAATTAGTCTAATGATACCAACAAACATGAGTTATTCAATTTGACACCCGTCATCAAACAAGTAGCAGAAACCCACCAATAAAAGGTAATCCAACATTCAATAATAAAAACCTTATCCAAATTGCTCCATATGACAAGTTCGCTAACTAATACAAGCTGACCTTACTGATGTAACACAGCAACATGGCAGAGGCACCCAAGTGACCCAACCCAATACATGATTCCATTACAAACCTCCACATCTGGAGACAAGACAACCCATCCTAACCAGTATCATCTCAAATTCTCTTCCCAGCCAGAGGTAAAAGAGTGTTTATGTGTTCTGTATGGAGAAGTAAAACATTCACTCTCACTTTCTCCCCTTTACTAGTAATAAACATAGTCCAGCACCAGCAATGCATCCGCTAATAACAGAGAACTCATATCTCGTCACACTGTATGATTGCCAAGTTAACTAAAAAGTATAAGCATGAAATAAACCATCAACAATCTTGTCTACATTGGATACAAAATAGTAACTAGCAGCCATACACCCAAATTTGCACCACAAGGTCGCACTATGATAATCTACATCACACGAAGCTCATTTGTTTGGATTTGTCGACCAACAACTTCATATCCCGAATAAGTACAGATTTGATTACACGGAGATCAAGTCCAGCATTCTAACAACTAAAGAAAAATTGATCTAACATTCTCCACTTTATTTCATTTCCAGGGGACACAAAACCACTATTTGTTACTATCAGATCCCATAGAAAAAGATAGGGTTCCCAGCCAAACCCAGAAACACTAAGCGAGTATTTAATTAAACACAAATAATTTCCTAAAACATACACCGACATCCACCATCTAATAATGATTCCCATTAACTTTATGAAGGCTGACAATATTAGATAATATGCAAGAGTAAGTTGTTATGCAGATAAAGCAAAAGTGAAGTTTGCAAATCTAAATCCATCATTCAGCTTCCATCACCAAACTATTCCCACCTTAACTCCTCTCTCTTCCCCTTGCCTGCATTGTTCCCAAATTTCTTTTAGTAAGAAGAGTAGATATATTACTATGTTCAACTCACTAACTATTTTCTTTAAAATAATCATGTTATTAAACAATGTTATCACTAATCAAGATTACTACTTCAAACAAGAACTACACCAATGATTTCAAAAATACAGTGATAAATATAATAAAAGTCGAGAACATGATGGAAAAAGCTTTCAAAAATAAAAATGCATAAAATACAATTAAATATAGTTTAATTTGTCATCCAAACACAGGAAATTGGAGAACCAGTCATCATTCCCTTGTAGAATAATCTCAACCAAAATAAAGCGTATACATGTCATAATTTCATATATGAAACTCCAACATTTTCATTTGATTCCAACTCTTTCCCAAATATTATAACAAAATGAATCAACAAAAATAGTAGAATCTATTGCAAGGATCTTTCCCCGATCAGACATTAACTAGGACTGACCTTAAATGTCCAAACAATTCGATATTAGAATACATCTCAAGTATTATATCAAGCAAAGAAAAGAAAAGCTGATCACCAGATGCTTCACGACGATTCAAGGAGACACAAACGCTAAAAAACAGTATTAAATTTCCATATTCTAAATATATTTGCAACAAGAGCAAATATACCACCTAAATATGCATATGTAACTAATAAATTAATGATGCCACAGCCAACAGCAAAATCAGTACGGTTAACTACTATTTAAAAGAACCATAAATAAACTTGAACTTCTAACCTTCCCTGCAAATGGAATTCTAAATGGTTCTGTGCAAAATATCCCACGACGTGCTAAAGCAATCAAAGATGTATTAACAGCTATGGATAATTCCATCGGTAGCTCAGGTGGAATCACAGAAGTAATGATCAGGGAACAACTTAAGACAAGCTTGTATCTACTCCTTGTCGGGTCCTCAAGCCCCTGCATCAGAACACCATTTCATCATAAAAAAAAGAGCAGAAAACGATACATGTGCATACTGTGTATTCGCAGAAATGCAATACACATAAATGCAAAAGGAAAACTAGGTAATTTTAGAGAACAGATACATAAAAAGATTCACTAGGCCACAAAACCAAAAATTACCTTTTTAAGAACATAACCTGCTGCAATTACTGCAAAAACTACTAAGAATAAAATAAAGAGTCCGCTTTCCCAGCTGTTAGCAGTAACCTACAAAAATTCAAATAATTGAAAAAAACTTTAAAGATACTGAAAGATGAGGAAAAACAGCCAGTATATTCAACCAAGAAAAGAAAATAATACATAGACCATGTACCCTCTCAGTAGAAAATAGAATAGTCCGCATCAATTTTCCTTGGCTGGTTTCAAATCCCGTTCTTAAAACAACAGCCAAGCAGCCACCATCAGGAGTTTTCATATGAAATGTCTAGAACAAGTGACAAAGAAAACAGGATTACCATCATGTACATCAAACAGCAAAAAATTAAGGTTTACATGATTAGGATAAACAACCTTATCGGGTGTATGCTGCAAAATTTTAGTGCCACCATAAAGAACATGGGTTTTATCTCGTCTAGCTGATAATTTCTCATCTGTTCCTCTACCAATGATTGAAACCTGAAAAGGACATTTTCACATTAAAAATGTTGAAGAGCATCAAAAGAATAACTTATAAAAAACAAAAGACAAAAAAAGACCAAAAAAAAAAAGAGGAAACAAGAAGACCATGAGATGCGGATCCAAAAAAAAACTACCCAGCTAGAAAATTGATTTCAACTGCTTAACCACTAAAAGAGTTCCACTGAAGATACAGATGCAGCACCAGTAAATGAGTAATTTGTGTTGGCCATCAAAAAAAGTTGTGCAGAGAATGCAATGCTGCATGCAGATAAATCTCTCAACTAGTTCCTTCTTTCAAATATAAGACAGTAAAACTAAGAGGCCAACCCCTCAGAGAGATCTGGTTCATTGATACAAACGTTTTGCAGACCTCACTCAAAATGCAGATACAAAGGCAAGCACGATTGCACACTTGCTGTTAGTGTACCAAAAAAAAAACAGGGAGAGAGAGAGAGAGACATCTGTTGTAACCATAAACTCTTCAATCCAATTTTAAGGAGAATCAAGTTTTCATAGACTGTTCAGATAAGGTACCTTACTGTTCAGGGTGCACAGAAAATGTAACACCTCACCTTATAAAAAATTAATGGGTGTTGGCTAGCTCCTATCCAATTTTAAGCAGAACAACTATTTGGTAAGGGTAAAGATCAAGTCACAACTTGTGCTAAAAGACTCAAAAGGCTTTACCTGAGTGGACCAACAAGCAAAGTTCAAACCTAAATTAGCTGCTTACCAGCTTTACAGGAGCTTATTAAGCATTCTTTGTCCAGAACAGTAAAACACTTAATGTCACATTTGAGGTTTTCATTTCAAATGGTGAAATCAGGGTGCTTAACCTTCACAACAAGATGCTTTAACTTGTGTCCCGGTCTCCCTACTTTAATCTGAGTGGAGCTGAACAATTGTCCTAACTTAGCGAACGTTCAACCTCATCAGAAGAGCAAAAACAATTGTCCATTACCAATCCCACCCAAACATGACAAAACAAACTTTCAAGAAACAAAGGCCACTTTTGGATAAAAATCCAAACTTGGCTTGGGTTTTTGAAAGAGGGAACTAGTTTAAGGGTTTCCCAAAGCCTTCATCATTTTTCAACTATTAGCTTGCCCTTTCTCACAAAGAGTCGATACTGCAGAGAACATAGGAGTCATATATTTTCCCCCAGGACACGGCTCCACGAACAATTTAGATGTAATAATTTTTCCAAGATATCAGCACACTTATGCAACAAGAAAATTAAAGAATATTAAAACAGTAGCTTTTTAGCTATATTTTTTATGTTGTTAACCTCCAGGATATGCACTTATGCAAACATGCACTTTTCAAGCATTAACTCTCGCCAAGAAAGGTGCAAGCTTTCGTACATTGAACATCTCAATTGATCCCATGAAACATTGTGCCAAATACCAATCAATTCTATTTATTTGCCAAACAAAGAGTAGCACAATCATAAAATTCCCACAAAAAAAAAAGAAAAGCAAAAAGCAAAAAGCAAAAGTTTCCAAAAAATGGTTTTGTGGGTTAGGGAAGAGAAAAAGAACAAGAAGACCACCTTCCACTGAGGGGTAGACTCGCCTGTCAGAATAGCTTCATTTACGATCGCACTTCCAGCTAGCAAAAGCATATCAGCTGGCGCAGACTTATCTTCTCCTGCTGGACCAGTAGAACGCCCAATAGACACAACATCCCCAGGCAAAAGGTCTGTCCCAGTGAGTTTAACCCATCTACAGTTCAAAATTTTTCACTACTCAGCAATAGCAAAAGATTCCAAAAAAAGATTGCAAATTCAAGAACATGAAGGGGGGGGAAAAATTAGCAATAGCCATAGGCAAAACATACTTCCCACACCGATACACCATTATTGTCTGGTTGTCTACTCTTACACGTCTGAGCTCAGTGAGAGTCTTTAAACGACTTTTGGCCATTGTTGACTCAAACATAAACAGCATAAACAGGGTAAAGAGACTGTAATACCAGTATTCATCTAAACACCATAAGCCCACACAAAAGACCTACAGAAGCAGCATCAAAAGAATAGAAAGAGCAAAGAACACTATTAATCACAAAAATAATGAACCGCAAAATCGGAAGAAGACATTTTTTTCAAGCAACACAGAAGTACAAATGTAAATGACGGCAGACCTGGAATACAAAAAATGGTTCCATGACCTGCTCTTTCATTAATTTCTGGAATGTGGGCTGAGGATATTCAAATCTACATAACAAAAAACCAACACGAGGATAAAGGAATTATATGAAATGTAGATGCAAAATATTCAACAGAAGTACACATTGATGAGCATAAATGTGATATAGCATAAAAAAAATAATAATTACTTTAAAAGAATTGCTCAAATTGATGCTAATGTTGGACTATGACTATACACCAAAATGAAATTGAAGTATCCAATAAACCTATGTCTACTTGCAGTGATTATAAATTTGTATATTAGAGAAGTTTATAATATTCTGTACGCTAAAATTTTCAGAGGGAAGGAAGAGAAAAATAAGTAAAAGCATTCAAAAACATTCCACATGATACACAAAAGAGATTAAACGGAGATATTGCTAGAACATCAAGCAAAAAGGCCTTGTCTTTGACAGCGACATACTATTTGAAGTGAAAGTCTCAAAGCACCATGTACCATTTTCAAATTGTCAGGTTATTTGTCTGTGTAACTGCATAAACAAAGGAAAAAAAAAGAAAACGAAAAAGAAGATGCTGCAATAAAATCCAAAATTCTCTCAAGGTCAAAATCCAAGAAAATCACTGAGAACAGGATAAAATCTTCTGGTAACACTGGAAACAACCACAAGAATCCCACTCAGAAAGAAATTAAATCTTTTCTAACATAAGCAGATAATATGGGCAGGGATGATTGGTTGCTCATCATCAGTCTGATGTGTAAAATTCATGTAAATGAAGTGTGGGATTCGGAACACAATTAACAAAAATGAACAACTTACGCATTCCGTCCCCATTTCTCAGTAGCAGCAACAACTTTAGCCTCAGTGCCATGGCCAGTGCTTTTCAGATAATATCCAAATGTTTCCTTAGAAGGATAAGGAAGCTTACAAAAAGTTTCCTTCTCCTTAGAAAAAATGAAACACTGCTTCCTGAAATCAAAATAGATCTCTTCCACAGCCCCTAGGTTTGAAGATCCTGCCAGCTGCATAGAAAACAACTATCTTGAAAACTGCTGAGAAGATGAGGAAGCGGCTGGAGAAATTATAGTTTAAACAGGTAAATGAAGGACCTTTTTGGTAAAGGTAAATCAGACCCAGCAATGGGAGTCAAAGTCAATCATACCGAATTATGTTTCGTAACAACCACCAGAAATGAATTTAAAGGAATCATAGTGGTCTTCAATGGGTTTAGTCACTCCGACAAATTTAGTGGGTTTCACCCCTGTTAACCTACTTAGTTCTCCACTATAGTGAAGAGAAAAACAAAACAAAAAAAGTTACAAGTATCCAAGAAGAAAGAATGCAGCAAACTCTCCCCATGCCTCCACCTATGCTCCACGAATGCCCCCTACCCCCAAATTCATTTGTATGAATGTTTTAGTAACTGATGGTGGAGCTAATTTCCTTAAACCCAATGACTCATTTTTATATGTGTATTTTTGTTTTTTAACTTGGGTTTGATGGGAAAAAATTGCTGAGTGCCTGCTTCAGCTGATGGTTCAGGCCTAGTATTGTGGTTGTCAACCTTGTACCCGAAAATGAAAGCATATCAAAAAATGAAGTAAGATCATATGTGGTTTCTTAAAATTGATGCCTGCTGGTAGTGGTTGACGGTGGTCAAAAGCGGTGCATTGGCAATTGATGGTGGCACTGTGGCGATGCTAATGTGCTAGGGTTTGCTGGTGAAGAATAAGGAAGAAGAAGAGAAACAGACAAGGAAAAAAGACAAAGCAAAGGGCAAAGTAAAAGAAAGGCCAAAAAACGGAATTATTCATCACTGTAAAAAGAATTCCCTTGCCTGTAAAAGTGCAGCCCAAAAAAAAAAAGGTATAGTATCTGTTAAGCTCTCAAATCAAACATCTGATTGTTTGTTTGGAATAATTTTCTTAACCTGGATATCCTCCATTTATGAATGAGCAAGATGAACCAGACAGCCGCAATACATTTTTTCTTTTCAAAACAAGACAGAGTGGGGACAGCATAAAGAAAAAGAAAGACTGAAGAAACAAAGTATGGGATTATGACTTTTCATCTCCAGCGAAAATATTAAAGATTTTGTCATTTGTACAAATGCATAAAGAATCATAGAGAGGGTGTGTTGAAAAATCAGTATCGCACCATGCAAATTGCAAGAAGTTGGAAATCCTTTCAATCCCCTTTTTGTTTGTTTGGGAGGTTGAACGAATTCGAAAAGAAAAGATTTGGAGTGGGCAGTCATGCTCTTGAATGCAAAAGTGGCATCAACTGAGACAATTCCAAGTACAGGTGGTAACCGTATAGCCAGAATAAGGGTTGGACAGATCAATTAATTGGTCATGCTCAGGTTTGACTTCAACCCCTTAAACATTATAAGATAAATCCCTTTTAGACAGCCACTCAAGCACAAACCTATCGATTGCCCTAAAACACCCTACTCAGGAATCATAAACTCTTTGCTGCCACAAACTTTTTCACTATCAATACAGCAAAACTCAGCCACCTATAGATCTTTAGCTTAATAAGCCCCAACCATCTTGACTGCTCCCCATCAACTTCTCCTGCAGTCACTGACACGAACTCAAATTTCCCTGCACGGTGTTTGATAATGATAGTGCAGTGGGTTGGTCACTCACAAGAAGTTCATGTTTATGATATTCCAAATTCAAAAAAGTTCAGAAATTTCAGACAATGGGAATCTCAATGACTATTCACTTTGAGGTTTGGTGCAATCATTTTTTGTTCTTTCCAGACAAAGTAAATGATGAAGTGAGGTTTTGCTACACAAGAGGAACGTGATCTATAATTATTACCTTCTCAAAAAAAAGATTGTGAGAGTATCTCTTTATGGAATATTGGGTGATTTGGGGAACATTTACTCTAGGACATGAAGTTGCCAGCGTCGGCCATAGTCAATTCAAAGCTTTTCACCAAATTTCTAGTATTTTGCAGGCCAATGATGGTATTTGTGCAGAAAATGAAATTCAAAATGGCGTGTTCATGCAAATGGTACAGATAATTCAACAAGCAATGGAGAGGACAGTTGGCAATTGCATTAATATTTTAGAATCGAAAAGCCAAAAGGTAAAGGGGAAACGAGGGAGAAAATAAAAGGGTAAAAATCATGTAAAAAGATAGTTGAAAAAAAAATTATCATGTCACCTTGAGAATAGGTCTTACAGGTCCATTGATAACCCACCTAATACCTTATAATCATTTGTTCAATTGGAATTTCACCCATTTATTAGTGATCCACTTACAACCCACCCAATTACACACCAAACTTGCCATTTGCCACCTATCATTTGCCAGGTAATAAACCATCCAGAATCTGGATTAAATATCGAGGCCATCATAGCATCGTTCTAATAATCTTTCAGACAAGTGCTCCAGAATCTAGTGGTCAAATCCCTAGTACAAAGACAACTTGATCGGAGACAGTTCTCATGTGAGCTATAATGGACGTACAAGTACAGGGGATAATTTTCAGAGAATGGAACTCTAATTATTCACTGCCATAGGTAAATCATAACATAGCCAGGATGTACAGGTTTTTCCATGAATACTTCGTATTTCATAATATAGCTATTTTGTGCCTGACAGATACTGTAGCATCTAATGGTGTAACTCATATTACTTACAGCTTTAGTGAAATCATGACAACCTATTGAAAGCAGTATATCCAAAGTCAAAATGAAAACAAAAATAAGTTGAAATCAGGATTCAACTCGTGGAACAAGAAGGCTGGAAATCAAAATTCACAAGATTATCAGCAGGCTTCGAACCTTTCGAAAATGTAGGGGCACAATTTCTTTTGAACCACAGAATTTAGCAGGAATAACTTTGCATGAATCTGCTTGGTGAATGTCATTGACCTGCAAAATGGAGCATGTACAGAGAACACAAGTCAATTTCAAAGTCAAGCTAGAACTCAAAACTTTTCGCCAAAACGAAATAGTGCTGGGTAGTGAACCATAGTAAGTGTTTATAGACTCCCATGTATATGATCATTGTAGAGAAATGAGAGAGAGAGAGAGAGAGAGAGAGAACATTTATGCAACAATAAATAAGCCTCGAGACAACAACGCAAGTAATCCACAGCAAACTGCATGTAAAATATACAATGACCAAAGCATCTATGGAACAAGATGAGGACTTTACGTCTGTTTTTTTAAGACAAACTTTGAGAAGTTTTTTTAAGTACTTGAGGGTCTGTCTGGCAGGCTTGTTATAGAAATACAAAGTTCATCTACAGTAAAAACACTAAAACACCCACAAGTTTTGGTGCCCAAAAAAAAATGGCCATCGACTCACCTCCCTCCCTTTTTTCCAGCCACCTTTTCTCCCTCTACACCCCTCCCCTCTTGTCCACAGCCACCACACCTTTCCCCCTCCCTCCTACTCCTCCCTTTTCTCCCCCTTTCCTCCCTCCTCCCTTCTTGTCCTAAGCTGCCACACCTTTCTCCCTCCCCACTACTCCTCCCTTTTCTCCCCCTTTCCTCTCTCCATCTAGGGGTGTTAAAAAAAAAACAAAAAACAAAAAAGCGCTTAACCAAAAAAACCAAATTGATCCAAACCGAAAAATAGGGTAACCAATCTGGAGTATTGAAAACAGTTAGGTTACATGAACCTACTTAAAAAATAGGTTAGGGTATGGTTTTTAATATTCAAAAACTATGGTTACCCAAAACTACCCGCACGTATATATAGGAACGGTTAGGGTAACCGATCCACAAACCTCAACCCATAACCATTTAGCCGTTTACCACTACATTAAGAGGCCATTTACTAGGACGATGATGTTTTATGGTTATTGTCGCTTTAAATACATGATTTCGAATAAGAGTTGAATGACTCATTTCACGTCAATTTTTTAATGTATATGTACCTTCTACATAAACTATTCTTCCTTTGAATGTTATATTCATGTCTTCATCCTATACGCAAGCATGTTACACATGTACCATGCTTATCCAGATGAATCACATTCATTGGTAATCAAGATTTGTATATCAAAAAAGATTTCATTTTGTTATTCCTTTTGTTAAAAAAAAAATGAAGGAAAATAGTTTGTTTCTAATTCCACCAATGAAGACATTTGTAATGGAAGGATAAACATAAAAAGTTTGAATAAGTTGGCCTTGAATAGAAATAATTCCATGTATTGTATCATTGTGCTTGTCAATCTAAATTTTTTTTTAACAATCATAAGCATAAGAGATTTAGATTGCCCTATATACCCGAACCCATCCATAGGCTAACCGGTCATTGGTTAACCGATTATACAGGTTTAGGTTATGGAATACAATTTTGCTGAACAGCTATATGAGGTTAGGGTTAACAAAATTACAAATGGACTGGTTACCCTACCTCCATCTCCCCCCTTCCCAGTGATCCCAAGGATTTTGTGTTCTACAATGACCTACAGCAAGTTTTCGACAAAAACTGCCATCCATACAGACCCTAAGGCTTAGTTTGGGAGTTTAGACGAGAAGAGAAAAGAAAAGAAAAGAAGAGAAAAACTATGATTTTCTTCTCAAGTTGATTGGGAGTTTAGGAAACAAAAAATGATTTCAGGGTATTATAATTTTACTGTTTAACATTTTATAGGTAAAGTTGGCATTTTGAAAAAGTTTACAAAGGTTAAGTGGAACTCTCCTTTCATTTCTTCCCACTTTTGGGAGGAAATTTTTTCAACCAATCTATCCCTCCATTTCCTTCCACTTTCCTTTCTTTTCTTTCCACTTAAAATTCCCAAACCAGAGAAAATTTTAAATTTCCCTTATTTTCTCTTCAACTCTCAACTCTCAAACTAAGCCTAAGGTACCAAGGACATATGCTACAAACAATTCCTTACAAACTGAGATGTTTTATGCACAATGCCTAAAACTAGGTAACCAGTTAACTCCATTTGGATGTCAAATATGCCACTATTCAAATTTTCACAATGCACAATAATATATTCAGATCAGCTTCACTAATTGTAAAGGTTATGGTTAAAGTGCTAGTAACCAAAACGAATGAATTTAAATCTCTTTAAGAGTTCCATACCAATATCTCCTAGATATGGTAATAGTGACAGCATGCAAATGAAAAATGTTGGGACTACCTCAGACAAAGAAAGTGATAAACCTATGGAAGAAGTTCCTGTCCATGGTCAGACCTAGGGTGGGAGACAGTCAAGATCCAGAAGAAATAGATCTCCACCCCTAAAATTTTGAAAATTCTCAAAAAAAGTCCTTTTAAAAACTAAATATTTGGCCCCACAAAGTATTAGAAGATTCAATATTCCAGTACATAGTTCATCTAATATCAATTTTTTTCTTATCCCCCAACCAAAGAGTAGAAGTTCTGCATCTGTCTATGAAACGCATGAACATTATGAGATCAGCACAGCACAGGTGAGAAATGGCAACAAGTATCAAACATGGCACATACCAACTTTGCCACAACTGCAAAATATAGGATGTGACAACAAGTTTGTCGAAGAATCACAGTAAAGTTATTTCATTAAAACCAAGGTTCAAAAGGATAACCAATGACCATATAAAATTATGAAATTATCATGTGCATCCATCAATTGCAATGTTTGATGTTGAACACAAGTTACTGTTGTGTTCATGGACTTGGTAAGTGGTAGAAGGTCAGCAAAAGAAAATATTGCTCTTGGAGTCACACATATAACATGTAGCCACAACACATGAAGAGAAGATAATGAACACAATCTGAAAAAGGATTTATCACCAGCAAGAAAAAACTGAACTCCAACCATGAAAAAAAAAAAAAAAGAATTACACTATTCATCAAATTGCTTGTATATCATTCCAAGGAGGGCTTCCCATCTAGTTAAACAGATTATCCTCCACCGATAGAATCAAGCCAAATCAACCCAAAGAGTCCAAATGGAGCTCAAAATACAAGAAAATGCCATATTCCCATAATTTATAGGAAGACATCAGTTGCTGCAAGGTAGCTTGAAATCAAATTTTTTAGAAATTGCAAGAATATTTGGAAACCGACGCTGAAATACAAAATGAGATCATCAAATTCAGTTCCTACTCATATACTTCAAGAAAAGACTCTCAACTGAACCATCTGACACAATTGTCAGAAAATTTCGTTTGTGACTGAAGGGTGCTATTTCAGGCCCCCTCATTAAAAAGCTTACTTCTCAACTAATGGTGCAATCAGAACTTAATGATAAGAAATGCACAGCAGAAAGAAGGTTCAAGAACTCATAATCACAAAAAGAAACAAACTGTTTGCACAATCTGACGAAATAACATCAGGAGATTAAGATTTGTGGATGTTATATTCAGGCCTTATATCATTCAACAGTGTGAATTTTCCAGGAAATCCAACAAACTACATTTGAAAGAAAAGCAACAAGGACTTCATTTGCAACATAATAAGATTAAAAAAAGGTATCACCTTCTCCAATGAGCAACAACAAAAATTAGTGAAAATGGAACACTTGAAGACTCTTTTAAGCTTAATGTATGACGACGGCACAATCTTGGGCTATTGGTTAAAGGGCATTTGTACTGATTTTTGTAAGATATTTACATGTAATGTGTGAATTCAGCAGTACATATTGCAGAAATAGTTGTACCAGTGCTCTTTATATTAAACAGGTTAATGCATCCTAGTCTTTTCTAACATTGCCATGTCACAGCCACAACAATAAACTGAAAACAATTAAAAAGAGAGTTAAAGATCATAAAACAAAGAATTCGACGTTTACCTTAGAATAATGGACGAAACTTCTGAAATCAACGGACCAGACGGTGAAGAGAACAACCAAGATATGAATAACGGAAAAGCCACCGAGTACTATAAAGGCATCAAAGATGTCTAAGCTAGGAACAATTGCAACTGCCCAAAATCCATATATTATAGCGAACGGCCAGGCATCTAAACGCCACAGCCAGTGCCGCTTCCGCAGCAAATCCACACTATCCACCACTTTCCCACCAACATGATACCTCGACATCTCAAATTCAAAACTTCAACCAGAATAATCCTCAGCCAACTAATGATATTTGAAAAATCACACAAAATTGAGTTCATTAAAGTCCCATAAACCTATATTAACGAACCAAACAGATAAAAATCCCAAATAAAATAAAGGGTTAGCGAAAGAGAGAGAAGAATTACTTGCGGAGAGATGCCAAATCCGTCGATTGACGAGCTATATGATCCAAATATGATCGGAATTGGGAGGGTCTAGGGTTTTGAAAGAGGGGATTGAGAGGAGGAATCAATCGGAAAACAAAGCAGAGTGAAGGCGAAGTTAGAAGTACTACCTTGTTCTTTCTCTTTCTCTTTCTCTTTCTCTTTTTTCACCTCAAATCCTATACTTTTCTTTTTTTTCACCGTATCCTGTACTTAAATTGCATATACTTTTTTGTTTATCAATAAATTGCATATACTTAAATTTCTTTTTTTCGCTAACAAATCTTGTACTTAAATTTCATCAACCTCATGAGTATGTCACTAAATCGACTCTTTTGCAAATTCAATTTAGACCCAATACAAAATCCGTTTGACAAATGAGTTTTTTTGGATGTTTGGGGTCACGGGGAGCCAAAAAATTTCGCTTCGCTGACTGTAGACGCATATTATTTGTAATCAGATACTACGCGGTGCATCAATGATTGATGCACGTTAAATTATAACTGTTCATTATATTGGGTAGAGCAAATCTCAATCATCCATCCTTTGGATGGTACCACGTGACTCCCTCGTCCACTAGGGGTGAGCATCGAATTCGAATTCGGTAATTCGGTAGGTTGAAATCGGTAATTTTCGGTAAATGGTTCTGGAAATATTCGACCTAATTCGCATTCGAATTAGACACTACCGAATTCGAATTCAACCCGAATTCAATTCGGTAAACAAAAAAATACCGAATTACCGAATTCCAGAAAACTGCAAGGGTCGCCAATATCTCTTCGTTCTCGTACTCACTCAGGCACACCACACAAATTTCAGCCTCTTCACGCTCAGCCTGTTTTACACCAGGTGTTGTATGATACCTTCTAGTCTTCAGATGTTGGGAGATGGTTTCTTCCAGCCAATCATCTCCAGGGTCATCCGATTCTTCAACATCAGCATTCGAATCTTCATACAGATCAAACACCGTAGGCTCCTGCCCATGACTCAGTTCAACCAATGCAGTCTCTTCTTCTGGCTCAATCCTAATCCGCATGAAGATATTTGAAAACTGGTAATCAGATTCTTGAAACCAGCCACCAGTATTATTAGTGTTGTTCTGCTCGTACTCCCCAGCCGGAGAAAGAAGTACGAGGTTTGCTGGTTGACTGATGTGGTGATGATTATCAAAGCCAGTTACTGCTTGCACATAATTCCCTTGCATCAACATTGCAGTGTTGTATGGCAGAGGGCCAAGAGTGAAACAAGAGGCAGGTAGTATTGGATAATGGTGGCAAGGAGGATATTCCAGGCTGCTGAAACCATAAATGGGCAGCGGAGAATGAGGGTACATCGTAATCTGATTGGGAAAGTAAATATTTTACCGTTTTACAAAATTCAATTCGAATTCGGTAAATCCGAATTCAAAAACCCCAAAACCAAATTCGACCCTAATTCGATTCTTACTAATTCGATACCACCGATTTACCGACCGAATTACCGAATTACCGAATTCGAATTACCAAATTGAAATCGATTTCGATCGGTAATTCGGTAATTACCGTAATTGCTCACCCCTATCGTCCACCGTTCACGTATCTGGCCCAAGCGTTTTTGAGTTTTTTGGATGTTTGGGATCACAGAGGGCCAAAAATTTCACTTCGCTAACTATAGACGCATACTATTTGTGATCAGATGCTACGCGATGCATCAATGATTGATGTACATTAAAGCATAACTATTCATTGTATTGGGTAGAGCAAATTTCAATCATCTATCCTTCATATGGTACCACGTAACTCCCTTATCCACCGTTCACGTGTCTGCCCCCGAGCGTCTTTGTAATATTATAAGACGCTCGGAAAGATTCGATATACCACGTGTACTCTATCAATTTTATCCAATATAATAGATACTTTGCAAGAGATAGACTGGCATCATAACATTGAGTTGGATGATGTCATCTAAGTTGGAGTTCCAAACAGTACCAGGACAACATCGTTCAATATAAACGCCATTGTTTCATCAAATATATACAAACACTTACTTTTTCATCATCTCATTTTCATCAAATGCTAGAGCACGGGAGTAGTTCAATAAAAATACCAACAAACCAGTCAATCCCGACTACTACAAATCGAAAGTTTCCGAAGCACACGCATCATCCAATACCCATACCATAAGGATCTCTTTCTCAGTCTTTGCCTAGCAGATCGTGCACAGGGTGTGCAAACTCTCCTTCCTCATCAGCCACTGTGAAATCAGATACACTCCCCAAATTTCGATCAACGGCACCAACAAGATATAGGTGTTCATGTTCGACACAAAGCTGGAAGGACAAGATCAGTTGCAAGCGAAGTACTTTTTTTCAATGACGTGTCCGATCATCCTCCACTACTACGACACCTCATATTCCTTCTTTAATAGCAAGAGGTGTCCATGGATAGTCAAATACAAGTTAGGAGATTTCAACATTAAAACAGGGATCAATTTTTTCAAGATCAAGGCCTACATGAAATTGGCAACTGCTAAAGTACTAGGCAAGATCCAATTTTGGCCACCGAGGACGTAAATACTCTCTGATCAATTCACCGAGAAAAATATAGATCCGTGGCACTGCAACTATGCCCCCAAACAGCCTGCACTTTGTTAATCCATATCAGCACTAGTCAGACCCACTATGCCTCATCTCCTAATTAGGACAGGCACTTCGTTGGTCTAGATCCGCGCATCCACATCTGATATTGGATTTGGGTCTCGGCACAACGAATCAGATAGTGGATCTGATCCAAGTCCATCGACATCGCAGGTGGACTTCCAGAGCAACTTGGACTATAATATTTTTTAGAAGCAATCAATATCAATAGTTATATCAACTACCAAGGCCCACAATCAGTCCAATTTTAAATTTGGGGTCAAATCTCCAATTTAATTAGTCCATTGCGACCCAATCATATATTTCTTTACGTTTCACTACGCTTGTTCATGTAATAAGGGGTAGTTATCGTGGAATAAATTAATTGCTCTATTATATATCCATTGTGCATAATATTTCATGTTTTTCAACTTAATTAGAAAATTAAGTTGTATAAATGAACAACTTGAATCAATATCCAATTGCAATTTCATTAATGATAATACATCATCCGGGTATTCATATTTACAGTAACGGAGTTTTTGAATATACTCTCTAATATTATGTACATTATCAGTGCATTCTCCTTGATGTTATTGTAACGTCTATCCGTCACAATTTCGTAATTCTTAAACTTAGTAAGGAATTTATTATTTTCGAAAAATACAATGTACCTATCTATGGATATCAGACTCCCCTCATTACAACCTTTCACAACGATTTTCTCCCGCATCAGCTCACGAAACCGGCTAAACATATCATTGCAAACGTGAAGGTCTACTTTGGATCCGTGATTTTCCGTTACCTCACCAAACACATCCTGAAACTCGGGCTTATGCTGGTCATTAGGTTCACTGTCCAGAACGATGAACAAATCTAATACGCTATCAATTTGGTCACTTCGTTGGGCCACATTACCATTATTCATTAAAACAGTATTCCTACCAATCAACATGTTTCCATCGATGTTAATGAAAGTCACTTTGCACTTGTTATTATATCTATGTTCGCATTCCTGACCCAATTTCAAAAGTTTCATGTAATTGTGCCATACGGCATCACAAGCCATGCCTTCATCAGGGTCGAAGGTCTCATCGATGAGCGCCGTCTATGAAGAAGAGCGCTTTCTATTACGCACAAATAGCATTACGCGTTTTCTCAATATTGACCCCGTACTGTTACTAGTACCCTTACTAGTGAACAGTCTCCTTCACATAATGGACCTCGTCGGGGTCCCGAGAGCAAAGTATCTCTTCATACTCTCTATTTTCTAGCATAACGACGAGCAAATGTGTCATCGCGCGCATCAATTTATATAATGTTATTTTATTGCATAACCTTTATGTCAATCACCAACAGTTTTTTTTTCCTCTTCGACTATAGATTCCCTCTTATCCAAGTATAGAACAATAATTTCTATACTCTACTGGATCAATAAAATTGGCTCAATCAATGCATGAATAATGCAAAAGGACAAGTGTATGTCGCTGTCATTGTCAAGGATGATAAGAAAATGGCACTGGATGAGGGTCCCACACGACTGAACGTGTCAGAGTTTCAATCAGAAATGCAAATGCTACTGTTGAAATTTAAACTGAAATTCAAATTTAAAATTATCCCGCTTAAGTCCTGATTGCTGACACAAGTTCAGATGATTTTGTCAAGATTGTGACACGTATAAAGAGAAGAGAGAGAAAAATAGAACTAAAATTGGAGATTTGGAGTCTTTCATGTGCAATACTCCTGTGTTAAAAGATTGCGCGGTACACTGCGTTTTGAATTACTATAAGTGTAGGTGAATCAAGTGTAAGTGTGCCATCAAAAAAATACTCCCTCCGTCCCAAAATTTGGGACTTTTTTGGGAAACACATTTTTTATGTACAGTAGCATTATGGGGACACACTTATCTTATTCTTCCAATCGTACCCTTTGCTATTTACTAAAACAACAAGCTACTGAGAACCACTTATATTGCCATTTAGTCACTTTGACTAAAAGACAAAAACAAGTTAAAGTAAAACACACAATCGTTTGTAACTCTGGCTATTTCTTTATCTATTTGGGTTTCATAAAATCAACAAGATAAGCTCCAGAAGATTGACAACGGAAAAAGGTAAGATTTCTATGGTTCCGTCTATCACTTTGTTGGTGCTTATCTTTTTTATTTTTGTTTTGTTTTATGATCTTTTGATCAATTTGAAGTAGATAATCTTGAGACTTAGCATAATTTAACTAATCTTTTATTTGGCGCCATTTGTTATTGTTCCTTTTTTTCCTTGAAATTTGGTAGTTTATTGAAAATTTGTAGATGCATTTTTTAAAACATTTTTGTTCTCACGTCTCTTATAAAAATATTTTGACAGTTGACAATTCTGGCGTCTTTATACTATATATAATGAGATTATAGAGAGATTTGTCTATTGCACATATTCTGTTTGATAGTATTTCACAGTGAACATGGATGATCATAGTTTTCAAAATTATGAAATCTCTAGGAAAAAGTTGACAAATCTGCAAAGGCAAGCCATATTTGAAGCATTATTGCAATATAGTTATGGTAGGCAACTAGAAAGAGGAGTAACCAAAGTTATTGCAATTCAATTCAAAATCAGGATGAGGACAGTACAAAGAATTTGGGAAAGAGCAAAGTCTTCAATCATTAATGGAGATTCGGTTGACATCTCTCGCAGGTTTCCTAAGAGGGTAGGACGCAAGAGGGTAGAGATAAATTTCAGCACTATCATGAAAATACCTTTACGGTGTCAAACAAGTATTCATTCTCTATCAACCAAAATGAAAGTTTCCAAGTCCACTTTTCATTGACGAATAAAAGAATGTGTTATCAAGCCACATTCAAATGCATTAAAGGCTCACCTTACTGATGACAATAAATTGGTAAGCTCAAATTTTGTTTGTCAATGCTTCAACAAGAGAGTCTTAATGATGCACCTGTTTTCAAAAACATGTTCAATATGTATCATATTGATGAAAAGTAGTTTTATATGACTAAAGTGTCTGAGAAATACTACCTGCATCCTGAAAAAGAACACCTTATGAGTCTGAGAAATACTACCTACCTAATAGCCCTGATATGAATATTCTTGATATTGGATATTTTAGAGCCATTCAATCACTTCAGCATCAAGAAGCACCCAACTCTATTGATGAACTAATTTCTGCTGTTGAAAAGTCCTTCAATGAATTATCATCTGAAAGTCTCAATAATGTGTTCTTAACCTTACAACTATGTATGCTTGAAGTGATGAAGAATTTCGAAGGGAATAATTACAAAGTTCCACATATCGGGAAGCAACGGTTGATAAAAGATGGAAATCTTCCTTTGCAAATTGTATGTGATAAGGTGCTTATTGACAAAATCATCCATTATCTACAAGCATGAATGTACTAGTATTGGTTAGAATTTCCATGATATTTAAAATTTGCTAACTTCTAAATTATGATAAAGGTAGTGATAATGCTATCTAACTTATGATTGATTTCTTTTTCTCTATTTTGTTTTGAAGGTATATCAAGTCATGGATCAAGCTTCTGGATTTGGATTATGCTAATGTTTTTTGTGCAAAACAAGGGACTTGACTTTTGCTACTAATGCTTTTGTACAAAACAGGGGACTTGACTTTTGCTACTAAGTTATTTTTTAGGGTTGTTTATAAGATTTGGCTGTTGCTCAAATCTATTTTAGGGGCATAGATTTTGTATTTTGTTGATATGTATAGACAACCATGAATTCTTGGAAGCAATGAGTAGTAAACGTTGTTTTAGTCTTGGTGCTTTCAAATTAATCCCTTGCTTGGATGTTTAGGACTTCAACGTAATACACACTAGTTGATCATTTTGTTTTTTGTCTTTGACATTTTTTCACTATATTTATTTGTTTATTTGATACTAGAGACAAATTTAAGAGCAAGAACACAAGCTATATGATAAATTTTACCTTTTCTTTTTTCACCTTTACATTAAAGAAATTAAATAGTGATAAACAAAAGGGTAAGAAATGCATCTAGTATTCTTTATTTGTTTATCCAAAAAAAACTTGATTTGTATTATTATAAGAAATTTGTTCTTTTGTTAAAAAAAGATAGAAAGACAAGAAACAAAACTTTCATTGCATTTGCAAACACTTGTGCAGCTTGAAAAGAGTAAAGAAAGAAAAAAAATGAAAAGTAAGGAAAAAGAAGAACAAAAGAAAAAAAAAAAGATTTGAAGTGCAAGAAAAGAAACGGAAAAAACGCAAGGAGCTAAAGTTCTGATGATGTGTTATGGCGGGGCCCTCCACAATTGTTTAGTGCAATTTGATAGTATAATCTTGACTTTTAGTGCATACATTAATCAGGTATTGGATTTAAGGAAGAAGACAAGCCTAATTTTACTGGTTCATTCTACTCAAAAATCAAGGCCATGATTGAAGAACTTTTGAAAGAATATGATAATGTATGCACCCTTAGAGTTCAAATGCCAATATCATCTGATCTTAATAACCCGCGCAACTTCATCACAAAGATTGCAAAGTATGACAAGGTTGTAAACATCCCCAACAGCATGACTGTGTTGGATGAACTTTTGCCAATTTCAATTGAAATGGCTAAGAGGAACTGCAAGGGCATATGGAACTTTACTAACCCAGGTGTTATAAGTCACAATGAGATATTAGAGATGTACAGGGACTACATTGATCCAAAATTCAAGTGGACAAATTTCACCCTTGAAGAACAGGCCAAGGTTATTGTAGCTCCTCGCAGTAATAATGAGATGGATGCATCCAAGCTGAAAAAGGAGTTTTGTCATGGAGCGAGCTAAATAAAAGAAGGCCACGTGTTTGATTCTTATTGGTGTAGTTAGGAGTTTGTTAGAAATTGATACCTTTATAAGCAGGCATCTCTGCTTCGTTGTAATCAGTTTTTGGAATTATTCCCTCAGATTCGTCTGAATTAACTTGAGGAGCAATCCTCATTTTTTCCTCCCAAATTTTCCTTCAATCTTTCCCCTTCTTAGCTAAATCCATTATTTCTGTTCTTGTAATTTGTTTTCCAGATTCAATTAATGAAAGTTGAAGTTCATTCGTTCACTATTTGATCGATTCATCATTAATTGGTTTCCTTCATTCGAGCTTAATTCCTTATGCTTCTTGCAAACTCTGGTTTCTCTGGTTTCTGTACCATAACAGTGGTATCAGAGCTAGCTACGAGCCATTGGGAGAAATGACTAAAAATCAAGATGAGATGAGGAAAGAGATAACTGAACTAGGGAGTGTAGTTAGAACTTTTGCTAACAGAAGTGATGGACTGGATCAAGCTGTGAGGATCATGGAACACAGGCAGGAGAACACTGAAAAGGCTCTCAAAAACCTGGATCAGAAATACGAAGGTATGATGAACATGATGGCACAAATGTTAGCAAAGCTGAATGACAAAGGAAAGGAGGTAGAGAGCAGCAGCTCAGAGTCTGATTCAGGATATAAGGAAGATGGCAGGAGAAGGGAGGTGCAGAAGGGAGTTATGGATAAGTCTGAGGCTAAGGAGAGCAAAATATTCACCAGATTTCCTAAGGTGTATCTACCAACCTTCACTGGAGAGAACCCAAAGGAGTGGATCAGCAAAGCCAACAAGTATTTCAAAATCAATGGAATAGAGGAAGAAACGAGAGCTGAAGTTGCAGAACTTTATCTCAGAGACAAAGCAGATATATGGTTCCACGGCACGTTTTCTGGCAGGAAGGTTATTCATTGGGAAGAACTCTGCAATGCACTTTGTGAGAGATTTGGAGATGGCTCCCCTGAAGAAGCTATAGAGGAATTCAACAAACTGATGCAGACAGGTTCAGTAGCTGACTACCTGGAGAAGTTCGAAATGCTCAAAGCCCTGGTAATGCCTTCCCTTCCCCATCAACAAGATTGTTATTATAAAACATGTTTCCTAAGTGGTACTAAAATAGAAATGAACAAAGACTGTAATGACTGCAAATTTGGTGTGGTTTCAATGCAATGTATATTTTACATAGCAATAGTTGAACACCTCGTTTGCTTGATCCAAGGGTTGCCTAAATTAAGTAAGGACTGCAATCCTAATGTTGCTGTGGATGAGTACTGCTCACTGTCTTCATTTTGGATAGTGAAAAACATTGCACTAGGGGTGAAAAAAGATGCAAATGCATTCATTTTCGTGTTCAACCCCGGTGAGGTCATCTTCCTTGAAAACTTCAGCAATGGACAATTGAAATATGTACAGGAGTGCAGCTTCAAATTGCTTGAAAGAAGATGTCCACAGAAAAGAGAAGTAGAGAAGTGTACAACAGTTATCTATGGTGTCTGCATTTCCATTTTGCAACTTTCTACTCTTGCTATATGTGGACACCAAAGTAAAATTGTGATTATGGAGGTTGGGGAAAGTGAACTTCTTAATGAGAAATCTTCCCAATCTTTGTTATGGTGTAGTCAAATTGACTTTAGTAAGGATAATAGCAGATTGGTTTGCGGCGTATTACCAGCAATAGTGTTTCAAGATAGGGCTATCCTACAGGTACATGCACCAGTGAAAGCTATACCAGTACTTGCTAATTTATTGGAATTAAAAGAGACAACAAATAGGTACTTTGGTCTGCAATTTCTGGCTGGCTTGGCCTGTAATGGCTACATAGGAATTCTCCTATCTGTTTCAAATCCAGGAGTAACAGCAGGACTTCTAACCTTGCTTGGTTGTGTTGATGCTAACATGCAAGACCTTTTAAAGGCAGTAGAGAAATTCCTTGGTTTGCATTATCCGGATCAAGTTGCTCTTAAAAGATTATATATGGTTGGTGGTGCTACTTCTAGAATTTCAGCTCTTGTTGCTCAGCTAAAACTAATTCCAGGACCTGATTTTGAGAGTGATGGGCAATTTAGAACTTTAAAGGTTGTAAATATTTTGGAGCCACAAGGCCTGGCTGACCACCAAACTTGTGAACTCCCAATTCCTTTACTTGATTCTTTTGTTTCAGCTATGCAAAAATTGGCAGCTGAACTCCTTTTGCACGTGCTTATGGAAGATCAATCTCAGAAGAATCAGCAAGCTTTGCCATTTTCTTATACTACTTGCTTGCTGCGAACTGCCAAATATCAATCTGAAGACTTTGTTTGGAAGCCTGGAACTTTGTTTGACATCCTTGAGGACAAGGATTGTTTAAGGGGGAGGCTTTGTCATGGAGCGAGCTAAATAAAAGAAGGCCACGTGTTTGATTCTTATTGGTGTAGTTAGGAGTTTGTTAGAAATTGATACCTTTATAAGCAGGCATCTCTGCTTCATTGTAATCAGTTTTTGGAATTATTCCCTCAGATTCGTCTGAATTAACTTGAGGAGCAATCCTCATTTTTCCCTCCCAAATTTTCCTTCAATCTTTCCCCTTCTTAGCTAAATCCATTATTTCTGTTCTTGTAATTTGTTTTCCAGATTCAATTAATGAAAGTTGAAGTTCATTCGTTCACTATTTGATCGATTCATCATTAATTGGTTTCCTTCATTCGAGCTTAATTCCTTATGCTTCTTGCAAACTCTGGTTTCTCTGGTTTCTGTACCATAACAGTTTCCTGAATTATTGTCCATCAGGGGATCTCTGATTAAGTATGTCTTTAAACCCAACAAGAAAAACTTGACTGCTGCAACTGCCATTTGATGTATCAAAAACATTATGGCCAATTTTCACTATATACTCAAGGAAAGAAGAGAAGTTGACCTAGATATCCCAAATTATGTAATAATGTTATCCTTTTGTTTTGTGGGTTATGCATGTGTATTTCTAAAATTGAAGTGTTCTAGTGATAGCAGAAGTAAATTGCTCGGAGCATATTTTGTATCTGAAGATTACACTATTGGAACTGTAACATTATATTGTACCTCTATAAGAAACTCTATTTATGTTTTCCCAATTCCCTTTAGGTTTTGTGTGTGCGTGTAATTTACCTTCTAATAATGAATCTACACTTCTTTTGACTGCTTCTAGGGATAATAGTTACTATCATTGGCCTATGGGATTGTTTTGTAATTTGTTGGTCCAAATTGCATAATGAACCAATACAAAATCATTCAATTCATGCGGTCAAATTTTATTAGAGTATGATGGTAAACATCAGAGGGCATAGTAGATTTGATGCAGTAATGCTTTTCAATGCAATGGGTTGATTTTTAAATGGAATAACTTGAGATCTTTCCATAATGCAATTGCCTCCTTAACTAATTTTATGTTTGATGAATACTTTGCTGGATGTCGTACTGTTTTGATTTCTTGCTTTGGTCACACTTCTCCTTGGTAAAGATTGGTATTTTTTGCCTTCACTGAACCAACAATAGAAGACCAATGAGGCTGGAGCAAAATTGGTTTTGCCAGCAATGGAAGACCTATGAGCCTGGAGCAAAATTGGTTTAGTATCAACATTCGCACAATAATTAAATTGACAACGGACGCAATCTTTGAGCAGAAATACTTCTTTTTTAGTGTCTAAAAAAAAAATAATAATAATCTTGACTTTTCAATTGAAGGGCATAACTGAAAAGTAATTTTAAATGTGGTTTGACTTTTCAAAGTGATTCAAATTTTGGGACAAGCAAAAAGTGGAAATATGACATTAACAATGGGACGGAGGGAGTAATGAATATGAAAGATATAGTAGGATTCTTCAGGATCGTGAAAGACTGTGATATAGCAGGTCGTGTTCTTGGGGGCACATTTTGCTTATCGTATGGGCACTTGGAGATTATTCATTGTGAAATTGGATCTGCTCTTCAAACTAATTAAGGGTCTTGAAGGAGACCCTGACGATGGGCCTGTTTGGAAGCTAGTTTTTTGACCAAGTTTTTTACCTACAAATTTTTTAACAACTTTTGCTACAAAAACCCCAAAAAACCTTCTCAAAATTTTTTACCTACACACTTCAAAATACCCAAAACACAAAAAAAAAAAATTCAACACACAAAAAAAATTCCCTTCCCTTTATTTCTTCTTCCACCCCAATCCCAACCCGCCACCACCGCCGGTGTCGACTACCACCTCCGTTTCGTCCCCCATCGTGCGGAGATGCGCATGGCTTGTTGATGGCTATGGAGAAGGCGCACGCTGGAGAAGGGCAAGGGGGAGGGGGTCGGGCTGGGGAAAGGACGGGGGGTGGCGCCTGGGTCGGGCTGGGGAAATGGTAGAAAGGGTGGCGGGGGGAGGGGGGAGGGCTAGGGAAAGGGCGGGGGTGACGCCTGGGTCGGGCTGGGGAAAGGGCAGAGGGGGGTGGCGGGGGGAGGGGGTCGCTGGCAGAGAGGGGTGGCGGGGAGAGGGGGTCGCGCTGGGGCAAGGGGTTGCGGGGGGAAGGGGTCGCGGGCAGAGGGGGTGGCGGGGGGGAAAGGTCATCAAGTTAGGGAAATGGCCGGAGGAGGGGGTGGCGGGGCAGAGGGTGGTGGCGGGGGAGGGAGTGGGAGGGCAGAGGGGAGGAGAACGGGAAAGGGTGGAGAGGGGTGGCGGGAGAGGGGGTCGGTGCTGGGAGGGAACGAGGAGGCTACACAGAACGAAGAAGAAGAAAAAGGAAGAAGAAGAGAAGGGAGAAAAGAAAAGAAAAAGGAAAGAAAGAAAAAGAAAGAGAAAGAGAAAGAGAAAAAGAAAGAAAAAAAAAGAAAAGGAATCAAAAAAGTTTTTCATTTTACAAAAATTTCTACAAAATTTTTCACCTTACAAAAACTTCTACAAAAAAAATTTTCACCTTACAAAAACTTCTACAAAATTTTTTCAAAAACTTCTACAGTGCACTACATTAAAGTTTTAGACAAACTCCCAAAAAACTCAGGTTCCAAACATGCCCGATGTCTAGAGAGGATGCAAAGGATCCCAGTTCAGTGAAGAGCAATTGAACCTGCTGCTAACACATGAAATGTGTATTCGGTGGAAAAAGTGGACCTCACATGTATAACATACAATATAATTGTATTTTACGGTATAAACATAACGTTTTTATATGTAGATAGGGATTCAAGGTAGTAATACCACATGTACTCAATGCGCATTATTGGAATAAAAACACGTCAATCTATTTCATCTTGAAATTCAATGCGTACAAATTTGAAAGATGCATCGTTACAGTTTATCTAGATATAGGGTAACGAATTACACACTAATTCTAAATTAATCAGACTGATAACATCATAATTATTTAATTATTTCATAATAAGGGCCCTAACTCTATCATTGATCTTACTGGAATCCACGTCCTTCAAGAATTAGAGAGTTCTGAGTCGAATCCATACCCACATTTTGTTGAAGTTGAACTTCCTCTGAAAGTTATAATTTGTTCAAATTGACACCGATCAAGTGATTGGTATGGCTAAAACGTGGTAAAATGGAGGGGATTCTTCTTGAATTCTCAAGAATAACTTCTTTGTTGCATTAAAGTTGAGAACATAGTACCCCTTGTTGTATCCATTGCGGTACATCAAGTAGCATCCACAGGCGAACCTAATTCCTTTGCTCTATTTTCTTTTCTTGGACAGGTGGTAACTGATCTTGATTTTTGGGGATGAACAAGGGATTTTCAAGAAAATAGAATATGACATTCTACTTAGTCCAATTGGGAAGATCGCCATGATCTAGTGTACTTAAATAGTTGTGATAGGAGGAGTTGGGTTCAGAATTGCAAAACACGATTATTGAAATTTTTCCTTTTACCCTTTTAAATTTGGTATATTTACAATTGCAGGACCAATTTCGTTGGGCCCCAATGAATTCCTTCTAGTATTTTAGAAATTAAGGATTCACGTCATCTATCATGTTATACTAGATCTCATCATAGTGATAAGTCAAATCAATGTAACCTGCATAGTAGTTGTAAGCCTGAAGATTCAGACTTCTAACCCAATATGTCTTACAAGTTCGATTTGGGTCTTCTATCATTATGGATATGGGCCCATGGAACTTGGTATCAGGCCTAATTATATTTTGAATGGCCCATTAGATCAAGAAATTGGAAATATTTGGAGTCTCAGAAAAATTGGGCCTGTATGATTTTGGTGATTTTTGAAATATTTTGTCCAGATTGCTAGACATCTAGGCCTGTTAATCGGATCTGATAAGTCGAGCTTCTATAAGTTTGAGGTCAATTCATTTAATTTACAACACCTTCGAAAATTTTGGGTCATGAGTTTTGGATTAATAAATGTGAAACTTATACTCAAACTCACATAATATTCGGATTGTGAGTTTTATTCGGATTTAGTCCAAACTCACTTATTATTCAATTGTTTTAATATAATTGTTATAACTATTAAGTTGTAAAACTAATTTAACATTCACAAGGTTACAGCATTAAAACTAAACATGAACAAGTAATAATTCTTAAAAAGCATATAAATCAAGAATTTTTTTAACAATATTTATATCTAATTCGTTCAAAATACATAAAAAACAGTAATAAAATATGAGTTATAAGCCAATATATTTTCAAATATTAGAATTTTTCATAATCTTGTGACTTGAATTCAAATATGCTTGATGATTTGTGTTTCTAGACCAAAAGAAATCAATCAATATTATGCCAACACAAAAACCTACTCAATGAATAAGAAAACTTACAGTTTCAGTTATGCATTACCAATATTGGCTCTCAAAAAAATTGGTAGAGAAGTTGATTTTAACTCTTGGACTGAGAAGGAACGGGTAGAGTAAACACTACTTATTATTAGTCTAAATACCAACAATAAATCAAATTTTTAATGAAAATTTTTAAACATTATTACTAACTAGTAAAATCAGGGTCAAATTCTTGTTCAAGATCAACTTCTTTGGTGCATCGTTAATCCAATTCTAAGCACAAATTAGTGTTTCAATAGTGGAGGGCAGCAATGAGTTACGAAACTTGTTCAAAACACATCCCCCTGTACTGAAAACACTCTCAGATGCAACTGAAGAAACAGGAATAGCATGGACAATATTGAAAACTTGGCTGCATGAGTTCTCCAATAATCCAATACATCAAATCATTTTTCATCGGTTTGCTTGGATAGATCTTTTCCTCCAAATAAAAGTTTAACTTTGTCTTACTACAAGTGCTATTTTCCTCCTCGTTAAGATTATAAAAATCATCCATGTAATTCTTCTTTGCTGTGGAAAAAGTGCTGCTGCCTGCCCCTATAATTTTCTCCTTTTGTGAAGCAATATCCTGCTGATAATTCACTTCATAAGCTATTACATACTCGATGAAAAGAATCTGAAGTGTTTTTTGAGCACGATGTAACATACATGGTACTAAATATCTCTCATAGATCTTGCTAAAGATGGTCTTTAATTTTCTCATTTTAAACCTGATATCTAAAACAAAAGCAACAGATAGCAAGATATTTAGCTTTTTTTCTAGTCAATATTTCTCAAATTTCACCAACATATTAGTTGCCAGCTTTCAAGAAGTGGACTATCCTCTATAGAAGTTTCCCTTAATAACATAAATACATGATAAATTTCACTAAAAAAAACATTAGCTATGCAATATTTGTTGCCAGAGAAAATTTTGTGACAATGTAAAAATTTCTAGAAACCATGAACTATTCGAACTTTTTTCCAATCTTCAGCCAATGGAGGATTTTTGAAGTTTAAATCACGAGTTTTCATGCAGTCATAAACTCTCCTATAATACAATGCATATTCAAACATTAAATATGTTGAATTTCACCTTATACATATATCTAAAGATAACATTTTGCCTCTGAAAATACATTCCTGGTCAGCATAGTGTAGAAACTTAAGTTTTCTCTTAGCGAATCATCTTACATATTTCACCGCATTCCTAATCCTATGAATACAATCATGAATCTCATCCAATTCTTCTTGAACAATCAAATTAAGAACATGACCCCAACCACGAACAATCAAATAATGCACCTCTAAATGAATAATGCTCTTGTAAGCATTTAGCAACAACATCATTAGTTGAAGTATTATCTATAGTTATTGTACATATCTTATCAATATTCCACTCTAACAAGCAATTGATAATTATATCAGATAGATTCTTCACTAATGCCTTTATTGGAACGAAGACAAAATTGATACTTTTTTATGCAATTTTCAATGATTATTTATGAAATGAGCAGTCAATGCTATAAAAGGAAGATCCGTTTTAGATGTCCAAGTATTTGTTGTCAAACATACTTTAGGCTTGGATTACAAAAAAATCTCCTTCAATTTACTTTTTTCAACTTCATATATATATATATATACACATATATATTTTTGCTATGAGCATCCGGTATCCCTACCTTTTAGTGAGACTAATCTGTATTCGATTCAGGAAGCGTCCGCAGAGTTCGACTCTTACTCGGGGGTAAAGGATTGGCCCAGAATATTTCAAAACGTCACATGTAGGAGTCGAACTTACGATCTCCCGTTGGTATTAGCAACCTGCTTACTAGCTGTGTCAAACTCATGGTTGAACTTCTTATATTTTCGTACAGTCACTTTTCATTGTGTTTCTAGATACAAATTCAACATTTGGATTAAGACCCAAAGCATACTTCTGAAAATAATTCATCTTCAACAAAATTGAATAGTATCTCTCGATTAATTATAAGCTCTGTTAGATCTTTTCGACTACTCTCTTAATAAAATTTTCAAACAGAATTACTAACTTAATCTGAATTACTTTTGGAAAAGTTAAGAATCGTTTGCCCTTTTGACAATTGTCCACCCATAACTCTTTTGTAGGCTACACATGTGTCCCAAAATATATATTGATGCAAATGAGTTGTTCCTCCTTTACTACGGTAGGAGAAACCTTTCTTGCAATAATTGCAAGTACATTCTTCCTTCTTCGATGAAAATTTGGTGAAATGGGTCCAAAATTTGAACCTCACCTTAACTTCTCTTTTCCTCTTTTCACCCTTATTTGCTTCTTCTTCTTCAGGTTCTTGTTCGGCTGTAGTTTCTGTTGCTTCAATATCTGTGATTGTAATAACAATATCTTCATTGTTTGCATTTGACATCTAATGCAAAAAAAAAAAGGACATTGTTAGGGAGGTAAAGTATTTACTGACACGAATAAGAGGAATAAGAAAGTGATCCTTGTATAAAAAATATTACCATGCAAATACAACAAATTCATACTTCAGAATTTTTCAGTTTTGATTTTTAAGAAAGTGGTTCAAATATACACAACAGTCAAAAGATTGATAGGGTAATTTTTTCCTTGATTGAGAAATAAAAAAAAATCAATGAACAAGTTTAAGATAAAATAAAATAACTAATTGGATATCCAACCCAATTCATTATGAAAATGGACAGAGTTTAATACTGGTCAATTTCTCTTAACTAGTAGTCATGTTGCTGCAACTAGTAGTTATATAAGTTGGTTATATTTTTCGAATTTCTTTTCTAAATGACTAATTTGTAATTATGCATTATATGTCTGGGATTGCTGGTCATATGACTAATTAGACATATGACCAACAATCCATTTCTGAGATTGCTTTGATATAACTAATAGTTACTTTGATACTTAGATATAACTAGTAGTTTCTTTTATTAGATAGGACTATTTAGACATATGACTAGATTATTCTTACTATTATTGTTCCTGTAGAATGTCAATTTCTTAGACAAATTCTGTTGCACAGGTTTGATATACCATTATATTTGGCATTAAAATAAAATCGAGGCAAATTTCAATGGTTGGTGCAGAGAACTATAACATATGGCTAGTTATATCTAAGAAAAATCAACATTGTTGCATCCCAAAAATAGAAAAATGACAAAAAGCTTATTCTCTATTTAGCACTTAGAATACTAATGAGACATTTTCACAATTGTGAAAGGAAACAATCACTCATGGTAAATGGTCTGAGGGACAACTTCTAATTCTAAACATGTTTTTTCTTAAATTTTTCTCATAATCAAATTTAGTTAATCACATGTAGATGTTGGTGTATGAGTTTAATTATTTCAAGAAAAAAGTACCCAAAAAATCCTAAATGAAAAACACATTGGATCGGAGAGATAAAGGGTTTGGAAACCAGGATTGAAAGTTATGTTGACCCTAATTTTGGAGACTTGGATTGAAAGTTGCAAGCGGAGAATTTGGAGTTTCATTCATCTATGGTGGTGGAGATTGGATCCGAGTGACAAAGAAAGAATTGCAGGTCTTGGTGAAGCGACCGTGAGGGAATTAGAGGGAAATGAAATTAAGGGTTTCGGCTTTCAAAATTCGGATGTTTGAGAAACTATCGCTTCTTCCGTTCTTCGGATGTACTATTCTTGTGACTTTAAAGAAGTGAAAACAAGAATCACTTCAATGGAGCCTTTGTTTCCTGTTAAGAATTGAAAACCAAATACTCTTTAGTGAAGAGAACCCGCAGCCGGAAGCCTTAAGTGCTAAATAGAGAAAAGGCTTTTTTTGTATATCTAGTTTTAGTGACTAAATATTATATATTTGGATATATGATTAATTAATTATATATAATAAAAAACATATATATATATTATATAATACTATATATATAGGCTCGGGCCTATATTAGGCTTGAGTCCAATAAGGTCCAAACTTGATTCGTATTTAATTTGGATCTAGTTTTCAGGGTCAAACTCAGACCGACTCACTAATATCATAGGCTCATCGGACCTTTTATCGGGTCGAACAGGTTGAGCTCTGGTTGGCCTGATTCTATTGACAGTCCTATGGATATCTTTGTCGTAGTGAACGATGAAAGATCTAAGATATGTTTGTATGACCAATGCATGTTCAACATCATCAGCGTGAGAAGCCACATAGTACACATAAGAAGTTCTTGGTTCTCCTTTTCAACTGCTGGCGTATTTTCATGAATAATAAGAATATGATGTACATTAGACATAAGCTATCTGCAATCCATTTTTTTGAAGATTCGTTGAGCCTTAGGAATAAGCAAACAATTCTTCACAATTTGGAGTTTCGAGGCACCTATTCGGCTATTCCACCTCAACCTTCTAATAATCCACAAAACCACGCTCATTGCAACCCTTTTTAGGAAAATGTTGGAAGAAAAAATTACACGATGTTTGGACAAAGTAGAATAACCTCCTAGTTAGAAGGCATAGTGTAGTTAAAACTAGTACCTTAAATGGTAATACTAGTACCTTATTTTCTTGTTTTATTCCATACAAGTTCATTATACCAAACTTTCTAATAATATATAAATCATTGTTTTTTGGATAGTAATTTTTTTTTGAGAGAAAGCACTCTATGTTTAAACTAAAAAGTTCTTACTGTAAAATTTTTTTTCCAAATTTTTTTTTTCAAACCTAAGGCAGGTAAACATAGAAAATTCGACAACATTTCCCAAATACTAAGTTACATTTAAGGGTGTAAAAATTCAAAATTTACCAAATTACCAATCAATTTCCAAATGAATTCAAAAATTCAGAATTCGTAATTCATAAATTTAGAAGGATGACGAAGATATCGAATTCATGTATTTTGAAATAGATATGAAAATGGTACTGGTTTTTGAAGTCGGATTTTACTAATTTTGAATTGAAAAAATATTTAAATATTAAACAACACATATATAATTTAGACATGTATGTATTATACATGAATACCATATATAAGTAAATAGCATGTGCAAAATACATATTAGAATGTTATATACATTCAATTTTATGTAAAACTAAATGTTATCATAAGAATATATCATTATATTATGTTATGATGCACTTTATAATATATAACAAAATGCATTATTCTTTTTGAATTCGGTATTCGCTACTCTTCCAATTTCGAATTGAATCGAAATCGAAACTAAAAGTTTTCAATTCGAAATTGAATTAGGTTGGAATCTCACAAGAAAAATTACCGAAATCAATGAATTTAATCAGCCGAATTATCGATTTCGATTTCGATGCTCACCCCTAGTCATATCCAAACAAACTATATGTTTATGTATCATTATTCGCAAAAAATAAAAATAAAAATCTCGCAATCCCATATTTATGTTTTTCAATCATTTTTTTGTTTTATATATATATATCACATCAGAAATCACAAAGTATTACATTACACTACATAATACAAAAAATGTTTTTCCAAATAATCTTCCCAAAACAAATCCTCGTTTCTGAGAGTACACTATAGATAAACTCAATCTTGGGTGGCAAAACGCAAGCAACCCCTAATTACAGGGGTCAAACCGCATTAAGCCTAAACTTTCCAAGCTTGCAGCCCATCAAAGGAGCACAGAGTTTCCCCACAACACCTCCTGAACCTCCCAATTACACTGCCATAGCATACCTAGAAAATCAAGCAATCGATCAGCAGAGACCGTAGAAATGGAGGTGCCAGGGTCATCAAAGAAGATGATAGCAACCCAAGAAGAAATGGTGGAAGCCAAAGTCCCAATCCCTTACAGAGACCAATGTGCCCATTTGCTGATCCCACTGAACAAATGCAGGCAGGCGGAGTTCTATCTTCCTTGGAAGTGTGAGGACCAACGCCACTCCTATGAGAAGTGCGAGTACGAGCTTGTCATGGAACGGATGCTCCAGATGCAGAAGATCCGGGAAGCCGAAGCCAAACAAAAACAAGGCCTCCCAGCGCAGCCGCCTATACCTCTTATACCTAAAACTGCCAATGCTTGATCTAAAGGTAATTCTTTTATAGTTTTTTCTTTGAGTTTTATTTTGGATGATTTTACCCTTTTTTTTAGATTGTTTTGACATTTTTATGGGTTTCAATTTTATTTGGTTTAATCGTAGGGAAGGTAGATTAATATTTGTTTTCTTGGGTTACTGTTGAATAGGTTTTGTGAAGTGGGTTTGCTTTAGTTTTTTAATTGACAGTCGTTAGGATTGATAATCTCTATGTTTTATTGTTGTAAACTTTCTTTTTTTTTAAAAAAATGTTTTAGGTTATTTCTGAATGGAATTTTTGGTATAGAAATGTAATTTTTGGTTGAAGTGCTTGCAATTTATGAGCTAATGACTCGTATAATAGACAATTTAATGGCAGTTTTGGTCTGCTATTGAGAATTATTAATAAAGGATTTTTCTTGTTTTAGTTTTGTAATTGGTTATTTACGTTTTCTTTAATTGAATGTGGTTTAATTCAAGTTTATTAGTTTCTTAGGAAATTTCTGTATCAGTTAGAGTGATGCATTGCTCATTTAAGAGGTTCTTTGTGATAATGCTTATACCCTTATTTTGTACCTTCCTTTGTTGGTTGGAGTTTTGCTTCTATTTGTTTATTTGCATTGGTAATTCTCCTTTATGTGTTTGAATTCTTTTGATGTCTGTCTGTGGATATTGAGATTTATATGCGTTGAACAAATTATTTCCAACATTGTGCTTGTAGTTTTTTTGCAAAAATAGTGAAATTTTGTTTTGCATTTTTTATTCCAATATGACCTATTAGCTAAATTTTCTGTTGGTGATATAAGATGTTTTAATATGTATGAGGCTTTGAGTAGTGGTTTTTCTTTTGCAGTTCTTTATTTTTGAGCTAAGAGGTTTGTCATGCAGTGTGTATGGTGGTTTTTCTGTTGGTGATATAAGTGTTTGACTGGTTGTTTAGGATCTCCTTTTCTTTCTTTCTTTCTTTCTTTTTTTTTTAAGGTTTACTGGTGAACTTATTATTAACTTTTGGGTAATGGTTGGGATGATTTAGCATTTGATGAAAACATGGGGTTGGAGTGATTTAGTACATAAGTATTTTCATTTATTTTCAACTTAATAGTAATAGACTTAATACTGGAGTTGGATGTTCATTGAACTGATTATGTGATGGATGAAGCAACAGGTTTTCTCTGCTAAATTTTTTGACTGGAAAGAAAATATTGATTACATGATGCATGAAATATTATCTCTTGCACTTGTGGAATTTTCCCACTAACGTCAGGGTAGCTTTTGGTTCTGTTTAAGGTTGTAGGTTTTATTTGATAATTTGAGGTTTAGAATTCTGCATCAGAGTGCTGTCCTTGGGTACTGGCTGTTTTTCAGATTCAGGTTGGGTCCTGTGGTAGAGTTGGGGAGGAGAATGGGCCAAAAGGCACTGGCGCCTGCCTCCCCATGGTTTTTGTCACCCAAAATAAGTTGGACACTCAAGGTCCTTTTTTTGTTGAAATAAAGGATTCTGAACATTAGGGGACCTAGTCAAGAGACAGCCAAGAATTTTGTTGATCATAGGTCAAAGTGCAACACGTGGTGATCAGACTAGATATTTCATGGTTTTCACTAGTTAGGATTTTTTATTCAAGATGATTTAGTTTATAGGATATGATCATATGTGGGTCTATTGGTCTTAAGATTTACTTATGCATGCGGGTTTGACACAAGGTAATCCTTTTTTGATACTGAGAGCATTCCTGTTCTATTCAATGGATGAAGTTAAATAGTTCCTAAACCACAAAATAATAGGCAAAAAGTTAATTGCAATATTTAAGGATGCCATAGTTTTTGCAATCTTTGGTCAGTTGGAAGGCAAGGAATAGGTGCCACTTTAAACACAATGTGTATGAACTTGCTTCTGGATGTCTTTGCTCTCTTGCAGCTCAGACATCTCAGTGAGACAACTTTTTAGTTCCTTTGCTTTGTTGAATCTGTGATTAGCCTTTTGCTACCTTTGAATGCTCATTGATATCACATCTCACTCCCAAAATTGTTTCTAGATGTGCTAACTGTAACAGCCTGATTAGTTTTCTGTTGTCAACTGAACAATTTTTGATAATTTTGTACGTCAGGAGTATTGAAGCTAATTGTTCTGTTGTAATAAAAAAGATTGCAAATGTAGTGCCTTTTTACTAGATAATAAATGATGGTCACATTTAGCCACTTATTTCATTTGTACTATTAGTTTCCGTCTAGGGTTTTACATTTGTACTATTAGTTTACCGAATTCTATCAAAGCATCAATCAAAACCCTATCAAATCATCAAGCTAAATGGAAGTCTTCTTTTTTATTGAGAGCAGTTGTGTTTTGTGACTCCTTTTTAGTCATATTAAGTGAGTAGGCTATGTGATACGTGACAAACTGGTTATAAGTGCAACTGCTCACATGAACAAAAAACCATGGAATTTGGGGTGATTTAGTAATTGGTTCTGGTCAATACCAGCAGGATTTGGCCAGTTACAGCTTTCATTGCTTCTATGAGCCTCGTTTTTGAGTTGATACTGGGTAAAAGGACTTGGGAAAAAAAAAGAAATAGGAAATTATCCGTTTCCTGGAGCTAAGCTGGAAAACAGTTGTAGCCTATTGAGGTTTGTAGCCAAAAGTTCTCTTCCAAGGGGCATGTAGAGGAACATTGCATCCCCATCCGGGGAAGAATCTGGCTAAACAGCTTTCCCAGAAAAAGGATAGCTGAGGATAATAATCACATTTTAAAATAAGCTGTAGTCCTGGGAATCTGGGTTTTTATTGAGTTTGAACTTCAGTTGGATGGGAAGTATGCTTGACTTAGGGGCAGAGAGAGATATAGGCAAATAACAGTTGTTGACTATTATAGTTTCTGATATCTTTTTGAGGTTGGAACAAAGTACATTTCTTAACAGTTGCTTATTAGTTACTTTCATTGCATAGTGTTTTAGTAGCTCTTATACTGTATTGAAGTCTGAAATCCTACTGGCTAATTGCTGGTAACAAAACTGCTGTGAGCGCAAGTTGGCAAGTTACTGGTTTGGTATCTATACTTAGGTTGAAGAATGATACTCAAGCCTGTTTGAAAAGGTTTTTCTGATGACATATTATTCGGCAAAGCTGTAGCTAGATTTGTCATTCTTGTCATCAGGAACTTCAAACACAATTATAATCTTGAAACTGTTTTTGCACGAGTTTTTGTGGGGCTTGGCTGTAGAATTAAATAATGTGTGTTGAGATGAGGGGTATATTTGGTTCCTAAGATACATTAACTTTTTCGTGACCAGTTCCATAGCATGGGGATTTGATTCTTATGAGCCATGTAGAAAGGAAGAGAGAAGTGAGCTTTAATACGTGATTGAAATTTCCGGCTATATCTCATTATCTATATTTCTTGGAAGCCTGAGCAATGCAAGAATTTAGTCATTAAGCTATGTGTAATTTTGTCAGGGTGAAAGTCATTGGTAATGCCATAATGGGTATAAGCTGCACTATGCTTGTCAATCTGGTGACACTAACAAATCAGTTGCCTGAAAGTCACCTTTCCACTGTGTTACGGCAAATTGCATGTGTTTGTGTTAAACAATTGCATTAAACAATTGCTGTGTTTAGGAAGGCAAATTTTGTCTTTAATTGTCATCTAGCAGGAATTTGTTCACCATAGGCATTTTTGGAGGTTTGGAGCCTTTTTCTTGTGGAAGTTCTTGGACCAGGAAAAGGAAAATGGAATTTACTGGTCTAATTTGCGTTAGAGATTATCGTTGAGAACCCTACTTTATTCAAAACCGGAAGAAGATTATTTGTTGTGTTTGTCTTGTATTTACCATTTCTAATCACAGATCTTCCACATGAATGTTGATACATGTTTAACCTTGAAAGGAGAATAATAGTAAGGAAATTTGTGGTCTTCTTAGTCGGTTATTGTTGTTTGCATATCTTTTTTTTTTTTTCGGAACAAAAAAATCAATAGGAAAACCAGTTTATAGTTCTTCTACTATTTATTGTGGTGACTTTTTCTTCTCTTTTTCTTTATTTATCTTTTTCACTTCAACGTATCTAATGGTGTTTGTTCAATGTTCTAACAGGTTGCTGCTGAGGCTGCTGAGATTGTGTCATTATTAATCCGTGAAATTCTGTTCGAAACTCTTCGATGTAATGCAACCTGGAACTAGACTATCCTGTTCTGGAATTTAGTTTTTTTCTAATAAGCATCTTGTGGACACAGTTTTTGGTTTATTCGGAGGCTGTCTCAGTGTCTCACAGATTACTGAATTATGTGTTTATAATGCAAATCTCATGGACTGGTTTTGGGCCAACCAAACTCAAAATCTTGTGCCATAGTTGTGTCTCACCATGTTTCTGAATGACCCCGCTGTGAATGTCTGCAACCTATAAACAGAGCATATGCCAAACCAAGTAAATGAATCAATGTAGTGAATATTTTGAAAATTACTCATATTTTTTAATTAATTAATTTTATGAAACGCGTAATAAATTTTTTGATGTATTCTTTACAAATTATACATCAATTTTTGAAAAAAAAATAAAATTTTAATTTAAGGACAATGACTTATCTTCTTAGTTATTTATAAAATGACAGCAACATGTAGCCTAACTTTGTAGATGCACATACAAAAGTAATAAGGTAATAAAATTTGGAAAACTTCTTTTATACATTGTCAATGTATAATATTTTTTTTTTTTACACTATCATGTTTAGATCATATCACATAATATGAATTTAGATTTTAAATTCAAATTATGCCCATATGCAGCATACATTCAAAGCCATTAGTGTTTAAAAAAAAAAAAAACACTACCCTTACGTTGTGAGTGCATAAAAAGTTAATCCATAAAATTTTGATAAATTTAACGCCTCATACACAAAAATAAGAGTTAAAATTGGTATAAATGTGGTATAATATTTTTTTAAAAAAACATATTCATAATATTCATGAATCTCCATCCTTCCCTATCTCTTGTCCCTAGACTTTATCCTTTGTCCCTAGACCTTAATAGCCTTCTCCAGTTCTACTACTACTTCTGCGTACTTTAGATTTTTTTTTTTTTGTCGAAACGATAGATGTCCTATAACCTAATCTAGCCTAGTCTAAGGGGAAGGGGAGGGGGTTCGATGTGAGTACAGACTCCATCTAGATTTTTTTTTTTTTGTCGAAACGATAGATGTCCTATAACCTAATCTAGCCTAGTCTAAGGGGAAGGGGAGGGGGTTCGATGTGAGTACAGACTCTATCGATGAAGGTCAATTAAGACCGCCACAAATTGTGGCAAATTTGTGGGAGGCAGGGATTGAACCCCTGACCTCCAGCATCACCTTTAATAGTGATGACCACTGGACCAAATGGCCAGTGGCTTCTGCGTACTTTAGATGATGATAATGAACCTGTGGCTGTAGTTGGGACTGAGTAGGCTACTTTAGGTCTTCCTTTCCGATAGAGACCTTTAATAAGAGCTCCACTCCACCATGTTTAGGTGACTGTCAATGTCATCGTCCTTTTCTTCAAATTGAAAAATCTTTTTTTTTTTTTTTGGTTTCTTTCTTTACGCCCCACAAGAAAAGGTGTCTTATGAAACAATTAGTTTACTTTACTTGGAGCTTTTAAAAAGAAAAAGGTTTTTCAAGAGAACGAACATATGTGGTGTGGGGTATTTTCATAACTAAAATTGAAAGGAAACTAAATCAAAGTTTCAAAAGTTAGGAAAAACTGGCTAATTACTCAGAATATCGTTGTAAAAAAAAAAAATCGGACATTTATGACTCTGACAAGGAGTGCTGCAAATCTATGGCTACCGGGTTGTGTCAGCCCGGCAGCGAATTTTTTTTTTTTTTTTTTTAAAAGAAATCTGCACAAAACCTGCCAGATCGATTCTTAAGGGAAAAGGGGTTGAAAATATTCAATTACTACTTACTACTAATATTTCAGCACCTTTCCATATAGTGAATCTCTTCATTCTTTAATTAATTCCTACTTTGCCTCTTACTAACTCACTTCTATGCCCAATTAAAGATTCCACAGCTTGTGGTTTAATTATTCTCGTTGCACATGATGATGATATCACTTGCATGAATTTCTTCCCACTCCTTTGTACCATCTGGAAACTTTAGAATTAAAATAATTTAGATATTTTCACACCTCAAGTACAAAAAGGAGAAACTAAAAAAAAATTTGTTAAAAAAAAAGAGAGAAAAGAATCAACTTATGTACACACCCCAAAAGAAAAGGAAAAAAAAAGAGAGAAATCAACCAATTTTTTTTTCCATTTTTAACTTATAATCTTTCTATATACAATGTGTGGACAATGGGTTTGATGTTAAAAAAATGTCATTATTTTAATTTGACCCTCGTATGATAAAATAATATACAATCATCTTATATTCCATACTCTCATATTTACTTAACTGCTATTACAATACTCATCCACCATTGCATAACTGTTATTACCATGCTTATCCGCTATTACTATGTTCATCCCAAATCTTCTTGCCAACTTCAATAACCCAAAAAAAAAGGAAATCCTAGTGCTTTGCAATTAATTTTTTTTAATTGCAATTGATCCGTTATTTTAATTGCAATTGATCCGTTATTCTAATTGCAATTGATCCGTTAAAATTGGCATATTTAATAAATTCAATACATAAAATTGATGTAATTAGCGCAACTTAATTAACGAAATTAGTGTTATTTGTTTAATGCAATTTACTTCATTACGCAAGTTAGTTGATAATTAGTTTATGTTATTTAGTATATGATTAGTTTAATTAGTTTAGTGATTTAATTAGTTGAATGAATTAATTTTAAGAGGTTCGATTCAATGAATTTAGATGTATTTGACGAGGCATATATTGAGTTTTGATTAAGATAGCCATTTAGTCTGGGCAATTTAAGTATTTGAAGTACTAGCTGCATTTAATAAATTAAATACATAAAATTAATGTAATTAGCATAGCTTAATTTTGAAACTAGTGATATTAGTTTAATGCAATTCACTTTATCATGCAAGTTAGTTGATAATTATGGTGGTGGTGAAATAAAGTTGATAATTAGTTTATGGTGGTGCTGAAAAATCAAGACTGGCAAATGAGGATGCAAACTTGGCCAGGGAAAACCGGTGCCTTCACCAGCTAGTAGAGCAATTCACTATATGGAAAGGTGCTGAAATATTAGAGAGATAAAATCAATGGATGAAATACTAGTAGTAGTAAGTAGTAATTGAAGAATATTTTCAAGCCCTTTTCCCTTAAGAATCGATCTAGCAGGTTTTGTGCAGATTTTTTTTATAAAGTCCCTGGCTGCCGGGCCTTGTCAGCCCAGGAGCCAGGGACTTTATAAAAAAACAAAAAAAAAAATTCGCTGCCGGGCTGACACAGCCCGTAGCCATAGATTTGCAGCGTCACTTGTCAGAGCCATAAACGTCCGACTTTTCTGTTTTACAACGATATTCTGAATAATTAGCCGGAAAAACTCTTTTAACAAATTTTCATCACTTGGAGAAAGAATTAGATTCAACTGATGAGGACCCCATCTAAGAAAGTGATGGATCAGCCATGCCACGTTAGGTGCCACACTTTCTTCTCTAGAGACCCCGCCTTTATGAACACATTAAAAAAAAAAATCAATAACCGAAGAAAATATTGAAAATTGACAAACGGTGCATTTGATAAAAATAATATCTAAAATCTAAAGTCTTGAAATTTGAATCCATTAAATTATTGAATTGTTGAATATTGAAATTCTAACATTTAAACGTATTCTATGTTTACTAATAAATGAACAATTTATCACTTATATTTTGGAGTAAGTTTTGTCTAGACAATTCAGAAACACGTTTGAATATGTTAAGGTAATATACTAAGCTTTAAGTGTTGAAATGAGTTATCAAGCAATGCCAAAGAAATAAATAGAATAGTAGATACAATAGTAGCAATTTGTGTATCTTAAATAGCAAATAACTAATTAATATCCCTACTCAATAGCCATTCATTTATGATATTTCAACTGAAAACATGCATATCCTCATGCAAAGTATTATACTGAACTAGTGACAAGGGCACATTCTATGTGTGTACACATTTAAAATAAGTAAATTTTTAGAGAGAAAGTTAATAAAGTTTTTGGTAGTTATTGAGGATTTATTTTAGATATATGAATGAAAATAATTTGTTTTTCGATTTCTTTTTTTGATAAAAAGTTATTGGCCATTATTACCATATTAGAAGTTTTTTTAGACTTAAAAAATGGGAGATGTGTGTGTGTGTGTGTGTGTGTGTTTATTTTTGGGAGATGGTAATACCATTTTGCCCTTTATTTGAAGGATAAAATAGGATTTACAAAAAGTAACAGAAAAAATTTACACCAACCCTGTTCTCTCCTTATATATATACTGTATGTATGGATAATTGTTTAGGATTGCTTCTTCTAAATATGTCAATTATCCAATTGCTACACAAAATCGTTGGTGAAATTTTTCCTTCAATAAATGCCTTTAGGTCTTGTTTGGAAAGCAATTTTTGGAAAAAAAAATTGTTACGTTTTTCTGAACGCATTTTTCAATTATCTTTTTACTTCACATATATCAAATCGTTATAATAATTTTTTTACAAAAAATTCAGAAAAATGCAATCCAAATTATCATTTCATGTCCATTAATAACCTCAAGTGTTATTTTTTTCCCTTGAGAACTCAAAATTTGTTCCAATGTTACCCATCTTATCAATATTTTCCTATGATGGCAGAGTCACACAATTTTACAAATTCTAAGGGCACATTTGCATCCAGTATAGATTTATTTTTATGGGGTCAATTGTGTCCAAATATAAATTTCGACCAGAGTCCTTGAAGTTATCAAAGTACTAAGGACTTGTTTGGTTCATAGGATGATACAGAATTGGATTAATTATCATGTGTTATCTCATATTTGATTACATTTTATATATAGGATGACACATCTTACTTAACTGAACTAATCCCCTATTTATGGGATAAAATAATCAAATGGGGGAGGTGATATTAGTTATCCTGGGATAACTAACAAATAGGATGATCAAATTTTAGATTAATTAACTCTTACAAAAAATATAAAGTTATACTCTTATAATTAAATAACCCTACTCCCACATGATAATATAAAATGAATGGACTAATTTGCCCCGACTAATTAATTTTAAAGTTTTTGACTAATTTACTCCTACTACCAATATAATATATTTAGACTAATTTGCCCTTATGAGTGATACAAATTCATACTAACTATTATATAACCATACTCTCACATAATAATATGATAATAAATGGACTAATTAGCCCCTACCAATTATTTGAATTTTTTTGACTAATTTCTCCTATTTATTATTTTAAAAATTTTGACTAATTTACCCCTATTAATTAATTTAAATTTTTTGACTAATTTGCCATACTAATATCATAATAGAAGGACTATATTGCCCTTGGACTAAATTATCCTTACTAAGCTTATTTTCTAAACCAAATTCTATATAAATATATAACCTTATCAATTGGCCTTTGTGAATAAGGACTTCAATAAACTCAAACTCGGTCCAAAGAAACATCTTCTATATTAGATTGAGTTCGACTCATTTAAAACTCTTAAATGGGTTAGGTTTTAATCGATTTAACCCTAACTTAGCAAAGCTCAGCCCATTATTTAATTGAATTTCAAATTTATGTTCAAAAACTTGCTCAAAAATCTATTTTTAAGAACCCGAATGGGTTGAGTTTGAGTGAATGCAAATTTTTATATATTAAAACCCATGATTTACCTTATAATTCTAAAGTTTCAAACTACTCTATTTTAATAAAAGTTATAAATATGAAATTTTTTATGAAATTATTTTTTAATATTAAATTATTAATATTTTATAAAATATTAAATTATTTTATTAAAAAGAATTCTACAAATTAAGGAGTGCTTTGGTCATTAAAATAGTAATCTTACCTCATCCAATTTCCAATCAAACACAGGATAGGATTATTTCCCAACATATCCTATCCAATTTATAACCAATCAAACACTAGATAACTTAGATTATTTATCTGAAAATGACTCAATTCAGAATTAATAATTCGAGCACAAGTCATCCCGTCTTATTTGGTCCGTGAACCAAACGAATCCTAAGAGATCAAAACCACGCCATATTATACTTTTTGACTTCGCAAGAAAAAATATTTAAGAAAGGGTTTTTTTTAATGGATACCCATATCCATTAGGTACTTTTATTTTATTAAGATATTTAAAATTCACCGCTATTACTTTCCCTTGCATTTAATACTTTTCTCATCTAATCTTACCAATCATTTCTTGTATTTATTTACTTTTCCTAATTAATCATACATCTCCAAAAATACTCCCTCATATTTATATACTTTCCTTAATTAATTTTACATTTTCAAAAATATATTTTAACACCACAAATATATCTTAATGGTTTTTTTTTGTGTCAAATCTTAATGGTTGCACAATACAAAAAAAAAAAAAAAAAAAAGCACAAGGACTTAGCACTCTACAGTCTACACTCCTAAGGCATGAATTATCACCTTCCCTTGCATTTAATACTTTTCCCATCTAATCTTACTAACCTTCTATCGTATTTATTTACTTTTTTTAAAATGATTTTACATTTTCAAAAACACTCCCAATATTTATTTACTTTCCTTAATTAATATTACATTTCCAAAAATATACTACCTTGACATTACAAATAGGTTGCCCAATACAGACAAAAAAAAAACAAACAAACAAACAAAAAATAGCACAAGGACATAGCACACTAGACTCCTGAGACATGAATATCCCACGTACATTTTTGGAGGTTTAATCTGTTGATTAAAATCCTCACCTGCCGGTGGGATTCACGATCTCGGAGAAAACATTGTCAGACTTTAACATGTCACTACTGGCCGTGAATGTCCCGGTCGTAATACTACGGCTCTTCATCATGGCGGCAGAATCTTTCTCAACTCCCGAGTCTGAGAACACATCCTCGTCATCCTCAGTCGTAGCTTGCTCATCTCTTCCCAACCCATGCATACGGAAAGCAAATGGACGTCGACCACTCTCATTTTCAGCCGCCTCCTGAAGCTGCAACGCGAATTCGAGGCTCCAAACTACATCATTCATTCCGGGTCGTTCAATCCCCTGATCTTTCAAACAGTTGATCGCCGTTTCAGCAAAGCTCCTCAAACACTCGGGAGCAATCTCGCCCTTCATGTGAGGGTCTACAGTTTGGTGGATGATCCCTTTTGCGTAATACCTCTTGCCCCACTCCGCCAAATTCACCTGCTCCTTGGGCAAGTTCGGAATAATGGCTCCCCGCCCGCACAGCACTTCGAGCAAAACCACCCCGAACGAGTACACGTCCGACTTGTCCGTCAACTGCTGTCTCTTGTAATACTCCGGATCTACGTAGCCGAAACTCCCCTTCACCTGCGTGCTGACATGGCTGTGGATTCCACCGCTGGGGCCTAGCTTGGATAGACCGAAATCCGAAACCTTAGCCACCCATTTCTCGTCCAGCAATATGTTGGTTGACTTGACGTCCCGGTGGATGATATTGTGCTTGGCACCGGTGTGGAGATAATGCAACCCTCTGGCTGCGCCGATGCAAATCTGAAGCCGTTGCTTCCACGGGAGGGGTGGATTATCTGTTTTGTAGAGGTGGTCGCGAAGGGTGCCATTGGCCATGTAATCATAAACCAAGATCATCTCTCCCTTCTCGTCACAGTAACCTATCAGGGATACCAGATGAAGATGCCTTAGATTCGACAGCATCTCGATCTCGGTTCGAAATTCGCGGACCCCTTGACTTGACGAAGGATTTAATCGCTTAATAGCAACTGTGATTAGACTATTGTCGATGTACCCTTTGTACACGTTTCCGAATCCTCCGGTTCCGATCACAAACTTAGCATCGAAGTTGGCCGTAGCAAAGATGATCTCCTCCAGGGAAAATCTTCGGCAAAGATCTAGCGGCAGTGACGAAGACCTTGATGCACTTGTTGTCTTTGATGACCTGGACGTGTTTGAAAGTTGGACCCCGGATGACTTTGAAGCACTTTTCTGGTCAAAATCTTTTACCCGTCTCCTTAGCCGCCGGGAAATCAAGAAACCGATGATCAAAACCAAGGCAGCCCCTCCGACCACCCCTCCCACGATAGGAAAAAGTACAGCTCTCCCCTTTTTCGGTGACTTGGTGTTTGGCATCAGGGAATTGGGATCCGCCGCCGGAACAGGATTGGTCCCGGCTAGATTGCCGTCGCTGTTGTTCAGTTTGAACAATTCTAAACCATTCAAGATTGCATCAGCATACTTCGGCTTGACGTCGAGATTTGGGTGCAGAGCAAGAAACAAGCGTTGCTTGCTCGGGCGACCATCCGGTGGGTGTGGAACGAACACGACGTAGTCTCTGAAAACCGGGATTCCGGGGCCGCCGGTCCAATTTATAATATCAGCCTCTTCCTCAGCTGTTTTGTTACTGATGAATATCCTGAACACCCGTTGGTTCTCTTGTGTAATCAAATCAGGGTCAATCTCGCAAAAATGCAACCTCAGGAGATAATTAAACCCAGAATCAACAGAGAACGTCCAGCTCAAGTTGAATCGGGTGCTAAACTTGCCCATCGCCCTTGCGGTAGTATAAACTATCGCTGGCGCAGTGTAATTTGGGGTTTGCGGAGTGTACTTTACAGCAATTTCATTATTGCTCAATGGGTTCCCTTTATCTGCGCCCCACGTGAAGTTGTCATCGGAAGCCCACCCTCGGAACATCCCACTATCAGCTAACGCAGAAACATCATTTCCTCCGACGTTGAGCCTGTAAAGAGCTTCGAAGGCAGTGTCGTTCTGATCAAACTCGAACTGAATGTTGGGATCATTCACGTCTTTGAGGGGATTACTGGACATATCATGGTTGCCCATGTAGAGTCCGTCCGGGGTTGAAACAACTTCAATTCCATTAATGAACGCGTACGACTGCATAGAGGGCAAAAAGGTAACGTTGAGGAATTGATTCATAGACTGAACATTAACGATGAATTCTTTAACGACGTAGGCAGGTGAATAGTCCCCGGCAAGAACTGTTAAAAATGCGCTAAAGTTGCTCAGAAGAGTGTAGTTATTAGCCATGACAGCGAAGAAAGATTCAGTTGCGTTGAAGTCGGTGGAGTAGGAGGCCGGGTAGAAGTAAAGGCGGACGAACTTTTTGCCGGGGGAGACAGGGAAGGTATAGGAGAAATTAGAACGAATGATACGGGCAGTTAAAAAAGGGACTCCGGAGACCGAAGAGTCTTGCTCGGTGGCTGTGACAGCTGAAGAAATAGTCGCCATGTCGTTAGGGGAGAATTTTGAGCCGGCGTCGCCGTACCAGTTCCGGCCATCGGCTGAGGTTGCGTTTGAGGATGATCCGCAGTTGATCAGGATGTAATCTGTGGGGCTGTAAGGCGGAGTATCGCTGGAAGTGATGATGAACAAGAGATTGAAGAGAAAGGAGAGGTATACAAGAAGAGTAAACATTGGAGCAAAATTAAGAGGGCACCCCAAAACACAAAGATTACTCCTACATCGATGGAGATGATAGGTTTAAAGGTTAGGATTTGCAGGATGAGGCGGGAGGAATTATTTGGTCCTTGGAAAATGAAGTGAGGATGGCTCTGTCACACTGTAAACTCCTGCGTGGACTTGCCAAGTGGGAAAAGTCAAGTCTTTAGACTGATTCAAATTATACTACTATCCTCCCATACTCCAAAGAATAATTTCTATAATTTCTTTTGGAGGCAGGTAAGGAAAGGGACAAATTCCTGCTTGAAATTATTTCTTGGAAGTTAGCAAAATAGAAAATGATTCTTGGGTTTATCAGTTCTATCACCCTGGTGGGCAGCCGGCTGCCATGAGAAAAGAGTCCAGTGGAGAGCTGCGGGGACCATGGCAATTGTGGTCGAGTCTGTGAAGAGAAAGCTGTGGGGTACTTGAGAAAATTCTGTGGATGCTAAGACATTAATTTCAAATAACCCGTCTGGATACTATTTTCTGGAGTTTTTGTGAAAAAAATATATTGTAAGTATATGACACACGTGAGGTAAAAAAAAGTGATTGAAAGATGCATTAACGCAAAGTGTAAAATTTTTTGGGAAGAAATGGGAATTCAAACAAGGCCAAATCTTGATTTTTGCTTCATCTCGAGCGGTGAATTTTGTTTACATGTATAATTGATTAGGCAGAGCATATGAGCGGCATATGCACATAGATTACTTGTTTCGGTCTTATCAATTTGTTAATCAATCAAGCAGGTAAGAAGTGCGAGTACGAGCTTGTCATGGAACGGATGCAGAAGATCCCGGAAGCCGAAGCCCAACAAAAACAAGGCTCCCCAGCGGCGCAGCCTATTCCTCAAACTGCCAATGCTTGATCTAAAGGTAATTATTTTTTAGTTTTTTCTTTGAGTTTTATTTTGGATGATTTTACCTGGGGATTTTTTGGAGGCTTTTTGACATTTTTCTGGGTTTCAAGTTTTATTTGGTTTAATCTTAGGGAAGGTAAATAAAATTTTTTTTCTTGGGTGACGGTTGGATAGGTTTTGTTAAGTGGGTTTGCTTTAGTTTTTTTAATTGACAGTCTTTAGGATTTATAATCTCTATGTTTTGACAGCTTAAGGTTATTTCTGAATGGGGTTTTTGGAATAGAAATGTAATTTTTGGTTGAAGTGCTTGCAAATTATGAGCTAATGATTCGTACAATAGACGATTTAATTTTTACAGTAAATTACAGTAAATTACGATTTAGGAACAGTTTTGGTCTCCTATTGAGAATTACTCGCTTTGTCCCATAAAATTTATCGCACTTCGGGGACTGTAATTTTTATGAAGAGTGGATAGAATTTGAAAATTGAAGAGCTTTAAGTGTTGTGTTAAGACATAAAGAATCGTGGAGCCAAGATGTTTGTCCAATCGCAGATATGATTGCCAACTAGCGCGTGCATCAGAACACTTAATGGCTTTAGTTTCTTAATGCCAACTAGCGCGTACTACAAAAGAAGTTGTCCTAGTTTCGTCGGTAATAATCTGTGGGCTCATGAAAAGACATGCATTGGACTTTTAGGGAGTGTTTGAACGGTAAATGGAGGAATTGAATGCAAATGTGTTAGCCAATTTATGTAAGTTATAAATATTTTGGGAGAACTAAAAAGGAAAATATGACCGTGTCAATGGGACGGAGGGAGTATTAATCAACGATTTTTCTTGTTTTAGTTTTGTAAGTGGTCATTTACGTTTTCTCCAATCGAATGTGGTTTAACTCAAGTTTATGAGTTTCTTAGTGAATTTATGTATCTGTTAAGAGTGTTGCATTGCTCATTTATGTGCTTCTTTGTGATAAAGCTTATATCCTTCTTTTGTACCTTACTTTTGTTGGTTGGAGATTTGCTTCAGTTGGCAGGCAAAGAAGAGTGCCACTTTGGAGACAATGTTTATGAACTTGTTTTAGGATGTATTTGCTCTGTGCAGCACAGACATACTCAGTGAGAGAACTTTTTAGTTGCTTTGCTTTGTGTGGATCTGTGATTAGCGTTTTGCTACCTTTGAATGTTCATTGATATTACATCTAACTCCCAAAGTTGTTTCTAGATGTGCTAACGATAATGGCCTGATTAGTTGTCAACTGAACAAATTTTGATAATTTTGTACCTCAGAAGTATTGAAGCTAATCGTTCTGTTGCAATGGAAAAGATTGCAAATGCAGTGCCTTTGTACTATCTAATAAATGATTTTCACATTTAGCCACTTAGTTCACCTGCAGTACATGAGGTTTCTGTCTAGGGTATTGCATTTGTACCTGAATGTTTACCAATTTCTGTCAAAGCATCAATCAAAACTAAGAGCACTGCTTTTTAGTTATATTAAGTGAGTAGACTATGTGATGTGTGACAAACTGGCTATCTATAAGTGCAACTGCTCGCATGAAGAAAAAACCATGGGATTTGGGGTGCTTTAGTAGTCAGTTCTGGTCAATACCGGCAAGATTTGGCCAGTTACAGCTTTCATTTCTTCTATGAGCCTCATTTTTTACTTGATACTGGGCAAAAGGACTTGAAAAAAAAAGAAATAGGAAATTATCCATGTAGTGGAGCTAAGCTGGAAAACAATTGTGGCCTATTGAGGTTTGTAGCCAAAAGCTCTCTTCCAAGGGGCATGTAGAGGTACATTGTATCCCCAGCTAGGAAAGAATCTGATTAAACAGCTTTTCCAGAGAAAGGTTAGCTGACGATAATACTCACATTTAACAAAAAGCTGTAGTCCTGGGAATCTGGGCTTAGGAATTTGCTTTCTGTCCTCTTGAAACCAAAGTTTTGTGGGGCTTGGCTGTAGAAATAAATAATGTGTGTTGAGATGAGGGGTATATTTGGTTCCTAACACACATTTACTTTTTCATGACCAGTTCCATGGAATGGAATGTTGATTCTAACGTGCCAGGTAGAAAGGAAGAGAGAAGTGAGCTTTATTAAGTGATTGAAATTTCTGGCTATCACTCTCACTATCTATCTTTCTTGGATGCCCGAGCAATGCAAAATATTTTCCAAGACATAGTCATCGAGTTATGTATAATTTTGTCAGGGTGAAAGCCATTGTTACCATAATGGGTATAAGCTGCACCATGCTTGTCAAACTTGTGACACTGACAAATTAGCTACCGGAAAATCACCTTTCCACCTATGTTACTCCGGCTCTACCGTGTCGACATAACTTGGCACAGGTACTGGTATGGGATGCTTCCTTCACTGACAGATACATCAGGAGAGGTCGACCAGGCATTGGACTTCAACAACTTTTTGGGTACTTTCTTTTTTGTCAGTGGATGTTGATGGTGAAGGGGGAGGAGAGAAGTAAAGTGAAGTGGAAAACTTTAGGACTTTCATGTTAGAGAGAAAGAAGACCTATCTAAAATTCTGAATTTCCCTTGTATAAATGAAATCTGAAAAGCTCCCAAGGAAAATGGCCCTGTTCGTTTATAAGTAAACAACAATCAATGTACATAATTTGTATATATATTTCCTAGAAAGTCCATCATACCTAAGTACCAGTATCCGACTCTTTAGAAGTGTCCCTTTATCCTGATTTTAGATGATTAAAGAACTAGACACTTAGACACATACCCATATCTGACTCTCATACCCGAGCCCGAGTAACATAGTTTTCCACTCTGTTACAGCAAATTGCATGTGTTTTAGTGTTAAACAATTGCTGCGTTTAGGATGGCAAATTTCGTCTTTAATTGTCATGTAGCAGGAACTTGTTCATCATAGAGCATATAAATACATATTTGGAGGTCTGAAGTCTTTTTCTTGTGGAAGTTCTTGGACCAGGAAAAGGAAAATGGATTTACTGGTCTGATTTATGTTGGAGATAATGGTTGAGAACCCTACTTTATTCAAAACGGGAAGAAGATTGTATGTAGAGTAGTGGTGATACTATGTGCAGAGCAGCATTGAGAAGTGGAAAACCAGTTTCTCGTTGTTCTACTATTTATTGTGGTGACTTTTTTCTTCTGTTTTTTGTTTATCTTTTTCATGTCAACGTATCTAATGATGTTTGTTCAATGTTCTTAACAGGTTGCTGAAGCTGCTGAGATTGTGTCATTATTAGTCCATCAAATTCTGTTTGAAACTCTTCTATGTAATGCTACCTGGAACTAAACCATCCTGTTCTGGCAATTTGTTTTTCTATTAAGCATCTTGTGGACACAGCTTTTGGTTTATTCGGAGGCCGTCTCAGTATCTCACAGATTACTGAATTATGTGTTTATAATGCAAATCTCATGGATTGGTTTTAAAAGATCAGATGCCAAATGAACCTTTTCTTGTGAAATTTTGGCAACCAGACTCAAATCTTGTGTCATAATTGTGTCTATCCCAGTGTTTTCAGAACCGGACCGGACCGGCCGGTTGGACCGCGAATCGGCCATGTCACCGGTCCGGTCTAATGCTAAAGCCGGAAGTTCATGGAGAACCGTTGAAACCCGGACGAACCGTGTGAACCGTTAAGAACCGTGAACCGGCGGTTTTTTAAATTTTTCAACAAAATACCAAGAATGGTACTGAATTATGTGTTTATAATGCAAATCTCATGGATTGGTTTTAAAAGATCAGATGCCAAATGAACCTTTTCTTGTGAAATTTTGGCAACCAGACTCAAATCTTGTGTCATAATTGTGTCTATCCCAGTGTTTTCAGAACCGGACCGGACCGGCCGGTTGGACCGCGAATCGGCCATGTCACCGGTCCGGTCTAATGCTAAAGCCGGAAGTTCATGGAGAACCGTTGAAACCCGGACGAACCGTGTGAACCGTTAAGAACCGTGAACCGGCGGTTTTTTAAATTTTTCAACAAAATACCAAGAATGGTGTAGCCATGATTCGAACCTGGGTCTCCCAATTTGCATATGACAATCTTACCGCTAGACTGTAGTTAAGTTTGTTGAGAATTCTACTTGACTAAAAAATATATTAAAACATCAAGTTCTTCTCTTATTTTTTTTTTTCAATTTTTTCTTCTTAACCATTTTTAACCCAAATATCCACAACAAGATTTTCTCAAGTCTTCACCATTATTATCAGGTTATTATCTTTAGCAGATTGTAAACAAGTTGAAAATTTCAACTTTTCTTGTTTTCCAACATCTTGGTAAGTTTAATTTTTTTCTTTTCAAGGTTTTTTTTTTTCTATATTATTATCTTTAGTTGATTTTTTTGCATTTTCTTCTTTTTCCCCTCAATTTTCATATGTTTCCCTCATTTTTTGTTTTATTTTTATTTGATTAATTAAGGATGAAATTTTTGCAAAAGTAGTGCACATCCATGTAGGAATTGGGTAGGAATTACAAATAATAACATTGGGCTGGTAAAAAATATGGTAGTTGGCACATAATCGAAACTATTGATAATTGAATTTAAAATAATTAATGGTATAGGATCATTGAATTTATTATAACATGTTAATTAGTAATGTTTAGTAGCAATTAATTTTTTATGTGTTTAACTGTATATTTGTTTTTCAAAAAAATTTAGTTTTTTTTTAGTTTGAGCAATTAGATTTATATTTTTATAATAAAATTTTAACTTTTTCAGCTTAAGTTGATTAAATTGTGAAGATGGTGTGGTTGCTTATCATGCCACTCATAAAAATTTGTTATTCAAATGGTTTGTCTTAACTTGAACTCTTTTATGGATTTTTTTAAGGGTTGTAAAAGAATTTCAATATTTAATTTATTTATTTTTTGTGTTTTTATTTGTGATAATTGGTGAACATTTGGATTGTATCTATTTATGTTTATAATGAATTTATGAAAACTTGTGGTGAATTATGATATTTTAATTATATTTATCATTCCATGTTTTATGTATAACTTTTACGAAATTTATTATTATCATAACTTAAATTAAGTTATGTTGGTAAAGTTCAAGTGTAGAATGAAACCTGCTTAGTACTTAACACTAAAACAAAAAAAAAAAAAAAAAAAACAGTGAACCTATGAACCGGCCGGTTGGACCGGTCGGACCGGTCGAACCGCGAACCGGCAACCTCTCCGGTTCACTGACCGGTCCGAGTTTAAAAACATTGGTCTATCCATGTTTCTGACCCCTGAAGCAGTACCAAACTCCATGCAGATTCTTTGAACCTATAAATAGAGCATATGTCAGACCAAGTAAATGAATCAATGCAGAGATTGTTCTGCTATTTCCTGGTATCCCTGTAACCATAAATACAAAGTGTGAAAGTGAATGCGAATTCTCATATCCCAGCCAAAATTTAGATTACATGAATATGGCTGCGGAGTCATATCCTTGTTCTGTATGCTTAACCACTACTATATTTTTAAGGATAAATTACCTTTTATCCCCTTCCCCGTGGTGTGGTATGGTATTTTACCATACAACCTCCTTATCGTCAAAAAATTTATATATAATTTTGTCATAGTTTAGGTTGAAGTGTTACTATTAGTTTTTCTGTTAAAATTAGTGGTCAATAATAAAATATCAAAGTCAACTAATAAATTGACAGTTCATCCTTTCACTTTTTTTTTTCCTTTTTTCCTTTTCTTTCTCTCACTCTCTCTCTCTTTTTTTTTTTTGGGAAGAGAATAGATGATTTTGAAAATCTATACTTTAACCTATAAAATCTTAATTTTCTCCAAATACCAAAGTGATGAAAGGGAAATAAAAAAATAAATAAGAAACCAAAAAGATGGAATAGGAACATAAAATAAATAAATAAGAAACAAAAAATATCAAACCTTTTTGTACCACAAATATCATTATATGTTTTTAAACCAAATTTTTAATGATATTTTCTAGTTCATATTATCTATTTTTTATTTTAATTTCTTCTTTTTTATGTTTAGAGGAAAAAAAGAAGTAATGAAAGAGTAAATTTATCTTTTTATTAGCTTAAATTTGTTTTTTATTATTGGCTGTTTGTTTGGACAAAAAACTAATAGTGACACATTAACCCAAATCATGAGAAGATTATATATAAATTTTTAAGTCATAGGGAAGTTATGTCATAAAACACCAAACCACGGAAGTAAAAGGTAATTTATCCTATTCTTAATGCAAACACATTGCTGAATGCCAACTTCCATAGCCTAGTAATATCACAATCTGTCACCTTCAATATGGCTTTCTTTTTCTTTTTCTTTTTCAATAAAAAATGACTAAAACACACGGTATATTAATGGGGGTTGGACCTTTTCTTTCTCTGAATGCAACAAAGAATCTAGGTTGTATGTAGTCTTTCAAAATGTTCTATTGTTAACTATAGACATAAAATTTTCAATTAATTGAGTTAACTAAGTTTTTCTTTTTACCGAACAATAATAGCTTTGTATTTCAAACACAAAGGATTACAAGGATGGAGCAATTGCTCCTACTTCATTTCTGGCTAAGTTGATTAACCAGGGAGGGAAAGAATCCCTTTAACAGACTTCCTTAACCAGGTTTATGGCAAATTTTGCTAAATGATGACTAATATAGTTACCTTCCCTCTTGATAAAGGAAAGATGTCATTTATTGAAACTTTGTATAAAACTAAATATGTCCTCAACTATTGTTCCTATCACAAGATCAAGTGTACCACTCTCTGCAATCCTGTCCACCATATTTTTGCAATCTGATTGGACTATAACTTTCCTCCAACCTTCCTAATTGGCCTTCGTCAATGCAGTTCTGATTGCAACGCTTCTTCAATCTCAGCCTTACTGTTCTTGCTTTCATTTCCAGCTTAAGTGCATACTGCTTCTCCATGTTCATTCCTTGTTACAATTCCCCAACCAGCCTTCTCTTGTTTCTTATCCAAAGTTGCATCAATGTTTAACATAATGAAACCATTTGTAGGTGGTTTCCACTTGACCTCAACCTCAGAATTCTCCTTATCTTTCCATGTTTCCCCATCTTCCCCTCTTTGCACTACTCTATATTCTTGCCATTCTTGCACTGCTTTGCTTGCCATTGTTCCTGGACATTTCCTTTCCTTCTTGAGCTGAAAGTGGTTTCTAGATTTTCATATCTGCCACAAAATGTCTACTGTCAGTACAATGTGTTCCATTCCCTCTTTGATAGTGATATAATTGTGTGTTTTATTCGTTGGTATTTGATCTTAATTTTGGTCATTTATTGTGCAAGACACTGGATTTCTGCTCAGATTTGGTATTTGTGTTATTGGCAGACGAGTGGTGTTAAAAGTGACAAGAAGAGGCAAATTTCAGAAGACTAGACATTCTATAGCTTGCCCACGCCAAATAATACAGAGCTGCGTGAAAAAGACGGACCACGGGTCCTATCCGTGGAACTACCGCCTTTCTCTGGGAACAAATTCTGAACTTGCGGGAATAAGAAAACAAAGTCAAAGACGACTTTTGGCAGCAATTCAAGGAGGGAAATAAGGAAGCAATTCGTTTGAGAAACAACCTCTAATTCGGCTAGCTAGAGGACGGCGGCGGAGCTTTAAAAGAAAACAAGAATAGACTAGGGCTGGGTCTTTTAGCTTGGAAACTTTTGTCTTTCTTTTCTTCTTCGTAACATTAGTCAAAGATTCATGGCTTTTTCCTCTTCCATCAACTAAATTCTATTCCATCGAAAGCCTTCAATTGCTTTGTGATTATGCGGCAAGGCTAAATCCTTTTATCTAGTTGAGGAATAATCAAGACTCGGAGCACGAATAATTTTTTGACTAATTTGCTCCTATTTATTATTTTAAAATTTTGACTAATTTACCCCTATTAATTAATTTAAATTTTTTGACTAATTTGCCATACTAACATCATAATAGAAGGACTATATTGCCCTTGGACTAAATTATCCTTACTAAGCTTATTTTCTAAACCAAATTCTATATAAATATATAACCTTATCAATTGGCCTTTGCGAATGAGGACTTCAATAAACTCAAACTCGGTCCAAAGAAAAATCTTCTATATTAGATTGAGTTCGCTCATTTAAAAGTCTTAAATGGGTTAGGTTTTAATCGATTTAACCCTACCTTAGCAAAGCTCAGCCCATTATTTAATTGAATTTCAAATGTAGATTCAAAAACTTGGTCAAAAATGTATTTTTAAGAACCCGAATGGGTTGAGTTTGAGTGAATGCAAATTTTTATATATTAAAACGCATGATTTACTTTATAATTCTAAAGTTTCAAACTACTCTATTTTAATAAAAGTTATAAATATGAAATTTTTTATTAAATTATTTTTTTAATAATAAATTATTAATATTTTTAAAATATTAAATTATTTTATTAAAAAGAATTCTACAAATTAAGGGGTACTTTGGTCATTAAAATGGTAATCTTTTCTCATCCAATTTCCAACCAAACACGGGATAAGATTATTTCCCAACATATCCTGTCCAATTTATAACCAATCAAACACTAGATAACTTATATTATTTATTTGAAAATGACTCAATTCAGGATTAATAATTCGAGCATGAGTCATCCCATTTTATTTGGTCCGTGAACCAAACGAATCCTAAGTGATCAAAACCGTGCCATATTATACTTATTGACTTCGCAAGAAAAAATATTTAAGAAAGGGTTTTTTGTTATAAAACTAATAAAATAAGCTACTATAATATCAAGTGAAATATTGGAGAAAGAAGTAGAGAAATGGAGAGTGATATTCTTGTATTCCAACAAAATACAAAAGTGCTCCCAAAGGGTGTCAATGTACCTCTATATATAGGTATTACAAGATCAAAGATACATAAATCATATTAAACACCCACTACTACAATAATATGAAGAAACTTATGAAACGGTTTTTCCACTACATGAATAGATTTATGGATTGTAACTTCTATACATAATGTAGCCATAAAATCATGAATTAATCCCCTTGGGAATACAAAGGGACATCCATATTTTTTTTGTTATTTCATAACACTCCCCCTTGGATGTCCATTACACAAAGAATATGCCTCGTTAAAACTTTACTAGGAAAAAACCCAGTGGGACCAAAAACCCTAGTGAAGGAAAAAGAGTACATTATTCTTGTGTAATAATTTCTCCCCCTGATGCAAACGTCATTTGAGATCTTTTAATTGTTGCATTCCAATACTCTTCACCAATTTCTCAAATGTCGCAGTTGGTAATGTCTTGATAAATAAATCTGCCAAATTATTATCTGATCGGATTTGTTGCACATCAATTTCACCATTCTTTTACAAATCATGAGTAAAAAAGAATTTTGGTGAAATGTGTTTTGTCCTATCTCCTTTCAATTGAGTTATACAAGTTGCATTATCTTCATATAATGTAGTTGGAGGATTTTCTTTTTCGGAGAATAACTCACAACTCTTTCGAATATAGTGGGTCATTGATCTTAACCAAACACATTCTCGACTGACTTCATGAATTACTATTATTTCAGCATGATTCGATGAAGTGGCGGTTAGTGATTGCTTTGTAGATCGCCAAGAAATGGCTGTGCCTCTATATGTAAATAAATAACCAGTCTGAGATCTTGCTTTATGCGGGTCAGATAAATACCCAACATCAGTATAACCAACCAATTCATGTTTGAATTTATTTGAATAAAATAAACCAAAATCAATTGTTCCTTGGAGATAGCGAAAAATATGTGTAATACTATTCCAATGTCGTCTTGTGGGTGAGGAACTAAATCTTGCTAATAAATTCACTGCAAATGATATATCAGGTCTTGTACAATTAGCAAGATACATTAGTACACCAATTGCACTGAGATATGGTATTTCAGGACCAAGTATCTCTTCATTTTTCTCTCGTGGTCTAAAAGGATTCTTATTAGGATCTAATGATCTGACGATCATTGGGGTACTTAATATATGTGCTTTATCCATATAAAATCGTTTTAATACCTTTTGGGTATAAGCAGTTTGGTGAACAAAAATTTCACCTTTCAAATGCTCAATTTGTAAACCAAGCCAGAATTTTGTCTTTCCAAAATTTTTTATCTCAAATTCTTTTATCAAATATTCAACACTATTTTGAATCTCTTCAGGAGTTCTAATTAAATTTAGATCATCAACATATACCGCAATTATCACAAAATTTGATCCATTTTTCTTGATAAAAATACATGGACATATTAGATCATTGGTATAACCTTCTTTAGTTAGACATTCATTGAGGCGGTTATACTACATACGTCCAGATTGTTTGAACCCATACAAAGACCTTTGTAATTTAATAGAATAAATATCTTTAGGAGTTGATTTGCATGCTTCAGGCATGTTGAATCCTTCAGGGATTCTCATATAAATATCATTTTCAAGATTTTCATATAAATATGCAGTAACAACGTCCATTAGACGCATATCTAATATTTTATGTACTGCAAAACTCACAAGATATCTAAATATGATAGCATCCACTACAGGTGAATACGTTTCATTATAATCAAATCCAAGCCTTTGTGAAAATTCTTGGACTACAAGTCTTGCTTTATACTTCATAATTTCATTTTTCTCATTTCTTTTTCTCACAAATATCCATTTATATCATACTGGCTTTACACCTTCAGGTGTTTGGAATACAGGTCCAAAAACTTTCCTTTTAGCCAGTGAGTCCAATTCAGATTGGATCGCATCTTTTTATTTTGGCCAATCATTTCTACGTCGACATTCATCAACCGATCTAGGCTCATAATCCTCATCCTCTGCCATAATATCAAGTGCTACGTTATATGCAAAAATATTATCAATAATTATTTCTTTTTGATTCCAACTTTTTCTTAAAGTGACAAAATTTATTGAGTTTTCTATAATTTCATTTTCTTCAAGAATTGGTTCTTTAGGAGCGACCTCTTCAGGATGTTGAATTTTGTCACTAATTGTTGATTCATCTACTCCTCTTTTTTTTTTTGAGAATTTTTATCTTTGAAACCAAGAGGTCTCCCACGCTTCAGGCGTGCTTTAGACTTATTAGCACTTGTAATTTGTCCTTCAGGGATATCGATTTTAATCGGAGCATTTTCAGCAAGAATATGTGATTTAGTAACTCTTCTGGAGTCATTAAATGCATCTGGTTATTGATTTGTAATTTTTTTACAAATGTATAATCTTTTGAACTTTTAATTCACATTCTTTAGTACGAGAATCAAGAAAATTCAATGATATTTTCCAAGTGATTTCCTTTTTCGGTTGATTTTTATCTCCCCCTAATGTCAGAAAATGTGATTCATCAAAATGGCAATCTGCAAATCTCGCAATAAATAAATCACCTGTTAATGGTTCCATATATTTAATGATTGAAGGTGATTCATATCCGACATATATTTCCAATCTTCTTTGGGGGCCCAATTTACTACGTTGGGGCGGTGCAATTGGAACATATACCGCACAACCAAATATTCGTAAATGAAAAATATTGGGTTCATAACCAAAAGTTAATTGTAGGGGAGAGTAAGTATGATAACTTGTTGGCCTAATTCTCACAAGTGTTGCTGCATGTAAAATAGTATGTCCCCAAGCAGATGAAGGAAGTTTTAGATATCATCAACAATGGTCTAGCGATTAATTGTAACCGTTTAATGAATGATTCAGCTAGGTCATTTTGTGTGTGAACATAAGTTACAGGATGTTCAACAGTTATTCCAATAGACATACAATAATCGTCAAAAGCATGTGACGAATATTCACCAGCATTATCTAGACGAATTTTCTTTATTGGATAATCTGGAAATTGTGCTGGCAATTTAATTATTTGAACAAGTGATAGGTTGCAATTTATCTATTTATTTTATTATTAATTTCCCCTATTACCTGACCTGATGTGGATTAATTAGTAGATTCTACTTACTTTTCGTAATTTGCACTTATTTCAGGGAGTAGAACGAAAATATGATGACAGGTGCACATTTGGCAGAAAAAGAGTCCCGATGATAGAGATTGACCCAGTTTGAAAAACAAGATGTTACGTCCATTTTGGTAAATTCCGCAAGGGAATGACGGCTGGAAGGGCTTCATTCTGCTGAGGTGCCGCGGGGAATTAGGAGAAAAAAAAGAGAAGGAAGAGAGCAGGGGCTGGAGAGCCGCACTTTTTGACTTTTTCCTCCGAGCCTTTTGTAGGCATTCTCCACGGCTGGGAGAAAGACAATGAGTTTGTTTGGACAAAGATAATTTGGTTTGCAAAATTTATTCTCACAAATCCCAATCACCTTTTTATCTCACATACATCATATCACAAAAAGTGCTACAGTAAATATCTCAAATAAATCATCCAAATAAACTCTTATCCAAACAAACTCAATGAGGACTAGCTTAGCATTTCATTAGCTTCTTCCTTTAGAATTCCTTTTTGCTTGTTCTCACGCATGTCAGGAGAATTGGAGGCTATCTACTTGACTTTTCCTCCTTGTACCTTTTGAGTAGCTTTGCTCTACGGATGCTAGAAACAATTAAGAGACTCAATTGTTACCTGTAACTTTCATTCGCCTTTCATATTCCTTGTTTGCTATGCTTATGGTTATTTAATTAATTGATTGTCTTGGATCCGGATAATTAATTGATTTGGTAACCTACTGTCAATTAAAGCATTAAATCCGTAATTGTTTAATTGTCCTGAAATAGTGACAACTGGCACGATTAGATTCCTGTCAGGGGAATACACGGGCTAATCTAAAATAACCCTGGTAGTGCGTTATTTGGTTAGAATAGGACTCCTCTAATACGTAAGACAATTGGGGAATTAAATCTTACGGGCGTACCTAGGATTATTCCTTAATTAGAGCAGTGATTAACGGGCGTACCTTAATCATCGACACAGTAAGGAGGGGTTGACTGCTATCGCTTGTTTGGTAGTTATAACCTATTTATTGATAAACAATTGGGATTGCCTTTGCTTCGATGATCAATTAGGTGAACCATTGCTAAAGTCATTTCTTGGCTAGACTTTTAATTAATATTACCTTAATTTTGGTGAATTGCCATTTGACTTTTAGTTGCCTACTTTATTTTATTTTTAAGTGCTTCCTTGTTTTAATTGATTTGGGTCTTTAATTATTGTTACTCTGAGTTCAGTGAATTATTGTTTAATTTCTAGTCAGTTATTTATTTTCATTTTTATTTTCTTATTTGAATTTATTTGATTGTTATCATTCCTACAAAATCACCCCCTGTGTTGCTTTGAATTTCTTAAGAAACAAGTATACCCAGTCTCAGTGGATACGACCGTACTTGCCCTGTCTACGAATTCATAAATATTTGTGAAAAGAAATAACCATTCCATTCGGGCATATCGGACCAAGCAAACTCTTCGGGAACAGGGTGAATCAAGTAACCCATTGCACACCTAGAGTCCCTGCTCCAGTACTTGGAATTGGGTTTGGTCATTTTAACTGACAATTAGGTTTAATTTTATTATTGTACAGGCTTCGACACCCTGTCAATTTTTGGCGCCGTTGCCGGGGACTGGCGTTATTATTTGTTTCTTTTTAAACTCATTTTTTGTTCTAATTTTCTGGTATTTTTTTTTCTAGTGTATGCCTCGGTCTTCTCGTACAGGTGATTTGGTTTTTGACCCTGAAGTAGAGAAAACCGCGCGTAGGACAAGAAAGAAAACCAGACATCTCAGAGAGGAGCACTCCAGTGCTGTATCTCAGGGATCTGAGTCAGAAGTTGAACCAACAGACTCGTTTGGTGACACTTCGAGTGACTCTGACCAGGAGGAAGACACCATGGCTAATGCACGAACATTAAGGGAGTTGGCTGCTCCTAACTTAAATCAGCAGCCTTTGTGCATTACTTTCCCAAATTTAGATAATAGCACTCCATTTGAATTAAAATCTGGCCTTATTCATCTTTTACCTTCTTTCCATGGTTTACCAGGTGAGGAGCCGTATAAGCATCTGTAGGAGTTCGATGTTGTGTGCAATAGTATGAAACCCCCGGGAATCACAGAAGAGCAAATAAAAATACGGGCATTCCCTTTCTCATTGAAAGACTCTGCAAAGGACTGACTATACTACCTGCCACCAGGTAGCATTATCACGTGGGACCAGTTGCAGAAAAAATTTCTAGAAAAATATTTTCCTGCATCCAGGGCTGCAAGTCTAAGGAAAGAAATTTGCGGGATCAAGCAGCACCCAGGGGAGTCACTCTATGAGTACTGGGAGCGGTTCAAGAAGTTGTGCAACAAGTGCCCCCAGCACCAGATAAGTGAGCAGTTGCTCATATTGTATTTTTATGAGGGGCTCCTTTTCAAAGATATGAGTATAATTGATGCTGCAAGCGGAGGGGCACTGGTGAACAAAACCCCTCGGGAAGCAAGGGAGTTAATAGAGGGGATGGCAGAGAATTCGCTGCAATTTGGTACAAGGGAGGATGTCCCGGTACGCAAAGTGAACGAGGTAGAGACATCCTCTATCTAGCAGCAGTTGACTGAATTGACTTCTTTTGTTAGGCAACTTGCTGTAGGAAATGCATCTCAGGCCAAGATGTGCGGGGTATGCACGGGTATGGGTCATCCTACAGACATGTGCCCAATGCTCCAGGAAGAAAGTGCAGAGCAAGTGAACATGGCTGGTCACGCGCCCGCGCCACGAAGGCCCTATGCCCCCTATTCAAGTACCTACATTCCCGGCTGGAAGGACCACCCGAATTTCAGCTATAGAGGAAATATGCAGCCCAACTTTGCACCGAACAGGCAGTCTAATTTCGTGCCAAATAAGCAACCAGGGTACCAGCAGCAATACCAGCCCCGACCACCTCCGCCCCCAAGTTCTGGTCCATCTTTGGAGGAGATGATGAAACAGCTGATGGCAACCATTACGTAAAATCAGCAAAGGACGGACTCCGAAATGCAGGACATAAGGACTCAGATGAGTCAAATGACCACATCAATCAACCGTTTGGAGTCTCAAAACCAGGGTAAATTGCCCTCTCAGCCTGAGTTGAACCCGAAGAATGTGAGCGCCATGACCTTGAGGAGTGGCAAGGAAATTCAGGGGCCTGAACCTGTAATCCCTAAGGATAAGGATGAGGAAAAGATCGAAAATGAGTTTGAGAGGGAGGACAGCAGTGGTGCAGATCCAAAGGTACTTCCAGACCCAGTAATTACAGTTAAAACTAACCTACCTCCTTTTCCTAACAGGTTGAAAAAATCGAAGAAACAGGATAAGGAGAAGGAGATCTTGGAGGTGTTTCACAAGGTGGAGATAAATATCTCCCTCTTAGACGCCATCAAACAAGTATCAAAATATGCCAAGTTCCTAAGGGACTTGTGTGTCAACCGAAGGCGATTGAGGGGAGATGAAAGGGTCATTGTTGGGGAGAATGTGTCAGCGGTCCTGCAGAAAAAGCTTCCACCAAAGTGTGGGGACCCAGGTATGTTTACTATCCCCTGTAGGATAGGCAACACTGTGATTAGAAGGGCCATGTTGGATCTGGGAGCATCAATTAATGTCATGCCTAAATCTATATATGCTTCTCTGAAATTAGGTCCATTAAAAGAAACTGGAATAATCGTTCAATTAGCTGACCGAACTAATGCATATCCTGATGGGTTGGTTGAAGATGTGTTGGTGAAAGTTAATGATTTGGTGTTTCCAGCTGATTTTTATGTACTTGATATGGATGATGATCACTCCCCCGATCCCTCACCTTTGTTATTGGGTAGACCCTTTATGAGCACAGCACAAACAAAAATTGATGTTAATAAGGGTACCTTATCCATGGAATTTGATGGGGAAATTGTGCATTTTAATATCTTTGATACTATGAAATATCCCTCGAACTCCAACTTTAGCTCAATTTTCTCTGTGAGTGCTATTGACCCTGCGGTGCAGGAAGTGTTCGAAACTGTTGGCAGGGATGAGTTGGAGGTGACTTTAACGAAGCACCTCGAGTTGGGGACAACTCCTGAGGTGGAATGGAGCGACGATCTAAAATGCACAATAGGTGCATTACACTCATTGCCGACCACCACAAAAAGGTATGAAGTCCTACCTATCTTTATTCCCGAACCTCACCAGAGGGTATTGCCATCTGTGGTGTATGCACCTGAATTGGAGTTAAAGCCCCTACCAGAGCACCTGAAGTATGCGTATCTGGGTGACAATGAGACACTCCCAGTGATTATCTCATCGGCATTGTCAAAAACCCAGGAGGAGAAACTGATCCGAATCCTTCGAGAGCATAAAGAGGCGATAGGTTGGACAATCGCAGACATTAAGGGGATCAGCCCGGCCATCTGTATGCATCAGATTAGACTGGAAGAGGATGCTAAACCTGTTCGGCAGGCTCAAAGGAGGCTCAACCCCCTCATGATGGAAGTGGTAAAGAAAGAAATTTTGAAATTGCTAGATGTGGGAATTATTTTTGCAATATCAGATAGCCCTTGGGTGAGTCCAGTCCAGGTTGTCCCAAAGAAGGCAGGAGTGACGGTAGAGGCCAACCAAACGGGTGAGCTCGTGCCAGTGCGGAAATCCACTGGATGGAGGCAGTGTATTGACTACCGTAGGCTGAACGCCGTCACCAAAAGGACCATTTTCCTCTCCCTTTCATTGACCAAATGGTTGAACGTTTAGCTTGTAGGGCTTACTATTGTTTTTTGGATGGATTTTCAGGATATTTTCATATAGCAATTGCACCAGAGGATTAAGAGAAGACAACCTTCACGTGCCCGTTCGGGACCTTTGCCTATAGACAAATGCCATTTGGGTTATGCAATGCACCTGCAACATTCCAGAGGTGTATGGTAAGCATCTTTTCTGAGTATGTTGAGAAAATAATTAAGGTTTTTATGGATGATTTCAGTGTGTATGGTGATAATTTTGATACGTGTCTAGATAACCTGAAATTGATCTTGATAAGGTGTATAGAGACTGATCTCTTGCTTAATTGGAAAATGTCATTTTATGGTTGAGCACGGGATAGTCCTGGGTCATATTGTGTCGTCTAAGGGCATTGAGGTTGACAAGGCTAAAATAGACATTATATCTGCATTACCTTGTCCCGCGAATGTGCGGGAGGTGCGTTCTTTTCTTGAACATGCAGGTTTTTATCGAAGGTTCATCAAGAATTTTTCAAAAATTGGGGCCCCGTTATTCCAACTCTTACAAAAAGATGTGACCTTTGAGTTCGATGACAAATGTGAGAAAGCTTTCAACAAGTTGAAAGATCTACTGACCTCGCCCCCGATTATCCAGCCCCCCGATTGGAGTTTGCCATTTGAGATCATGTGCGATGCCAGTGATCATGCTGTTGGGGCTATACTGGGGCAAAGAGTAGGAAAGGTGGCTCATGTCATCTATTATGCATCCCGGGTTTTGAATGGGGCCCAGTTGAATTACTCCACCACTGAGAAGGAGCTTCTTGCAGTTATTTTTGCTTTAGAAAAATTCAGGTCATATTTGTTAGGTGCTAAAGTAATTGTATTTTCTGATCATGCAGCATTGAGGTACCTAATGACCAAGAAGGATGCCAAACCGAGGCTTATCAGGTGGATATTGCTACTACAGGAATTTGACTTAGAGATAAGGGATAAAAAAGGCTCAGAAAATCTAGTAGCAGACCATTTGAGTCGCATACCAGTTGGGAAAAAGGACGAGCCATTGAAGGATGCATTCCCTGAAGAGCATTTATTTTTCTTAAATTCTCAATTGCCTTGGTATGCTGATTTGGTCAATTATCTAGTAACGGGTAATTTTCCTGCAGGTTGGCCGAAATCGAAGAGGGATAAATTGAAGAGTGACGCCAAATATTTCATCTGGGATGACCCGTACTTATGGAAGAGATGTGCAGGTCAAGTGATGAGAAGATGTGTAAGTGAAGTGGAATTTCAATCGATTTTAGCTTTTTGTCATACTTTTACCTGTGGATGTCATTTTGGACCCAAGAGAACTGTTCATAAGGTTTTAGAGAGTGGATTTTATTGGCCTTCATTATTTAAGGATGCTTATGTGTTCTGTAAGTCATGTGATCGTTGTCAAAGGGTAAGTAATATAGCCCGTGGAGATCATATGCCCCAGGTCCCGTTGATTTTTGTTAAAATTTTTGATGTTTGGGGTATAGATTTCATGGGGCCTTTTCCTACTTCATTTGGTTTTCTATATATTTTGCTGGCAGTTGATTATGTGTCTAAATGGGTGGAGGCTAAGGCCATTCAGACTAATGACTCGAAAGTAGTTACAGATTTTATCAGGTCTAATATTTTTGTGCGATTTGGAATGCCAAGAGCTATTGTCAGTGATAGGGAAACGCACTTCTGCAACAGAACCATAGCAGCGTTGTTTCGCAAGTATGGTGTACTCCACAGGGTCTCAACGTCATATCACCCTCAGACCAATGGTCAAGCGGAGGTATCGAACCGGGAGATTAAGTCCATTTTGGAGAAAATGGTGCGCCCCGATAGGAAATATTGGAGTCAACGGTTGGATGACACACTCTGGGCCTATCGGACTGCGTACAAGACTCCTATAGGGATGCCACCGTACAGGTTGGTATTTGGGAAGCCGTGTCACCTTCCAGTGGAGTTCGAGCACAAAGCTTTTTGTGCGATAAAGCAATGCAACATGAGCTTAGAGTAGGCCCGTGCCCAACGGAAGTTGGATTTGCAAGAATTGGAGGAGATTCGGAACGAAGCCTATGAAAATGCACTGATTTATAAGGAGAGAAACCGGACATTTCATGATCAACAAATTTTTAGAAAAACCTTTGAAGTTGGTCAGAAGGTCCTCCTGTACCAATCCAGGCTCAAGCTATTCCCATGTAAGCTACGTTCCCGTTGGATTTGACCTTTTATTGTCACTCACGTGTTTCCATATGGTGTAGTTGAAATCCGGAGTGCTAAGACAGACAACAAATTTGTGGTGAACGGACACCGCCTCAAGCATTATTACGAAGGTTACTTAAGTGGAGAGGTTGAGACAGTAAGTCTAGACACACCACCGTGTCCTAATTAGTGACACTTTACCATGTCTAGCCAAAGACATTAAAGAAAGGCGTTCATTGGGAGGCAACCCAATCTCTTTTAATTGTTTGTTTGGCTTTGTGTGATAGTTTCACTTTGTTTTCCTTGAGTTTGATTGGTTTCGGGCTTGAAATTTTCGTTTTTGGTAAGTTGTAGGTGTCTGTCTGACTCGGCGCGCCCGCGTCGTGATGAACAGAAAGCTCACGATCAGAATCGTCAAAAGGGGTTCTTGCCTTTTGACGTGCCCGCGTCACGTTCGCGGGAAAGGTAAGGATTCAAAAAAAAAAATTTATTAATTTTCATAAAAAAAAATAAAACAAAAAAAAAAAAGAAAATATTTCTCACCGTAGCGCATATGGAGCCTAAATTTTTTTTTTCTTTTTTCCTTCTTTTCTTTCTTTTCTTTTCTTTCCTTCTTCTCCTTTCTTTCTCTTTTCTTTCTTTCTTCTCTTCTGTTTCGCCCTGCGCACGCCGACACCCGTGAGCCGCCCGCTGCGCGCCGCCGCTGTTCAGCCCTGCACGCTGCCGCTGCTCTACGCACCTCCCTCGCGCGAGCTATCCCTCTCTCAGCAGCGACCCACTTTACAGCGCCGCCGCTCCCCTATTCGCCTTTTCTTTCCTTCCCCCCACCTGCGCACGCCGCTCTTCTACCTCGCGCCGCCACCATCTTCGCCGTGAGCTGCAACCGCGTGCCTCGTTTCGCCAGGCGCGAGTGATCGGGCACGCGTCGCTTGCAGCCGGACGACTGTCGCCGCCACTCTCCAACTGGGGGTCGCGGGCTGCTGTCCATCATCTCTCTCTCCTCGTGCCTCCAGCAAGCCGACCAGCCCCACGCCGCCGCTGCCTCCCGAAGCCACAGAAGCACGCTGACCTCTGCCCGTTGCTCTGTTCGCCGCCCGACGTGGTCCTGGTGGAGGTATTTGGAATTTATCCCCCGATTTCTAATATTGTTTGGTGCTGTTTGAGCCCCTCCACAATTGGTATTGGTGGTCGTGGGAGTTATTTCTTCAATTGTGTGGTCAACCAGTGGTATTGGTTGTGTTATTTGCCCTGACTTTGTTGATTACTGGTTGGCCATTTTCTTGCATATTTTAGTCGCACTTTTGGGTGGGTTTGAGTTCTATTGGCTTAGGTCTGTTGAGCTGTATTGGTTGTGCACTGCCTGTTGAGTCCAGTCATTGCCTTGTTTGGGTATTTGGACTACATTTGATCCTTCCTCTCTTATTGGCTGGTTAATAGGAAGCTGAAGGTTTGGAATTCCTTTGTCACTGTCCGAGTCTGAATGCCTGAATTGTTGATTTTGTGGAATTTTTGCTACGATTTTGGTTGGCTAAGTTATTATTGTCAAATATCTAAGCTGTCATTGTTGAAATTGCTAATTCTGAGTTAAGGCATTAATTGGCCAACTGGAGCCATTTGTTGGGACTTTGGGTGAGCTGAATTGCAGTGGTTGTTTGCTAACTTTGGAGGAAATTTTGAACCTCATTTTGCTTGTGAAAACTGGTTGACTCGTAGTGAATTGCTGGGCACTATTCTGCTTGAATTGATGGAAGACTCGCTGAGGCTTCTTTTGGGATTTTGGTTGAGTTATTTCTGAAATTGCTTGTTGAATTAGAGAGGCTGGCCGCGTGAATTACTTGTTGATATTGGTAATATTCGGTTTAATTACTTGTTGAATTGCTGATTGGGAAGGCCTTACTATATCAGGCTACATATTGACTTCTGTGGACTGGCATACTTGCTGGGGTTACTTTCATTGCTATAGTCATTGAGCTCATAACAGTTTGTTCGCCTTCTGTGGGGCATTGGGCATTTTTACTTGCTGGAACTCTTTTGTTTGTTATTGATTGGGTTACTACTGGGAGATTTTTAATTTGTTTTTGCTGAGCTTCTTTTGCTAGTTGCTTTTGCTGGTTTCTATACCTGTTGGATCTTCTGTTGCTTTGAGCTGACTGTTGGGAGACATAGTGAGACCTAAATCATCCTCAAGGTTTAGGGCCCCTCGTTCTCAACCCCCTCCACATGCATCTATTCCTGTGAATACACCTACTAATCTACCCTTCTCTTCTAATGTCCGAACCCGCTTGAGTAGGGGTAGGGGTGCCCAGGTAGATACCCCAACTCACTTTGGAGGGCACCTAACCTTCACTAGACCCGCCGATCAGCAGAGATATGCTAAGGTCTGTGAGCGGCGTATCATACCTTGTAAATCTTGTAGTAAACTAGCTATGATGGGCCTAGGCATACGAGAGGAGGTCGAGCAGATGTTTACAGCCATCGGGTGGCGCCCGTATCTCTATATCTTCTGCCCCGCCTTTGTCGAGCTCACTCGGGAGTTTTATTCTACCTTTGAGTTTGAGTTGCCCACGAGGTACACCCTTGAGACACCCAATGTCATCCGCTTCCGTCTGATGGGTCGGGAATTTAATTTTTCGATTACCCAATTTAATCTGGCATTTGATTTATTACTCGGGAGTATGCTGAAACTAGAGAGTATGGTGAGAGTGCCTGTGATTACATAGAGCCTTTTCTCTCCCGCTACCGCACTATGTGGGAAGACATGTCTACCGATCGGCACCGCTACGACCCTTCTAGGTCTAGGAGCTCCTTTCTTAAGGACCCTAGCGCCCGATACGTTCAGCGATTCTTAGACTACAGCTACTCCGGTCGCAAGGATAGCTCAGGTATTCTCTCTCGACCCGAGTTTTTCTTCATCTGGAGTATGAAGAATAACAACAAGGTCAACTTGGGGTGTTGGTTGGCGGCACAGTTCAAGACCGTCTTAGCCAAAAAGAACAAACCCCTGATCCTTGGGTCCTATATCACACACTTGGCGACACAGTTGGGAGTTCTTAACCTGGAGGACCACGACCTACATTTGGCATTCGAGATGGAGCTCCTGGACGTGGACTGCTTAGAGAAAATGGGAGTCGTTGAGCGCCTACCCGATGGTTCTTACCAGTTTACCTCTCTGGGACCAGTTCGAGCTCCAGGGGTGCACCCTTCGACCCGAGCAGGGTCCTCTTCATTTCATGAGTCAGCCGAGGACACAGCTGGGCCATCATCTTCTGCGCCACCTCCACCACATGGGACGACTGAATGGCAGCAACTCCGGGAGCAGGTTCGGGCTTTGGAGGCTCGAATGGTCAACGTTGACGCCAATGTCGCAGGCATGGCACAGAATTTGGTGCAGTTTCTGTTTCACACGGGCTTCGCTGCTCCATTTCCACCTCACCCACCTCTTTGACCCTGCTTCAGGGAAGTTTGGTTGCTTTCTCTCTCACTTGTGCTGTTTATTTGACCCATTGAGGACAATGTGTCCATTGAGGACAAGTTTTTAGTTTTATTTCTAGTTGATCATTTGCTTACTTTCTTTTCTTGGTGCTTATCCCTCATGTGAAAAAAAAAATGTTAAAAAAAAATGGATGTTGGTTCATTGCCTCTAATTCTATTTTTGCCAAGTTTTTAAAATAAAAATGTATCAGGTTAATGTGGTTGGGTCCAAGATATCTCCTTGGTGAATATCGGATTGCTTGGCTCTTTTGATTTCTTTGTTAACTTTTCTAGGCATAGGGAATGGCTGTTGGCATTTTAATGTGAACTGGTCCAATATTGACTCCAGTTCTCCATGTTTGGCAATAATGAGGCGAGCTGCTCCTATGCGTGGTTATTAGTGTTGTTATCTTGCATTTTTGCATTATTTGGCTGTGAATAAGCTTGACTGTACTCCGCTAATAGTTGCTACAGAGTAACCGGGAATCTGCACCTAAAAGTGTTGATTCTCGCGTCAAAAGGTGGTACTTTTTATGAGTACGTGGTCGTATAGCGGTGAGAGCTGAGTAACCGGGCTCCTTCATCTAAAAATATTGGAGTTCGCGTCAAAAGGCTCCAACGGCTAGAGACTAAGTCTTTTGTGTATTGTTATTATTATTGGAAATGAAAAAAATGAAAAAAAAACAGAAAAGTGCAGGTTGTGTAATATGTTAGAGGTCAGCTTGCCCATTTATGGACTGAATATGGAGGCTTTGGTTAATATTTGAATTGTTTGCTGATAAGTGTTATGCGTCATTCCTTCTTCTTAGATTAGCTAATTTGGAAATTGAAGGAATTTGCAGTTTAGAGGCTAACTGGGGGGATGCTCCTCAGATTTTGATCACTAGTGCTCGATATATGGTTTTTCTTGATATCTTGGCAAGTTGGTAGAATAGAGTGATGACCATTATCAAATTTTGGTGTCTGTACACTTTTCTTATGCTTGAGGGCAAGCATGGTTTAGGTGTAGGGGGAATTGATAGGTTACAATTTATCTATTTATTTTATTATTAATTTCCCCTATTACCTGATCTGATGTGGATTAATTAGTAGATTCTACTTACTTTTCGTAATTTGCACTTATTTCAGGGAGTAGAACGAAAATATGATGACAGGTACACATTTGGCAGAAAAAGAGTCCCGATGATAGAGATTGACCCAGGGATATTTTTGGAAAAGAAGATGTTACGTCCATTTTGGTAAATTCCGCAAGGGAATGACGGCTGGAAGGGCTTCATTCTGCTGAGATGCCGCGGGGAATTAGGAGAAAAAAAAGAGAAGGAAGAGAGCAGGGGCTGGAGAGCCGCACTTTTTGACTTTTTCCTCTGAGCCTTTTGTAGGCATTCTCCACGGCTGGGAGAAAGACAATGAGGACTAGCTTAGCATTTCATTAGCTTCTTCCTTTAGAATTCCTTTTTGCTTGTTCTCACGCATGTCAGGAGAATTGGAGGCTATCTACTTTGACTTTTCCTCCTTGTACCTTTTGAGTAGCTTTGCTCTACGGATGCTAGAAACAATTAAGAGACTCAATTGTTACCTGTAACTTTCATTCGCCTTTCAATTGTTCGACGAATTGTGGCTTCCTGAAATGCAGACAATGGCCGTGACTTTTGCTGAAATTTCCCGCGGACTTAGTTCATCAAATATGAACTAATTTTCTCATTCTAGTCAAGAGACGACGGATGCTTTGGGTAGCCTAAAAATTGTGAGATCGTTTTAATTTAATCTTTCCCTTTTATTTATTGATATCCGCTTATTCCTTGTTTGCTATGTTTATGGTTATTTAATTAATTGATTATCTTGGATCCGGATAATTAATTGATTTGGTAACCTACTGTCAATTAAGGCATTAAATCCGTAATTGTCCTGAAATAGTGACAACTGGCACGATTAGATTCGTGTCAGGGGGATACGCGGGCTAATCTAAAATAACCCTGGTAGTGCGTTATTTGGTTAGAATAGGGCTCCTCTAATACGTAAGGCAATTGGAGAATTAAATCTTACGGGCGGACCTAGGATTATTCCTTAATTAGAGCAGTGATTAACGGACGTACCTTAATCATCGACACAGTAAGGAGGGGTTGACTGCTATCGCTTGTTTGGTAGTTATAACCTATTTATTGATAAACAATTGGGATTGCCTTTGCTTCGATGATCAATTAGGTGAACTATTGTTGAAGTCATTTCTTGGCTAGACTTTTAATTAATATTACCTTAATTTTGGTGAATTGCCATTTGACTTATAGTTATCTATTTTATTTTATTTTTAAGTGCTTCCTTGTTTTAATTGATTTGGGCCTTTAATTATTGTTACTCTGAGTTCAGTGAATTATTGTTTAATTTCTAGTCAGTTATTTATTTTCATTTTTATTTTCTTATTTGAATTTATTTGATTGTTATCATTCCTACAAAATCACCCCCTGTGTTGCTTTGAATTTCTTAAGAAACAAGTATACCCAGTCCCAGTGGATACGACCCTACTTGCCCTGTCTACGAATTCATAATTATTTGTGAAAAGAAATAACCATTCCATTCGGGTATATCGGACCAAGCAAACTCTTCGGGAATAGGGTGAATCAAGTAACCCATTGCACACCTAGAGTCCCTGCTCCAGTACTTGGAATTGAGTTTGGTCATTTTAACTGGCAATTAGGTTTAATTTTATTATTGTACAGGCTTCGACACCCTGTCAACAAGCAATCTCGCAAACGCCAGGTTGCGAGTAGATAATAAACATACATGTGACCATCTAGTTGATGCATCAATTAGCACCATAAAATATCGAAATAGTCCACATGGTGGATCTACAGGTCTACATATATCACCATGAATTCGTTCTAGAAATGTAGGGGATTCAATCTCAACTTTAACTTGTGATGGTCTAATAATTAATTTTCCTTGAGAGCAAGCAACACAGGACGGAACTGAGTGAATAGACGAAAATACCCTTTTGATATAAACGAAAATAGACGAAAGTAATTTTGCACTTTCATTCTATCGAAACCAATGAAGAGAGAGAGAAAGAAATAGGAAACCCTAGAGAGAGATAGAGCAGCCCCTTTGGTAGCCAATTTTCAGCAAAAATTTCGATTGTTATTTCAATCAAATATCAAGATCGACGGAGAATACGAGAAAGTGAAGATTTGCGGTAAAAAATCGAAGAAAAATGGGTTAGTATATCATCTCTCATCTATTTCGATTCGGGTTTTGGGGTATGTTGTACAAGAAAAATTGTTATTTACTGATTTCAGATTAAATTGGGAGGCCATTATTTAACAAAGATAGCTTTTTTGATGTATTTACGAATGTTGTTAATGAAGATAAAGGTTTTTGACGTATGCCCAGCAAACCTAGCTGCATAGATAGATAGTTTAAGCGTCCCTTTCAAATTGGTAAAGTTTTGATAATTTTTGAAAGATTAAAAAGAGACAGCTTTATAGAAGAGGTCCCTCCAAAAACGCGTTTAGCAGCTTTGGTTCCAATGCCTCAGTTGTTTGGGATGATAAGGCTACGTGTTTCAGGTCCTAATCTGGTTATCCCTTGTTTTTGGTCAGACTCAATTGTTGAGTCTGACAGTCCGTCTTTTTGGCTTGAAGTTATACTATCAAAGTGCAGTATTACTTCCATTGATCAATTACTACTGTTAAATGCCATGATTAGTCAAGCATGCCAGTTTCTGTAATCTGTCATTATCTTAATATGGCTTATATCGAGACATGTTGTGGTCCAATGTGGTCCCCAATTGTTTGTTCTGATTGTATTATGTTAGTTTTTTGTGTACTTGTGAAAGACTCTGAGAACTTTATTGCTTGTCAGGGTATCACAGAGGAGAAATCCAAGGACAAAGTTGAGATACACATGCATTTTGGTGGGAGATTTAGAGAAAAACCAAGGCTCCACTACACAGGAACCCACATGGCTATTTTCAAAGACAGAATTGAAGATCAGTTGTCGATAGTGAGCCTGTGCAGAATGTTTAAAAAAGTAGATGAAGGAGCAAATAAAGTAACGTTTTGGTTTTGTGTCCCAGATGTTGATTTAGAAGGTGGTCTACACCCAATTAGGGACAATAATGATATTAATTTAATGAAGCAGTGCTACTAGAACTTGCCAATGGAAAGGCTAATTTATGCTTGTAGTGGGGATGAGCCATTTGAAAAGGAGCCAGAAGATGGTGGGGTCAGTAATGGAATAAAAAATGAAGGCCCTGATACAACCTGTGGACATGAAAATAGTGGGGTCACTAACACTACGGGGACAGGTGCATGTGAAGATGATGAAGAGCCAGAATGGTTAAAAGATGGGTTGGAAACAATAGAAGATGAAGACATCTTTAGCCCCAAGAAAGATACTGCTGGACCCAGCAACTATAACAAAAAAGGTGGGGCAGGGGCAGATGGAGACATAAAAAAATTGCCAGTGCATATATTCTCATTTGGTGGAAAGACAGATGAAAAAAGTTCTCCTAAAAGGGGTTCTGTGAGAAAGAAAAGGGCCAGCAAAACTTCACAATCTAGAGGGCCAGATGTGATTCGGCAAATTAACCCTCCTGTTTCATCTCAAAGGCCATCAGATGCTGAAGATGTAAGCATTGAAAAAGGACCTGTATCATCTCAAGGGCCATTAGAAGATGAAGCTGCAAACATCAAAAAATCTTCTGCAATATTTAGAGAATCAGATTTGAGAGAAGAAGATGAAAGGGTAGGGAATACTGAGGTGACTGAAGAGGATTGGCAAGAACCTGTGGTTCCAGATGAAGATTTGCTGGACAGATTTAGATCTGATAGTGGAGAAGAAGATTACTGCCTTGACTTCAATCCTGAAGTTGAGTTTGGGAAGCCACACTTTGAGTTGAAAGTGGGGCAGAAGTTTACTAATTTTAGAGTGTTTAGATCTGTGTTGTGTGAATGGCTAGTAAGAGAGGGTTATGAAGTTACTTGGGTGAAAAACTACTCCAAAAAAATTATTGCCATCTGTGCAAAAGGTTGTAGTTGAAGGATTCGAGCAACACCAATTCAAAATGAATCGACCTTCCAAATAAAGTCACTGAAGGGTGAGCATGTGTGTGCTCGAGAATATCAAAATAAGCATGCAACAGCCTCATATCTGAGCAACAAATATCAAGAGAAGATCAGGGATAATCCAAAAGTTGATTTGATGGGGTTGAAGAATGACATCAGAAGAGATTTAATGATTAATGTGTCAATTGCTAAGGTTGGTAGAGCTAAACGTAAGGCAAAGGATATGATGCTAGGCACGGACATGGAGCAGTATCAAAAACTCTGGAATTATGCAGCCACAGTCCGAGACACAAATGCTGGAAGTACTGTAAAAATGCAGATTGACAAGCCTCCTGATGGTTCAAGGGGTACATTTCAAAGGTTATATTATTACTTATATGCCTGTAAGAAGGGTTTTCTTGATGGTTGTAGACCAATAATTGGTCTAGATGGCTGTTTCCTTAAGACAGCATTTGGTGGACAATTATTATCAGTACTTGGCAGAGATGGCAACGACAACATGGTGCCAATAGCATTTGCAGTGGTAGAGGTAGAGCGGTATGACTCCTGGAAATGGTTTTTGGAGTTGCTAATGGCTGATTTGGGCATGGGAAGAGATAACATTCCTTGGACCTTTATCTCAGATAGACAGAAAGGGCTTGTGCATGCTGTGAATGAACTGTTTCCAAATTCAGAGCATAGATTTTGCTTGAGGCACATGTACCAGAATTTTAACCAAAAGTTCAAAGGAAAGGAAATGAAAGACATGTTTTGGGCTGCTGCAAGCGCTGGCAATGAAAGGGAATGGAAAATGGCAATGATTGAACTAGAAAAGACAAACAAAGAAGCTGCTGAATGGTTGAGCAGAATTCCACCAGCCCTTTGGAGTAGATCACATTTTACAGGTTATAGTAAATGTGACATTCTGGTAAACAACCTAAATGAGTCATTCAACAACTATATATTAGAAGCAAGAGAGTTACCTATCATTGGGATGCTTGAATGGATAAGGAGGAGATTGATGCAGAGAATTCAAACAAAGAGATCTGGAATGCAAAAGTTTCAAGGAGAGATCTGTCCTAATATAGCAGAAAAGATCGACAAGAATCAGAAGTTGAGTAGGACATTTGTTGCGACTTGGGACGGTGGTCACAAGTATGAGGTCGACTGTGGTGTGAGAAAATGTGTGGTAGTAGACTTGCGTGAGTGGACATGTACCTGTGGATATTTTCAATTAACAGGTTATCCTTGTGCCCATGCATGTGCGGAGGAGTGTGTAGATTACCTATTAAAAATTATGTGCATGCTTGCTACACTAGAGCAGAATATCTGAAAACATATGCATATACTATCACACCTGTTCCAAGTGATATTTACTGGATAACAGCTGAAGAAGAGTCCATAAACCCCCCTGCGGTTAGGAGAATGCCTGGTAGACCAAAGAAACTACGCCGGAGAGCACAATATGAGCCTAAGAAGGGTCAAGTATCAACTAGAAAGGGGCTTGTGGTACATTGCAAGAGATGTTTTCAGCCAAGGCATAACTCACGGACGTGCAAGAATCCCATTCACCCTAACTCTAAATTTTATAAGGTAATTTTCCTTGTACACTTAAATGTCATTTGTATAGCATCTGTATGTATTAATAATGTTAAATATCATTCTTATAGGCACCTGAAGCAAGCGCAGCTGAACCAATTGCTGAGTCGTCCACTCAACCACAGTCAACTAGTAAAGGAGCTCCTACTGCACAAAGTACCACAATGACTAGCAAACAGGCTAGGAAGGTGTACACTCAACCAAGCTTTTACATTGATTTAATGAGTTTCATAAAAACAAATGGAGTTCTGATATACATCCAAGTTCTCTTTATATATGTAATTGCAGCCTGTGCATGGTACGAATATGAGTGGGAGTAACAGTGCTGATGCCACCACTGCAACAGCAACCACAACCACAGCTCCAACTATTACTGATGTCTTGCGCAAGTTAAGGCCAAAGAGATCAAAAGCTATCCAGCCTTAATTACCTGCCTAATAGTTGTCTAGCTGTAGTTAGACCTTCATTTTGGAATATTACATGCAGTTGCAATGATATCTGCAACTATCTGGAATGTACAATGATTGGTTGTCGATGAAAATGTAATGTCTACTGATATGCATACAGTTAGCTTATGTATTTACTATTTTTGTGGTGACTGGATGAAGTTCTTGGGTACCAGATTTTGGTTGTGTGAAATGGCAACCAGATTTTGTAGTTACTGAATGATTCTGGAAACAGTGATGGAATCTATGTTCTGCATACATTTGGCTTATGTATTTACTATTTTTGTGGTGACTGAATGAAGTTCAACAGTGCCAGATTTTGGTTCCCTGAAATGGCAACCAAATTTTGTAGTTACTGAATAATCTGGAAATAGATTTTGTAGTTACACTCTTTGTGGTGACTGCATGAAGTTCTTGAGTACCAGATTTTGGTTGTGTGAAATAGCAAGCTGATTTTGTAGTCACTGAATGATTCTGGAAACGGTGATGGAATCTATGTTCTGCATAAACTTAGCTTATGTATTTACTATTTTTGTGGTGACTGAATGAAGTTCTTAGGTACCAGATTTTGGTTCCCTGAAATGGCAACCAAATTTTGTAGTTACTGAATAATCTGGAAACAAATTTTGTAGTTACACTCTTTGTTCTGGAAATAGTTCTGAATCTATGTTCTTGGCAAGTTGAGATGAATGTTATGTAGAATGGCAACTGGCAACTAGATTCAATTTTGTCTTCTTTTGTTTGTCTTCTATATCACTTGCTGTCCAATCTTCTTTTGTTTGTCTTCTGTATCGGTTGTTGTCCAATTTTTAGCAGGTATATTTCTTACCCGTAGTGGAAACACCAGAACAAATCTGACCATTATTCGGTTGGGGTAGACACCAAACAAAACTCCACAACTAGTTGAGCTAAGACTACCTGCTGAAATGCAGCTAGTTGAGCTAAGACTACTAATGTGCAAACAAAACTCCAGCTAGTTTATTTCGTTCATTTTTTGGTGTTTTCAAAATGCAGATTACCAAAACAAAACTACAAAATGTCGATTACCAATTTTGTTCAATTTCACTGCAACAAAACTCCATACATCACCAGCAGCCTACCAACTAGCAATTTGATAGATGAAGAACTACATCATCAACAACAGCCTACCATTATCTTATCTGGTAGACATCAACAACAGTAAAATAGAAAAGATAGATACCATAACACAACCTCCAACTAGCAATTTCAAATTCTTCATTTCATTGTCCAAATTTTCCAGTTTCGAGAGCACGCCACCCAAATACGCATTTTCTTCAACAGGTTGGCTCACTACGGGAACAGGTGCATCTCGATTTGGCTCGTCTCTGTAAATTGGGTTACACCATGAAAAGAACCCACATTCATCTTTTTCACACACAAAATATAACAATCCTTTCGATGGCTTTTCCGACTCAACAATCTTTAGCTTTGCCTTCCTTCGACAATTACATACCTTGTACTGGTATCGAAGACCTCTGCCTCCATTTCCCCCGCTTGTTGGTCGAGAGCTTGATGAAGACATCTTGGGGTACTTTCTCCACTTTTCCTTCAGAATTTGCAGACCCAATATATACAAATACAGTTCACATTTTTACCTTAAGGCTTTGTTTCCTGCAATTCCTTTGCTAGCCTGCAAGCTCTGCTTGATTGAACTGCCTGGACAGATTTCGAATGCTGCCTTCAATTTTCAATTTTGGCCGAACATGAAGACTCGGAAGACTTGGAAGCTGGCCTCTTATTATTAAAGAGTGAAGGGTAAAGTAGGCATATCAGATGAAAGTTGGTGGTGGAAATCTGTTTTTCGCATATGCACGCGCCTTTGCAGTTCGTTTAAGACACACGCCGAATATTTGACGATTTCTGTCCACTTTTCAGGTTAATTCAAACCACGGGGTATCGACTGGTATGATATGAAATCACAGGGGGTTTTTATGTATGATTGCTTAATCACAGGGGACTTTTTTGTTGTTTACCCTTATTCTTTTGATTAATGAAATTTGTCTCAACGCCTTTCTCTTTCTTGTTCAATGATGCTTGATAGAGATCAACAAGATGTTCGGCCGTACGACAGGTACGAGACCAATGACCTTCCATACCACACCAATAGCATTTTTTTTTATAAACTTTCTTTCCTCCATTTTTCTGATCGTAGTTATTTTTCCTTTTTTAGGAAACATTTTGTTGTTTGCCACGGTTAAAATTTTCACGGGGCATAAATTTAATACGATCACCTCCATGTCCACGGCCTCTTCCACGGCCACCTCTACGGCCACGTCCACGACCTCGACCAGAATTTTGAAATTGAGTCGCATTCACTTCAGGGAATGGACTTGTACCAGTTGGTCGGGACTTATGATTTTTCAGCAATAATTCATTATTTTGTTCAGCCAAGAGAAGACATACGATAAGTTCAGAATATTTTTTAAATCCCTTCTCTCGATATTGCTGCTGCAGGAGCATGTTAGGACATGAAAAGTAAAAAATGTTTTCTCTAACATATCTTCATCAGTAACTTTTTCGCCACATAATGATAATTGAGAAGTGATTCTGAACATGACTGAATTATATTTATTGACAGATTTAAAATCTTGCAGCTGTAAGTGAAGTCAATCAAATCGGGCTTTTGGAAGAACGACCAACTTCAGATGGTCGAATCTTTCTTTCAAATCTTGCCAAAGGACAAGAGGATCTTTGACAGTAAGATACTCTATTTTTAATCCTTCATCTAAATGATGACGAAGGAAAATCATAGCTTTGGCACGGTTTTGGTTTGAGAATTCATTTTTTTCAACAATAGTGTTACCAAGACCCATTACCTCAAGATGAATTTCAACATCTAATACCCATAATAAATAATTTTTTCCAGAAATATCAAGAGGTACGAACTCTTGTTTTGTAAGATTAGCCATAAGAAATTAAAATAAGTTTTTGAGTTAGAAATTTACCTCAAAAGTCACTTGAAGAAATACAAGCAGAATTTCGGCAAAATCTTGTGTTTTACTTTTGTTCAAAGTAGCGCCTCCGTTTTCACCTTTTGCTCCAAAGTAGATACTCATGCTGATAACGTGTTATAAAACTAATAAAATAAGCTACTATAATATCAAGTGAAATATTGGAGAAAGAAGTAGAGAAATGGAGAGTGGTATTCTTGTATTCCAACAAAATACAAAAGTGCTCCCAAAGGGTGTCAATGTACCTCTATATATAGGTACTACAAGATCAAAGGTGCATAAATCCTATTAAACATCCACTACTACAATAATATGAAGAAACTTATGAAACGATTTTTCCACTACATAAATAGATTTATGGATTGTAATTTCTATACATAATGTAGCCATAAAAGCATGAATTAATCCCCTTGGGAATACAAAGGGACATCCACATTTTTTTTGTTATTTCATAACAGTTTTTTTAATGAGTACCCATATCCGTTAGGTACTTTTATTTTATTAAGACATTTAAAATTCACCTAACCTATCATATATACACATACTAACAGTTATTACTTTCCCTTGCATTTAATACTTTTCTCATCTAATCTTACCAATCATTTCTTGTATTTATTTACTCTTCTTAATTAATCATACATCCCCAACAATACTCCCTCATATTTACATACTTTCCTTAATTAATTTTACATTTTCAAAATATATTTTAACACCACAAATATATCTTAATGGTTACACAATACAAAAAAAAATGCACAAGGACATAGCACGCTAGACTCCTAAGGCATGAATTATCAAAAACACTAACCTTCCCTTGCATTTAATACTTTTCCCATCAATTTTACTGATTTTCTATCGTATTTATTTACTTTTTTAAATCGATTTTACATTTTCAAAAACACTCCGAATATTTATGTACTTCCCTTAATTAATATTACATTTCAAAAAATACACTATCTTGGCATTACAAATAGGTTGCCCAATACAGACAAAAAAAAACCAAAAAAAAATGGCACAAGGACATAGCACGCTCGACTCCTGAGACATGAATATCCCACGTACAATTTTGAAGGTTTAATCTGTTGATTAAAATCCTCACCTGGCGGCGGGATTCATGATCTCGGAGAAAACATTGTCAGACTTTAACATGTCACTACTGGCCGTGAATGTCCCAGACGTAATACTACGGCGGCTCTTCATCCTGGTGGCAGAATCTTTCTCAACTCCCGAGTCTGAGAACACATCCTCGTCGTCCTCAGTCGTAGCTTGCTCATCTCCTCCCAACCCATGCATACAGAAAGCAAATGGACGTCGACCACTCTCATTTTGGCTAATTGATTAGAATATATGTGTAAAAAAGAAAAGTCAGACACTTGCGGATCTGACAGAGTGCATGTATAAAACTATGGGTACCGGGCTGAGACAGCTCGGCACCTGACAGAAACTTTTTTTTTTTTAAAACATGTCAGGTGCCGGGCTGTCTCAGCCCGGCACCTGACACATTTAAAAAAAAAAAAAAAAGATGTCAATTGAGTGAATTGCAATTCACATCGAATTGAGTGAATTGCAATTCACTTTATTTGTTAAGTTAGTTGATAAATGCAATTCACTTTAATTAGTTTAGTGAATTAATTAGTTTAATTAATTGAGTGAATTAATTTTAAGAGATTCGATTAAATGCATTTAATTAAGGTGATGAATTAGGTTTAATTTGTTATTTATTAAATATTCATTTATTTGTTATAAATGATTTAATTATTTAATTATAATGCATTATTTGTTGTTATTTAATTACACTTTATTTGTTGTTATTTGTTATTATTTGTTGTTATTTAATTACCCTTTATTTGTTGTTATTTGTTATATTATTTGTTATTATTTCTTATAATTATAGAATCTCACCTGACAGGAAATTTTTTTTTAAAAATCTATCAGGTGTCGGATTGTGTCAGCCCGGTACCTGACCGAATTTTTCTGAAAAATAAAAAAAAATTAATAAGTCTACCAAACAAAATGTGCCGAGTAACAAAAAATTCTTAGTGAAAATTTCCCACTAGAATTCAAATCACTTGACTTGAAATACAATTATCTAGTATTCATATTCTTTTAATTTTGAATTTTCCTCTTTCATTTATAGCTTCTCATTTTATTCTCAAGAAAATATCGTAAGGCTGAAATTGTGATATGATTAGTAATTATCAATCGCAATTTGTGACATGTTGCATCATGCAAAAGATCAAAACCCTAAACCCTAATCCCTAAAGCCTAAAGCCTAAACCCGAAAACCCTAAACCTAAAAACCCTAATCCCTAATCCCTAAAGCCTAAAGCCTAAACCCGAAAACCCTAAACCCTAAAGATCAAAACCCTAAACCCTAAACCCTGAACCTTGAACCCTAAACCCTAAACCCTAAACATTTTAGATTTCGTATTCATTCTCGTGTTGGTACTTATATTGAATTTTTGCATTTTACCAATTGAACATAATGCATACTAATAGAACATCTATTTAAGTTCTGAATTTTTTTTCGTAGTTTGTATTGTGAAGATAATTTCATAAATCTCCCATACAAAATAAATCAAAAAACCAAAACAAGAAAAAAAGTTTAATAAAAAGCTGAGTCGACCTGAAGTACTAAATACTTTGAAATTTAAGTTAATTAATTTACATTTCAAAGTTGAAACATAAGAAAAAAAAGAAAATAGATTTGTGCAAAATCACTAATTACTCCTATAGGATGTTAAACTACGAAAATGTTTTTCAAACAAAATATACCATTCATTTTGTAATAAGATGTAGTTCTCAAATTGTTGAGAAATAATTTGTTAGAATTTTTATGTAATTTTTAATGTTCACTATAATTTTATAAAACTAAATTTATTGTGCAATATATAAAAAAAAGGACCAAAAAAAGAGGAAAAAATGCATAGCGTGACAACGGTGAAATGGCTAAATATAAAAATAACGATAAGCATTCAAATAATAAAAGGCTAAATTCCCATATTATAATATTTGATATTTAGCAAACATGTAATGAAGATTGTATATTTTGTCTACCCAGAAGATTCCGATCTAAACCCAAAAGATTGTATATTTTGTCTACCAAATCATCATAACCTACCATCTCTGTAAGGAACAACACTTGTTTCGGTATAGAAGGATCATATGAAATTGACCCTCCTTCGTTTATAATTTTTCCACCCCAATATACTTGAATCACCAAGCAATTATCACTTGACATGTTATACCTATTAGAGATGAGTGTTGATAGCATTTTAGAACCTCATTAATATGCTTATTTGAATAATTAATTAATTGAATCAAATATATATAATTTATAACAAATAAATAAATAATTGCGATTCTATAATTATAAGAAATAATAACAAATAATATAACAAATAACAACAACTAAAGTGTAATTAAATAACAACGAATAATAACAAATAGTATAACAAATAACAACAAATAAAGTGTAATTAAATAACAACAAATAATAACAAATAACAACAAATAATGCATTATAATTAAATAATTAAATCATTTATAACAAATAAATGAATATTTAATAAATCTTACATATATAAAGCATGAATAGCTTATGAACAGTGGACAATGGACCGGTTATACTGCGATTGTTGTGACTTTGAGGGGCATTTTGGGATTGGATGGCAATGGCTTTGCTGGAAATTCACTTCTGTCCGCGTGGCTCTCTTCGATGGCAACATTTTGACGGTCAGCAATTTCCTCTCATTCTCTTCTTCGTTCTGTTCTGTTCTGTTCTTAGCGTTCTTCGTTCTGTTCTGGTGAGTTGAGCTGAATCCAGTACGCGCCCTTTCAGAGTTTTGGGAGCTTGTAGACACCAAATTTTTGGCAAAATTTAATATTTTCTTAATTATTTTTCATTTAAGGTGTTATTTATTTTCTTACATTTTACGTGTATTATCTCATTTTTGCAGGTTTGTTTTTTAAAAAAAAAAATTTAAAAATTATGGTCTTTCTTTCCTTGGATTCCAAAAAAAAAAAATAATAATAATAATAATAATGAGCCATCATAATGACTCATGATGGCATCACCACCTTTTGACTAGAAAAGGCTCTCAACGGATCCAATAAGAAGAAAATTGCATAAAAAGGACTCAAGGGAAACTCATTTGAGGGACGACGGGAATCCTTCTTCTCTTGGGGGCTTGGGCAGAGCCAACGGACAGAAAACAAATTTTGCAGAGACACTGGTCCTTTGATCAAAGAAAGCTTGAAGGAGGTAAAAACAACAAACAAATAAACGGTTGAGGCTTAGGAATTTATTCAAAGCTTTAGCCAAGAAACTCCCCTTTCATTGAGGTATTTTTCAGTTTTTTTATTAGACATATTTTGGTTGTTTAATTTCTCTTACTGTTGCTGTTTTTATTATGGTTGTATTGGTGAAAATTTGGAAATGTGTTAAGTTAGATCAATGAAAAAGAAATGATTCTTGTGTAGGCATGCAAACTGTTTAAAAATATTTAAATGGAAAGTCGAATAAAAATGTTATTTTTGTGCATATATTGTTGTTAAAAATGAATAATCCTGACTATTCAATATTTGGAGAGGTTGTTTAGTTAAGTTTTGTCGATTTTGTAATCTAGACTTTTGATTTTTTTTATTTTTTTCATGAAATTAAAATTATAGTGGTATTTTTAAAAGTCATAAGGAATGTTTTATCATAAAATTTTGTTGAGGAAATGAGTCGAAGTTTTTGTGTTGATTTAGTTGACAAATGGTTGGCTTTTGTTTGAGTTTTCTTTGTATAAATGTGTCTGGGATGATGAACTCAGGAGTCGCATAAAACTTCCGATTGCAGAAATCTTCTTTGGATTTTTGGATGAAAATCTGGAAAAATTACACTTTTGATCCCCCAACTTTTACTTAATTCTAATATGGCCCAAAAACTTTTGCAATTGAACCATTTTGCAATTGAGTTCTGATCCTATTTCCCATGTTTAAATGCGTTTTTAAGTAGATTAATTCTGGGATTTAATGCATAATCAGAGTTTAGTAATTTTTTAGTTGAGTTTTTATCTTGTTGGGTTTTCATAAATAAGATGTGATTTGATTTGGAATTGTTGGTTGGGTTTGACAAATGAATTGATGACTTATTTTCTGGGTTGTTGACATGGGCTTTGGGAATAAAGCCCATATATATTTTTAGCTGGGTTTCGCTTGGACCAAAGATAGGCTGGCCTGCTTGTCTTCTTAGGGCTTTCAGTTGGGCTAGGAAGCTTTCGGCCCAAACAAATAAGAAAAATGGCCCAACGGCCTGTTTAGCCAAGTATCTGGTCAACGAATTTGTAGAATGGTCCCTGTACTTTTCATTAAGTATACTGTGACCCTAAGGCCTTTGATTTCTTTCAATTATGTCCCTATTTTAATTGCAAATAGGTCCCTTAACTTTATTTTTCTTTAATTTTGGCCTCAAAACTTTATTAATTTTTACAATTAAATCCTTACTTGTTTTAATTTCATAGACATGGTTTGTTCACCTTCATTTAAGTGCCTCGATTAATTCAATTTCATATTCATTCCCTTTTTATGTGATTATTGGTTACTTAAAGTGATGCCTTGACCTTTTCTTTATTTTTTGGAGGGTAAATAAGTAATTTTACTTCATTAGGGTACCAATTCAGGGGAGGTACACTCTTTCTCTTATTTTTGACTTTATTTGACCCTATGTGCCCTATGTGACTTTATGTGCTTAATTGCATGCCTCTTGAATGTTTTTATTTATTTATTTACTTGTTTTAATTTTGTATATTTATTTTAATTTGATTCGAAATTATTTGGGAAGGCAATTAAATGCCACAATTGTAATAGTTAGGTATTTATTTTAACTATTTATTTTATTTCCCATTTTAGATTGTAGTAGGCCCTCCCCCTAATGTAATAATTAGGGCTTGTTTGCCTTATTTGCTTGTTGTGATTTGCATGCTTACTTGCTCTGTGTTACTGCTTTTCTTAGGATATTTGCATTTAGATATTATGCTTATGTGTTATGTGCTACGTGCTCTTATGTGTTTATTTATCCTAATTTATACTTTATTTGTTTACTATGTACTGTTAATGCATGACGTCACCACACTACTGTTAATGCATGACGTCACCACACTAGTCCAACGCTAGTTGTGGTTTCTCCCTCCATTTACTTGCTAGTCCAATGCTAGTAAGGACCTTTAGAAATGGGTTAGTCCAACGCTAGACCCTTAGATTGTTCATGCATTAGATTCATCTTTTGTATGATATCCATTACATTTCCATGTATATTTTATTTTTTAGAATTTTCTCATTTGCATGATATTTTCTATTATATTATCCTCTACCCCCTACCCTCTATATGTGTTAATCAAATCATTTAGAATTGCACTTCATTTAAGAAATTATGAAATAAGTTAGTTCATTTGCTTGTTCATATTAGGAGAATTATTTTTGAACATGGATATAGGTGATTATAACTCTTTAGTTTAAATACCCCATTAATCCTTGTATAAGAAAATTATGTCACGAGTTTTTGTCTCCCGTACCCATTATGCTGCATTTCCTTTTTCTTTGATCACTTATACCTATGTATATAATTTAATTTTTTTTTATTTTATTTTCTTTCAATTTCATCATTTGCATATTCGTGACCCCTTCAATGAATTATTTTGGCCTTCGCAATCAATGCGATTGATATCAATTAAACCCTTGAATGGATATTTTGTCCTATTCGATATTTTATTTTTGCATCCATATAGGAAATATCCAAATGTGATAAATTTAAGGGTTAAATTAAGAAAATTTTGACTAAACCACGCAACTGGCTTAGACTAGGTTGAAAGGGTGCCTTAGGTTTGAGTTAATCGAACCTTTGCCTTCTCTTTCTTCAACCGTGACTCCCGAACTTATTTTCTCTGTTTTCAAAGACCTGGAGTCGTCAAAAAGGGTTTTATTTTATTTCTATTTAAAAAACACTTTTTTGGTGATTTGGTACACCCAAACTCAATACCAAGTGGCGACTCCTATTTTTTCTTAAAAACCCTTTTTAGACTGAATTTTGGACCCAAATTGTCGCATTTTTTTAAGTCCCATTCTTGGTCCTTTTCCATTTATTTTTTAATAAAATCACATCTTTTTTATAAACACCTTCTTATTTATTTTTCCATCGCGAAAAAATGGGCCGCGAAGAGCTACTACTTTTTCCTATTCTTTTGTCGGTCTTGTTTCTTCTCGTTCTTTTCTTCGCCTTGTTTACCAGTGTCTTTCCCGTTCCTCATTCTTCTTCTTAGCTTTCTCCGGGCGGTGTTTTTTCCTTCCCTTGTTTTCCTTTTGAATTTTCTATTAGATTGTAAATTAAGATCAGGGATTTTTTTTCATTCATAGATTAAACGTAATAGTTTCTGCAGAATTTAATGAGAAGTTGTTGATTTTTTTGAAGAAAAGGGGAGGCGGGGAATTTTGATGTATGGGGGATATGTGCAGAATAGAGAAAGAGAAGAGTGAGGAGAGTGTTTGGAGGAGGAGGAAGAACTGGGGTTTAAGGGGGCTAGGGTTAGGGTTAGGATTAGGTGGGGTGATGGGGTTGAAAGGTGGAAATATTATTCAACATAGTAGAGTAGAGAAGTTTAAAAATTCCATGGTTTCACGGTCGAAATGAAGCTATGGATGATAAGGGCTACTACATCTGTGATGTTGTGGAATTGCTTGGTTTAGTTAACGGCATTGGGTGAAAGTTTTGGTCCTAGAATTTTGAAGGGATGGCCATCTTGCTTTTCTCAGGATTCTGTTACTGGTTCTGCTTCCGCTTTGGATGTTAAATCTGCCCCTGAAGATGTCCCTGCTCGAGTTCTTCCTCCCAAGAATGAGTATTACTACTTGATTGATTCTGTTTTTGCTCTTTGATTTTTATTTTTGGGCGCTGTAATGAATTTGCTGTTTTGATGGTTGATGTTGATCGCTTTAAAAGATGGGAAGTAGAAGCTCATATTTTGGTGAATGTAAGCGGAAAGGATAGTGGATATGAGGTGGGTGTATTTGTGGTGTTCAGGGTGCTTTATAATGTAGAATCTAAGGGTCTTTGAATTTAGGAAAGTGGGGTTTAATTTCACACACCGATGGATGAAACGACTGACTTGGACTGCTGGTTGATTATTGAAAAGTTGAGAAGCATGCGGCAAGTTCCTGAGAGATTTGGTTGCTCCAAGCACTTGTAGAATTGAGAGTTTGCGGTGGTTGTTGATCTTTTGTTTTGTTTTGAAATGAAGTAATTGGTATAACAAACCTCTTAGGTTGTTTTACTGCATCAGTGGATTTTGCTGCATTCTCTATTTGCAGCGGTTAATCATAAATGTGTTGTTTGTTTTATTTGGAATAAGCATGGATCATTAATTTGTCCCTTGTTGGAATTGTATTTGGTATTTTGACTACTATTTTCCCCCACCTACAATCAGATTTGAAATTTGCACCTTTTGATGTAGGAGTTTACAAGAACAATGGTTATCTAATGGTTTCATGCAACGGAGGCCTTAACCAAATGCAGGCGGCGATTAGTAGATTCTTAATAATGTGGCTTGCATGTTTGAACTGGCTTATGACAGCAATTTTTGATAACCTATACTTTTCCTCTATGTTATTGGGGTACAGATACATGACATGGTCGCAATTGCCAGACATTTGAATGTGACGCTTATAGTTCCTGAGTTGGATAAAACTTCTTTCTGGGCAGATCCAAGGTCTCTTTCCTTGAACAAAATTATGGCTTTGTTCTTTTATTATGATGGAGGGCTATCCTTTTTTCCCCTCCTCTGTACTGGATCTTTGTTGTTTGATGTTGCAGTGAGTTTCAAGACATACTTGACGTTAAAGTTCGATTGAATAATTCTTTCCGCCCTCCAATTTTTCAAACTCATACTCATTATAATAAAATACCGGATCCAACCTACCTGATGCATAGCGTCAGGGCAGAATACCTAGTAACAAATAAAACCATCACTTTAATTAAATACAGTTAATCGAATCTCTTAAAATTACTTCACTCAATTAATTAAACTAATTAATTCACTAAACTAATTAAAGTGAATTGCATTTATCAACTAGCTTAACAAATAAAGTGAATTGCAATTGACTCAATTGGATGAATTGCAATTCACTCAATTGGATGTCAGGTGTAGCCCGGCACTTGACATCTTTTTTCAAAAAAAATGTGTCAGGTGCCGGGCTGACACTGACATGTTTAAAAAAAAAAAGGGTTTCTGTCGGGTGTCGGGCTGTCTCAGTCCGGTACCCATAGTTTTATACATGGGCTCTATCAGACAGCCCGGTACCCATAATTTTATACATGGGCTCTGTGAGATCCGCAAGTATCTGACTTTTCTTTTTTACACCTATATTCTAATCAATTAGCCTCTCTCATTTTCAGCCGCCTCCTGAAGCTGCAACGCGAATTCGAGGCTCCAGACTACATCATTCATTCCGGGTCGTTCAATCCCCTGATCTTTCAAACAGTTGATCGCCGTTTCAGCAAAACTCCTCAAACACTCGGGAGCAATCTCGCCCTTCATGTGAGGGTCTACAGTTTGATGGATGATCCCTTTAGCGTAATACCTCTTGCCCCACTCCGCCAAATTCACCTGCTCCTTGGGCAAGTTGGGAATAATGGCTCCCCGCCCACACAGCACTTCGAGCAAAACCACCCCGAACGAGTACACGTCCGACTTGTCCGTCAACTGCTGTCTCTTGTAATACTCGGGATCTACGTAGCCGAAACTCCCCTTCACCTGCGTGCTGACATGGCTGTGGATTCCACCGCTGGGGCCTAGCTTGGACAGACCGAAATCAGAAACCTTGGCCACCCATTTCTCGTCCAGTAATATGTTGGTTGACTTGACGTCCCGGTGGATGATATTGTGCTTGGCGCCGGTGTGGAGATAATGCAACCCTCTGGCTGCGCCGATGCAAATCTGAAGCCGTTGCTTCCAAGGGAGGGGTGGATTATCTGTTTTGTAGAGGTGGTCGCGAAGGGTGCCATTGGCCATGTAATCATAAACCAAGATCATCTCTCCCTTCTCGTCACAGTAACCTATCAGGGATACCAGATGAAGATGCCTTAGATTCGACAGCATCTCGATCTCGGTTCGAAATTCGCGGACCCCTTGACTTGACGAAGGATTTAATCGCTTAATAGCAACTGTGATTAGACTATTGTCAATGTACCCTTTGTACACGTTTCCGAATCCTCCGGTTCCGATCACAAACTTAGCATCGAAGTTGGCCGTAGCAAAGATGATCTCCTCCAGGGAAAATCTTCGGCAAAGATCTAGAGGCAGTGACGAAGACCTCGATGCACTTGTTGTCTTTGATGACCTGGACCTGGTTGAAAGTTGGACCCCGGATGACTTTGAAGCACTTTTCTGGTCAAAATCTTTTACCCGTCTCCTTAGCCGCCGGGAAATCAAGAAACCGATGATGAAAACCAAGGCAGACCCTCCGACCACCCCTCCCACGATAGGAAAAAGTACCGGAGATTTTACACCTCTCCCCTTTTTCGGTGACTTGCTGTTTGGCATCGGGGAATTGGGATCCGCCGCCTGATCAGGATTGGTCCCGGCAAGACTGCCGCTGTTGCTCAATTTGAACAATTCTAAACCATTCAAGATTGCATCAGCATACTTCGGCTTGACGTCGAGATTTGGGTACAGAGCAAGAAACAAGCCTTGCTTGCTCGGGCGACCATCCGGTGGGTGTGGAACGAACACGACGTAGTCTCTGAAAACCGGGATTCCGGGGCCGCCGGTCCAATTTATAATATCAGCCTCTTCCTCAGCTGTTTTGTTACTGATGAATATCCTGAACACCCGTTGGTTCTCTTGTGTAATCAAATCAGGGTCAATCTCGCAAAAATGCAACCTCAGGAGATAATTAAACCCAGAATCAACAGAGAACGTCCAGCTCAAGTTGAATCGGGTGCTAAACTTGCCCATCGCCCTTGCGGTAGTATAAACTATCGCTGGCGCAGTGTAATTTGGGGTTTGCGGAGTGTACTTGACAGCAATTTTATTATTGCTCCATGGATTCCCTTCATCTGCGCCCCAGGTGAAGCTGTCATCGCTATCCCACCCTCGGAACATCCCACTATCATCTAACGCAGTAACAGCTTGTCCTCCGACGTTAAGCCTGTAAAGAGCTTCGAAGGCAGTGTCGTTCTGATCAAGCTCGAACTGAATGTTGGGATCATTCACGTTTTTGAGGGGATTACTGGACATATCATGGTTGCCCATGTAGAGTCCGTCCGGGGTTGAAACAACTTCAATTCCATTAATGAACGCGTAGGCCTTCGGAGAGGGCGAAAAGGTAACGTTGAGGAATTGGTTCATAGCCTGAACATTAATGATGAATTCTTTAACAAGGGAGGCAGATGAGGATCCACCGAAAGAAACTGTTAAAAATGCGCTAAAGTTGCTCAGAAGGGTGTAGTTATTAGCCAAGACAGCGAAGAAAGATTCAGTTGCGTTGAAGTCGCTGGAGTAGGAGGCCGGGTAGAAGTAAAGGCGGACGAACTTTTTTCCGGGGGAGACAGGGAAGGTATAGGAGAAATTAGAACGAATGATACGGGCAGTTAAATAAGGGGCTCCGGAGACCGAAGAGTCTTGCTCGGTGGCTGTGACAGCTGAAGAAATAGTCGCCATGTCGTTAGGGGAGAATTTTGAGCCGGCGTCGCCGTACCAGTTCCGGCCATCGGCTGAGGTTGCGTTTGAGGATGATCCGCAGTTGATCAGGATGTAATCTGTGGGGCTGTAAGGTGGAGTATCGCTGGAAGTGATGATGAACAAGAGATTGAAGAGAAAGGAAAGGTATACAAGAGGAGTAAACATTGGAGCAAAATTAAGAGGGTACCCCAAAACACACAGATTACTCCTACATCGATGGAGATGATCGGTTTAAAGCTGGTGTAGGATTTGCAGGATGAGGTGGGAGGAATTATTGGTCCTTGGAAAATGAAGTGAGGATGGCTCCGTCACTGTAAACTCCTGCGTGGACTTGCCAAGTCGGAAAAGTCAAGTCTTTAGACTGATTCAAACTATACTATACTCCCATACTCCAAAGAGTAATTTCTATAATTTCTTTTGGAGGCAGGTAAGGAAAGGGACAAATTTCTGCTTGAAATTATTTCTTGGAAGTTAGCAAAATAGAAAAAGATTCTTGGGTTTATCAGTCTATCACCCTGGTTGGCAGCCGGCTGCCATGAGAAAAGAGTCCAATAGAGAGCTGGGGGGACCATGGTAATTGTGGTCGAGTCTGTGAAGAGAAAGCTGTGGGGTACTTGAGAAAATTCTGTGGATACTAAGACATTAATTTCAATGAGAAGACTAGCAGCAGCAGCAAGATTGCAACTTCATCTTTCAGTATCATTGCTGTACTAGCAGCGGATATGGACCGGTTAATTTGGAGCAACTCTGGCGGCCTTTCTATTAGAGCTTCAGTCATTTTGACTGTGTAATTGTAGTTCCTTCAGCTCAACCGATGTGAGTGGGGCAGTGCAGCAGTCATTTTGACTGCTGCTTTTGAGATCGCAAATAGCCCGTCTGGATACTATTTTCTGGAGTTTCTGTTAAAAAAATATTGTAACGATATGATATGAGGTAAAAAAAGTGATTGAAAGATGCATTATCGCAAAGTGTAAAATTTTTTGGGAAGAAATGGGAATCCAAACAAGGCCGACTCTTGATTTTTGCTTTACCTCAAGCTGTGAATTTTGTTTACATGTATAATTGATCAGGCAGAGAATATGAGTGGCATATCCACATAGATTACTTGTTTCGGTCTTATCAATTTGTTAATCAATCAAGCAGGTAAGAAGAGAGTGTACGAGCTTGTCATGGAACGGATGCAGAAGATCCCGGAAGCCGAAGCCCAACAAAAACACGGCTCCCCAGCGGCGCAGCCTATTCCTCAAACTGCCAAATGCTTGATCTAAAGGTAATTATTTTTTAGTTTTTTCTTTGACTTCTATTTTGGATAATTTTTCCTGGGATTTTTTGGAGGCTTTTTGACATTTTTCTGGGTTTCAAGTTTTATTTGGTTTAATCTTAGGGAAGGTAAATAAAATTTTTTTTCTTGGGTGACTGTTGGATAGGTTTTGTTAAGTGGGTTTGCTTTAGTTTTTTTAATTGACAGTCTTTAGGATTTATAATCTCTATGTTTGACAGCTTAAGGTTATCTCTGAATGGGGTTTTTGGCATAGAAATGTAATTTTTGGTTGAAGTGCTTGCAATTTATGAGCTAATGACTCGTATGATAGGCAATTTAATGACAGTTTTGGTCTTCATCCCATAAAATTTATCGCACTTCGGGAACTGTAATTTTTATGAAGAGTGGATAGAATTTGAAAATTGATGCTGTAGTTTCTCGTTTCACCCCCATGAAGAGCTTTAAGTGTTGTACTAAGACATAAAGAATTGTGGAGCCAAGATGTTTGTCCAATCGCAGATGTGATTGCCAACTAGCGCGTGCATCGGAACACTTAATTGCTTTAGTTTCTTAATGCCAGCTAGCGCGTACTACAAAAGAAGTTGTCTTAGTTTCGTTGGTAATAATCTGTGGGCTCATGAAAAGACACATGCATTGGACTTTTAGGGAGTGTTTGAACGGTAAATGGAGGAATTGAATGCAAATGTGTTTGCCAATTTATGTAAGTTATAAATATTTTGGGAGAACTTAAAAGGAAAATATGACTGTGTCAATGAAATGGAACGGAGGGAGTATTAATCAAGGATTTTTCTTGTTTTAGTTTTGTAAGTGGTCATTTACGTTTTCTCTAATCGAATGTGGTTTAATTCAAGTTTATGAGTTTCTTAGTGAATTTCTGTATCTGTTAAGAGTGTTGCATTGCTCATTTATGTGCTTCTTTGTGATAAAGCTTATATCCTTCTTTTGTACCTTACTTTTGTTGGTTGGAGATTTGCTTCAGTTGGTAGGCAAAGAATAGTGCCACTTTGGAGACAATGTATATGAACTTGTTTTAGGATGTATATGCTCTGTTGCAGCTCAGACATACTCAGTGAGAGAACTTTTTAGTTCCTTTGCTTTGTGTGGATCTGTGTTTAGCTTTTTGCTACCTTTGAATGTTCTAACCCCAAAGTTGTTTCTAGATGTGCTAACTATAATGGCCTGACTAGTTTTCTGTTGTCAACTGAACAAATTTTGATAATTTTGTACCTCAGAAGTATTGAAGCTAATCATTCTGTTGTAATGGAAAAGATTGCAAATGTAATGCCTTTGTACTAGATAATAAATGTTCACCTGCAGTACATCAGGTTTCTGTCTAGGTTTTTTCATTTGTACCTGAATGTTTACCAAATTCTGTCAAAGCATCAATCTGAACCTTATGAAATCATCAAGCTAAATGGATGTCTTCTTTTTTATTAAGAGCAGTTGTGTTTCGTGACTGCTTTTTAGTTATATTAAGTGAGTAGACTATTTGGCGTGTGACAAACTGGCTATAAGTGCAACTGCTCGCATGAAGAAAAAACCATGGGATTTGGCCAGTTACAGCTTTCATTTCTTGTATGAGCCTCATTTTTCACTTGATACTGGGCAAAAGGACTTGAAAAAAAAAGAAATAGGAAATTATCCATGTAGTGGAGCTAAGCTGGAAAACAATTGTGGCCTATTGAGGTTTGTAGCCAAAAGCTCTCTTCCAAGGGGCATGTAGAGATACATTGTATCCCCAGCTAGGAAAGAATCTGATTAAACAGCTTTTCCAGAGAAAAGATAGCTGAGGATAATACTCACATTTAAAAATAAGCTGTATTCCTGGGAATCTGGGCTTTTATTGAGTTTGAACTTCAGTTGAATGGAAAGTATGTTTGAGTTAGGGGCAGAGAGAGATATAGGCAAATAACAGTTGTTGAGTATTATAGTTTCTGATATCTTTTCCTTTCGAGGTTGGAACAAAGTTCAATTCTTAACAGTTGCTTGTTAGCAACTTTCATTGCATAGTGTTTTCGCAGCTCTCATACTGTTATTGAAGTCTGAAAACCCTACTGGCTAATTGCTGGTAACAAAACTGCTGTGAGTGCAAGTTGGCATGTTACTGGTTTGGTATCTACACTTGCATTGAAGAATGATACTCAAGCCTGTTAGAAGTGGTTTTTCTGATGACATTACTCGGCAAAGCTGTAGCTGGATTCATCATTCTTGTCATCAGTAAATTCAAACACGATTATAATCTTGAAACCGTTTTTTTGATGGAATTTGCTTTCCGTCCTCTTAAAACCCAAAGTTTTTGTGGGGCTTGGCTGTAGATATAAATAAGGTGTGTTGAAATGAGGGGTATATTTGGTTCCTAACACACATTAACTTTTTCATGACCAGTTCCATGGAATGGAAAGTTGATTCTTACGATCCAGGTAGAAAGGAAGAGAGAAGTGAGCTTTATTAAGTGATTGAAATTTCCAGCTATCACTCTCACCATCTATCTTTCTTGGAAGCCTGAGCAATGCACAAGATTTTCCAAGACATAGTCATCAAGTTATGTATAATTTTGTCAGGGTGAAAGCCATTGTTGCCATCAGGGGTATAAGCTGCACCATGCTTGTCAAACTGGTGACACTAACAGATTAGCTCTTTGTTTTACCCCAATGTACCCGTGTCGACATAACTTGACACCGGTACTGGTATGGGATCCGTTTGGGACAGTGGATTGTCCTAAAAAGTTGTGGTCTTCTTAGTCGTGTCGAAATTTTGTGGTCTTCTTAGTCGGTTATTGTTGTTTGCATATCTTTTTTTTTTTTTCGGAACAAAAAAATCAATAGGAAAACCAGTTTATAGTTCTTCTACTATTTATTGTGGTGACATTTTTCTTCTCTTTTTCTTTATTTATCTTTTTCACTTCAACGTATCTAATGGTGTTTGTTCAATGTTCTAACAGGTTGCTGAGGCTGCTGAGATTGTGTCATTATTAATCCGTGAAATTCTGTTCGAAACTCTTCGATGTAATGCGACCTGGACCTAGACTATCCTGTTCTGGAATTTAGTTTTTTCTAATAAGCATCTTGTGGACACAGTTTTTGGTTTATTTTGATGCTGTCTCCGTATCTCACATATTACTGAGTTATGTGTTTATAATGCAAATCTCATGGACTGGTTTTTGGCTACCAAACTCAAAATCTTGTGCCATAGTTGTGTCTCGCCATGTTTCTGAATGACCCCGTTGTGAATGTCTGGAACCTATAAACAGAGCATATGCCAAACCAAGTAAATGAATCAATGTAGTGAATATTTTGAAAAATACTCATATTTTTTAATTAATTAATTTTATGAAACACGTAATAAATTTTTGACGTATTCTTTACAAATTATACATCAATTTTTGAAAAAAAATTTTAAAATTTCAAGAAGGACAATGACTTATCCTCTTAGTTATTTATAAAATGACAGCAACATGTAGCCTAACTTTGTAGATGCACATACAAAAGTAAAAAGGTAATAAAATTTGGAAAACTTCTTTTATATATTGTCAATGTATAATTTTTTTTACACTATCATGTTTAGATCATATTACATAATATGAATTTAGATTTTAAATTCAAATTATGCGCATATGCGGCATACATTCAAAGCCGTTAGTGTTAAAAAAAAAAACACTACCCTTACGTTGTGAGTGTATAAAAAGTTAATTCATAAAATTTTGATAAATTTAACACCTCATACACAAAAATAAGAGTTAAAATTGGTATAAATGTGGTATAATTTTAAAAAAAACATATTCATAATATTCATGAATGATATTTCTCCATCCTTCCCTATCTCTTGTCAGGATAACTTTTTCCTTTGTCCCTAGTTCTAGGGCTACTTTTGCGTACTTTTTTTTTTAACGATAGAATTCTTATAATCTAATCTAAGAGGAGGGGAAGAAAGACTCGATATAAATAGAAACTGCATCGAAGATGATCAATTAAGACTATTATATATTGTGGCAATTTTTTGTGGGAGGCAAGGATTACCAAGACTTTTTAAAGGCTTGGTGGTGACTACCGGGCCAAAGGCCCAGTGGCTACTTCTGCGTACTTTAGATGATGACCTATGGCTGTAGTTGGGAGTTGGGACAGAGTAGAATACTTTAGGTCTCCCTTTCGGATAGAAACCTTTAATCAGAGCTCCACCATATTTAGGTGGCTGTCATCTTCCTTTTCTTCAAATTGATTTTTTTTATTTTCTCTGACTTGGAACTTTTAAAAAGAAAAGGTTTTTCAAGAGAACATATGTGGGTTATTATCATAACTAATGTTAGAATTGAAAGGAAACTAAAAATCAAAGTTTCAAAGGTTAGGAAAAACTCTTCAAACAAATTTTTATCACTCAGAGAAAGAATTAGATTCATCTGATGAGGACCCCAAATAAGAAAGTGATGGATCAGCCATGCCATGTTGGGTGGCACACTTTCTTCTCTAGAGACCCCGCCTTTATGAACACATTAAAAAAAATCAATAACTGAAGAAAATATTGAAAATTGACACGGTGCATTTGATAAAAATAAAATCTAAAATTTGAAATCTAAAGTTTTGAGATTTGAATCCATTAAATTATTGATTTGTTCAGTACTGAAATCCTAACATGTAAACGTATTCTGCATTAAGTAATAAATGAACAATTTATCACTTATATTTTGGAGTAAGTTTTGTCTAGATAATTTAGAGCCACTTAATTATTTTAAATGTTCTATTTTTTGGTTATAAAACACATTTGACTATGTTAAGATCATCTATTAAATTTCAGTGTAGAAATGAGTTATCAAACAAAGCCAAAGAAATAAATAGAATAGTGGATACAATAATGAGTTTATTGCCAAAATAACTCTTCTTCCAAAATATATACCCAAAGTAACCTAATTTTAAAATTTATTACCTTTGTGTTCCTTTTTTGCCACTTAGGCTGCATATGTGTCAGGATGAAGATAAAAACGTCCTCCATTTCTCTTTCTCATCTAATATTTTCTCTCTAAACCTTCCCACATTTTTTTCTTTCGTTATCTTTCCCTTGTCAAACATAATCTAAGAAGCCAATCTTTATATTAACAGTATCTAAAAAATATGTTTCGTGAGTCAATAATCTTAAGGCAGATGAAGATTATTCTCTTGTCTTTTCAAAGAGGAGGAAGGAAAACAAATATGATAACATTAAAGTTTTTGTAATTGCTTACAATTTTCGTTGCAATTTTTGTATTTTTAAAATTTATTTTTTGAAAAAAATATATGCAATAGATTTGATACGTTTAAAAAAATTCAGAAACCAATAATAGCAAGGTCAATAATGGTAGAATTTATTTTAGGTAATTATAAGGAAATTATAAAAGTTATGCAATCTTCTTATGCTGCTATAATAAAAAATTTTAAAATTTTAGTTCATGTTGGAAACCATAAACTGGATTAGAACTTTCCTTTCTTGTTATCCTACATGACAATCAGGATAACTAGATGGCAACAATAATGTCATTATGGTAATAAAATTTGAAAGTGAATCATATTTGGCAATATTTTTTAGCAAAAGTGTTATTTTGGCAAAAAACTCATACAACAATAGCAATTTGTGTATCTTAAATCACAAATAACTAATTAATATCCCTACTCAATAGCAATTCCTTTATGACATTTCAACTGAAAACATGCATATCCTCGTGCAAAGTATTATATTAACTAATGACACGGGCACATTCTATGTGTGTACAAATTTAAAATAAGTAAATTTTTAGACAGAAAGTTAATAAAGTTTTTGGTAGTTATTGAGGATTTATTTTAGACATATGAATGGAAATAATTTGTTTTTCTATTTCTTTTTTCGATAAAAATGTTATGGGCCATTATTACCATATTAGAAGTTTTGTTAGACTTAAAAAATGGGAGATATATGTGTGTGTGTGTGTGTGTGTGTTTATTTTTGGGAGATGGTAATACCATTTTTCCCTTTATTTGAAGGATAAAATAGGATTACAAAAAGTAATAGAAAAAATTTACACCAACCCTGTTCTCTCCTTATATGTACACTGTATGTATGGATAATTGTTTGCGTATTTGTAGGATTGCTTCTTCTAAATATGTCAATTATCCAATCACTACACAAAATTGTTGGTGAAATTTTTCCTTCAATAAATGCCTTTAGGTCTTGTTTGGAAAGCAATTTTTGGAAAGAAAAATTGCTACGTTTTTTTAACACATTTTCCAATCATCTTTTTACTTCATATATATCAAATCGAAATAGTAATTTTTCTACAAAAAATTCTGAAAAATGCAATCCAAATTATCATTTCATGTCTATTAATAACCTGAAGTGTTATTTTTTTCCCTTGAGAACTCAAAATTTGTTCCAATGTTACCCATCTTATCAATATTTTCCTATGATGGCAGAGTCACACAATTTTACAAATTCTAAGGGCACATTTGCATCCAGTATAGATTTATTTTTATGGGGTCAATTGTGTCCAAATATAAATTTCGACCAGAGTCCTTGAAGTTATCAAAGTACTGAGGACTTGTTTGGTTCATAGGATGACACAGGATTGGATTAATTATCCTGTGTTATCTCATATTTGATTACATTTTATATATAGGATGACACATCTTACTTAACTGAATTAATCCCCTATTTATGGGATAAAATAATCAAATAGGGGGAGGTGATATTAGTTATCCTGGGATAACTAACAAATAGGATGATCAACTTTTAGACTAATTAACTCTTAAAAAAAATATAAATTTATACTCTTATAATTATATAACCCAACTCCCACGTGATAATATAAAACGAATGGACTAATTTGCCCCAACTAATTAATTTTAAAGTTTTTGACTAATTTACTCCTACTACCAATATAATATAATTAGACTAATTTGCCCTTATGAGTGATACAAATTCATACTAACTATTATATAACCATACTCTCACATAATAATATGATAATAAATGGACTAATTAGCCCCTACCAACTATATTGAAATTTTTTGACTAATTTGCTCCTATTTATTATTTTAAAAATTTTGACTAATTTACCCCTATTAATTAATTTAAATTTTTTGACTAATTTGCCATACTAACATCATAATAGAAGGACTATATTGCCCTTGGACTAAATAATCCTTCCTAAGCTTATTTTCTAAACCAAATTCTATATAAATATATAACCTTATCAATTGGCCTTTATGAATGAGGATTTCAATAAACTCAAACTCGGTCCAAAGAAAAATCTTCTGTATTAGATTGAGTTCAACTCATTTAAAACTCTTAAATGGGTTAGGTTTTAATCGATTTAACCCTAACTTAGCAAAGCTCAACCCATTATTTAGTTGAATTTCAAATTTAGGTTAAAAACTTGGTCAAAAATCTATTTTTAAGAACCCGAATGGGTTGAGTTTGAGTGAATGCAAATTTTTTATATCTTAAAACCTGTGATTTACGATTTACTTTATAATTCTAAAGTTTCAAACTACTCTATTTTAATAAAAGTTATAAATGTGAAATTTTTTATTAAATTATTTTTAATATTAAAATTATTAAAATTATATTAAATATTAAATTATTTTATTAAAAGAAATTCTACAAATTAAGGGGTACTTTGGTCATTAAAATAGTAATCTTTTCTTATCTAATTTCCAACCAAACACGGGATAAGATTATTTCCCAACATATCCTATCCAATTTATAACCAATCAAACACTAGATAACTTATATTATTTATCTGAAAATGACTCAATTCAGGATTAATAATTCGAGCATGAGTCATTCTATCTTATTTGGTCCGTGAACCAAACGAATCCTAAGCGATCAAAACCGCACCATATTATACTTATTGACTTCGCAAGAAAAAATATTTAAGAAAGGGTTTTTTTTAATGGGTACCCATATCCATTAGGTACTTTTATTTTATTAAGACATTTAAAATTCACCTAACCTATCATATATACACATACTAATAGTTATTACTTTCCCTTGCATTTAATACTTTTCCCATCCAATCTGACCAATTATTTCTTGTATTTATTTACTCTTCCTAATTAATCATACATCTCCAAAAATACTCGCTCATATTTATATACTTTCCTTAATTAATTTTACATTTTCAAAAATATATTTTAACACCACAAACATATCTTAATGGTTGCACAATACACAAAAAAAAATGCACAAGGACATAGCACGCTAGACTCCTAAGGCATGAATTATCACCTTCCATTGCATTTAATACTTTTCCCATCTAATCTTACTAACCTTCTATCGTATTTATTTACTTTTTTTAATTGATTTTACATTTTCAAAAACACTCCCAATATTTATTTACTTTCCTTAATTAATATTACATTTCCAAAAATATACTATATTGACATTACAAATAGGTTGCCCAATACAGACAAAAAAAAAAAAAAAAATAGCACAAGGACATAGCACGCTAGACTCCTAAGACATGAATATCCCACGTACATTTTTGGAGGTTTTATCTGTAGATTAAAATCCTCACCTGCCGGTGGGATTCATGATCTCGGAGAAAACATTATCAGACTTTAACATGTCACTACTGGCCGTGAATGTCCCGGTCGTAATACTACGGCTCTTCATCATGGCGGCAGAATCTTTCTCAACTCCCGAGTCTGAGAACACATCCTCGTCATCCTCAGTCGTAGTTTGCTCATCTCTTCCCAACCCATGCATACGGAAAGCAAATGGACGTCGACCACTCTCATTTTCAGCCGCCTCCTGAAGCTGCAACGCGAATTCGAGGCTCCAGACTACATCATTCATTCCGGGTCGTTCAATCCCCTGATCTTTCAAACAGTTGATCGCCGTTTCAGCAAAACTCCTCAAACACTCGGGAGCAATCTCGCCCTTCATGTGAGGGTCTACAGTTTGATGGATGATCCCTTTAGCGTAATACCTCTTGCCCCACTCCGCCAAATTCACCTGCTCCTTGGGCAAGTTGGGAATAATGGCTCCCCGCCCACACAGCACTTCGAGCAAAACCACCCCGAACGAGTACACGTCCGACTTGTCCGTCAACTGCTGTCTCTTGTAATACTCGGGATCTACGTAGCCGAAACTCCCCTTCACCTGCGTGCTGACATGGCTGTGGATTCCACCGCTGGGGCCTAGCTTGGACAGACCGAAATCAGAAACCTTGGCCACCCATTTCTCGTCCAGTAATATGTTGGTTGACTTGACGTCCCGGTGGATGATATTGTGCTTGGCGCCGGTGTGGAGATAATGCAACCCTCTGGCTGCGCCGATGCAAATCTGAAGCCGTTGCTTCCACGGGAGGGGTGGATTATCTGTTTTGTAGAGGTGGTCGCGGAGGGTGCCATTGGCCATGTAATCATAAACCAAGATCATCTCTCCCTTCTCATCACAGTAACCTATCAGGGATACCAGATGAAGATGCCTTAGATTCGACAGCATCTCGATCTCGGTTCGAAATTCGCGGACCCCTTGACTTGACGAAGGATTTAATCGCTTAATAGCAACTGTGGTTAGACTATTGTCGATGTACCCTTTGTACACGTTTCCGAATCCTCCGGTTCCGATCACAAACTTAGCATCGAAGTTGGCCGTAGCAAAGATGATCTCCTCCAGGGAAAATCTTCGGCAAAGATCCAGCGGCAGTGACGAAGACCTTGATGCACTTTTTGCCTTTGATGACCTGGACGTGGTTGAAAGTTCGACCCAGGATGACTTTGAAGCACTTTTCTGGTCAAAATCTTTTACCCGTCTCCTTAGCCGCCGGGAAATCAAGAAACCGATGACCAAAACCAAGGCAGCACCTCCGACCACCCCTCCCACGATAGGAAAAAGTACCCGAGATTTTACACCTCTCCCCTTTTTCGGTGACTTGCTGTTTGGCATCAGGGAATTGGGACCCGCCGCCGGATCAGGATTGGTCCCGGCAAGACTGCCATCGCTGTTGCTCAATTTGAATAATTCTAAACCATTCAAGATTGCATCAGCATACTTCGGCTTGACGTCGAGATTTGGGTGCAGAGCAAGAAACAAGCCTTGCTTGCTGGGGCGACCACCCGGTGGGTGTGGAACGAACACGACGTAGTCTCTGAAAACCGGGATTCCGGGGCCGCCGGTCCAAGTTATAATATCAGCCTCTTCCTCAGCTGTTTTGTTACTGATGAATATCCTGAACACCCGTTGGTTCTCTTGTGTAATCAAATCAGGGTTAATCTCGCAAAAATGCAACCTCAGGAGATAATCAAATCCAGAATCAACAGAGAACATCCAGCTCAAGTTGAAGCGGGTGCTAAAGTTGCCCATCGCCCTTGCGGTAGCATAAACTATCGCTGGTGCAGTGTAATTTGGGGTTTGCGGAGTGTACTTGACAGCAATTTGATTATTGCTCAATGGATTCCCTGGATCTGCGCCCCAGATGAAGTTGTCATCGGAAGCCCACCCTCGGAACATCCCACTATCATCTAACGGAGAAACAGCTTGTCCTCCGACGTTAAGCCTGTAAAGAGCTTCGAAGGCAGTGTCGTTCTGATTTAACTCGAACTGATTGTTGGGATCATCCACGTCTTTGAGGGAATTACTGGACAAATCATAGTTGCCCATGTAGAGTCCGTCCGGGGTTGAAACAACTTCAATTCCATTAATGAACGCGTAGGACTGCGTAGAGGGCAAAAAGGTAACGTTGAGGAATTGATTCATAGCCTGAACATTAACGATGAATTCTTTAACGACGTAGGCAGGTGAATTGTCCCTGGCAGGAACTGTTAAAAATGCGCTAAAGTTGCTCAGAAGGGTGTAGTTATTAGCCATGACAGAGAAGAAAGATTCAGTTGCGTTGAAGTCGCTGGAGTAGGAGGCCGGGTAGAAGTAAAGGCGGACGAACTTTTTGCCGGGGGAGACAGGGAAGGTATAGGAGAAATTAGAACGAATGATACGGGCAGTTAAATAAGGTACCGAAGGGCCTTGCTCGGGGGCTGTGACAGCTGATGATATATTCGCCATGTCTTTAGGGGTGAATTTTGAGCCGGCGTCGCCGTACCAGTTCCGGCCATCGGTAGAGTTTGCGTTTGAGGATGATCCGCAAATGATCAGGATGTAATCTGTGGGGCTGTAAGGCGGAGTACCGCTGGAAGTGATGATGAACAAGAGATTGAAGAGAAAGGAAAGGTATACAAGAAGAGTAAACATTGGAGCAAAATTAAGAAGGTACCCCAAAACACGCAGATTACTCCTACATCGATGGAGATGATCGGTTTAAAGCTGGTGTAGGATTTGCAGGATGAGGTGGGAGGAATTATTGGTCCTTGGAAAATGAAGTGAGGATGGCTCCGTCACTGTAAACTCCTGCGTGGACTTGCCAAGTCGGAAAAGTCAAGTCTTTAGACTGATTCAAACTATACTATACTCCCATACTCCAAAGAGCAATTTCTATAATTTCTTTTGGAGGCAGGTAAGGAAAGGGACAAATTCCTGCTTGAAATTATTTCTTGGAAGTTAGCAAAATAGAAAAAGATTCTTGGATTTATCAGTCTATCACCCGGGTTGGCAGCCGGCTGCCATGAGAAAAGAGTCCAATATAGAGCTGGGGGGACCATGGTAATTGTGGTCGAGTCTGTGAAGAGAAAGCTGTGGGGTACTTGAGAAAATTCTGTGGATACTAAGACATTAATTTCAATGAGAAGACTAGCAGCAGCAGCAGCAGCTGCAAGATTGCAACTTCATCTTTCAGTATCATTGCTGTATTAGCAGCGGATATGGACCGGTTAATTTGGAGCAACTCTGGCGGCCTTTCTATTAGAGCTTCAGTCATTTTGACTGTGTAATTGTAGTTCCTTCAGCTCAACCGATGTGAGTGGGGCAGTGTAGCAGTCATTTTGACTGCTGCTTTTGAGATCGCAAATAGCCCGTCTGGATACTATTTTCTGGAGTTTCTGTGAAAAAAAATATTGTAACGATATGATATGAGGTAAAAAAAGTGATTGAAAGATGCATTACCGCAAAGTGTAAAATTTTTTGGGAAGAAATGGGAATCCAAACAAGGCCGACTCTTGATTTTTGCTTCACCTCAAGCGGTGAATTTTGTTTACATGTAAAATTGATTAGGCAGAGCATATGAGTGGCATATGCACATAGATTACTTGTTTCGGTCTTATCAATTTGTTAATCAATCAAGCAGGTAAGAAGTGCGAGTACGAGCTTGTCATGGAACGGATGCAGAAGATCCAGGAAGCCGAAGCCCAACAAAAACAAGGCTCCCCAGCGGCGCAGCCTATTCCTCAAACTGCCAATGCTTCATCTAAAGGTAATTATTTTTTAGTTTTTTCTTTGAGTTCTATTTTGGATTTTACCTGGGATTTTTTGGAGGCTTTTTGACATTTTTCTGGGTTTCACGTTTTATTTGGTTTAATCTTAGGGAAGGTAAATAAAACTTTTTTTCTTGGGTGACTGTTGGATAGGTTTTGTTAAGTGGGTTTGCTTTAGTTTTTTTTTAATTGACAGTCTTTAGGATTTATAATCTCTATGTTTTGACAGCTTAAGGTTATCTCTGAATGGGGTTTTTGGCATAGAAATGTAATTTTTGGTTGAAGTGCTTGCAATTTATGAGCTAATGACTCGTATAATAGACAATTTAATGACAGTTTTGGTCTGCTATTGAGAATTACTCGCTTCATCCCAAAAATTTATTGCACTTCGGGAATTGTAATTTTTATGAGGAGTGGATAGAATTTGAAAATTGATGCTGTGGTTTCTCGTTTCACCCCCATGAAGAGCTTTAAGTGTTGTACTAAGACATAAAGAATTGTGGAGCCAAGATGTTTGTCCAATCGCAGATGTGATTGCCAACTAGCGCGTGCATCAGAACACTTAATGGCTTTAGTTTCTTAAAGCCAACTACCGCGTACTACAAAAGAAGTTGTCTTAGTTTCGTTGGTAATAATCTGTGGGCTCATGAAAAGACACATGCATTGGACTTTTAGGGAGTGTTTGAACGGTAAATGGACGAATTGAATGCAAATGTGTTAGCCAATTTATGTAAGTTATAAATATTTTGGGACAACTAAAAAGGAAAATATGACTGTGTCAATGGAACGGAGGGAGTATTAATCAAGGATTTTTCTTGTTTTAGTTTTGTAAGTGGTCATTTACGTTTTCTCCAATCGAATGTGGTTTAATTCAAGTTTATGAGTTTCATACTGAATTTCAGTATCTGTTAAGAGTGTTGCATTGCTCATTTATGTGGTTCTTTGTGATAAAGCTTATATCCTTCTTTTGTACCTCACTTTTGTTGGTTGGAGTTTTGCTTCAGTTTTGTTGATTTGCATTGGTAATTCTCCTTGTGTGTTTGGGTTCTTTCAATGTCTGTCTGTGGATGTTGAGATTCATATGCGTTGAACGCATTATTTCCAACATTGTGCTTGTAGATTTTTTCGCAAAAGTTTGTTTTTCAAGCAATAGGTTTTCTCTGCGAAATATTTTGACTGGAAAGAAAATATTGATTCCATAATGCATGAAATATTATCTCTTGCACTTGTGGATTTTTCTCACTTATGTCAGGGAAGCTTTGGTTTCTGTTTAATGTTGTAGGTTTTATTTGATAATTTGAGGTACAGAATTCTGCATCAGAGTGCTGTCCTGGGGCACTGGCTGTTTTTCAGATTTAGGTTGGGTCCTGCAGCAGAGTTGGGGAGGAGGATGGGCCAAAAGGCACTGGTGCCTGCCTCCCCATGGTTATTGTCACCCAAAATAAGTTGGACACTCAAGGTCCTCTTTTTGGTTGAAATGAAGGATTCGGCACATTGGGGGACCTAGTCAAGAGACAACCAAGAAGTTTGTTGATTATCGGTTAAAGGGCAACATGTGGTGCTTAGATTAGATATTTCACAGTTTTCACTAGTTAGATGTTTTATTCAAGATGATTTAGTTTATAGGAGATGAGTCCATAGTTGGAGACGATCATGTGTAGGTCTATTGGTCTTAGAATTTACTTATGCATAGCTGCCCTGAAAATCTGAATCAAAGTAATCCTTTTTTAAAACTGAGAGCTTTCCTGTTCAATTCAATGGATGAAGTTAAATAGTTCCTAAACCACAAAATAATTGGCATAAAGTTAATTGCAGGATGCCGTAGTTTTGCAATCTTTAGTCGGTTGGTAGGCAACGAATAGTACCACTTTAGAGACAATGTATATGAACTTGTTTTAGGATGTATATGCTCTGTTGCAGCTCAGACATACTCAGTGAGAGAACTTTTTAGTTCCTTTGCTTTGTGTGGATCTGTGTTTAGCTTTTTGATACCTTTGAATGTTCATTGATATTACGTCTAACTCCCAAAGTTGTTTCTAGATGTGCTAACTATAGTGGGCTGATTAGTTTTCTGTTGTCAACTGAACAAATTTTGATAATTTTGTAATTGAAGCTAATCATTCTGTTGTAATGGAAAAGATTGCAAATGTAGTGCCTTTGTACATTTAGCCACTTAGTTCACCTGCACTACATCAGGTTTCTGTCTAGGGTTTTTCATTTGTACCTGATGTTTACCAAATTCTGTCAAAGCATCAATCTGAACCTCTTATGAAATCATCAAGCTAAATGGATGTCTTCTTTTTTATTAAGAGCAGTTGTGTTTCGTGACTACTTTTTAGTTATATTAAGTGAGTAGACTATGTGATGTGTGACAAACCGGCTATAAGTGCAACTGCTCGCATGAAGAAAAAACCATGGGATTTGGCCAGTTACAGCTTTCATTTCTTGTATGAGCCTCATTTTTCACTTGATACTGGGCAAAAGGACTTGAAAAAAAAAGAAATAGGAAATTATCCATGTAGTGGAGCTAAACTGCAAAACAGTTGTGGCCTATTGAGGTTTGTAGCCAAAAGTTCTCTTCCAAGGGGCATGTAGAGATACATTGTATCCCCAGCTGGGAACGAATCTGATTAAACAGCTTTTCCAGAGAAAAGATAGCTGAGGATAATACTCACATTTAACAATAAGCTGTAGTCCTTGGAATCTGGGCTTTTATTGAGTTTGAACTTCAGTTGAATGGGAAGTATGCTTGAGTTAGGGGCAGAGAGAGATAAAGGCAAATAACAGTTGTTGACTAGTATAATTTCTGATATCTTTTCCTTTCGAGGTTGGAACAAAGTTCAATTCTTAACAGTTGCTTATTAGCTACTTTCATTGCATAGTGTTTTAGCAGCTCTTGTACTGTTATTGAAGTCTGAAACCCTACTGGCTACTTGCTGGTAACAAAACTGCTGTGAGTGCAAGTTGGCGTGTTACTGGTTTGGTAGCTATAATTGCGTTGAAGAATGATACTCAAGCCTGTTTGAAGAGGTTTCGCTGATGGCATTATTCAGAAAAGCTTTAGCTGGATTCGTCACTCTTGTCTTCAGTAACTTCAAACACGATTATAATCTTGAAACCTTTTTTTGTAGGAGTTTGCTTTCTGTCCTCTTAAAACCAAAGTTTTTGTGGGGCTTGGCTGTAGAAATAAATCATGTGTGTTGAGATGAGGGGTATATGTGGTTCCTAATATACATTCATTTTTTCATGACCAGTTCCGTGGCGTAGGGATTTGATTCTTCCGATCCAGATAGAAAGGAAGAGAGAAGTGAGCTTTATTATGTGATTGAAATTTCCAGCTATCACTCTCACCATCTATCTTTCTTGGAGGCCCAAGCAATGCAAAACATTTTCCAAGACATGGTCATCGAGTTATTTATAATTTTGTCAGGGTGAAAGCCATTGTCGCCATAATGGGTATAAGCTGCACCATGCTTGTCAAACTGGTGACACTAACAGATTAGCTACCTGAAAATCACCCTTCCACCTATGTTACTCCAGCTTTTTGTTTTACCCCAGTGTGCCCGTGTCGACATAACTTGACACTGGTACTGGTATGGGATCCATTTGGGGCACTTCAACAATTTTTTGGGTACTTTCTTTTTTGTCAGTGGATGTTGATGGTGAAGGGGGAGGAGAGAAGTGAAGTGGAAAACTTTAGGACTTTCATGTTAGAGAGACAGAAGACCTATCTAAAATTCTGAATTTCCCTTGTATAAATGAAATCTGAAAAGCTCCCAAGGCAAAATGGCCCTGTTCGTTAACAAGTAAACAACAATCGATGTACATAATTTGTATATTTCCTAGAATGTCCATCATACCTAAGTACCAGTATCCAACTCTTTAGAAGTGTCCCTTTATCCTGATTTTAGATGATTAAAGAACTAACATAGTTGTCCACTCTGTTACAGCAAATTGCATGTGTTTTGGTGTTAAACAATTGCTGCGTTTAGGATGGCAAATTTCGTCTTTAATTGTCATGTAGCAGGAACTTGTTCACCATAGAGCATATAAATACACATTTGGAGGCCTGAAGTCTTTTTCTTGTGGAAGTTCTTGGACCAGGAAAAGGAAAATGGATTTACTGGTCTGATTTATGTTGGAGATAGTGGTTGAGAGCCCTACTTTATTCAAAACGGGAAGAAGATTGTGTAGAGTTGTGGTGATACTATGTGCAGAGCAGCATTGAGAAGTGGAAAACCAGTTTCTAGTTGTTCTACTATGACAGGTCGTCAGCCTGTGCAATAATAAATATCTGCTCAAACTAAAAATAATTTCTGTAGATAGTGGTGAGCAGGGTCGAATCCACAGGGACTGGGAGTAATTGTTTCTTTTCAAGTTCACGGTGACAAGGGGGTGTTTTTGTGCAGAAAGTGACAATCAAATAAATTCAAATAAAATCTAAGAAACTACTAAAAATTAAATAACAAATTACTAAAATCAAATGAATGATAATTAAGAATCTAGCCAAGAAATAACTTCAGCAATGGTTCACCTAATTGATCATCGATAAGCAAAGGCAATTCTAATTATTTACTAATAAACAGGTTATAACTACCAAACAAGCAATGGCAGTCAACCCCTCCTTACTGTGTCGGTGATCAAGGTACGCCCGTTAATCACTGCTCTAATTGAGAAATAATCTTAGGTACGCCCGTAGAATTTAATTCCCCAATTGCCTTACGTATTAGAGGAGCCCTATTCTAACCAAATAACGCACTACCAGGGTTATTTTAGATTAGCCCGCGTATTCCCCTGACACAAACTCAATCGTGCCAGTTGTCACTATTTTAGAGCAATTAAACAATTACGGATTTAATGCCCTAATTGACAATAGATTACCCAATCAACTAATTATCTGGATCCTAGACAGTCAATTAATTAAATAACCATAAGCATAGCAATCAAGGAATATGCGAATACCAATAAATAAAAGAAAAAGATTAAATTAAATCGATCTCACAATTTTAGGCGACCCAAAGCATCCGTTGCTCCTTGACTAGAAAAAGGAATTTAGTTCATAGTTAATGAACAAAATCCACAGGAAATAAAAACAAGAGTCGCGGCCATGGTCTGCGTCTTGGAAAAGTCCAATTCGCTTCAGGAAAGGAAAACGAGGCTACAAAAGGTGATTGCTTGTTACTAATTCTTCCTGACATACGCAGGGGAAAGGAACTACTACCAACCAAAAGAAAAGTCAAAGCTCAAAGCTATACTACAAGACGAAAAAACTAAAGAAGACCAGAGGATAGTGCTCTCCTCCTGCAATCTTAATTCCTATTCTAATTGCTACTCCTCCTGTGCGGCGTCCGCCGCACCCGAGAAAAAGAAGACCCTCAGGTTTGCTTTCTTTTCCCTTTTTCTAGTTGCTGTCTTCGGTCAAAATTACCAAAAAGGTCATGCATCTCCTTGTTCCAAGAATGCCCTTGATTGCCTGCTATTTGAACTCTTTCCCGATGACCGTCAAATTGGCCTTGATTGTGACATTTTTATTCTACTCCCTGAAATAAATGCAAATTACGAAAAGTGAGTAGAATCTAATAATTAATTCACATTGGGTTAAGTAATAGGGGAAATTAATTATAAAATAAATGATAAAATTACAACCTATCAATTCCCCCCACACCTAAACCATGCTTGTCCTCAAGCATGAGAACAAGAAACAAACACCAATATTTGATAGTGGCTATTGCTCTATCCAACAAATTGCCAAGATACCAAGAAAAAATAATATTCAAGCATCAATGGTCAAGTCCAAGAAACATCACTCCGGTTAGCTTCTAAACCATAAACTCTTCCAATTTCAGATTAACTAATCTAAGAAAAAGGAATGTCGCATAACATTTATCAGCAAATGGTCCAACTATTAATCAAAATCTCAACATTAAATCCATAATTCGGCAAGCTGACTTTTATTACACACTAACACAACCTTCACTTTTTTTTCACATTTTTTCTACTTTTCTCTCTTTTTTTTTATTATTCTTTTTTTTTTTCTTTCAATAGTAACAAAAGACTGGGTCGCTAGCCATTTGAGCCTTTTGACTCGAACTCCAACATTGGCCAGATGAAGGAGCCCGGTTACTCAGCTTCTATCGCCACGTGACCACGTACTCATAGGAACTACTACCTTTTGACGCGAGAATCAACACTTGTAGGTGCAGATCCCCGGTTACTCAGTAGTAACTAATAGCGGAGTACAGTCAAGTTTATTCATAACTAAAAATCACAAAAACTCAATATAACACAAGAACCAAAAGAAAACTTGCATCAGCTAACCTCATTTTCAAACATGGAGAACTAAAGTTAATAACCGGACCAATTCACATGAAAGTGCCAATAATCATTCCCTATACCTAGGAAAGTTAACCAAAAATTATAAGAGTAAAACAATCATTGATATTCACCCAAGAGATGTTTTTGGATTACCACATTAACTTGGTACCCCTTTATTACTAAAACTTGGCAAAAGTAGAAATAGAGGTAATAATCCAACATCAAACCTTGGCATGCACTTACGAGCCAATCACTAAAAAGAAGAAAAAATGAACGAGAGATGGACAAATAACAAACTAAAAATAAAGAACTAGTATAGCTGTCCCCCCCACACCTAGATCCTACATTGTTCTCAATGGAGGGATTAAAGCAATTAAAGTGAAGAGGGCAACGAAACTTCCCTCACGAGTGGCGAAAGGATAGGAGGGAACAATGGAGGGAAGCCGAGTTCTGAGACATCCTTGCCACTTGGCGGGTGATGTTCGTCATTCGTTCATCTACGTTGTGAACCTGTGCTTGTAAGTGGCGCCACTCACCATTGACGCCAATTATCACCCCAAACAACAAAAGACAGAATATCCAACAAAGATAGCAATCACCAACGCACATTCATAGTCACCAGTGTTCCCCAACTCAACAATTAAAAGCAAACACGGGCCACCCAAGCCCAAATATGGTCAACAAAGCAACAGTTGCACTCCAAAACTAACAACCAGCAATTATTATCAACACTAGAAACTAGCAAGGTCACGTCAATAAGCATAGGGGCTACCCAAATCAGTCAGTCAACAAGCAAACTCGGGCCATCCATAGTCTCAACAAATGCATTCTAAAATTTCAACAAATGCCTCCACCAGTCAAACTATAACAACTGCCCCAATAATATGCTAAATTCAGCAATAGAAGTGTTGAAAATTAGCAATAGCAACACAGTCACACAGTCTTGGCAATTGATCAAATATCCAACCAACTAGAGTTAACAAGTTCCAGATAAAATATTCCAATAATAGCACTTAAAGACTCAACAAATGCCCCCAACAGTGGGCCTCAAGAAGTGAACAAGTCAAGCAATAGTAGTGGAAAACTCTGACATTAACAACTGAATCTCAAACCCCCAGCTTCCAAGCAGTCAGCCAGTAGAGTAGAATTAATCTAGTGGAGTCAAAATACCCACCGAGTTGATGAAACAATTCCAACGGCTGGCCCAAAGTAATGAGAACTCCAACTCACAGTCAAAAGTAAACTCGGTCCAACTAAAATTTCAACAAATATCCCCAGAAATTTCAACAAATGCTATAGCAGATCAAAGCAGTAGTAAAGCAATAGCCCCAAGTATGTACTAATCCACCAGTTGGGAACCCCGGCCACTGAGGTCACAAACAATGGTCCCAAAATAGCAATATTAACCAATCACTAGGATGTCCCCAATAATTAAACGAAATTCTACTACCCTCAACAAGCAAATCAAGCAGCACAGGCTCCCAATTCAACAAATAAAAATAGGATTGATCAACTCAAAGTCTCAACAGATAGCTCAATTGATTCCAAACATCAAACCCAGCAACAGACATTCCAAATAAACAAGCGAGTGTTAAGGAAAGGAGGTACCACCACGTTGTGCGAAAGAGGGGGACGTGAGGTGAGAGCGTGTGAGATAAGCACGGAGCTGTGGTGGCTGCGAGCGAGAGGCTATGGCTGGTGGTCGGCGGACAGTAGCGGGGGCAGCAACATAAAGAGGCGTGCAGTGGGGGTGAGCTGGGGACAGCGGAGCTCAGCAGAGCTAGAGGGAGATGGAAGGAAGCTGCGCAGTGGGCGGCGGATCGAGCTTCAGCGGCGAACAAGCTGGAGTGAAGGCGGCGTGGGTTGCTTGGCCACGGTCTCGCAAAGAGAGAGAGAGAGATGGGAGGGGCGCGCCTCGTGCGTTGAAGCGGCAGTGGCTGCGCAGAGGGCAGCAGCTTGCGATGGCGCGCGATGGTAGCTCGCGGTGAAGATGGTGGCGGCGCGAGGGAGATGGGCGGCGCTGCTGCGGTGAAATCGAGCTGGTGGTGGCTGCTGGAGGCTCGCGTGGCAGCGGCAGGTGGCTGCGCTGGCGGCGCGCAGTGGGATCTTCAACAGCTGCGGCGGCGTGCGAGCAGGGTGCGAGCGGCGTGCGACGTAGAGAAAAACAGAGGAGAAGAAAGAAAGAAAAAGAAAGAAAAGAAAGAAGAGGGAAGAAAGAAAAAGAAAAAGAAAAAGGAAATAGTTTTTTTTTTCATTTTATTTTTTTCTCTTTTTAGAAGATTTTTTTTTTTTATATGGGAAGACTCTCCCCTTTTTTTTATATATATATATAACTTCTTTTTTTTTTTATGGACAAAATTTATTTTTGAAATCCAAAAGTAGAGATTAACAGAAAATCAATAATCGTTCTTGAGTTTTTTGAATACTTACCTTTCCCGCGAACATGACGCGGGCACGTCATGAAGGCAAGAGAGCTCCCAGAAGTTTCTGATCGGGAGCTTCATGCACGTCATCACGCGGGCGCGTCATGACTGAAGGGCACCTATAAATCAGCAAAAACGAAAACTGAAACCCAAAATCAGTCGAATTCAAGGAGAGCACATCTAAACTACCACACGAAAATGAACAAACAATTAAAAGGAACAATTGGGTTGCCTCCCAAGGAGCGCCTTTCTTTAATGTCTTTGGCTAGACATTATCATGTTTTGCTCATGGAGGATAAAATCTTGTGGCTCGTCTTACTGCTTCATCCTCTATATAGTCCTGATAACCCTCGTAAATAGAATAATCCTTGAGCACACGAGCTATGGGCTTCCATGGACTAGTGAATGGCGCCAAACGAGTCGATGATAATTTGCATTCTCCATTCACTCCTCCCTCACTTGCATTTATTGCTTCAAGATATCTCGCCATCGCCACTCTTAATTTATTCCTGTCATGAAATTCAAAATTGTCTGGTATAATAAAGTCAATTTCGTTAACAGGAATTGAAGAGTAAGAGTCAGGAGAATATTGATGAAGGAGTGGAGGAGATGTCACCTCCTTTGGAGATTGTTCACTGGATTCTTTCACTTGAATGGGTTGCGGTTGGGGTTCCATTTCTTCTTTTGCAGCTTCTTTTTCAACTGCATCTGTAGATTTCTCATTTTGACACTCTTGCATCTCCTCATCACTAGTCAAGCAAATTGCACTCTCATTTTCTTCTAGATCAACAATGGTTTTCGAGGGCAATTCTTCCATTTGAGAAGCCAATTGATTCATTCTGGATGTCAATAGACATAGTTGATCTGCCAGATAACTCGTTGCATCTTTCGTCATCTCATTCCTCATTTGTGTCTCCTGTTGAAATTTATATGTATTAATAAATAATTCACCCAATTCCTGAAAAGACATACCTGACATGGACGATGGTTGTTGAGACTCTTGCTGTTGAAAATCCATTGGCCCTGTTGTATAATCATAACTGGAGTTATCCCACCATCCTTGATCATACCCGTTTGGATTAGGGTTATACCACGTTTGAGACCAGGGTGAAAAATCTCCATAATTTTTGAGTGGGACACTCAGATTATCCTGATATTCGGGGCACATACCGGTTGAATGATCCCTGGCATAACAAATTTTACAGGTTGCAGCAGCCATTCTTTTTCTAATAGATTTTAGTGCCTCTGCATATGCAAACTCAGGAAAAAAACAAATCTCATCGCCTTGCCCGGAAATAAAATCCAATACATCACCAAAATACGGAGTGTTAGAAGCCATAAACTATATCAAAAAAAAATAAGAGGAAAAAATAAATAAATAAAAAATGAAAACAAAATGAACTCAAAAGGAAACAAATTAATCTGACACCAGTCCCCGGCAACGGCGCCAAAAATTGACAGGTTGTCGAAACCTGCACAATAATAAAATTAAACCTAATTGCCAGTTAAAATGACCAAACCCAATTCCAAGTACTGGAGCAGGGACTCTAGGTGTGCAATGGGTTACTTGATTCACCCTGTTCCCGAAGAGTTTGCTTGATCCGATATACCCGAATGGAATGGTTATTTATTTTCGCAAGGAATTATGAATTTGCAGACAGGACAAGTAGGGTCGTATCCACAGGGATTGGGTATATTTGTTTCTTAAGAAATCCAAAGTAACACAGGGGGTGATTTTATAGGAACGATGACAGTCAAATAAATTCAAGTAAGAAAATAAAAATAACTAACTAACTAGAAATTAAATAACAATCCCCTGAACTTAAAGCAACAATAAGTAAAGATCCAAATCAATTAAAACAAGAAAATAATTAAAAGTAAAATAAAGTAGGCAACTAAAAATCAGATGGCAATTCACTAAAACCAAGATAATATTAATTAATGAGCTAGCCAAGAAGTAACTTCAGCAATGGTTCACCTAATTGATCATTGATGCAAGCCAATTCCAATCATTTACTGATAAATAGGTTATAACTGCCAAACAAGCGATGACAGTCAACCACTCCTTACTGTGTCGGTGATCAAGGTACGCTCGTTAATCACTGCTCTTCTGTAATGCCCGGGGGTTTCATACTGTTGCACACGACATCAAACTCCTGCAAATGCTTATACGGCTCCTCACCTGGTAAACCATGAAAAGAGGGTAAAAGAGAAATCAGACCAGATTTTAACTCAAATGAAGTGTTTTTACTCAAACTCGGGAAAGTAATGCACAAAGGCTGCTGATTTAAATTAGGGGCAGTCAACTCCCTTAATGTTCGTGCATTAGCCATGGGAATTTCTTCCTGCTCCGAGTCACTCGAAGTGTCACCAAATGAATCTGTTGGTTCAACTCCTGACTCAGGTCTCTAAGATGTAGCACTGGAGTGCTCCTCTCTGAACTGTCTGGTTTCATTTCTCGTTCTACGCGCGGTCTTCTCTACCTCAGGGTCAAAAATCAAATCACCTGTACGAGAAGATCGAGGCATACACTAGAAGAAAACCAGAAGATTAGGACAAAAAATGAATTTAAAAAGAAACAAATAATAACGCCAGTTCCCGGCAACGGCGCCAAAAATTGACAGGTCGTCAGCCTGTGCAATAATAAATACCTGCTCAAACTAAAAATAATTTCTGTAGATAGTGGTGAGCAGGGTCGAATCCACAGGGATTGGGAGTAATTGTTTCTTTTCAAGTTCACGGTGACAAGGGGGTGTTTTTGTGCAGAAAGTGACAATCAAATAAATTCAAATAAAATCTAAGAAACTACTAAAAATTAAATAACAAATTACTAAAATCAAATGAATGATAATTAAGAATCTAGCCAAGAAATAACTTCAGCAATGGTTCACCTAATTGATCATCGATAAGCAAAGGCAATTCTAATTATTTACTAATAAACAGGTTATAACTACCAAACAAGCAATGGCAGTCAACCCCTCCTTACTGTGTCGGTGATCAAGGTACGCCCGTTAATCACTGCTCTAATTGAGAAATAATCCTAGGTACGCCCGTAGAATTTAATTCCCCAATTGCCTTACGTATTAGAGGAGCCCTATTCTAACCAAATAACGCACTACCAGGGTTATTTTAGATTAGCCCGCGTATTCCCCTGACACAAACTCAATCGTGCCAGTTGTCACTATTTTAGAGCAATTAAACAATTACGGATTTAATGCCCTAATTGACAATAGATTACCCAATCAACTAATTATCTGGATCCTAGACAGTCAATTAATTAAATAACCATAAGCATAGCAATCAAGGAATATGCGAATACCAATAAATAAAAAAAAAAAGATTAAATTAAATCGATCTCACAATTTTAGGCGACCCAAAGCATCCGTTGCTCCTTGACTAGAAAAAGGAATTTAGTTCATAGTTAATGAACAAAATCCACAGGAAATAAAAACAAGAGTCGCGGCCATGGTCTGCGTCTTGGAAAAGTCCAATTCGCTTCAGGAAAGGAAAACGAGGCTACAAAAGGTGATTGCTTGTTACTAATTCTTCCTGACATACGCAGGGGAAAGGAACTACTACCAACCAAAAGAAAAGTCAAAGCTCAAAGCTATACTACAAGACGAAAAAACTAAAGAAGACCAGAGGATAGTGCTCTCCTCCTGCAATCTTAATTCCTATTCTAATTGCTACTCCTCCTGTGCGGCGTCCGCCGCACCCGAGAAAAAGAAGACCCTCAGGTTTGCTTTCTTTTCCCTTTTTCTAGTTGCTGTCTTCGGTCAAAATTACCAAAAAGGTCATGCATCTCCTTGTTCCAAGAATGCCCTTGATTGCCTGCTATTTGAACTCTTTCCCGATGACCGTCAAATTGGCCTTGATTGTGACATTTTTATTCTACTCCCTGAAATAAATGCAAATTACGAAAAGTGAGTAGAATCTAATAATTAATTCACATTGTATCCCCAGCTGGGAACGAATCTGATTAAACAGCTTTTCCAGAGAAAAGATAGCTGAGGATAATACTCACATTTAACAATAAGCTGTAGTTCTTGGAATCTGGGCTTTTATTGAGTTTGAACTTCAGTTGAATGGGAAGTATGCTTGAGTTAGGGGCAGAGAGAGATAAAGGCAAATAACAGTTGTTGACTAGTATAATTTCTGATATCTTTTCCTTTCGAGGTTGGAACAAAGTTCAATTCTTAACAGTTGCTTATTAGCTACTTTCATTGCATAGTGTTTTAGCAGCTCTTGTACTGTTATTGAAGTCTGAAACCCTACTGGCTACTTGCTGGTAACAAAACTGCTGTGAGTGCAAGTTGGCGTGTTACTGGTTTGGTAGCTATAATTGCGTTGAAGAATGATACTCAAGCCTGTTTGAAGAGGTTTCGCTGATGGCATTATTCAGAAAAGCTTTAGCTGGATTCGTCACTCTTGTCTTCAGTAACTTCAAACACGATTATAATCTTGAAACCTTTTTTTGTAGGAGTTTGCTTTCTGTCCTCTTAAAACCAAAGTTTTTGTGGGGCTTGGCTGTAGAAATAAATCATGTGTGTTGAGATGAGGGGTATATGTGGTTCCTAATATACATTCATTTTTTCATGACCAGTTCCGTGGCGTAGGGATTTGATTCTTCCGATCCAGATAGAAAGGAAGAGAGAAGTGAGCTTTATTATGTGATTGAAATTTCCAGCTATCACTCTCACCATCTATCTTTCTTGGAGGCCCAAGCAATGCAAAACATTTTCCAAGACATGGTCATCGAGTTATTTATAATTTTGTCAGGGTGAAAGCCATTGTCGCCATAATGGGTATAAGCTGCACCATGCTTGTCAAACTGGTGACACTAACAGATTAGCTACCTGAAAATCACCCTTCCACCTATGTTACTCCAGCTTTTTGTTTTACCCCAGTGTGCCCGTGTCGACATAACTTGACACTGGTACTGGTATGGGATCCATTTGGGGCACTTCAACAATTTTTTGGGTACTTTCTTTTTTGTCAGTGGATGTTGATGGTGAAGGGGGAGGAGAGAAGTGAAGTGGAAAACTTTAGGACTTTCATGTTAGAGAGACAGAAGACCTATCTAAAATTCTGAATTTCCCTTGTATAAATGAAATCTGAAAAGCTCCCAAGGCAAAATGGCCCTGTTCGTTAACAAGTAAACAACAATCGATGTACATAATTTGTATATTTCCTAGAATGTCCATCATACCTAAGTACCAGTATCCAACTCTTTAGAAGTGTCCCTTTATCCTGATTTTAGATGATTAAAGAACTAACATAGTTGTCCACTCTGTTACAGCAAATTGCATGTGTTTTGGTGTTAAACAATTGCTGCGTTTAGGATGGCAAATTTCGTCTTTAATTGTCATGTAGCAGGAACTTGTTCACCATAGAGCATATAAATACACATTTGGAGGCCTGAAGTCTTTTTCTTGTGGAAGTTCTTGGACCAGGAAAAGGAAAATGGATTTACTGGTCTGATTTATGTTGGAGATAGTGGTTGAGAGCCCTACTTTATTCAAAACGGGAAGAAGATTGTGTAGAGTTGTGGTGATACTATGTGCAGAGCAGCATTGAGAAGTGGAAAACCAGTTTCTAGTTGTTCTACTATGACAGGTCGTCAGCCTGTGCAATAATAAATATCTGCTCAAACTAAAAATAATTTCTGTAGATAGTGGTGAGCAGGGTCGAATCCACAGGGACTGGGAGTAATTGTTTCTTTTCAAGTTCACGGTGACAAGGGGGTGTTTTTGTGCAGAAAGTGACAATCAAATAAATTCAAATAAAATCTAAGAAACTACTAAAAATTAAATAACAAATTACTAAAATCAAATGAATGATAATTAAGAATCTAGCCAAGAAATAACTTCAGCAATGGTTCACCTAATTGATCATCGATAAGCAAAGGCAATTCTAATTATTTACTAATAAATAGGTTATAACTACCAAACAAGCAATGGCAGTCAACCCATCCTTACTGTGTCGGTGATCAAGGTACGCCTGTTAATCACTGCTCTAATTGAGAAATAATCCTAGGTACGCCCGTAGAATTTAATTCCCCAATTGCCTTACGTATTAGAGGAGCCCTATTCTAACCAAATAACACACTACCAGGGTTATTTTAGATTAGCCCGCGTATTCCCCTGACACAAACTCAATCGTGCCAGTTGTCACTATTTTAGAGCAATTAAACAATTACGGATTTAATGCCCTAATTGACAATAGATTACCCAATCAACTAATTATCTGGATCCTAGACAGTCAATTAATTAAATAACCATAAGCATAGCAATCAAGGAATATGCGAATACCAATAAATAAAAGAAAAAGATTAAATTAAATCGATCTCACAATTTTAGGCCTTGACTAGAAAAAGGAATTTAGTTCATAGTTAATGAACAAAATCCACAGGAAATAAAAACAAGAGTCGCGACCATGGTCTGCGTCTTGGAAAAGTCCAATTCGCTTCAGGAAAGGAAAACGAGGCTACAAAAGGTGATTGCTTGTTACTAATTCTTCCTGACATACGCAGGGGAAAGGAACTACTACCAACCAAAAGAAAAGTCAAAGCTCAAAGCTATACTACAAGACGAAAAAACTAAAGAAGACCAGAGGATAGTGCTCTCCTCCTGCAATCTTAATTCCTATTCTAATTGCTACTCCTCCTGTGCGGCGTCCGCCGCACCCGAGAAAAAGAAGGCCCTCAGGTTTGCTTTCTTTTCCCTTTTTCTAGTTGCTGTCTTCGGTCAAAATTACCAAAAAGGTCATGCATCTCCTTGTTCCAAGAATGCCCTTGATTGCCTGCTATTTGAACTCTTTCCCGATGACCGTCAAATTGGCCTTGATTGTGACATTTTTATTCTACTCCCTGAAATAAATGCAAATTACGAAAAGTGAGTAGAATCTAATAATTAATTCACATTGGGTTAAGTAATAGGGGAAATTAATTATAAAATAAATGATAAAATTACAACCTATCATACTATTTATTGTGGTGACATTTTTCTTCTCTTTTTGTGTATCTTTTTTCATTTCAACGTATCTAATGATGTTTGTTCAATGTTCTAACAGGTTGCTGAGGCTGCTGAGATTGTGTCATTATTAGTGCATCAAATTCTGTTCGAAACTCTTCTATGTAATGCTACCTGGAACTAGATTGACCTGTTCTGACATTTTGTTTTTCTATTAAGCATCTTGTGGACACAGCTTTTGGTCTATTCGGAGGCTGTCTCAGTATCTCACAGATTACTGAATTATGTGTTTATAATGCAAATCTCATGAACTGGTTTTAAAAGATCAGATGCAAAATGGACCTTTTCTTGTGAAAATTTGGCAACCATACTCAAATCTTGTGTCATAATTGTGTCTATCCATGTTTCTGACCCCTGAAGCAGTACCAAACTGCATGCAGATGAACCTATAAATAGAGCATATGTTAGACCAAGCAAATGAATCAATGCAGGGATTGTTCTGCTGTTTCCCGGCATCCCAGTAACTATAAATACAAGGTGTGAAAGTAAATGTGAATTCTCATATCCCAGCCAAAATTTTAGATTACATGAATATGGCTGTGGAGTCATATCCTTGTTCTGTATGCTTAATCACCACTATATTTTTAAGTATGAATTACCCTTTATTCCCTTCCCCATGGTGTGGTATGGTGTTTTACCATGCAACCCCCTTATGGTTAAAAAAATCTATATATAATCTTCTCATAATTGAGATTAAAGTGTTATTGCTAGTTTTTCCGTTAAAACTAATGGTCAATAATAAAATATCAAAGTCAAGTAATAAATTGACAATTCATCCTTTCACTTTTTTTTTTCCTTTTCCCCTTTTCTTTCTCTCACTCTCTCTCTCTCTTTTTTTTTTTTTTGGAAGAGAATAGATGATTTTGAAAATCTATACTTTAGCCTACAAAATCTTAATTTTCTCCAAATATCAAAGTGATGAAAGAGAAATAAAAAATAAATAAGAAACGAAAAAGATGGAACAGTAACATAAAACAAATAAATAAGAAATAAAAAATATCAAATCTTTTTTTACTTCAAATATCATTATATGTTTTTAAACCGAATCTTTAATGGTATTTTCTAGTTCTTATTTTTATTTTTTATTTCAATTTCTTCTTTTTTATGTTTAGAGGAAAAAAAGAAGTAATGAAAGGGTAAATTTATCTTTTTATTAGTTTAACTTTGATTTTTTTATTATTTGCCGTTAGTTTGAACGAAAAACTAACAGTGACACATTAACCCAAACTATGAGAGGGTCATATATAAATTTTTAAATCATAGGGAATTTATGTGGTAAAACACCAAATCACGGCGGTAAAAGGTAATTTATCCTATTCTTAATGCAAGCACATTGCTGAATGCTAATTTTCATAGCCTAGTAATATCACAATCGGTCACCTTCAATATGGCTTTCTTTTTCTTTTTCTTTTTTAATAAAAAAACGACTAAGACACGTCGTATATTAATGGGGGTTGGACCTTTTCTTTCTCTGCAACAAAGAATCTACGTTGTATGTAGCCTTTCAAAGTGTTCTATTATTAATTATCGACATAATTTTTTCAATTGATTGAGATAACTATTTTTTTTTTTTACCAAATGACAATAGCTTTGTATTTCAAACACAAAGGATTACTAGGATGGAGTAATTGCTCCTACATTGTTTCTAGTTAAGTTGATTAACTAGAGAGGGAAAGAATCCTCTAACAAACTTCCTTAACCAGGTTTATGGCAAATTTTGCCAAATGATGACTAACATAGTTACCTTCTCTCTTTATAAAGGAAAGACGTCATTTGCTAAAACTTTGTATAAAACTAAGTATGTCCTCAACTATTGTTCCCATCACAGGATCAAGTGTACCACTCTCTACAATCTTGTCCACCACCTTTTTGCAATCTGATTGGACTATAACCTTCCTCCAACCTTCCTATTTGGCCTTTGTCAATGCAGTTCTGATTGCATCCGCTTCTTCAATCTCAGCTTTACTGTCCTTGCTTTCATTTCCAGCCCAAGTGCATACTACTTCTCCATGTTCATTCCTTGTTACAATTCCCCATCTAGCCTTCTCTTGTTTTTTATCCAAAGTTGCATCAGTGTTTAACATATGAAACCATTTGTAGGTGGTTTCCACTTGACCTCAACCTCAGAATTCTTCTTACTTTTTCCTGTTTCCCCATCTTCCTCTCTTTGCACTGCTCTATATTCTTGCTATTCTTGCACTGCTTTGCTTGCCACTATTCCTGGACATTTTCTTTCCTTGTTGAATTGAATGTGGTTTCTAGATTTTCATATCTTCCATAAAATGTCTATTGTCAATACAATGTATTCCATCCCCTCTTCTCTTGCCTTTGCCTCCATTAGACTGTTCCACCAGAGCCAAATATTTTGTTTGAACATGTTTAATCCATCCCAACTGATTGGGGCTGCCTTCCAAATCATTTCTGCATGTTTGCAAAAGAATAACATGTGTTTCAAAGTTCCTGACCCCTCTCCACAGCATGTACAAGTATCCACTCCTTTCCCAATTCTTGTCTTTATGACTTCATTAACTAAAAGTATTCTGCAATGACACTTCCAGATGAAGTGTTTCAGTTCATGTTTTATATTAAGGCTCCACAAAAATTTCCACACACCAGTATTTTGGTCGTTTCTGCTACTTCCTTCATCAGGTTGAGCCTTTCTGCTTCTTTCCTGTTGTATGTCTTTAGCTAATACATAGCCTGTTTTTATTGTATTTGTTGGAGATGTGTACATGTGCCTTAGTCTGCAGAACAAGTCTTTAGGAATGTTTTGTTTGTTGCTTATTTTTAGGAAATCAGTTGCATATGTTTAGGAGCGGTTATGATGTAGTGGGTTATACTTAGAGGTCATGTGAACATGGTTGTTATGTTTTTTTTCTTATATATACATTCAGCAATAAAGAAGTAGATGCACACTTCCAAATACATCAAAAATCTAAACAGCAAATTGGCATCAGAGCTTTCATCTTGAGGGACTTGTAAGATCGAGTGATACAAACGAAAACTTTCAGAATAGAGGTTGATACTCAATCATTCTTCAATCATGTTGATCCACCAGTCTTTGATGGCCAAAATTATCAAGCATGGGCTGTTAGGATGACAGTCCACCTTGAGGCATTGGATCTTTGGGAGGCTGTAGAAGAAGATTATGATGTACCACCGCTGCCAGCAAATCCCACGGTGGCACAAATGAAGAATCATAAGGAGAGAAAAACAAGGAAGTCAAAGGCTAAAGCATGTCTTTTCTCTGCCGTTTCAAGCACCATATTTACCAAGATCATGAACCTAGAATCAGCCAAAGACATATGAGACTACCTCAAGAAGGAGTACCAGGGCAATGAAAGAACCAAGAACATGCAAGTGCTCAACTTAATCAGAGAGTTTGAGATGATGAAGATGAAGGAGTCAGAAACGATCAAAGACTACTCCAATAAGCTACTAGGCATTGTTAACAGGGTGAAACTGTTAGGTAAGGACTTTTCTAATGAGAGAATCGTCCAAAAAATTTTTGTCACTTTACCTGAGAAATACGAGTCTAAAATTTCTTCTTTGGAAGAGTCTAAAGATCTATCAAGCATATCCTTGGCAGAGTTGGTGAATGCTTTGCAGGCTCTAGAGCAAAGAAGAATGATAAGGAAAGAGAAATTGTAGAGGGTGCATTCAAAGCCAAATCAGAAAGTTCTAGAGGAGGCAAAGACAAGAAAATTACGAAGAAAAAGAAGAGCAACAAGTCCAGCAATGCCAACAAAAATGATGCAAGTTCACCTTGCCCATATTGCAAGAAGTCGAACCATATGCCAAAAAGGTGTTGGTGGAGGCCTGATATCAAGTGCAGAATGTGTGGCGATATGGGACACATAGAGAGGGTCTGCAAATCGCAACAGCTTGAAATAGCAGGAGTGTCCACAGAACAACAAGAGGAAGAACAACTCTTCGTGGCTACGTGTTTTGCCACTAACAACAGCTCAAGTGATTCCTGGTTGATAGATAGTGGCTGCACCAACCACATGACCAATGATCAAGCTCTTTTTACAGAGATTGATAAGACTCTCATTTCCAAAGTAAAAATTGGAAATGGTGAGTTTATCTCAATCAAGGGAAAAGGGACAGTTGCTATTGAAAGCTTGACAGGTTTAAAACACATCACCAATGTTTTATATGTGCCTGACATTGATCAAAACTTGCTGAGTGTTGGACAGCTTGTTGAAAAAGGCTTCAAAGTTATTTTTGAAGACAAGTGGTGCTTGATCAAGGATGCAAGGGGCAAAAATGTGTTTAAAGTGAAGATGAGAGCTAAGAGTTTCGCCTTAAATTTGATGAAGGATGAGCACGCAGCACTTGCAAGTCATGTAAGCAATGCAGAATTGTGGCACAAAAGACTTGGGCATTTCCATCATGCTGGACTCCTATATATGCAGAAAAATAACTTTGTAAAGGGTGTAGCGTTGTTGGAGGATAAACTAGCAGATTGTGTGGCTTGTCAATATGGAAAGCATGTAAGAAAACCATTTTCTCAATCAGCCTGGAGAGCATCACACAAGCTGCAACTTGTGCACACTGATGTTGGAGGACCTCAGGCAACTCCATCTTTGAATGGTAGTAAATACTATATTGTTTTTATAGACGATTATACCAGATTTTGCTGGATTTATTTTCTCAAATCCAAAGCTGAGGTTCCTAATATATTTTGGAAGTTTAAAGCTTTTGTGGAGAATCAAAGTAATTGCAGTTTGCGCATAATAAGGTCTGACAATGGGAAAGAGTACAAAAATGAAGTCTTTGACAAGTTTTGTGAGGAAACAGGTATTGAACACCAACTCACAGCACCTTACACTCCACAACAGAACGGTGTAAGTGAGAGAAAAAATCGGAGCATCATGGAGATGGCGAGGTGTATGCTATATGAAAAGGAGTTACCAAAGAAGCTTTGGACAGAAGCTACAAGTACAGCAGTTTTTCTGTTAAACAGGCTGCCAACTAAAGCTGTATAAGGAAAAACACCGTTTGAAGCCTGGTTCGGTTACAAACCAGATTTACAAAGTCTGAAAATTTTTTGTTGTCTCTCTTTTTCTTATGTGTCTCAGGTGAAACGATACAAACTTGATAAGAAAGCAGAAGCAGGTATTTTTGTTGGCTATAGCAGCACTTCCAAAGCTTATAGAATTTTCCAACGACAAAATGGGAAAATTATTGTAAGTCGAGATGTCAAATTTATGGAAGATAAACAATGGAGTTGGGAGGAATCATTAGAAAAGCAGGTGCCAGTATATTCACATCATCTTGATGACAATATAGATGATGTCACAATTCATGGCACAAGATCTCTATCTGATATCTATGAAAGAAGCAATGTTGCTGTTTTTGAACCTGCAAAATTTCAGGAAGCAGAAAAAGATGACAAATGGATTGATGCTATGAGAGAGGAGCTGCGTATGATCGAGAAAAATGGCACTTGGGAGTTGGTAGACAAACCTCAAAACAGAAAGATCATTGGAGTGAAATGGGTTTACAGAACCAAATTCAATGCTGATGGTTCTGTGAACAAACACAAAGCCAGATTAGTTGTGAAGGGGTATAGTCAAGTTTTTGGGGTAGATTTTTCAGAAACTTTCGCTATGTTGTTGGTCTTGGCTGCACAAAAAGGTTGGAAGCTTTACCAGTTGGATGTAAAGTCAGCCTTTTTAAATGGTTATCTTCAAGAAGAAATCTATGTTGAACAACCAGAGGGATTTCATGTTAAATGACAGGAGGAGAAAGTTTACAGATTAAGGAAGGCTTTATATGGCCTTAAGCAAGCTCTCAGGGTCTAGTATAGCAGAATTGACAATTATCTTCAAAGTCTTGGATAAAAAAATTGTTAAAAGTCCAAGTGAAGCCACTTTATATGTGAAGAATTCAAATGCTAGCTTAACTATAGTATCTGTTTATGTTGATGATCTACTTGTTACAGGAAGTAATGAGAAACTAGTGAATGAATTTAAAGCTGAGATGTTCAAAACTTTTGAGATGACAGATCTCGGTTTATTGACCTACTTCCTAGGAATGGAGGTAAAACAAGGTCATGATGGAGTCTTCATATGTCAAAAGAAGTTCACAAAGGAAATTCTTAAGAAATTTCATATGAAAGACTGCAAAGGAATCAGTCAATGAATCAAAAGGAGAAGTTTAGCAAAGAAGATGGAGCAGAAAAAGTTAATAAAGGGCTATACAGGAGTCTGATCGGCTGTTTGATGTATCTCACAGCTACAAGACCGGATATAATGTTTGCAGTAAGCTTAATGTCAAGGTTTATGAATTGTGCCAGTGAAGTGCATTTTGCAGCTACTAAATGTATTTTAAGATATGTCAAAGGTACAACAGATTATGGCATTAAGTATTCTTGCCGTCATGATTTCCAGCTCCAAGGATTTTCTGACAGTGATTGGACAGGTATTACTAAGGACATGAGAAGCACAACTGGTTTTTGTTTTAGCTTTGGTTCAGGTGTTTTCTCATGGAGTTCAAAAAAGCAAGATGTGGTTGCTCAAAGTACAGCAGAGGCAGAATTTATTGCAGCTAATACCACGGTGAACCAAGCAATTTGGATTAGAAAATTACTTGTAGACTTGCACATGAATCAGATTGAGCCAACAAAGATTTTTGTAGATAATCAAGCTACTATTGCAATCTCAAAGGATCCGATTTTCCATGAGAAAACAAAGCACTTTAATATCAAGCTGTATCACTTAAGAAAAGAACAGAGAGCAGGTGAAATCAAGCTGATTTATTGCAATACAAAGGAACAGATTGCATATTTGCTGACTAAAGCCCTTTCAAAAGCAAGATTTGAAGAATTGAGAATCAAGTTAGGTGTTTGCAAATACTAAGGCAAGGAGGAGATTTGTTGGAGATGTGCACATGTGCCTTAGTCTGCAGAACAAGTCTTTAGGAATGTTTTGTTTGTTGCTTATTTTTAGGAAATCAGTTGCATATGTTTAGGAGCAGTTATAATGTAGTGGGTTATGCTTAAAGGTCATGTGAACATGGTTGTTATGTCATGTGAACATGGTTGTTATGTTTTTTTTTCTTATATATACATTCAACAATAAAGAAGTAGATGTACACTTCCAAATACATCAAAAATCTAAACAACAGTATATTTCCCTGATAATGAATAAGGCCATACCACCTTGTCTTTTCCCCTATAGCTACTTATTGGTATTCTGCTAATTCTCTTGCAGTCTTTTTCATTCAGTAGAGTTCTCATCATTGACATGTTCCATTTTTCATCCTTGATGATTTCCTGCACTCTTTTTATTTCATAATTTGGTAGTCTAGTAGTTGATACTTTCCCTTTTCCTCTGTTTGGAATCCATCTATCTTTCCAGTCCCCTACTCTTTTTCTAGCCCCTCTCTTCAATAAATCCATGGCACTACTGATGCTTTTATATATCCAAGAATCACTGCTTTTGATAGAGCGGTTACTTGGCACAGTTTGCACTGTTATTTTGTCCTAATTTTGGCTATTTATTGTGCTAAATATTGAGATTTAACTCATATTTCATATTTGTATGAATTATAGGTGGTCGACATTAAAAATAATCTCTTGAGGCAAATTTACAGAAGACCCTTCGTCTCAGAGCGTGGCCACGCCAGAAAAGATAGACGTTATCGAAAAGTCGGACCCCGGTCCACGTGAACCTGGAGCGTGGGATCAGAGCCCCTTAGGCAAAAGCCTCTTCCTGGGAGGAAAACTACTGACGGCGGCTATAAAAAGGAGGAAAAAGCAAGATTCAGGGGATGACTACTTAAGCTTTAGATTTACTTTTTGCAATTCGGGGTCAGACGCTTCTTCTTTGCTGTTGTTTTTATTCGGCCGAAATTAGATTAGCTTTTCATCTCCTATTTCCCTAGTGGTCAGATATTGGAGATTTTTCTTGTTGGCTTTTGGCCTGGTACGACGGAGACGTTTTTGCTTCTACTCTTACTCCGGATAATTCCTCGTGGGTTTTGTTTTTTTGTGCTTGCGGCTCCCGCAGGGACCCGAAATAAGGAAAAGGAATTAAGGGGCTTTCGTCTCCCTATCCTTCGCTGTTTCACTTCTTCCAAATTCTTCAGCAATTAATTGAATGAATTCAATTAAATCACGCGGGATTGACACGATGAGGAGCGGCTAATTTTCTCCTCTACCCAAAGGTTGACGCGAGGCGCGCGGTCCATAATATCTGTGAGATTTAATCAAATCTTCATTATTTCTTCCACTTTATTGCTATTCGTGCGTTTCCTGAATTAATTGTTCATGGGTATTTTATTAATTGAATATCAACGGTCGGGTATTTGATTTAATTTAATAGCCTACTGTCACATTAACTAAATTGAATCCGTAATTGTTCGTTTAGTTGATACCTAGTGGCGACCACCATAATTGGCTTTATGATGGGGAAACGTAAGATCTATCTTAAATAAGCCCTATTAGCGTGCTTGTTGGTTAGGGTTGGGTTCTTCTAACTTTAATGCAATTGGATAATTAAATTCCTACGGTCGTACCTAAGGTTGTTATCTGGTTAGGGAAGCAGTCAATGATCGCACCTTGACTGTCAAAAAAGTAAGGAAGAACTGGTTGTCAGAGCTTATTGATAACTATAACCAACTTAGTAACGAATGGATGAAATATCTTTGCATCGATGATCATTTAACTGGACCATGCCTGAGCAGTAGATCCTTTGGGTGGAATTTTATTAATTGCTATTTTTAGTGAATTGTGCTTTGTGAGTTAGTTTTGATTTTTGTTTGTTTTATTTCATTTTTATTTGCTTTCCATTGAAAATCCCCCAATTTCGTTCTACGAATTTGGAAAGAAATAATTTCCTACCCGCTCCCTGTGAAATCGATTCTAATTGCCATTGTACGCAAAATTAATATTTTTATAGACAAATCTGGTATATCGGATCAAGCAAACTCTTCGGGAACAGGGTGAATCAAGTAACTCATTGCACACCTAGGGCCCCAGCTCCAGTACTTGGATTTGTTCTATAATTAATTGTGGTGGTAATTAGGACTTTTTAGTATTTATTATTGCACAGGTTCGGCACCTGTCACTTTTATATGATCTATTTACCTAGGATCAAAGCAAATTGATTAAGACTTATACAATGTTTCAGAAAAAGGTTTCAATCTGTTAACCAGGATTTTAGAAAGGATTCTGTGCACCGTATTGTAGAGACTTATGGTCTAAATTGTGAAACCAAAAAGGGAGAATGGATCTTTGGAATTAAAGTAACAGCTATTTCATGAACACTTTTCAGAGATTACCCGTATGAAAGAAACTATTAATAGTTGCAATCATATCTTGCTTAATAATGTACCAGAACCTTTGAAGAAGATTGGAGTCATACCATCCGGCCCTAATGCCTTATTAGGGTGTAAAGAGAAAACCGCCTTTTTAATCTCCAGTTCAAAAATAGGTCTAGTTAACCTTGAGTTCATTTGGCTTGTAATTGATAGTGAAATGCCCTGTAAGATTGTATCAAATTGCCCTGCATGGATAGAAGTGAGGAGTTTCTAGAAATAACTTGAAATCTCCTCTTCAATTTCATCATTAGTAGCACATCAGTTCCCATCTTTCTTCTGGAGAGTTGAAATATTTATTCCATTTCCTTCACCTTTCAATTACAGCATAGAAGTAGCTTGTATTTTTATCCCCCTCTTTTAACCAATTTATTCTTGCCTGTTGTCCCCAAAACATCTCTTCTTTTTTGAATCCTTCTATTAAGTTCATTTTCAGCTCAAAAATTTTTTGCTTTTCTTTCTTGAAACCCTCCATTTTGCATGTCACTGATCTGCTACTTTAAATCCTAGATCTCTTTTTTTGCATTCATGTTCAATGTCCTATTCCAATTAAGCAAGGCAACTCTGCACTCTTTAATTCTATGTTGGAGTTCGAAGAATCTAGATCCCAATTACTATTTGTTCCATACTGTTTTGATTACACCTTCAACTTCCTTCTATTGAAGCCACTTTCTGTCAAAATAAAACCTTTTCTTCTATTTCCTTTCTCTTGGTTCTGTGTCAAGCGATAACATTCAATGATCTAAGGCTTCATTTTGGATATGGTTACACTTAGTTTTCCTGTGTTTTGCTCTCCATTCCTTGTTGCTTAAAATTCTGTCTAGTCTCCCTTTCACATCCCTTTCTTGTCCCCAGTTATTACACCAAGTCCATGGTCTAGCTTCAAAACCAATGTCAACAAGTTGGTTGTTACTTATAAAGCTCGTAAGAACACTTAAACTCTTTTCTGATCTTTTATTACCTCTCCACTTCTCTTCATTAGTTGTTATATCATTCATATTTCCTGCTAGTACCCATTTTGCTCCCTAAATCTGCTTCCTTTGCTAAATCAATTTCCATTGCTGTTCTCTAATATGATCCTTAGTATTGGCATAAACACCAATAAACCACCAATCATCATTTATGTATTGGTTTTCTATCATCGCTTCAATTGTAAATCAATAAACAAGACTTTCTTCACTCCCAGTTCCATTCTCCACATAATAGCAAGTCCCTCAGATTTTTCTATAGGGTCTATCACAAACAGCTTATCAAACTTCAGTTTCATCTTCACAGTATTCAGATAACTTTTCTTATTTTTGGTTTCTGACAGAAATATTAACTATAGGGAGTGGAGTTTAACCACCTCCTCTAACTGGGGAATTGTTAAGGGACTTCCAACACCTTGACAGTTCCACATCTAAACTCTCATTGGTGATTAGGAGCCCCATTAAGGGAGGGCTCCACCTCCTGCTGAAAAAATATCCCAGTGTTATCATACTCCATTCTCCCACTCTTTTTCTATTCTATTATCTCTATCTTCTTACTTTCCAAATCAATTTCTGTAATAAATGTCTTCCTCTTACTGGACTCTGTTTTTTCAATACTTCTTCCATTGCATTCTAATAGAGGTCTCCTCATACTAACTTCTTGAACTAACCTTTTCCAACCCCTATTTCTTTTATATTTTCCTTTTCTGTTCTCTTTCACATTCCCTATAGTATTCTTTCCTATAATATTGACTTGGTCTAAGCATTTTTTTTTTTTTTTTATGTTCTCAGATCTTGATGTAGCTTCATTCACACCATCAATCCATATAATATCATTTTGAATCTTTTGGCTAGACCCTATTTTGAAAATGATATTACTAGTGTCTGAGTAGCTTTCCTTTGTCCCCCCTTATCTGTTCCCTTTATAGTCTTAGTAATGACTAGTGACTTTTCCAATAGTATCATTTTTTCTCCTACAAAGTTCATGTTTTTCTTCCTAACCCCTTGTTTCATTACTCTCCCCATTTTCCATATTACTATCCCCCTGATCCCTCTCCCCTCTGAGTTCCTCAACACTAGTGTCATATTCAAAAGGCTTCCAAGTCAACATCAGTCTTTCTTTAGTGTCATTCTTATTAGAGTTTCTTTCATCATTAGTATTATCATTTTCAGAATGTTTAGGTATACTTTGTTTTTTTGCCGGACTCCTAGTTGTACTGGCTCTAGGCCAAGCACCAAACTGAGCTTCCTCATCAATAGGTCTTCCTCTCACCTTACAATTTTTTTCACTATGTCCCATAATACCACAACAGTAGCAAAAATCCGAGCATTTCTCATACTTGAAATCAATCCATTTAATTATTCCATTCATTTTAACAGTAGTTCCTCTAATTAAAGGTTGTGTTAGATCTATTTTGACTAGAATTTTCACATGCTTTCCTTCATTGCTCCCCACCTTAGGTATAATAACATCTTTTGATGACAGAAAAACCCCACCAATCTTTCTCCTCACTTCCTTGGTAATCCAATGAATAGGTAAGTTCCATATTTGAACCCAGATCCAAGTCTTCTTAAAAGCCCTCTCATCTGTTTCAATACTAGAATTAAAGGTTGTGTTAGATCTATTTTGACTAGAATTTTCACATGCTTTCCTTCATTGCTCCCCACCTTAGGTATAATAACATCTTTTGATGACAGAAAAACCCCACCAATCTTTCTCCTCACTTCCTTGGTAATCCAATGAATAGGTAAGTTCCATATTTGAACCCAGATCCAAGTCTTCTTAAAAGCCCTCTCATCTGTTTCAATACTTTCTTTCCAAGGCAAAACAAGTGGTTGATTATCAAACACCCACAGTCTTCCATTCAAAACTTTCTCTTTGTCATGCGTGTTTTCAAAAATCATTTGGAATAAGTTCACTCCTATCTTCACAACTTTCAAAGTTTTGGCAAAATCCCACATATTAGTAGCGAAACTTTTCATACTTTTTTAAGTTAGCTAACTTTTCCCCCACAACTTTGCATATGTGGTGCCTCAGATCTGTCAAACAGGAAAAGGAAAGGATAGCAAACACACTTATAAGAAGACTAAATGAGGTCCAAGCACACAAGCCAAAGAAAATCAATGACTCTAAACTAAAATGAGCATAAAGCGGGAAAGCAAAGCTGAACTAAAGTAGATCGAAACACAGCTATAAAAAGCAGTCGGGTTAAAACGTAGGGTTAGGTGATTTCTGTGTTTTTCCTTTCTTTTGGCTCCATTGAAGCAGGATTTGTGAAAAATGGAAGAAAAAATATTAAGGGAAGCTCAATCTCCGACGAATCCTTAATCCTACAGTGATTGCTTTGATTTTAGTATATGTCTGAAGAGAACGAGACTAAATCTTGTGTTTTTGGCAAGAAGGCTAAAGCATTCTAAAAAAGGTGGTACAATGTTTTTCGAAATCTAAGACATCCACCAAGGGGATTTCGGCTCTCAAGAAGAAAGAACCATTTTTTTTTTTAATTGGGATAACTAATTGATAGAGTCTGAATTGTGAATTCTTGCAGAAAAATTTTCTTGATATATTTTTCGATCAATTTTTTACTTTACATATATCACAACATTATAGTATATTTTAGTATAAAAATTTCAAAAACTTGCAATCGATACGGGCATTTAGTTTGTAATGAGTCGTTAAAGAGTACAATTCACAACTGCAAGACTTGAATTGAAGACGTCTTGCATTTGGTAAAAAGCTTGGTCCTTCTTTTCTTCTCTTTTCTTGGGTTTCAACGGGCCCTTCTTGCTAAACAAGACCAGTGGCCCAAATTTGAGCCCACTCTTTTTGTAGAAACTTTTAAATCTCTGCCATAAGGCTGCATCAAAAGTGCAATAAAATGGGTTTTAAGTAACGTTGTACAATTGATCTGGATCGACTGCGTAATTTTTTCTAATAAAGTTTTTGTATTTATTGTCTCCGATGCATAAATAATTGTATCAATCAACAAAGTTAAAAGTTTTATCCTCTTCTGTACAAAAATATTCTCTTAACATTTTTATGTTCTCAAAAAAAAAAAAAAAAAAAAAAAAAACTTGCACATATGAATCGGATCATAATTTGCACTTTTCGTGATGATACACTTATATTGCATTTTGGAACTAGTTTTTTGTCTGGAATTTATAGTATTTTTTTTTTCAATGCTTCAAATTAGCATCTAACTAATATTTTATTTTCCTCGAACTTTGAAGACCCTTTTGTCATTTTCATCTGGGGATTTCCTTTCAGCTTTTGGAAATACGAATAGCTCACCTACAGAAAGATGCTTATTGTAATTTTAAATTTCTCACAAATTTCTTTTGAATTTTTTTTAGTATAACTTTTTCTTTTAGCATAAAGTCCTACCTTTCACACACCATTTGTTCATTCATATTTTGATTATATATGTGTGTGCGCACACACACAAAAAAAAAAAAAAAAAAAAAAGCAGAGATGTGAGATTTAAGAACGAGGATGGGAGAAGAGGAAATTGAACTCAGAACCTCTAATTTGTTAATTACACACCATTTTACTTACAAAGCAAACCAAGCAATAAAATGGGAAAAAAAGTCTAATAAATGAAGAACTGACCAAAGAAAATTTCAAAACTTATTATACCAAAAAAAAAAATTCATAGGACTCTCCTTTATTTCTTATTGTCAAACTACAAAGAAACTTTTTTTTTCTTTTTTTGGCTCTTCTTGATGCAGTACATGGGGATGCGAATCCACGATTAAAAAGCGTGCATTAGAAAAGAAGAAAGGAATCATATGATTAGTTGAATTTGGTACCTTATTGACATAAATTATATTTTGACTCTACTAATACATTCTTGGGTAGAATAATCGGCAAAGTTAATCAAGACTAATTGTAGTTCGACGGCACGAATATTCGGATTAGAAAAGGCTCTTTTGTTTCTCATAATTTTCCTACTCGTTGAAAACTGGAGATGGTGGTCACAAGGCTCAAATATAAAAGTGTAATTGGTTGTATTTTCCTACTCGTTGTATTCACATTATTCTTTTTCATCCACAATTAAGCTCTAATTACATAAGATCAATGGCCGGAGTACTTGTTTATTTAACGTAAATGCAGTTTGAATCCTATGGCCTTCAAAAGATGGCCTAAGATATACTGAAGATTCAAGCAATATATTTTCTCAATTATTGGTGATGGTATTTGTGCTGCATTGTTTCATCTTAGATAGTGTTTGTGTACAAGGCAATAAGTGAAGCAAATTTAGTTATTTTTTTTTTCTTTGTGTATGTTTGTTTAGCTAGAAAATTAAAAAAAAAAAAAAAATTCTACGCTTTTCCTCGCTTTCTTATATTTTGTGTCCTGTAAAATTTGCAGTATTTTGTGAAAAAAATGGTTGATTAGGCACAAAAAACTTTAATAACTGCCACTAACTATTGATAACATCCCATTTTCTCTCAAATTTTTTCAGTTATTGATGTATGTTGGATTTCAAGGGAGTCTAACAAGGTTGCGCATGTTTTGGCACGTTATGCTAAAACTGGCAATTTTTTAGCCGATTCTTTATAGAACTCGTTCCCGAATTTTTTTAAACAATTGGTGTTGAACGAATTCTAGCAAATTCAATAATAAAATTACCTTTTTGTTAAAAAAAAAAAAAAGAGATTGTAGTTATATAATCTCATAGGATGCTTTTTGTCATGTCCAGATTAATTTCAATCCAAACATTGAACTTGGTAAACCACTAAAGGTGTAAGCAATTTGAACGGTTGGATGCCATGAAATTCTAATGACAGCTCAGACACAACCTTTTTGTGCACCGAGAGAACTAAAAAAACTCCCAGAAAAGTTTTTGTTTTTATTTATTTATTTTTTTGGGTCCATTTCTTCGTGGTGCATGACAGAAGCACAAAAGTAATACAATGGTTGCAGATAACGATGAATTGTATATCTCACTTGTCCATTTTCAAACACATACATCAAATTCTCACCTAATTCCAATCTTCAAGGAGGTAAAAGTCAACAAAGGTGGGTCCAACACCACATCCTTTGATTTCCTCAAATATACATACATATATATATATATATATATATACACACGGAAAAGTGAAGATAAGTTGACACTTTCTTAGTAACTCTTAAGAATTAAGATTGATTTCTAGGGATTATCCTCTGGACTGTGCCTATTTCCAAATCTAGCATATGAATAAATTGAAACAAAAATAAAACTACTTTTCTTTGCTATAGAAAATGTGTCAATCAGTTTTACAATTTGAATTTTGTAATGTACGAAAGTTGGACGAATACAATTGTGTTTGGATAGTAAATTATTTGGGATAAATTTTTTTAAAAAAATACTGTAACACTTTTTCTGATATAATATATGTAAAATAAAAAGGTGATTGAAAAATGCATTGATGATGTAAGCAGATAAATTTCTTGAAATAATCCACTATCCAAACAAATGTAACTCAATAACAAAGTTAAAGAATTTATGTTATATTTCATGAGAGGTGTCTATTCAATCTTTTTTGTGGATTCTACATTTTCAGGTAAATGCTATAAGCAATTAATCTATCCATTAATTTCTTTAATAGTAATCCAGCAATGTAATTTACTCAAGGAGAAGTTATTTAGGTCCCGTTGGGATTGCTATCTTCTAGAGTTTTTATAGAAAAATGTACTGTACCGATTTGATGTATGTGAGATAAAAAAGTAATTAAAAAATTTGTTCACAAAAAACATAAAAATTTTTTAGAGGAACATAGTTTTCCAAACAATGCCTTTTAGTAACTTTTCCAAAACACAATCAATCAATTTATAGGTTGGTCTGACTCTGCTAACAACAATTCACTGGATAGAGCAAGGATCGATTCAAATGGATACAGTCATTGTTGTGTAATCTTCCGGTGCATTTATCATATACTTGACTTTTACTACTGCTACAATAACGTGTAACCCTTACCCTTTACGTGGTGGATGTGCTAAAAAGTTGTCTTGAACTTGAATCGCATGGTAAATCTACGTAAGAAACCTTGGTAATTAATGAATGAAAACAAAATGAATTTCATAAGGGTCAAATTAGCATATGTGAACTACTAGTATCTATTTACAATATCATCGTGTTATGAAAATTTGAATGGCTATTCTAAGGAATAATAATAAAGGGTTTGTTTCTAGACACTCGATGAGATGTACTTATAGATTTTTTGAAATGTAAAATTCATCATGAAAGTGCATCGTAATTATTCATATGTATATATATGTATAGTTTCTAATAGAGACTTGTTAAAAAAAAAAATCTAATTTATCTATACTTCTCATAAAAATTGCATTTCAAACATTCTAAGTCATAAAACCACTCTTATCTATTTTGCATACTGATACATAAGATAATTCTTGAAATAGAAGTATGTGTAAAATTGCCTTAACTAAACTTCTCTATGAAAAGATATGGGGGTAGTTACCCCTTTTTGTAATTAGCTCTGGTATGATTATCAAGTGTTAATATCTATAAAATGTTAACGTTTGTGGAAAAAAAAAATACTTCTCGATGAAAGAAGCTAAGGACTTGGAAAAGGGACACAAGATAGTGTGAAAACAGTCACATAATCTACACTCTATTGCTCCAAAATTTCCATGATTAACGTTGTATTGACCGACTTGTTTTACCTGGTATCCGTGCAACAGAAGTCATGGAAGCACATTTCAAACATAGCTTTTTCATGCAAGACTAGTATTACCTTTCTACGTAATGATCCAAAAGTGTATGAATTCCTAGTCATAACTCATACGGCACGTACCAAAATATAAAACTGATGATTGGACAGAAAAGAATTGCGACAAAATCATTATTGTTGTTGGAAAGATTCCTAATTACCCCTTTTTGGGAATGAATTTTCAATGATTATCACAGTGATTATTGCTTAAAGCCGAAATCATTGACCAATTCTTCATATGGACATGTACAACAGTACAAGTTTCCTCATTCTCTAGGTATTATTCTCTCTCGACCGCCCATGATTGCTCCAAACGCATGTATCACGTATGATAAAATTGATTCCTAATCCCGAGAGATTTTTTTAAAATGTTCTTCACACGTTTCAAATAATTAATGTTGATGGTGTAACTACAACATACGTTTATATATAATCATTTAAAAAAGGTATACTTTCTTTCAAACATTTGTTCCCAATGTCTTATTCGAACTTCGACTCGCTCTCTCTCTCTCACACAACATATACACCAAATGCAAGGCTAATGGGATTCAACTTAAAGAAAAAAAGGGTTGAAAAAAAAAAAATTTTGCATCATGCAGATAAATTTCTTTTCTCATTAGAAAAATAGGATTAATCTTTTTCATACAAACAGTAATATACAATAACGAGTATGAATGTATCATAAGTATCTTTAAATTTTACATATTTAATATGTTTCCAAACTCGCTAATTTATACACCGTTGGTTGGTGTAGGAGAGTTAATCTTGTAAAATAAAGCAAACTTGTTGGAGACACTTGATTTGTTTTGTATTCTTTTTTGGACTGCCTAAACTAGCTCATATAATGATAAAAGGAATGTGCATTATATAATGAAGGCTAAAGTTCCTAGTCTTTTTGAAATTTCCAGCAATGAATTTTTGACCTTTGGTGCCTAGGAAAAAATGTTTCGACTTGTGACATTACATGATATGCAATCATAAAGTCCACATTAAAACCAAAAAGAACTAAAAATAAAAAACAAAGGAACACACGTGGATTGCTATATGAAAAATTTAAATGTCATCAGACATCTTCACAAGATAATTATTAATAAATGGGCCAAATTCTAATAAAGCACCCTAAACTAAAAGTGTTTTGTTGACTATTGCACTTTAATGTTTTCCTTTTTCAGTTTTTGCTTGCTCCAACTTTTCTGTAGGACATTTTCCTCCTACTGTTATTTCATACAATTGATAGAGCTAAATCTGTTACATAATTGATTAAAGGATCTGGCTGGCTAACGAGTGTCCAAATCTACTATTGCCCAATGATGAAATTCAGGCATTAATATTTTGAAAAAGTAATGTTAATTTGTATGATAGGTTAGGTGTAATTAGGTGTATTAATGAGTGTCTATTGAACACCTATAAAACCGTTAATTAAATTGGAAAGGTCATAATGTATCAATTAATGACACGAACTCTTCTTAAGATGTGGGGGAATGACGTTGATCAAGTTTATTACAGCCTCAAGTTCCTCATTTGGAAGTAAATCGGGAGGTATAGACCTCACAAGTTATTTAGTTAGCATTCCTTGCACTTAAGTTTTTTTTTTTTTAAATTCATCTTGAAAATAGAGACACAAAAATCTAGGTTAAGAAATATGCTTAGTGCAAAGTAAGAACCACAAAAGGTCAAGGATGCGAATTCGTATTTCTGAAAAAAGAGGAAGAAGAAGAAGGAAGCGAATTGATTGATTTACTACTGATATATAGTGTGGTGTTTACTTGTCTTATTATAGTAAAAAAAAAAAAAACTCAATAAACTAATTTTAATAATCAGATAGATCATCATTTTGATCATGGAACTTACCTCAAAAGTCCACAATAAGGCAAATGAAGAGGAATATTGAATTACTATTCTTTACTTTGGTTGCAAATGTTGAATTTTTACTTTGGCATGGTTTGCACCGTAACTTTGTTAATGTGTTCGAGTTAAATCCAATAATTGACAATTCCAATGACAAATGGATGAAAAGATCACATATTTAACTTAGTCATGAATTTAGGGACTGCCCATCTTAAAAGACTTCTCAATGTGGGGAGGAGTAGCAATTGCCATAACCAATTAGCTAGTGAAAGCAACTTAGTTAAATTAAGCCATCAGGTTATCCAATTATTGCCATCTTTTAATCAACAGCACACTTTTAAAATAAATTTCTTCAACATATTCTATTTTTTTATGCAGTGTAAATGAAACTCAAGTGAGGAACAGCTGAAGTAAAGCCTCCATCAACCACAAGATTGTGGCCTGTTATGAATCCAGATTCATCACTAGCCAAAAACAACACAGCTTTTGCAACATCTTCAAATTTACCACCTCTTCCTTTCAGAAGACTTGCCCTTTCACCTACAATCTGAGTAACATCTTCAGGCTTAATATCATCCTTCCCAAGCCATACCCTGTAGGCATCCAACAGCATTTCAGAAGGGATCCCATGAGGCGGAATGCAGTTTTCGCGAATCCGATGCATTCCCAGCTCACAAGCAGTGGTTTTTGCCAGTCCAAGAATTGCATTTTTGATGCTGTATAGAGATGTGAAGCTAGACCTCCCAGAATGGCTGCTGAGCTTGATGAACAGATAATGCTGCCTCCATTTTTCCCCGCGATCATCGCCCTCGAAGCATGCTTGATTCCATGGATGATGCCATACAGATTGATGGAGAGGACGGCTTTAACATCTTCCATGTCGAGATCAGAGATGCTTCCTCCAGGGCCACCAATTCCAGCATTGTTGAACATGATGTCTAGTTCGCCTTTCCATGCTAAGGGGAATTCTACGGCTGCTTCGACATCTTTTTTCCTTTGAAACATCACAATGTATGTAGCTCCCTCCAATTGAAGTAGCTAAGTGTGATCCTAGTTCATCTAGTATATCAGCAATGACAACATAAGCTCCATTCTTGGCAAATAGCTCTGCTGTGGCTCCTCCAATTCCTCTTGCACCACCGGTTATGATTGCAACTTTTCCCTCAAGCCTAGACCTCAAGCCTAGACCATCCAAAAAAATGGGTAGGGCAATTAATTAATAACTAAGAAATATTACTAGGAAGATAAACTGTATTTAATTAACCTGTTTGAGGATGAAACTTGTCGATCAGACATGTTAGAATCCATTTCCTGATGAAGAATGTCAAGAAAGTGTTGAAAAAAACATATTATGTATTTATATAGGGCCTAATATGATATCTAAACAACTAGGGCAGATAAAGAAAAGTCGTGACACGATTTTTTTGTTTAAGAACTATTTTCCCTCTTCACAACTTTCAAATGCACAACTAAATTCAACCTAAAATAATCTGTCTCCTAAAATGGAGTTTAAAATTCTAGACTGGAGATGTTTCCTCAATGTACACAGGAGAAAGGCAAAGAATGCCTTCCATCTTCGTCAATTTTGAAGGCTAAATTGAAGGGAATTTGCCGCAAAGGCCAACTTTTAGCCTTAACCATTTGAGAAACGAAACTCCAATGAGAATCAAGAAAGATCCCTTTTCAGTTTAAAAAAATCGGTTATTCCTTCTTTAAAAAATAAAAAATCAGACATTCCTAAAATTGTTTTTTAATGAGTATTAGCAAATTCCCACTTTTTTTTTTCCCTAATATTTCATAATCATGTTCTTCACCATCAGAGTTCACAAATACCTCTTTCCTTGTGTTTCCAACTTTGAGATTCTTTTAGTATCTGGGCTGAAAAAGCTTGGTTTTTATCTTCCAAAAATTAGATAATATCTTTGAGGGTGTGCTTTCAAAATAAACCGGATTAAAGATATGGCAATGGTATTAGCATTATAAAATTGTAAATTTTTAAATAAATGGTTGTTGCCTTTCTGATAATTAAGTCTGAAGTGTATATTGTAGAAGAGAGGTGAGGAAGAAGAGAGACTTGCATATAATGTTTTCCCCTACCTTTCCTAGCGATTGCCTTAGTATTTAAACACAAAATACAGCCTAGAGGATGTGTTCTGTTACAACAGATATACCTATCGGAGACTAATTCTAAGCAGAACTAACTACCAGAAATCTAGGAGACAGAGCATCAGTTATGTTATCTTTTCATCCCCCCGCAAGATGGACGGTGGTGGAGTGAGTCCAATCTTGTTCAAAACCATGGTGAATTGTTGGCGAGACAGGGGCTTGGTGAGGACATCGGCAAGCTGATCAGAAGCTGAGACATAAGAGACTCTGAGGAGACCGTTTTGTACTTGTTCACGAATGAAATGATAGTCTAAGGCAACATGCTTCATACGCGAGTGAAAAACTGGATTGGCACAGAGGTTTGTGGCTCCAACATTGTCACAATAAATCACCGGTTGATGGGGAATAGAAATGCCAAGTTCAGTGAGGAGAGAACAAATCCATCGGAGTTCAGCGGCCGTGGCAGCAACTGATCGATACTCAGCTTCGGTTGAAAAGCGGGCAACAGTTCTTTGTTTCTTGGAGCTCCAAGATACAGGATTATGGCCGAGATAAACAATGTAAGCACTGGTGGAAGTAAAATCATCCTTGTTGCCGGCCCAGTCAGCATCGGAGAAAGCATGAAGAGTAAGAGATGACTTACGACGAAGTGTTATGCCATGATCTAACGTGCCACAGAGATAGCGAAGTAAGCGTTTGACAGCCGTCCAATGTTCATTCGTTGGTTGATGCATGAATTGAGAAAGTTTATTGACGGTGTAAGTGATGTCTGGACGGGTCAAGGAGAGGTACTGAAGACTTCCAACAATGGTGCGATACTCTGTAGGATTAGATAAGGGAGTACCAGCATGCAAGGTAAGAGGCGGACTTGTTGCTAGAGGTGTAGTGGCTGGTTTTGCCTCAGTCATCCGAGTTTTTTGAAGAAGATCAACAATATACCTTCGTTGACTAAGAAACAGACCATCGTCATGGGGAAGCGTTTCAACACCCAGGAAGTAGTGTAAGTCCCCAAGATCCTTTAAGGAAAAGCGCATAGAGAGTTGCTGAAGAAACTGATGTACAGCTTGAGCTGTGTTTCCAGTAACAATGATATCATCAACGTAAACAAGAAGATAAAGAATAACTCCTTGAGTGTTGAATATGAATAGAGAGGTATCTGTCGTGGAGTTATGAAAGCCTGAAGTGAGCAGAAATTGGCGTAATTCATGATACCAGGCGCGTGGAGCCTGTTTGAGGCCGTAGATGGCCTTGCGAAGCCTGCAGACATGGTGAGGATGATCACGGTCAATGAAGCCTGGAGGTTGAGACATAAACACCACTTCTGAAAGTGTGCCTTGAAGAAAGGCATTGTTGACATCCAGTTGGCGAAGTGACCAGCCTTGACTTATCGCAAGGCTAAGAACCAGACGCACAGTGGTTGGTTTGATGACAGGACTGAAGGTCTCGGTGAAATCAACCCCTGGGCGTTGATGAAAACCTTTGGCCACCAGACGCGCTTTGTACCTGTCAACAGAGCCATCAGGTAAGTACTTGATGCGAAAAATCCATTTACACCCTACCAAATTTTGGGTAGGATGAGATGGAACAAGTTCCCACGTGCCATTACGAAGAAGAGCATCAAATTCTGTGGACATGGCTTGCCGCCATTGAGGATCTTTCAATGCTTGATTGACGGTGGTGGGCACAAGGGTGGGATGGTGGAGTTCAGCATTGAGGTTGAGTTTTTGAATGGGTTTGTGAATGTTGTGTTTGGACCGAGTAATTATGCCTTGAGGAGATGAGGGCGTCGGGTTGGTGGTTGTGGATATAGTTGCAGCTGGAGTAGGAGGGGAGGAGATGGGTGGTAATCCAGAACTGGATGCGGGTTGCGACGATAGAGGTTGTCCTTGGGGTTGAGAGGTTGTTGGGACGGAGGGGGACACAGAAGGAATGACAGGTAAAGTCATAGAACACCATTCGGATGTGGTGGAGGAGGTGACCCGAGGGAGGGTGAGATTAGAGTTGGCAAAGGGAAACACAGACTCAACAAAACGGACATGACGAGAGGTGTACAATCGGTTGGAGGATATATCAAGACAGAGATAAGCACTTTGAGTAGAGGAATATCCAACCAAGAGACAAGGAGTTGATTTGGGTTCAAGTTTGTGAGAGGTGTAAGGACGGAGCCAGGGATAGCAGAGGCAGCCAAAACTTCGAAGTTTATTGTAGTTAGGGACAGTGCCAAAAAGTTTAAGGAATGGAGACTCATTGTTGAGAGTAGGTGTCGAGAGACGATTTATAAGATATACGGCTGTGGAAAAGGCAAAGGACCAATAGGCCAGAGGCATAGATGCGTGAGAAATGAGAGAAAGTCCAGTTTCAACAATATGACGATGGCGACGTTCAGAATAGCCATTGTGTTCAGGAGTATGAGGAGGAGAGGTGAGATGAGAGATGCCATTGATTGTTAGGAAGGAAGAGAGGGCCTGATATTCGCCACCATTATCAGAGTAAAGCGTTTTGATTTCACAGTTGAAGAATTTTTCAACCAAGGCCTTGAAGGAAATGAAAACATTACGAGCATCAGATTTGCGTTTCAGCGGATACAGCCACATATATTTTGTGAAATGATCAACAAAGAGAATATAGTATTTAAAGTTGTCAATGGAGTACACAGGTGAAGTCCAAACATCCGTGAAGACAATTTCAAGTGGAGAAGAAGTGAACAAGGTAGACACAGAGAAAGGTAATTTGTGACTCTTATTACAATGACAAGAATTGCAATGAGAGTTGAGAGAGGAAGAATTTGAGACATCCAGATTGAATGATGAGACCATGTGTTTGAGTGTCGGTAGTGATGGGTGACCAAGTCGGTGATGCCAGGCAGGGTATGTGGTCTTTGTTGTGGAGAAAGCAAGCAATGGTGATGAAGCCGATGAGATGGGCCACTCATAGACACCATTTTTAGTTTGGCCTTGGAAGAGCATGGCTTTCGATTGAAGGTCCTTCACAAAGAAAGATGATGGTAAGAATTCAATAGAGGCATTATTTGATTTGCAGAACTGAGAAATGGAAATTAAATTACGTTTCATGGTTGGAGCACAAAGGACATTAGAAAGAGTGAAAGAGTGAGAAGAAGTAGGCAGAGAAGTTGAACCCGTGTGTGTGATAGGAATGCCAGAGCCATCTCCAATCATGATTTCATCTGGACCAGTATAGGGGTTGTGAAAGGAGAGGTTTTGAAGGTCAGTTGTAATGTGATGCGTAGCACCACTGTCCAATAGCCAAGGATCATGTGATGGGGAGTTTGAGGTAGCAACATGAGCTTGAGCTTGCCAAGGAGGGGGTGCACGAAGTGGCGGTGAACTGACAGCGCGTGATGGTGGTGAAGCATGAGGAAATTGTTGGCGGAAGAGAGTGCACTGAGGGACCACATGACCTTGACCACGGCACCACTGGCATTTGCCCAGAAATGGACGCATTGGTCGGTTGTAGTGGCTGGGAGCGGACTGCAAGGTTGGAGGACGAGCAGGCCATGGTGGGTGATTGCCCGGTGACCGCTGATTTGAGCGTTGTGTGTGTGTGAGGTGGGCAGAGGCTGGAAAACCTGGTGAGGAATTGCGCAAGGATAGCTCTTTGTTGATGAGTTTTTCATGGAGTTCATCAAAGGTGATGACCGTGTCGCGGCTGTTGACTGCATCAATGACAGATTGGAATGTGTCATCAAGGCCGTCCAAGACTTTCTCAATTAAGTCTTCATGATCAAGTGGTTTTCCAAGGGTGGCAAGTTCATCAGCTTTGGTCTTGATGGCTTGCATGTAATCGGTAACAGATTGTGATCCTTTGGAGATGTTCTTCAGGTTGTCCTTGATTTGTTTGATATGTCCACGAGAGGGACGAGCATAGGTGTTGGCGAGGGCTTTCCAAGCATCATGAGATGTTTTTGACTGAGCAATGAGCGGAACAAGGTTGGGTGACATCGTGCCCACCAGCGCGCCAAACAAAAGCTTGTCTTGTCTCAGCCATGTCTGATATGCCGGATTGGGGGAAGCTGCATTGTTGGCAGTGATGGTGGCAGGAGGAGACGGATGCGAACCGTCAATGAATTTGTGCAGGTCATAACCTATGAGGATGGCTTCGGTCTGAGTTTTCCAAGAGAGATAATTTGTGGAGGTAAGTTTGATGGAGTTGTGGATGGTGATCAAGGTTAGAGGACTGTTTGGGTCATGAGTATTTGGGAGAACAACCTGAGTATTTCCAGTTGCCATGGATGTTGCAGATCAGAACCTAATCTCGTATGAGATAGGCTCTGATACCATGTAGAAGAGAGGTGAGGAAGAAGAGAGACTTGCATATAATGTTTTCCCCTACCTTTCCTAGCGATTGCCTTAGTATTTAAACACAAAATACAGCCTAGAGGATGTGTTCTGTTACAACAGATATACCTATCGGAGACTAATTCTAAGCAGAACTAACTACCAGAAATCTAGGAGACAGAGCATCAGTTATGTTATCTTTTCATATATCACGTAGCAAATTTTTGAGACCATAATCAAACTAAGCAATCTTTATCTGTTTGCATGGGCTCCATTCAACAAATACAATTAACTTTTTACTTTATATAATACAAAGCCGAAACAGTTGACCCCCCCCCCCCCCCCCCCCCCGCCTTCTTGTGGACAATTTTTTCATAGTCTTTGTGATTTTTTTTTTTCAATAGTCTTTGGAACAAACCCACAAGTTTCCTCATTCTCCAGGTCACTCAGATTAGATAAAAATGGGATTCTGATTGGGAAAGACTTTCATGTTGTTCCCTGCACAATTCCAACAATTGCTGGCCAAAAACAGCTCTTCCAACTCATCAAAAAATTTTAGCTACTCCAAAATTAATCCAGCTAAAGTAAATTACACCCAGAACATTTGATTGCACCCAAGATAGAGCAAAAGAAGCAAATAAGTAATATTTCTGCTATTAAGAAATAAAATACCACGCAGCACCTCCAAATATTAGATGATATGCACATGAAAAATTCCTGCAATGGGTGGGTATATTCGGTATACTAATTTATCTATTGGAAAATCATAAAAGAATAAAAAAATTTAATGGTGTAATTGTCTTTTCATAATTGAAAGAGACACAATTTAATTTACGCCAAATAAAAATTACACTTCGAGGGGTAGTTTGTCTGTTATCATGAATACAGGGGGTAAATTGTAACCAACTTTTGATTAGAGGGAGACAAAGATGTGTTTAAGCCTTTTCTGAAAAGATAAATATGAAACTAATGCCTTGACCAAAGAAAAATTATTGACTGGGTGGCGACAGGCCACATCTATCTTAATTGAACTTTGACAAATTTTTCTCACACAAACACACACACCACATGCAATATTAAGTGGGATGTCGTGTATTAGTTTTTTAATGTGATATATGTGAACTAAACGGGTCAATAGATAGAAAGATGAATCAATGGTTAAGAAACATGATTAAGAAATAATCAAGAAAAATTTCAAATAATATTAAAAAATTCAAAGATTAAATGTCAATCGCAAACTTGTTGAAGGCAGCCTGGATCATTTATCAGACTTTCTTGTTTGAATTGCCTACATGGACATGTTTTGTATGACGCAGATAGGGCATAAATTTTTTAGTAAACTTTATATGCACTGTTACTGTATACATTATCACGATTGAATGGATAATATATCAAATTTAAATTTTGTACATATATCATACACTAATGATGATAGTATATACACGAACGAACAGTATATATGAGATTAATCCTAAATTTTTTTACCTTTGGTGCCCAGAAGAAAATGTTGTGATTTATGGCATTATAGTACATGCAATCATACGTATAAGCCGGAGGTCAGCATATGGAAGAAATGTTGTCAGCAGAAACTGCCGTTGTTTTTACCTTATGGAAATTAACCTTTATCAATGAGGCAATTTTGCTTTTTCGGTGCAGTAATAATGATATTTACTCATTTAACTGATTAAAGAAATTATATGTTTTTCAACTAGGTGCACACTTGACTGTTTCACAATTTGTATCTTGCCAATTTTTGTATTTCTTTTCTTTTAAATTCAAAAAAACGACGACAAGTTTCCCAGTACGAGCAAATGGTGTAAAATAACATGTGGATAAATATAAAAAAAAAAAAAAAAAATTTGACAGTTCCAATGTCAGGTGAAAATTCACATAAATAGTTCCCGTTTAGTGATACATTAACCCTTCCCCATCCCAAACTATCAGGCAAATAAATTCTAATCCCTCGTTTGGTGTGCAGGAATACCCAAAATTGAGAGGCCTTTCCACCTAAAATACATTTCCATCCAGAATGGTACGAAAAAAAATTTATTATTCCAGGATTTGATAGACAAGGCACAATGGAATGTATTTTCAGTTTTCAATGTTTAGTATAATTAATATTTAGATGTCGGAATGGAATATACTAAATACAAATTTGACTTAATTACCCTATATTAGTTTATAGGACGTAATATATCTTATTACCTTTTGTTTTATTTGTTCTATAACAGTATTTGTCTATTTACGTGAAATTTTGATATTTTAACTTCAAAATGAATGAGGATTGATATCAAAATTCTTCATTGTGATACTTGATTTATTCTAATATATAGATTTAAAATTTAAAATTTTGCATTTATTAGCAATATGATTAGCAATGTAAAATATAAATTAAATGAAGTCAAATAATTATATTTTATTTATAATCTATTTTCAATTTTGATGAGATTCAAAAAAATTTCTTACACAATTGTTCAAAAGTCAAAAAATAAAGTATCTTAAACCATTTGTTTCTTAATACAAAAGAAAATGTTATATTAATTATTATGAAAATTTGCATTTAAAATACTAATTGAGCTTACAAATAGCCTAAGATATTACGATGCAGTATAAAGATTTATAAGAATAAATTTGACACCATACATTTTAGGCATTCTAGGACGAAGGTGAAAAAGACTTTTCCTAAATTTTTTGAGGGATGGAATTTCAAAAAAAAAGTTGGAATGATTATTTTAGGGGAAAAGGGTTTTTTCACTTAAATGAACCATATCAAACGTTGGAATGAAATTGATAAGTTGAAAAAAAACCTTTTCTTTTCGGGCCATTCCTACGTATCAAACAAGGAATAAAAGTCATTATTCCCTGACTACTGCCCCGACCCAAGTGACTGTTTAGTGATGCATATCCATGCTTAGTTGCTCACTAGTAAATGCCAATCCAGATTTCCAGCAGCCTCAGTGATCATAAAAAAAAATTATGGATGATTAAATTTCTAAATTTGCTAATACAAACGCCATTAGACTGTGATGTGAGTGGATTAATTTGCTCCATCCTTTATATATTTTGCATGTCAAAGTTGACGAAATCCTAGAGATGCATATGACCCACAATTAATTAATACCCCAAAAGTTAAACAATAAGTAATCAATCTAATTCCATGCAATGTTCATAGACAGTGGTACCTTTCAATCACACGTCTCACCTAATTCTCAACCGAGCTCTAAGAGTCAAGAATTGTGGACCCATTTTAATCAATGATTGTTCATTCCTAGAACTAGAATGATGACATGTATGTGAATATCTATAATAATCTATCCATTAGTCTTTGAATTCAGGCCACACCAATAATTTTATTGAAAGATACAGAAGCTTTAATTTTGCACTTTTCTTTTTTGGCCGATAGCATTAAATTACACTTTGAAAATGATATGTTTACACCCATCGGGAACCAATTTTATTTTCTTTTTCCTAATTAGGTCATATATTTTTGAACTCCTTTTTTTTTTCTGGCTCAGAAGCAGCATAATTAATAAATCTCAATTATAAAATAGAGTTGTAGGCTTCACATGTGAAAAATAATATTTAAGATTTTCCTATCAGGTGTTCGTTAGGCACTTATTAATACACTTTATTTACATTAAAATTAGATTGTCTGCCCTTGCACATGAACACTCTCCGTATTTAATTTCAAATTTTCACAAAAAAAAAAACTAACACGTGACATTTTTTCTAAAAAAAAAAAAAATTTGATTCTTGTTCGACAAATTCATTAACAAAAACTACATTAGTATGTTAGCATAATCAAGATGTAGAAAAATATTTCATCCCATATTGCTTCTATACATGAAAATAATAGGCATGGGCATCAAATTATTCCGTAATTCGATTTCCTAGATTATTTGGGCTTAACTATTTGGATAATAGATTATTTGGGATATTTTTAAAAAAATTTATATAGTGTTTTTTTAATGTGATATATATATATATGAAATAAAAAGATAATTAAAAAATATGTTGATAATGTAAGCAAATAAAAAAAGAGTAAATAATTCACCATCCAAAAAAATCCATTGTTTTTTATTATTATTATTATCATTATTTTTAATGTATTCATGAATATAAAATCGAGCAATCCGGTTGTCTTCACAGGCGTATATTCACGTCGGCACCTACGCAACAAATACTGAGGGTAAAGGAACTTTAGAAGTAGATGAAAAGAAGAGCTGAAAGTCAATCCACGTGTACAATTAACTAACAAATCGTCACCCAATTTCACTCGTGCGTGCATGTACTTACTTCGCCATATATGAATGTGTGAGACTTTCTTGTCGACATAAAAGTCATTTTTGAAAGGAAAACGACACACGACTTATACAACGGATACAAATTAAATGATGACTCACTTTATTAATTTTAAAATTTTCAATGTTTGTATCTATCGTCTAAACGTATTATGATTTTCAATTTCGTTTTATATGTAGACTGTATATCTATTGCTTTTTATATCTATCAGTTTTTATATCTATCATTTAGACACGTGATTTCATTGATTTCAATGATTTTTCATAGGTGGATTCTTTTTAAGATATAGAAAACCAAAAAATAATGGGGCGATAAAAAAATACAAAGTAATTCTTTTTTCAAATGAGAGTAGGTTTGCTTCCATAGTGTCCACAAAGAATCCAATATGCTTTGCATGATGGAAATAAGAAAAAGGGTTATTGCAAGATACACCCTAAACTAATGTTAATTTGAACTTCTTTAGAAGTTGTCATTAATTTTGACTTTGATCCCAAAACTATTAATTTTAGCACTTCAGTACCTTATACTGCTATTATTATTTTGTGGCACACTATGCAAGTTAGCATTTGAAGTATTGCAAATTTTGTGTCAAGATTGAAGATTTAGAGAGAATGGGAAGGAAATTAGAGCGAATAAAGCCTAAGAGTAGTTACAAAAGTTTATGAAAAACTTTTTTGGATTGCATTTTTCATGATTTTTCATGGAAAAAATACTGTAGCGATTTGATGTATGTGAGGGAAAAAGGTAATAGTGAAATGTGATCACAGAAAACGACATAATTTTCCGACGGAAAACCGCAATCCAAACAAGGCCAATTTCAAATTTCTCAATGAATAAAGACAACAAATAAGAGAAAAAAAATTAATATAGCTGGTTCGAATTATTTACAGTTTCATGATCCTTTCTGTCTCCTTTCCTCCTACCAGCTGACTTCGGGAATAATGATAGTTTGTCTTTTTAATTCTACGAATGCTATATTTCCTGATTTTTTTTTCCTCAAGGAGTGCTCTTTCCATTTTTGGTGTTTAAGATGAAGATAGAGAGGGATACAAGACTAGTAAGAATCAAACTTTTGAAAAAAAAAACAAAAGGAACTTGAGATTTAAGAGGTAGGATGGGATTTAAGAAGTGGGGAGAGATAAAAGAAATTAGAACTCAAGACATCTAAATTTTAGAACCTCAATCTCATTACCGTATCAAAACCTTCTCAGCAAACTTTTATATTGACAAAAGAAATGGCTACTACTCGATTATTCAGACAACAAAAGTGTAATTTATTGTTTGATAACCCAATTCAGTACTTAAATTTAATTGATTTAAATCTTAATATATTCAGATATGTTTGATAACAAACAATAAAACGTCTTAATTAATTAAATGGCTCTGAATTACTTAGGCAAAACCTATTCAAAACAATAAGTGAGAGACTATTCATTTATCATTCAATACAAAATATGCTCAAATGTTAAAATTTCAGTACTTAATAATTTAATAGATTCAAATTTCAGATCTTTAGATTTTAGATGTCAGGTTTTAGATTTCAGTTTTATCAAACACACAAACAAGATATTAACGAATAATAAAGTCTCTTTTTAATCTCCTAATGCATGGTTTCCTTTTAAGAGGTCAAGTCAAATCTGAAAAGGTGACAATAATCAGATACTCCAATATAGCAATTTTATATGAAATTTAGCAGCAATTCGTTTACACATTTCTGTTTATTAACATACGCAATCTTAGGAAGACCAAATGGCAGACCTTACGCGCAATAATGACTTGGGAGAGATGAATTATACTTTTCTTCATTTCTTCGCGTATTTCAACTAAAATTAATTTGGCATACTATTCTTTTTGGACATCTTCAATTGTTCTTATCGGTTTATAGATTAAAGCTTATTTTTCAGTCTATTTTCTGTACTTTTCTACCCATATTTTACAGTAATATCGAGATTCGGAATTTAAAACAATTTCAGATTATATTTTTCCTGATAAAGTTTTTTTCTGTAATGTTCCCTAAGGGCATGAGACAGCACATTAAAAAAATTTTATGGATCCACTTAGGAAATTTTAGAATTTCATTTCAAGAAAAATCTACCAACAAAATGACATCAGACCACTTCTTATCCTCAAAATAGAAAAACCCTTTTATTATAAGGGAAAATTGCAGAAACCTCCCCTGAGATTTCTGACATGTGCACCGACCTCCCCTATCAATTTTGAAATAGCATTAACCTCCCCTAAAAAAAGTTGGAGCCAATTTAAAAGGTAAAAGTGTGTGAATTTACTAGAGTACCCCCAATTGTATTTGACTTTACCAGATGAAAGGTTTAAGTACTTTCATCAAAACCAACGTTTAATTTGTTAAACAAATTAAACTAATCAAACTATTTCTGCATAGTTAAATTAATTAACTAATTAACTATTAACTAATTAACTAATTATCTAATTAACTAGTTTCTATTTATCTAATTAACTAATTAACTAATCAAACTATTTCTGCATAGTTAAACTAATTAACTAATTAACTATTAACTAATTATCTATTAACTATTAACTAATTAATTAATTAACTAATTTCTGTTTATCTAATTAACTAATTATCTAATTAACTAAAGCCGTTGTTTGTCCGAAACTAACAAACTATTTGCATGTTAAACTAATAAACTAATTAACTGCTTAACTAATTAACTAACTAATTATCTAATTAACTAATTAACTAATTTCTATTTATGTAATTATCTAATTAACTAATCAACTAATCAAACTATTTCTGCATAGTTTAACTAATTAACTAATTAACTATTGACTAATTATCTAATTAACTAATTAACTAAAGCTTTTGTCTGTCCAAAACTAACAAACTATTTACATGTTAAACTAATTAACTAATTAACTGTATAACTAATTAACTAACTAATTATCTAATTAATTAATTAACTAATTAACTAATTTCTGTTTATCTAATTAACTAATTAGTTAATGCGCTAATTGGTTAATTAGCTCCACATGCCAACGAAATTGGTTAAATAGCGCATTAAATATAAAACCTGCCAGTTTTCCATAAAGAGTTAGTATGTTATGGGCAATTTTTTTTTTAACTTTCACATAGTTAATTTATGTTAAATATAAAACATACTAGTTTTTTTTTTGGCGCTATTTAACCAATTTTTTCCATAAAGAGCTGGTATGTTATGCATTATTTAACCAAATTTTTATATTTAAACAAATTTATGAAAATTAAAATAACGTATTTGAAAGTTGCATTTTTATTTGGAAGAACGCATTCTTTCGATGCGTTTTTCACCCTTTGGGAAGAGACTCAAAAATCGCCACCCTTTAGAAAGTTAGTTTAAAAACTCTCTCTTTTTGAGAATTTACTCCTTATTAATACAGCCACTATATTTATTTTCTAGTATTAATTTTTGTTATGGTTTATGATTTTCTTATATTTTATCAAAAAAGTTAATAACTATTGTAGTTACAATTATGGAGATGTTAATTTGTCGTATGTGTAATTCTTTTGTTTTATAAGAATTGTTATATCAGGGGTAAATTTGAAATTTAATTGCATTTAATTCCGAAACACTCATCAAACCAAGCTAGATATTGGAATGAAAAATATGTTGCATTTATACCCCCTGAACTTGCTTGATCCTTAATGCCTATGCCCCTCTCTTGTTAATACTAATTGTGAAGCAAGATCAAGGCAAAATTGGAAGAAATTTCTTATCTCACTTCTACAAATAATTTTTTATTGGGACATCAAAGCCTCAGGGGAGGTTTCTGCAACGAATTGTTCCTGTTCAAAGGTGTTGAATGCCATTTCTAAACCTAGAGGGGAGGTCAGTGCAAGTGTCAGAAACCTCAGGGGAGGTTTCTGCAATTATCCCTTATTATAATTATGAATTATAGGCGGACAGGTTGTAGGAGCCACTTTACAGTAATAGCCACGTTTTTCAATAGACCACACAACCTTTTTACTGTCCTTTCCTTAAAACACACACAAATTAATATATATATATATATATATATGTATACAAAACACACAAATTAATATATATGTCCTTTCCTTAAATATATATATATTTATATATGTATATTTGTTTTGTACCACCATTTTTTTCAAATTAATGTTGTACCTCTATTTTGTACCATGGCGTATAATTTCTCCTACTACAATTTAGATGATTTGATCCCCTTCTTTCTCACTACGTCTTAAATTTCATCCTCTCCTACTGGAAAATTTTTTTAAACAAATTTAGATGATTTGACCTACATGATTCAACGCATTCGTGAGAAAAAATTTTGGCCTAAACCTCTGTACCATATGAATTTTTTTAAAATGAAAATTTTTAAATCTAAATTTTTTTACTTATAATTTCTTTCACCTTACTACCTAACCTAATCCTCTCTGATACCATATGAACTCACCATTTTAGATTTAGGCATTAGTTTCTATTTTTTTTCTCCAAATCCTAGGACCCTCTATACGCATAAAAAAAGTATTGAAATTTTTCACAATCAAAATTTTACATGTTCAATGAAATGTTTTTGTATCATATACTTACTTTATACTACACTTGCGTTTGAGTAGTTGTTTTTGTGACAGATTTAGAACAATTTTTTATTGTTTTACCTTTTGACAAATGTATTTTGTAAGATGAAAACATAATTGAATTTCTCTTTTTTTTTTCTGAAAACAGATTGCTTCAAAAACACTCCATTCTCTAACTATTTCAACTGTGAACTATATGATGATTTTTGTCTTACATGTTGTCTTTTTTTCATATGGAATGGGAATGCAAAACGAGATGGTCATTATCAAACAGTCTTGTAACAAATAGACTTTTTTAGGTAGTTTACCAGTATACCATAGGATCCCCACTCTGTCACACAGTAAAATCGTTATTTGGCAAGACAGCATATTGTGGACCATGTAAATTAGCCCAATAAATTACTCTTATTTTTTTTTTCTGACGGAATGGGTGTCCAGGTCAATTCTTACGAGATCCGACTAATTCCACTCCGACTCGGGAGAAGAGGCCCCTTCCTCCCGAACACGGTAACCGCTGGAACTCGATCCCTAGTGGGGGAGTTGGACAACGACTTCCAAGGGGCTGTCGTGACCAAACGAGTTGCCGAGGAGGGGCTAGCTCAATAAATTACTCAACTTCCAGTTACTTCAATTATTAGTTGTTACATATCTATATAAGATATAAAGTGAAATTTCATAGTCCTAAACAATAAGAAGTATTGAAAATGTTGTACCATGTCAGATTTTATCTGGCAATGTTAATTCACATTCATCTTTTTAATTGTCCTTAGCCTCAGGTAATACAATTTGGATGGTAAGTGTGTGCATACATGGCAAATTAAGTGTATATCAAGTATACAAAACAAGTTCTCGCTTATCACTAGTTAAAAAATTTCCATAATATATAGCAAAATTAATGGTAATCTCACATGCCTCTAGATTGTCTGCATCATAATTACCTTCACAATTTTCCACATAAAACCCCTTAGCATTTGGTGCTTTTGGCACTTTCTCTCCCAATAGGAACTTTGTTGTACTCTGTCATCTCTATTGAGGATTTTTTTTTTTTTTTTTGGAAAATCAAGAACTAAGTTCCAACATTCACTTCTTTTAAAAAAAAAAAAAATTCTAACCACGTTAAGTAAGTTTGACACTTTTCTATTATTAGAATTATTCCTCCTCAAATTGACATCAATAAGCGGAGGTGAGATACAAATGTGTTAAAATATCTCACTTACGTATCATGTGGAAATTTGAGAATTTGACAATTTTTTTGTTAAAATTACATGGTATTCTTTTATGGTAATTATTTTTTGATTATTTTGCATGAAATGATTTTATTTTAAATTTTATAATAGGTTCCAAGAGCATGTAATTTTTTTTAAGTGGTTGGATCCCATTCCTAAGAATAGTCTCTCGCAATAAAAAAGAATTGGATATTCTTTTCAAGTATTTTTACTTCTACTTTTTACTTTTAGGTCATTAATGTCTTTTTACTAAATTGTTAGTATTAACCATTGGTCACGGGAAAACAAGCAATAATAAATAATAAATGTTAGAGGGCAAAGTGCAAATAAAATCAAATGTTAGGAGATTTGCTTTTAACCCCTGTTTGTATGTCCTTTTAAAAAAGAGGGAAGCACTGAGAAACGAATGTGTTTGGATAGTAAAATTATCTCAAATATTATTTTATTTACATTATAAATATATGATTAATTTTTCATATACTGACAATATATACACTTTCACCATTTGATGCATGATACATAATCCAAATTTAAATTTGAAATTCAAATTTTACATATGTGTCATGCATTCAACCGTAATAATGTATAAATTGTCAGTATATATAATATTTAATCTTAATAATATAAAAAGTTGAATTAGAATTATATTTAAGAGTAAATTTTATATACACTGACAATATTAATGTATACACTATCACAGTTTGATTCATAATATATGTGCAAAAGTTGAATATAAAATTTAAATTTTACGTATTTGCCATTCATCCAATATTGATAATATGTAAAAAAATAATCCTATTATTTTTTACCAAGCAAGTTAAGACATTTGTGGTAATAAACTAACCCGAATCCCGTAAGAACCCCAAAAATAATCCTATTATTAATCACCTTTTTAATATAAATACATCACATCAATTATAAAAAATATTGCTGTAATTATTTTAAATAATCTGCTATCGAAAAACACGAACCAATCGTGCAAAAGACTTGTTGTAAGTATTGATCCGTGAAAGCGCCAACAATTCATTCAAATCAATGTGGATTTTCGGACAGATCTATTCCCTTCTTTTTCACTCACCTCGAGGATTAATCTCTCTGCATACGCCAAAAATATACCGGCGGCCTCGATGGCCCTATTGCCCGGCCCCTCTCTACCTTCTCAATTACTATTAATTAGCTGGCTACGCTACCATGTGACCAAACTTCTCTTTTTCCTCTTTTGACTGACCATTCCTGAGCGACTAAAATTTTTAGTAGTACTTGTTAAAGAGAAATTTCATGTTTTAATATTTATTTTTTATAAGAGAAGTTCTTCAAATTACTGAAGCTTCTAATTTTAGACCCTTTCTTTTTCTGAGAAAATTATAATTATTTTCAGACACAAAAATAATATAACAAAAATTGTCAAAGTGTTGAAGTTTATATAGTAGTATGTCCTTGCTTAGGCATATTTTTAGTGGATGAGAAGGTTGGCCATTTGACACCCAAAATTTGCCATCTATTGCAGTTCATCATAAATAATTTATATAAAATTTTAACTGAAATATAAAAATAGTTATCTAGTATATTTTTGCATTTTGAAAATCAAGGGCTAGTGGTCGAATTTTTGGCACAATATTCTTGTTGGCCAAATCTGGCTTATAAAGGCTCCAATTGACATTTGTTTGATTTTGAGAAGTTTGTTAAGAATTCCTAGTTGTTTTATTGGTAAAATTTCCAACATTATAGGGAAATTTTGGTGAGACCTCACCTCCTTGCTTGCATTCCGACTACACGTAGAAATTAATTTATACATTTCATTTCAGTTCGATAAGCTTTTCTTTTCAATTTTTTTAATTCAAAAAAATAAATAGCCCATCATCTCGACATTGGTAAAATCAAGTACAGCTTTTCTTATTACTTAACAAAAAATAATAACTGATAAACGTATTGAAATTATATGTTGAATTGTATAAATTGCTCTTCAAAAACATAATCCATTATAATTCAATCCAATCCAATCCTCGAAAACTGGTCAATGTCACAAGCTCTTTCACAAAAGGTAGAAAATGAAATTTTTCTGTAAACGATTCTAATCAAGTCGAATATTTTCATGCTTTCGTTTCCTTTAATTTCGACAACATTTGGAATACTCCATCCTAAATTTGGCTTGATATATTATTCAAGGGATCCAAAGCAATCTCTACACAAGTCCAAATCAAGTTAGGGTTTGGTTACTTTTTTTTTTTCCTGCCAAATTTACTGCTGCTATACCTACAAATAAGTTTAGTGCATAGAGCTAGTGGTAGTACCCAGTTGGGGGAGTACTTCTGCGTTGGGCAGTCTCTCCCGACCCGTAAAGGATTAGTTGGGTCATTAAGTATTACCAGTCCGAAGACCCAGAAACCTCTTTGTTGAAAAAAAAAATAAAAAAATAAAGATAACTCTGCAAATAAAGGTAACTCTGAAAATTACTACTAAAGAAGGTGAAAAGGAAAAGTGGGATAAGCACGTGACAGAGTGCAAAGAGTTTAATTCCTTTTGTCTCTGATGATCAGTACACAACTGATCATCATCATCATGATCCATTAACATCAAGCAATGCAGTTCAGTGATGCAGGCTCATGAGCCTGAGAACACGCACACAAACTATTGGTCTGAGTGATGCCAATGGTGTAGAAGTAGCTGCACAGCTAAGATAATATGAGGATGCTTCGCAGGTTATCGTTTCCCGCTCTGTCCTGCCCCACAAAAGACAAGCATTCAGGTAATAAAGAGACTCTGTGGTTTGGACTTTCTACAAGGGGGAAAGACTATTTGCCATTTTCTGTGTGTTTTCTCTCTCATGTCTCATGTCTGTCTCCCTCTCTGTAGTCTGTTCCCCCATTGAATCATTCCATTCTGCAGGAATTTCCATCATTCCCTCTGCCACCATCTTAAATGTTCCTGCCTCCCCAGTGCCAATCCCAAAACACTGCTGCGTTGTGTCCCCCAAAACCACCCCTAAAAAAAAATTGCCACTAGACAAATTCAATTCTTGATTTGTTATGGATAGATTGCATTTTTTTTGGAGAAATGGCGATGTTTGGATTGCATATTTTCGTCGGAAAATATTATCGTTTTTCGTGATCACATTTTTCTATCACATTTTTTCCTCACATATATCAAATCGCTACAATAATTTTTCCATGAAAAATGACGGAAAATACAATTCAAACACAAAGTTTGGATTGTATTTTTGTAGACTTTTTATAGAAAAAGATGGTAGTAATTTGATATATATGAGATAAAAAAGTGATTGAAAAATATATCAACAGAAAGCATAGCAATTTTTCTTTGGAAAAAGGCAGTCCAAACACACTCAATGAAAAAATTCTTTTAGAATGTAATGTATGTAAAATGAAAAAATGAAAACGTAGCATTGTAATACTCTTTTAGAATGTAATGTATATAAAATAAAAAATGGTTAAAATTGTGTAAAGAAACATTTATGAAAAAAGTACAAAATTTGCTTCAGAAAACTGCAATTCAAACATGGCCAGAAGGGCTTTTTTGTCACAGTCATAGCCAAATTTATTATTATTTTTTTAAATGGCAGTCCTTTTGGTCGTGTTTTTCAAAAGGATTTTAAATTGTATAATTTTGTATGATGTAATGTATGTGATATAAGAAAGTGATTGAGGAATGTGTTTAAGAAGAATTTTAAAAATTTTATTTTTCTAGAGTAATTTTTTTTCAAGATTGAGTTTAAATAAAAAAAAAAAAGTACATGTGTTAACAGAATGAAACTTTATTGACAGCCACATGCTAAAATGAAGAATTTTGACCCCATAACTGAATCAGGTGCAAAGATTTTATGGACCCTCTTTCACTTTAGCCAAGCCAAGAAACTTTGGGAGAGGAGTTGCAAGGTTCATATTTTACCCTAAGCCAAACAGCAAAAGATACCACCGTCAGAGAAGTCAAGAAATTTAAATACCGGTCAATTTTTCACGGTATAAAGAAAATTTTCTTGTTGAGACAATACGGCATATGTTAGTGGGAAAGTATAAAAATCAGAATGAAGTATTGAATAGTAGAGCAAATTACACGAATGTTCACTAAACTTTTTAAATAGTAGAGTTTTAATCACTCAATTTTTAAAAGTACGTATTTACAAACTAAACTATCAAAAATATAAAATTTCGATAATTCCATATATTTTCATCATTAAGTTTGTCAAATTTTAGGACTCGCACGAGCCACGAGACATAACTGAGGGGCAATTTAAGAAGTACAAAATGCATTTGCCCACTAAATTATCATACGAGCATATATTTACCACAAAACTATCATGCGAGTATGTTTTTACCTTCTGCATTATTGTGTGAGTCCTTAGATCTGACAAATTTGACACTGAAAATAGATGGAATGGTCTAAAATTTATACTTTTAATAGTTTAATGAATGAATATATACTTTTAAAAGTTGAATGATCTAAATTCTATTATTAAAAACGTTTAGTGAGTGCTTGCGTAATTTGCTCACGTAACAATAATGTACGATTTTTGAAAATCAAAGTCACATATTACAGTTAGATTGAATTTTGTTATTTTTTGGTAATTTATTTTAACCAAAGAGAAACATGTTATGAGAAATTTCAGACAAAATTTTACCAAAACCTAAATTACGATACAGTGTTCAACGTATCTGGTTGACCCAATAAGATGAATGGTTCAACAGTCAAAACCTGCAAAAGCTTTGGTTCCTGCTGGTTTTTGAAATTCTAATGTCGTAGTTGTGAAATGACTACTACAATTCAGCCTACCAGATTAGGTTCCTTCCTTTTCTTTTTTTTTTTTTAACAAGCCTACCATATTAGGTTCACATTGGCTTCTTGGAGCGTAATTCAGTCATCCCAAAAGAAAACCATAAGGAAGAATTACTAGCCATAAACTCTTGTCTAATAGGAATGCCATAATTAAAATGCCAAGAAATTTTCTCTTAACCACCCTTCTGTCTCAAGAAATTTTTTTGCCTTTGAAAACTATGCCAATTGCCAATAAGAAAGAGTATTTGAAGTTTGACGATAAATGGATATGAAATATTAGTACCAATATAATACAGAATTCGACCATGCTAAATCCAACAAGTACTAAGTCACTTGAGCAACTCATTATTATTGTTAACAAAGATATCATTTGGATTGCTATTTTTTGAAATTTTTGTAAAAAATTATACTGTAACGATTTGCTGTATATGAGACAGAAAATGTAAAAAAGTTTTCTTAAAAAACTGCAATCCATAAAGATTTTGCACTCATAGTTACTCATTTCTCGACTTTGGGCACTATTCGGCAAAGTCGAAAAGTATGTTTGAATTACACGTTATTTTCACCTTATTTACACATATTGATTTGCTTGCATCATCAATATATTTTTCAATCAACTTTTCATCTCACATACATCACATCAAAAAAGTGCTACAGTATTTTTTATAAAATTATCTCAAATAATTTACTATCCAAACATACTAACATTTTTCCAAGCTTAAGAATTTATCATAAATTATTAGTTAGAAATAAATGGTTTGTTTGGATAGAGTATTATTTGAAATATTATTTGGAATAATTACTGTAACACTTTTTTGTGATGTAATGTATGTGACTGACATAAAAAGGTGGTTGGGAATATAAAAAGGTAGATTGAAAAATGTGTTTATGATGCAAGCGAAATATTATTTGGGAAAACCTGCTGTCCAAAAATTTTTTTCGGAGGTTTTCTTTTTGCTCACTGTTTAATATATGAATTGTAAAATTTATCACTAACTTCCTATTTCACATGGGCTACGTTACAAAATTTATTATAACAAATAAATTTATTCTCCTACCGATATTCAATCCAAATTGGCTGCATTCTTTGAAAACAAATTATAATTCAAACGGTTGTTCAAATCCTCTTAACAGGGTCTAGGGAATAAAGCATGCGTGCTTGCACTGGAGTCTATACGTAGTAGCGCACACAATAAATTCCAATGCACAAAACAGGGCCGCGGGATTTTCAATAGTCGGCACCGTCTCAACTTTGGTCACGCCCCCTGAAGCCTGTGGATTCGCAGTTTGATATGATTGATTTTGAATTGAATGGATTTGATTGAAATGGAATTTACACTGAGTAAAACATACCCCTACTATTTGCTCATTGGAGAAGAACTCTATATAAGCATGTCCAATGTAGTAATTTTATCTACTTTTTTTTTTGGGCAAATTATCTGATTGGCCCTTTAACTCTTTGTCCAGGTAAAATTAAGCCCCTCAACTATTTTTTGATGACTTTAAGCCCTTGAACCTGTAAAAGTGGAAAATCGTGGCCCTTTTACCCAATTTCTCCGGTTTTGCAACCGGAGGACCAATTCACACGCATGCAAGTGTGCTTCTTCAAAGGGCATTTTTGTCCGCCTGTTCTAAACAAAAAGGGCACAACTCCTTCCTCCTTCTTCTTCTTCTTTTCTTTCTTCTTTCTTCTTCCCGCTGCCTCTGTTTTGCTCTGTGCCGCCGCCCGTGCTCGCCGCCAGCTCCAAATCGATCTCGCGCTTCGCTCTCCCCACCACCAGCTCGACATCACTCCAGACGCCACCTCTGCCCCAACTAAACTCTTCCGCCACCAGATCTGCTGCTCCCACGAACCCCCTGCATCTGCTGCTGCTCCTCTGCCGCTGACCAGTCGCGCGCCGCCATCTCACCAGCAACCCCAGCCGGCCGCGCCCCAGCCTCTGTGCCGCCGCCGCTCACTCCCAAAGCCACAGTCGCGACCCCCCTCTCCCTTCGCGCGAGCAGCCCGCCGCCATTTCGCTCGACTAAGCCCATCGCGCGCCCCCATCGCACGCCATTAGAACAGGCGGACAAAAATGCCCTTTGAAGAAGCACACTTGCATGCGTGTGAATTGGTCCTCCGGTTGCAAAACCGGAGAAATTGGGTAAAAGGGCCACGATTTTCCACTTTTACAGGTTCAAGGGCTTAAAGTCATCAAAAAATAGTTGAGGGGCTTAATTTTACCTGGACAAAGAGTTAAAGGGCCAATCAGATAATTTGCCCTTTTTTTTTTTGTTAACAAACCTATGACAAATACATGAATAAATTTAGATTGTATTCTTTAAAATTTTTTATTATAATATTTTTATAATTTGATGTATGTTAGACAAGAAAAAATGATCACATAACTAAAAATAAATATTGAAAAACATATTTTAGAAAAATTTTCAAGTAGTACTATATTCACTTTTGAGATTATACGTGAAAATATGAACTAGTTAAAATTTTCTTCAACATGTTAAATACACATGCTTGATAATTGCAGGATCTTCGCCCCATACATAGCAATATAATAAATGTATTGGTAGGAATAAAAAATCATCAACACATTTTTCAATCACCTTTTCATCTCATATACATCACAATAAAATAAAGCTACAATATTTTTTTTAAAAATAATTCCAAATAATCTACTATCCAAACATGCTCATGCTCTTGTTTTTTGTAGCCAAGTTTCCATTAAGTATATTTCACAAATATATTCAACATAACGTAGTATTATCTTTTAACATTTATTCCGACAAATACATCTAACTTAAATAGAAATACGACAGTTATTTCTTAAAAAAAAAAAAAACAGTCGGGTCCTGTAAGAAAATCAGATTGTAATTGCATATTCATGTTATTAGATACTTTAACCTGTGCATTAGCACAATTTTTCTTTTTTTTATATATAGATTCTTAGATAGACCAAAATCTTTTTTTTTTTTGCTTTTTGGAATAGACCAAAAACTTGTTTGATTATTCCTTTTTTTTGGGATCATCAATACGTTTTTGTTTATATATATAGGGAAGATACAATATACATTATATTGTGCGCCAAAAATGATAGCAATCCTATTCTTTCAAATTTCAATTAATATAGCTTCAAATTATTTTATTTTTGCAGCATTTTCCTTTACAATAATTACTTAATAATAGGGGGTAGCATCGTAATTTCTCCTCTACTGATTTTTACAGCATGTCACTTCATTCTGCCAAGAGTGGTGGTAAGTGTGATTTCTCAAAGTTAACGGGTGCTAGGTGTGATTGGGGGAAAACTCAAGGGAGGTTTCCGAAATTAACCCTACATATTAATACGGAAAAAACCTATAACACGGAAGGGAACTTCGTGAAGTGAACCCAATCAGTTAATTTTTGCCTGGAACAAACATAGGTGCCCCTAAGGGAATTTTCAGGCTTGAGCAGAGGTACCAATAGATACGGTCCAGATTTGAGGAATTCTTCCTTCTTTAACCGTTGGGTATTTGTATGGGTCAGCCTTTACTTTTCGTGCTGTTCATACGGTTGACTTTTGTTTTAACGTCTTTTGAAATGAAAAGCAAAGCAAACTTGAACTTACCAAACTGGCCATTTTAAAGAAAGGAAAAGTTTTCAGGCTTTTGACCATTTCACCACAAAATATATCACATTCGGATGCCCTGTGAAAAAGGGCAAATGAGGGACAAGGAAAGAAGTCAGGATTTGAGAATTTTCATGGCCTACAATAGAAGCCTTGTCCTACGAGGCCAGCATTTGAATATAGCTTTCAAAGGGTCGTTTGGATCGCAAGTTTTTGGGGGTTTTCGTAAAAAACACAGACACACACATACATACATACAGATATACATATACATATACATATATATACACACACACATACATATATATATGTGGCGAAAATATATATACACACATACATATACATATATATACACACACACATACATATATATATGTGGCGAAAATATGATCAAAAAATATGTCAAGAGAATTTTTCTGTGAAAACTCGCAATCCAAACAAAGCAAATTTTGTCAAAGAAAAAACATTTTTGTTGATTGAGTGACAAAATAATATATGTTTTATAAATTTATTAGGCAACAAAAAAATACATTTTATTGGTTCAGTGATATGGACAGGAGATTATTTAAAATATTATTTAGAATAATTATTGTAACACTTTTTACGATGTGATGTATGTGAGATTAAAAGATATATTAAAAAATGCATTTGTAATGCAAGTAAATAATTTTTTAGCAAATAATTCCTATCCAAGGAAATATACATATGTTTTATTAATTGAGTGACCAAGACAGATTAAAAAGCTTACCAACCAAAGAATTTTAGTTAGTTCAGTGAACATTTGAGCTACTTTGCTCATGTCAGTTTTTAATTGGTTCTTTTTTTATTTTTTTTGTTTGATGATTCAATATAAAGCAATATTTACCTCAGAAATTACAAAAATGGCACCTTAATTTAGTACTTTACAAAATATTGTTTGTACAAATGTAGATGTAATTATTTGAAACATATAATTCACGTGAACAATTCTGTGCTCCAGTATGTATCTTTTGGTCTATGTGTTATTCTCCAGATAATTTTGCCGGTTGATATTAAATTATAAGTAAATCTTATATATACTGACAGTATATACACTATATCATTACAATACAAAATCAAATGTCTTTTATGCCGTTCAAATTGTGCCAACAAATTTGACACTGATAAACCTTTAGGGGTATAGGGATACTTTTATTAATATCATCTGGGACGTGCATAAAAATTTAAAAAATAGCAGAACACAAATTATTAATGCCTTGATTTAAGTTAAATGTTTTTTTTGGGGTCTGATTTTAAACATAAACTTTGTAACCATTGTTCCCTCTATTATTGCACAATGGAGTTTTGAGTTGTATCATTTTTTTTTAGTTGTGACATTTAACTTCATATCTTGTGGTTGATAATTTGGATACCAAATTATTTCAAATAATATTTCGCTTGCATTATAACACATTTTCCAACTCACCTTTTTATATTCTCAACCATTTTTTTCTCTCACATACATTACATCATAAAAAGTGTTACAGTAATTATTTCAAATAATACTTCAAATAATGCTCTATCCAAATAGAATAATGTCTCTAGTTTGGTATCTACCTTCCTATTGGTTGATGTCTTTCATATTTTTTTACTGCGGTAAAAAACGGATTAACACACATGATACATTGAATTTGTTACCAGCTTGTTTGGATAAGACCTTGTTTGGATTCTAAAGTTTTCGTAGAAAAATTTCCTCAACATATTTTTAATTACTTTTTTACTTTATATATATATATCACGTTACTATAATATTTTTTTTTTTTACAAAAACTCTAAAAACTACTTAATTCATTTCTCCATGATGTATTTTTTTCACCTTACTTTTGACATATACCATCTAATTTTGTTAACACACAAGTTGATATCTCATAAATTGAAAGCATTCTTTTCCTTTTTTGTCCAAAAATGTTATGGTCTGAATGTTGTGCTAAAGTAACATCTTAGGTTACTAGCTTGATTTGGTTTATTATTGTGAATCACGTGAAGTTAGGTAAAATAGTTTGCTAATCAATAGCTAGAAATAGTACGGTAGTTTTGCTAATTAGTAAATAATATAGTTTATTACCGGGAGAATTTGAAATGATTAATTATTCTGTAACAATCGTTTTTTATTTGCACTATATGATCTATGTAAGTTTTTCTATTAATCGAACTTTAGTTATATGAGCAATGGCAAATTTATGGTGAACATGTCATGCATCAAATCCCAAATCTGTTATAATGCTTTACATTTTTAGCAAATAATGTTGATTCCGTTAGTTAACATCGCATTTGATATTTTTGGTCAAGTAGATTGATTTTTTGGCTACAATTTTGGTTGTTTAATGTAGTTTTTCAAGGAAAATATTACAATTTGTGTAGAATATTTATAATATTGAAAATCAAATGTTAGGGAACACTTAAAGAACTTAATCTTAAATAATTACTACTGTGATCATAGAAAATCAAATGTCAAAAAATTCCTAGAGATGAAGTTCGTAAGGTAAGAGATTTAGCTTAATGACAAATGCACTTCGAAATTAACCGCTAACAAGTCATATTTCAATTAAACAATTAGGTTAGAGTTGGAGTAGGAGTAAGAGTATGCTAGACTAAATATGCTGTTACGAAAACAAACCAACTTCCTCTAGAGAAGTTGGGCACCACATGTATTGTGAGGTGAGAGATCAAGGATTCAAATCTTACCTCTCATCAATGTGCCACTATATGCGACTTCTTCTAAATCCATATTGGTGCGTGGTGCACCCTATGATTCAATGGTGGTTCAGTCCCCGTCGATTCTCTCGACTATGCAACAGTGAAATGCTTGAGGTTAAATACACCATACATGTTTGGATAGTTGAATTTCTTTTGTTTTAGAAACAAAACAAAAAATTAATCCTATAATGAATTAATGATGTACCAAAAATCAAAGCAAAAAAAAGGAAGAAGATGCTAGTGTATCTGTCATTATATATCAATAACAGTAAAAATTAAGAGAAATCGGGTTGAGTTTCATCATCAGATAAAAGAGGGGAAAAAAGGAAAAAAAATTAGAGAAAATAAATGCAAGTATTCCAATAAACAAATGTACATTTAGGAAACCAACCATTTTTGCTCAAAAAGTTTTTACGCTTTTCATGAATATATTTTTCAATCATCTTTTTATTTCACACATATCAAATCACTACAATACATTTTTTCTACAAATCTAGAAAGTAAAAAACAAAATGGGAATCTTGTCATTTACAAGTAGTTAAATAAACTTAATCGATATTAAATTATTTGAAAATATGTGTCCTATATATTTGTAGCACTAACTGTAAAACACTTGACTACTTAAGTAACATCATTGATAGTTACGGGTCAAAATAGAAACAGTTATCAAATCAGGGGTGCATATTGCAATTAAAACTCCTGCAAGAAAAAGAAAAATATGAAATGAGGTTTTGTGATGATGACGACTTTGGCGGTATTAAGATTCTACAGAGAGAGAAAGAGAATAAGAAAAATAGAGAAAGAGAGAAAAGAGTCAAAGCAGCAGAAATTCAGAAGCGGAGAGGAAAGAAGAAAGGTTTTAGCATTTAGCAGCAGCAGCAGCAACAGTTGGTAGTATTTGTTTTGGTAATGATTTCGTTCCCCAGCTGCTGATCAGAAAAAGGTTCAGACGAGTAAAAACTCTCGTGATAAAAGAATTTTCTCTCTTCTCTCCTCCTTCTAATCTTCTTTTGCTTCATCAGAATTTTTAAAAAAAAGTCAAAACACCTCCAAGAGCATCCCACATCATCATCATTTTCAGACTCTTTCATTTATCTCTCGTCTTCCTTTCTTTCTTGTCTTCTGTCTTTCCACTTGCATAGATATTCTGTTGCTTTATATATTGACAACGGCTAAACAACTGTTATATATTTTTTTTCGTGGGTTCTTGAAGTTTGAAGAAAAAGAGGGGGATTCCCTGAAAGTGAAAAATAGGTTTGGAGGTGAAAAGACCGGATTTTGAGGGGGCCCTTTTGGTTTTTGAGTTATTTGCTTCAACTTGCATAGTTGCTTTGTCGCTTCTAAAAACGGCTGGGAACAAAAATTTCAGTTTCTTGCAATCCGGTGTTTATTTGTTTATTTATTTTGTGGGCTCTTGGCCTTTGAAGAGCAGAAGGGAAGGACCCTGAGAGTAGAAATAGGTGTGGAGGTGGAAAGAAAGGATTTTGAGGTGACCCTTTTGGATTTTGAGTTGGTTTTTGGCTGGTAAGGAAAGAGAAGAGGTAGTATGGGTAGTTGTGGAAGAAATGGTGGTGTAAGACAGTATATAAGATCAAAAGTGCCTCGTTTGAGATGGACTCCTGATCTTCATCACTGTTTTGTACATGCTATTGAAAGGCTTGGTGGCCAAGAGAGTAAGCTTCCTGTTTTTTGTCATCCTATTTGTATTTTCATTTTGGTCCTTGGTTTTTCTGATAAAGGTTTCCTTTTTCTTTTCCTCCCAATGTTCGTTTTTGTGGCTGTGAAAATGCAGAGGCTACACCAAAGCTTGTTTTACAGATGATGGATGTGAGAGGACTGACTATTTCTCATGTCAAAAGCCATCTCCAGGTTCTCTTTTCTTCTATCTCTACTCCGTATCCATCGTCATTTAAAAAAAGACTTTTTCTTTAAATGTTGTATTGTGTTCAATCATCTTCTTTATTTTCTACTTTGACTTTATCTTTCTCTGCAGATGTACAGGAGCATGAAGAATGATGTTGCAAGGCAAGGTATTCATTTATTTCTTTTTTTTTTTTGTGGAAAAATGACGGTATTTGAAAGCGAAAACAACCATTCTTTCCTCCAATTAATGGAACATATTTCTTTCCTAAAACTACTAAATATCTATAATCTTGTGGCTGTTGCTGGGTCTGATGTAATAACGTGTTTTTGCAATTGGTGGAAAATCTGTTCTTGGTTGTAGTGGTTTCCTGTATTTGTTACTTTCACATCCGCCATAATCAATGATGCTGATATCTCTTCTTTGCACATCTTTTGGAAATGATGCATTTGCCTTACTTCATTGATTATCTCTTTCCCCATAAAGTCTTCTAGATACAAAAATCCATAAAAACTGCTCTCTCTAAATATTCTAATATTAGCATTCCTTGTACTACTATTATATGAAAGTCATACTGGCAGGATATCAAATTCTCTTTCCAATCAAAAGCATGCTAAATTCTGCAACTCTTTTCTACAAAATTCAAAGATGCATCATGAAAGAGCATAACCTTTTTCTTGATGAATTTTTTCCTTCCTCTAATTAGTACTACTTTTTGTCTGCTTGTGCTTTATTTTTATGTTAAAGCTGCAGACAGAAACATCACAATAGAACCAAGGAAGCAGCAGTCTGTTCAAGATCTTCATGAAGGTGGTGTTGAACAAGAAAATAACATGGTTTACCTTCATCCCTTTTCAGATTCTCAGTTCATTTACAATCCTCCCCCTACGAAAAGGTACTGATCAACTTAATCAACCTAAATAAGCCATTTGTGCTAAAGTATTTCAAATCTTGAAAAGGGATACTGTTAATTAGTATGACAGCGTTGTACTAAACCTGCATTAATTAGTGTATTTATTTTCCTTTCGAGAAGTGTACATCTTTTTCAGTCATCCCAACGTTGTTTACTTGTTTATCTATGCAAAATAGTAAAATGTTCTTTTTGTTTCATATCTTTGTTCAGAGCTAGAATCGAGAAGATGAGTTCAATCTCAGAGAAGCTGCAACGCTGCCAAAGAATACGTGAGTCAGTCACATATGATCCGTACGGTGATGATGATTATGGACAGACCACAGCTGAGAAAAGTGGAATGATAAAGGAGAAGGAAGAGGGGAGGAGGGATTTCAGATGGTGGCAGCAGACTCATGAAACAGCAACTCCTATTCACATCCCTTTCTCTCTGCCACAAGATTTCTTTCAAACCCTTAATCCTTCTAGCAATGCTGGTCCAATGGAAGAATCTCATCCTTTTTCCAAGGTACATTGCTAAAAGTCTACTGTATTGTCTTCTCTCTCTCTCTCTCTCTCTCTCTCTCTCTCTCCACACTTGTTTCTTTTGAGCAGCTTTTTTCTCAAGAAGGTTGAGTGCATTTTTGGTTTTTATAGGATTGCTTTCTAGTTTCAACTCTGTCATGCAGGATGCCTTTTTTCAGTGTCGTTTAATAACACTTTCATGACCAGCGGATGCATGTGTATACATGCTTTTGTTTAAGGAAATAAAGGGACATTTTCTTTTTGTTTGGGGGAAGGAAAAAAAAAAAAATATATATATATATATATATATATATATATTGGGATTTGTAAAGACAGTCTAGAGTAGTCTAATGTAGTTACTTTTTAGGGTTGGATTTATGCACTTAAACCAATGTTCTATGATCTACAAAAAGGGACTAATCTTTTGTTTGGATTTATTGGTATGGGTTTTGGGTATTTAGGCTGGACTTTATAACTTAGTGTAGAATTTATGATGAAATGATAATTTTGAAGCATCATGGTGTCTCCCGCTTTAACCATGCATTTCCTTTTTGCTACCCGACTTTGTCTATTGACCTGTAGCTTTTGCCTTGCCTTTTATTTTTCCCAAGAAGAATGTTCAGATCCCTTCCTGTTTGGGATTCTTCTGTCATGTTCTTGAAGAATAAAGGTCCTTCGTAAGAAATGTTGGGCAAATTCTTTCACATACAATAGTAATAGACAAATGAGCCACCTTATGAAGTCATTTCCATATATGCATCGAAATTTTAAAACGTGCTTGCTCCCAGAAAGGCAGTTTTGGTGGGTGAGAAATTATTGAGGAAAGGTTGGAAACTTTGAATTTTGAGGCATGCAATAGACTTAACAACCATGTGGCACCAACATTTGTTTACCTTTTGAATTGAGGAATATTGTACACTGCTCATGTTCTTATACCAAAAGTGTTGAAAAAGGGCTGGATTTTTTCATGCTGAGGATTAATTCTTTTGACTAGCATTCTTCGTGTTAGTTCATATTTCCTATTAAGAAGCTGCTTCTTGAAGGTTTAGCTTGCAAATCTATGCTCCTTTGAGCCCATTTTGGTCCTTGAAAATAGTGTCTATTTGGTCCCCAAAAAAAAAAAAATTTTGCATAATGAGATGATCCAAAATAATGCATATTTATTGCATTGTACCTGTACAGTACAAAATTGTAGAATAGCAGTGGGACTTTATTACTAGTGGGCCATCTCATTTAAGAATATATACTGCCTCATTTTATATGGAAGTTACTCCTGTTTTTTCTTTGTTTGGACTCTCCTGTTATTTAAGATTTTCAGAGCATGGGACAGATCAGTGCATAAATAATTGGCTCTTCTGGGATGAACATTTATGCTACCATTCTGGCCTTTCTGCAGTAGGAGGATTGCTTGAATGCAGGGAACACAAGAAAGAACAAATGTGGCTAAAAACATGCTAATATGCTAAACTGATGAATACATCATCCAAGTAACAAAACAAAAAAAGGATAAAGTAAAAAGTACAGTACAATGTAGGGTTGCAAATTGAGAGAATTAAAATTATCAACTATCTGAGGAGGTACTCTAAAATGACAACAATTGTAGGATAGAAGAAATTAACTAACTCCATAATGTAGATATGGAAGGTATATTCTACTTTTCATTCTGTCAATATTTGTTTTCTGTGTAGTCCTGATTTTGCATACTAGATGTGTATACTTGCTGCATTCATTATTTATTTACAAGTGGAGGGATGAAGGTCCAGACTTGTACAAGCTTTGTCTAAACAAATTGTGAGTTGACTATTTTGTTTTTTTTTTCTCCCCTTTTTTGTAGTTTTGATTTATTATTGCTCTTCATCAATCATGCCATGTAGTAGGTGCTCAATAAACACAAGATATTGTACTTATTTCAACTAACTTATTTTGTGTTTGTGGACAGGTTGCCAACCAAGAGGAAGTAAAATTTGAACCATCAAAAACTGGCAAATCTCAGAATTTGATAGAAAAACATTATGTGCAAGAAGAAACTGATGATTGTGGACTATCATTATCCCTCTCATTGCATCATCCATCGACTCAAATCAGCAATGTTTCTTCCACAAGTGAGATAAGCGAGGCGATTTCTTCGTACTCTAGGAACTTCAATGACTGCTCTGGGTCATATTTAGTCCAGCATACTGTTAATCTGGATCTATCAATAGCTCTATGAATTTCATCATGGAAATTGCTGTCCTGGTGGGAGTGTTCTTGTCTATATAATGTTTTCGGCTCGAGTATGGATTTTGTGTACCATTTTAGGCTTACATTTTGTATTAGTTTTCTAATTCAAAGTTCTTGAACATTGCCTCTAGGTCTCCATGGGTTATTATCAGCACAAGTTAGCTTACCAGATCTTATGCAACTTAGCTAGATGCCTAGGTTATGAAAAGGTTTCAGCGGAACTGGCGCAAGTATGATTTGAATGCATTGATCAAATGCGTTTTGTTTCCAGCTATAATAAGGTCATCCACGTATACTAACACAGCCAACTGGATCCCATCTCGTATCAAAGTAAACAAGGAATAATCAGACTGTGACTGAAGAAAACCATACCGTTTTAGAGCTTCAGCCAATTTTGCAAACCAACAACGCGGTGCTTGTCGTAAACCGTAAAGGGACCTTCTCAAGCGACACACCTTCCCGGGTTGGTCAGTGTGAAATCCAGGAGGTAGTTTCATATAAACCTCTTCGGCTAAGTCTCCATGGAGAAAGGCATTATGAACATCCATTTGATGAAGTCCCCATCCCTTAGCTGCTGCCACAGAGAGAAATGTGCGGACCGTAACCATTTTTGCTACTGGTGCAAAGGTTTCATTGTAGTCGATCCCTTCAACCTGGTTGTTGCCAAGAATTACCAATCGCGCCTTGTATCGTTCAATGGTCCCATCAGAATTATACTTAATTTTGTACACCCATTTGCTTCCTATTGCTTTCTTCCCTGGTGGTAAGTCAACAAGAGTCCATGTGCCATTTTGTTTGAGCGCATCAATCTCTTTTTGCATAGCTTCTCTCCATCGGACATCTTTAACCGCTTGATGATAAAATCTTGGCTCAAAATTGGTTGTGATGGCTGCCAAGAAAGCTTGATGACCTGGTGAGAACTTTGTGTAATCAACATATTGAGCTAAGTCATAAGACGTACCTGAGAATGGTGATGGATTGGCTGAACTTGCAGAGGGACTTGCACTTTGAACTGCATAAGTCACACAATCCTTCAGCCGTGTAGAGACTTTCTTGGAACGAAGGCCACGACCAAGTGCTGTCACACCTTCTACTGTCTCTACGTTCTCCATTCGAGGTTCAATTGTTACACCTCCCTGCCTTACGTTGGCATTGTCATTCGGCACACAATCTAAACGTTCATGAGTTTCACGAACATGAGCAAGCTGCTCCTTTTCCTTGTCTCTTGTCTGACCGACTACCTCTTCTTCAAGGTAATCATCTATTGAATTATCCGTACAGGTTCGAACATGATCAGGTGTGTGGTCAACTGCACATGGAAACTCATCTTCACAAAATACAACATCCCGAGACACGAAATACTTTCGTGTTTCTAAATCATACAACCGCCAACCTTTCTGTCCAAACGGATAACCCACAAAGATACACTTCCGGCTTCGAGGAGCAAATTTGTCCTTCGTACGATTCAAACTCTGTGCATAACACAAGCAACCAAATGTACGAATTGACCGATAATCAGGCAAGTGACCATATAGCATTTCATAAGGTGTTTTTCCTCCTAGTAATTGAGAAGGGGTACGATTAATCAGATATCCAGCAGTTAACACACATTCTCCCCAAAATCTGATTGGTAAGTTGGCCTGAAATCGTAAAGCTCTAGCCACATTCAGTATATGTCGATGCTTTCTTTCCACTCGTCCATTCTGTTGGGGCGTTCCCACACATGAAGTTTGATGGATTATCCCTTTAGCAGAGAAATATCCCTTCAAACTGACGAACTCACTGCCATTATCACTACGAACTATCTTAACATTCTTAACAAATTGTCGTTGAACCATAGCAACAAAATTTGGCAAAATATGGCCAACTTCAGTTTTATCTATCATCAAATATATCCACACACATCTGGAAAAATCATCAACAATCGTAAGAAAATAAGATGCATTACAAGAACTCGAGACTCGATATGGTCCCCACAAGTCACAATGAATCAATTCAAATGTTTCACTAGCTCTACTATCACTAGAACAAAATACTTCTCTCGTTTGCTTAGCTTTAAAACAAGCATCACAAGTTTCATTTGAACCTAATTGAATCTTAACCCCAGAAATTAAACCTACGACCTTTGAAGACGGGTGCCCCATTCTCCGATGCCAAAGATCACATGAATCCAACGTCCGAGTTTGAAGTGCTTGGACTGGCGTCTTCTTTTTGAAGTAATAAAGCCCCTTGCATCGTTCACCCGCTCCAATCACCATCCTCGAAGTGCGGTCCTGTATCAAACAAAGCTTATCAGTGAACAACACATTACATTTTGAGTCATCAACCAATTGTGATACTGAGATTAAATTGCAATGTAATCCCGGAGCATGAAGAACATTGTCTAATTGAATATTTTGTCCCATCCGAATCGACCCTTTTTGCAATGCCAGCACCTGTTCTCCATTAGGCAAGCCAATGGGACAGCCTAATATCTGGTTCAAGCTAGATAGATAGCTCGAATTTCCTGTCATATGTTGTGTAGCGCCAGAATCAATTATCCAGATAAAATTTTCCTTACCAGTCATCTTCTCATTACTCCCTGATTCTGAGTTGCAAGCGTTCAACAAACTCACAACTGCTGCCCATTGTTCATTTGTCAGTCCTTTAGGAGTAGCAAAATCCTTTGTTGCAGCAGTGGATTCTTCAATTACTTGAGCTGCATTAACTCGTGCCCCATTTCGTCCTCTTCCTGACATCTTGCCACGTCCTCTTCCTCCAGTCTGTCTTCCTCGACCTGAACCAGACATTTTAGGTCGATCACCCCACCAATCGGGATATCCAATCAGCTGAAAACATCCATCAGCATCATGCCCTTCGCGATTGCAGTATTTACAAACGGCACTCCTATCCTTGATTCCTGTTTTGGCCTGAACCACAAAGCTAGCCGCTTCGTTGTTAATCTCTTTTTCCCTGGAGATATTTCGAACCCTTTCTTCTTGGCACATCAAGGAATACGCCTTGCTCACACCAGGCAATGGAGTTGTGCTCAAAATGTTTGATCTCACTGTTCTATATGCATCGTCTAACCCCATCAGAAATTGGTGAAGTTTTTCTTCTTCTCGTTTCTTTGTTAATTCAGTTGCCACATTACACGTACAACCCCCACACTTGCACGTAGAGATTGCGTCATAATTCACCAGTTCTTCCCACAGTCGCTTCAATTTAGCATAGTAACTCATAAGGGAGAGTCCTTGCTGTTTGCAATTTGCTAATTCTGTCTTCAGTTGCTGTACTCGTGCACCATCAGTCACTGAGAAACATTCTTTAATGTCTTCCCACAAGTTCTTTGCAATCTCCCTGTGTGTCAAAGTAGATCGCACCGTTGGCTCAATCGTATTCATCATCCACGATATAAGCATGGAATTCACTGTCCACCAGTCTTCTAATTCATCGGAATCTTCATCTGGCTGTGCTATGGTTCCATCAATGAATCCGAATTTCTTCTTGGCCCTGAGAGCAGTTCGGATTGCTCTAGCCCATTCATCGTAATTATCCTCCTTCAACTGTACCTGGGTGATTATATTTCCAGGATTATCATTGGCATACAAGGTGTATGGCGACACTATTTTCTTTCCATCTCCTTCCATGTTTTTCCAGTTGACAGAAGGTTCTTGCTCTGATACCATGAAAAGGTTTCAGCGGAAGAAGTTTTCATTCCTGTTTCTTACGCATTCGTCAAGGATATATATACATACAGCCCAAACCGTGGATATCGCTACCGATAGCTACTGATCCTATTTGAATACAAGTATAGCTAAGGATAACACCTAATCAGCTAGATATCTCTTTACCAATTCAAACTGATAACCAACTCTGTTACAGAGATATACATTAACTCTGTTACAGAGATATACATTATCCCTAATAGGTTAGCTTACTTAAAACTTGAAATTCTGGCTGTGGAAAGCTGCTTCTGTCACCCCTCGATTCTGGCACCTAACACGAGGGTGCACGAACGTAGTCAAAGTAATCGAGAGATTAATCCCACCTCTCCCTTGGTAGAAAAATTTTGTTCAAAAATTAAAAAAAATTGTAATCGCGATATTAGTGTCTTATCCAACTTAAGCTAAACTAGTGGTTCATAATTTGTCTGATTCTAATACAGCTAGGCCTGTCTTGGTTCAAGAAGAAAAAAGATTAAAAAAACAAAACGGCCAATTGAAGTTTGATGGACCAAACAAAAACCTAGAAGATGAGAAAATTTACTTGTAAGAGTATAAAATGCATCGTGAAATTGTGATTAGATAATGGTCAAATTCTACCAAATGTAAGGTTGCTTCCGTCAACCACTGAGTTTAGCTTGCCCCCCGGGGCTAGACCACCTGGTCTTGGGCTTCTTCCGGAACTCCAAGGTCAGGTGGTCGAATCCCACTTAACGCCTGGGTGCGGTTGGGGTGGCGCTGTACTCCAGGCGCAGGGGATTAGTCGGGCCGCCTTCGGGTCTTGACCCGGACACCCCTGTGTTGACAAAAAAAAAAAAAAAAAAAAAAAAAAAAACCACTGAGTTTAGCTCAGTGACCACCACCAAAGCTGGTAGGGTGGGAGGCTAAGGGATCAGACCTTGCCTCTCATCATTGATCACAAAAATGTGACAGGTCACTTTAAGGTGGCTTTCAGACAATTGTGTAATGTATTCGTCTGGGCCGGTAGGTGGTTCAGTTTTTTTTCGATTTCTTCTGGATCTCTTCGGGTCCCCCTTCCTGTAGCATAGAATAATTGTAGGCTTATCGTATCGACAAAAAAAAAGGTTGCTTCTGTCAAACTAAATCACAAGAAAATTTGCCCATCACAAGCTTGTATCCATGTCTCATCTCCAAAATTCGTCATCTGCAATGTCAAGTGTGTTAAGTACCTTCTCATCCTGTCAACAGTTCAACAACCTCCTATTGCATTGAACAAGCTAATACTAGCATATCTCTATACGGATTGGCCTGTTTTCAAGAACTGTTTTCGATAACCTCCAAACACTTTTTCAACAGCTTTTTAATTTCGCGCACTCATTTACTTAAGAAAGGTGCTAGAATACCCCCACTAAACAGCCATCATTCCTGTTAAAAGCATGCATGATACTGAGGATCCTGTTCAAATGTGCTTGAAGCCATAAAAGTGGTTGCAAGACTCAAGCTTAAACCATGATTTAGGGTTAAGTTGCAAAATACTCCCCTGAGCTTTCTTTGGGTGGCAAAGTGCACCACAACTTATCAATTTTCCGTAATTTACCCCAATCAACTTGCCACCAGGAGAGTTTAATGAGTAAAAAGTCTTTATTCTATCGTTTCGATAAAAAAAAGTAAAAATTCATTAGTGTCAATAGATCTAGTTTTAAGTGACCAAAACAGTCTTCTTCTTTTACAACTGATTTATACACATATCAACAGCCTTTTCTTAAATGCGAAGAGAGAGAGAGAGAGAGAGAGATTTTGAGTTTATGTGAAAAAAAAACTTTATTTATATATGACAAATTATAGAGGAAGAAGTACATTTTATCCACTTAATTATATCTAGGGACACAAATGACTTTTTACTTATTAAATTCTACCGGCGAGTAGTTGGTTGTATATCGCGAAAATTTGATAGTTCAAGGATTTATAGTGCTGAAATTGATAGTTCGGGAGGCACTTTGCAACTCAAAGAGTGTTCAGGGAGGTATTTTGCAATTAACCCTGAACTTTTATTAACTGAAGGATGGTATAATAATTAATACAAGACAGTACAAGCCCGTGACGAAGTCAAAAATTGGTCCACCTATAAGTATCCAGTTCAATAGTTACCCCCAAAATATAGGTGATCCATGATGCTATGCAAACCTATTGATAAAGCATAAGTACAGAGATCAACAATGTCCTAACCAATAAGCCACACAATAGGTCTTTCGTCATACCTCAAATTATTGGTTAAAGATCATGCAGTTGTTTCAAGTTTCTACTCATAAGTCAAAGAATAGGTTTCTTTTCTTTGGCCATTTCTTTATTTCTTTTTTTTTTTGGTTGACAATTATATTTTAAAACCTTGGTCCCAATTCTCAAATAAAAATTTCTTAAAGGCCACTTAACATTTATGGGGAAGATACGTTTAATATGTTGATTCTGATTTGAATTGAAAATGTACAAGTTCCAAATCTAGTTTCTAGTCAAATTCTAGATTTTTCAGTGATCTTTAGTCTTTTGTAATACCAATATTTAGTCCAGAAAATTGTACCGGCCCATGTAGATATAAGCTAATCAATTACTGCTAGAGTAGTTGGTCATCCGGGAGAGAAGCTTTCCTTGGGTGTAGGTTAAACGATTGAATCCCTTGGTTTGCATTTTTGTTTAGGATTTTCTGAAAATTTCACCAGTGTGTGCATAGACACCCATTTGATCTGATGGTGGTTGAATCACCTCCGGATCCCACTTTGACCCCTTGGGCAGCTTTCCTTAGATGCAAGTTAAGGAATCGAATCTCTTGACTTGCATTCTTGTTCAGGATTTTCTGAAAATTTCACCATTGTGTGCATAGGCACTGGTTTGGTCCGATAGTGGTTCAATCTCCTCCGGATGTCTCTTTGATTTCCTTGGATCCACCCTTTTTTCTTAGTGTAGAATAGGAGTAGAAGTAGAATAGGATTTATCAGTGTCCGAAAAAAAGTGTAGATATAATTAATTCTAATTAAGGTCATTGAGTTAATTCTTTTGCTTATCTTCCCCCAATTACTCTAGATACCCCTCCTAAATGCTCATTAACAAGTAGTCCTCGTTAGACATTTCTTTCACTTTTTTGACAACTCCAAAGTGGGAACTGCTCATGCTTAGTTCATCCGGACTAAACTAGATTCACTTCTGGTCTAAGTTGAGCTGAATCACAATATATCATTCACTAATTTACGTGTTGGAGCTATTCCACTAAACGAAATGATTAAAGGATTTATCATTTTTTCAGGATCACTAGAATGAGCAGAAGTTTATTTCAGACGGTTAAACGCTGGTTAATGAACTAACTCCAACTGTAAGAATGATTAAACCATTGTCCATATAACTTCTCTGTTTGTCGGTTCAAATGGCTCGGAGAAGAGAGGTGGATAGAGGTGAATGTCGAGACAATCCACACAGAATAGAAGGAAGGACGCACGAATGAAGAGCATGCACTATTTACCAGAAAGCTTCGATCGTTTTGAGGCCTCTCTTGAGTGGCAGGCTCTCACAAAGGAAAGACCAAAATTTCTGATTCATCTCATTCTCCTACCTGAACAAAGACCTATATGAATATGATAGTGAATATTTCTTATGTGCTAACATCATGGTTTCAGCAGCAAGAACTTGTCTGCTAGGATGAGCAGCTGGCAAGGAACATCTATCGCTGATAGAGCAGCAAATTGAAAATTTGATCTAACTGAATCCTTGTTCTAATTTAACAAAGATACCTTGATCACTGTTACCCGATTCTCCAACAAGGTGCTAACATAACTAATACAATTTATGTAAATTGTATCATAGCTCCCAACAGTTAGCTATATTAGAGCATCCTGATTATATCCAAGTATAACCACCAGGAGTTTCCAGTTAAGAGCAATTAGTAAGAAAAGAGCTACTCTCTTTTATGTTTCTGTGGGATGGTCTGTTTACAGGGAAGCTTGAGTTGCTGGGATATGCACTATCCATCTTCAAGTAGCTATACATTTTGATCCATCATCGCATTAATTTCTGCAGTAGCAAACGCATCACCATCTTTCTGAGTAACACAGAATGCTCACTTCACCTTTGCTTGTGGAGATTATTATCACAAACAAGGCTATCATCATTAGCCTCTCTTCCCAGCATTGGACCTAGCATCCTTTTACCAAGGCCTTGACACAAAGACGTGGTTTTGAACTAAAAAGCATTTGTGGAAGAACTGACACACCAACCACCACACTCTCATTAGGAATCCCAGAGAGTGGCAGAACCTCAAGCAGCACAGCAAGCTGCAAAAAGGTTGATAGAATAAGCACATGAAACTACAACAGCCAGGAAAAGTAAAGGAATTATGTTTCTTTATGCTGGTATTTTAGCTTTTACCTCAGGGCACTTCAGATCTACAATTGAATCTGGAACAGCATCTTTAACAGCAGCTGCCACAATGCTAAAACATTTGCCACGGTCTAAGAGAGCAGATATTTTGGAACCATTTGAAGTTACTCTCACATCCTTCATCTCAGTTTCCTCAATTCCTCTTCTATTGTACCCAACTGCAAACTGGATAGTCATGAGACCACAGACATTTATACAGCATAAAGTGAAAGATCTCTCTCATAGGCATTCATATGCCTATTCCACCACCCCCTTCCCCATGGCCCCAACATCTTAGAAATTGCAGATGCTCATGCGACAGAATTAATGATCAACCTGCACAAAAATAAACTTCAGGGCATACCTTTACTGGCTGCGTAACTTTGTTCTTTTTATCTTTCAGAAACTGATTGACTAGCTTTGACACTATAGAGTGTACTTCCTTCTCATCTAACCTACAAGTGGCTTGGATAGGGAATATACGGTGGCACCATCTGCATCAGATGATTAAAGATGCAATTAATAACCAAATGCATCACAACCAAAGATATTCTGAAAAAAGTAAATGTTGAATGAACAGAGAACCAAATAAATGCCAGGTAAAAGAATTGGCTATCACAAAGAAAGTTACCACCTACATTGAATAGTCCTATGTACTATATCTTCTGTGTCTGTTTCTATGCGAGGTAAAAGAATGGGCTATCACAAAGAAAGTCCTCAAATGAGCTCTCTTTGTGTGAGTGCTCTGTGTGAGAATGTACACTCTTATGGAAGACAATTAGTTTGGGAATACCACCACTACATTGATTAGTCCTATGTACTATCTCTTCTGTGTCTGTTTCAATGCGAGGTAAAAGAATGGGCTATCACAAAGAAAGTCAAACGTGGAGCTCTCTTTGTGTGAGTGCTCTGTGTGAGAATGTACACTCTTATGGAAGACAATTAGTTTGGGAATACCACTACATTGATTAGTCCTATGTACTATCTCTTCTGTGTCTGTTTCTTCTTTTTTTTTTTTCCTTTTATGTTTTTTGCCTGCTTTGGGCACTATTTTCTTTATTCTCTCCTTTTACTTTCCTCTTTGACCCAAGAAAGGCTATGGGAGAGTTCTCATGCAGAGAACAGTTGAGTATGGCAAAAGAAATAAAACCCATCCGCCCCCCCCCCCCCCCCAACCTAACACTAATTTTCTCTTTCTTTGCCAGAACTTTTTTCTAGCATGCAGTTGCTTTGTCATAAGTTTACGATTCTGATGAGGCTCACGTTTCGCTGGGTACACTGTCTACTGCTCTCATGTATTGTGAGAAAGAATTACAAATGTATAGCCATACAAACTCTTCTGAGTAATGCATCAACTATCAGACAACATGAACTTATAGAAACAAAGAAAGCCATAAAATTTCCATAGGTTTCTGTAACATGTTTTTGCTTATCAAGAGGAAGCTTGCAGAAGATAAACTCCAATAGCAAATGAATGTGCTAACTATGCTATAATAGACTGCAAAAGAGGATAGGTGGAGCCAAATCAGAGAGTGGTTTTCTTGAGATGTAACGTTGAGTCAGTTGTTTATGCATGTTGACAACAAATTTCTCCACCTACAAAGAAACTCACCATCCAATCGAAGAAACAACATTAAAAGGAAAAAATATGTTGACAATCAGGACTTGAATTCTTTGCACAAAATGGAGTCCTAATGTTTAGCATTATGTAATTCCCTGGCAAGATATCACTACTAACCTTTGAAAATTAAGCATGATATGGGACTCCGTAATAAAATGCTACTGCAAGAGACTGAGACCAACAAGCAATTTCCTTGATAATCCTAGAATAGCTTAATATGGAAAGCAGATATCAAATAGAGTGACTCAAAATGCTGTAAGCTCATATGTTACAATATCAAACCATTTAAACAAGCACATACTGTCTAACTTTTCCTGCTTTCTCTTTAGATTCATGGCTTTTATCTTTTGTTGAATCTTTGTTTTCCCGTTCTTAATCAAACTATGGATCTGAAGTTTAGATATACCTAAATGACTAATGCTTTTGTCAAAACAAAATAAAACTCTGCAAAAATGTAGTACAACAAGCCAGACAGTTGGATCCCAAAAGATAAATTGTTGCCAAACAAGAAGAAATGGTCCTTGGAAACAGCGGATTGTGAAAAGAAAATCAATAATAATTTAAACAGAAATCACCAGCAAAGTCAACACCTTCACAATAATTTTGTTTTCCGTATATGATGTAATGTATGATCACCCTTCTACTGGGAATGGAGGTGGTGGAGAGAGAGAGGGGTTGGCTGTCCAATGGACAAGATTCTTTGCCTTAAAAAAATGAAAAATTAGAGACTTCATCTAGCCTCATCAATCAGGGTTTGGTAGGGGAAAAAGGCTGATTTAGAATGCTGCAACCATTTTTTGGTTACCTGCTGCCTAACTTCATTGCAATGATGCATTTGTATCCTCCAAGGACCTCAGTCTAAAGACTTTCAGCCGGCAATATCAGAAAGCAAATAAGTCTAATACAACAGCAAGTAATTTTGAAAGCAAAACACCACACTCTATGCTGAAATTAATCTGGGAATATTGCAAGTAAAAGAAGAAATAAGAAAAACGTGCATTTGAAGCAACCCTTGAAAACTGCATCTGTGACTTTCCCCTATGATATATTATTTATATTTTATTTTAAAGCTTCTTAAGATAGTAGATTTGATGCTGCAACAACAATATACCAGAAATTGCTGTGAACTTCTTGTATGTTCGTTTACTACCATAACCTTCTAGCAATATCTCCACTTTGTTATTTCTTTTACATTTTTACCACATTTTCACTTGGTTCTCTTGCCATCAAATAAGCACTTTTTCTCGAACAATATAACCATGTTACCACAAACCCCATACCAATTAGAAGACGTCAATTGACATAGAGGAAAAAGAGCAAACATAAGAAGGATTTGTCAAAATATCCCCCAAAATCAAAATATATGTAACAACTACTTAAAACAAATTTTGTAATGCATGCCTTACAATCTCTTGCTAATAAAACAAGCTTTAAGTACAGAGATCCGGATAAAGCTAAGAACATTCAAGGTAAGAAGTAAGAATCTTACTGTGCTGACTTTAGGCTCCCACTTTCCCGCAACTGAATGATGTTTTGCACAATATCAACAATGGCAGGGTGCTCCCCCTTAGGAAAGATGAAGAGGAGTAAACCACTCCTGGTCAACTTGACTAGCGAAAGTGTATTATTTGTTTCAGTGTGACTTATATTATCTTTAACTGAATCTGGAAGGAGCGAGTAAGAGTTTTCTGTGCATTTACCTGACATTTACAGGTTGTGGTCAGTTATTTCAGAAGACGTAAAAGCAAAAGAGTTAGAATTACTATAGTCATTGTAAAGTTTGAGGAATTTTGCACTAAAGTTGAACTTCTAAGCTTATGGACGACAAATGTGCTTTCAAATATTTGTACTTTATATGATATGTAAGTGGGATGTGAGGATCCTATAGGAATTTCCCCCTTTTGTCCTTGTTCCTTCCATTCTTTTATCCATAAAACCTTATCTTATTTCTCATGTTACTAAAGCAAAGAGAACTTGATGCATCCAAATCCAGGAAAAATTTTTCAAACTTCTTTTGAACTTAAAGAAACAGCAAGGAAGACTACAGAAGTTTCTCATACCAATGTCAGTAAGCTGAAGTAATTGTTAGACTTGCTATTTATTATCCAGAAGATTGCATTTCGGTCTACTGAAAAAAGATGGCAGGATTTATTTTCTAATAATGCATTTCAATGGTGCCTAACATCAGGGAAGGTCATTTCATTGGATATTTCTGTTGACTGTTGAGACCCAGAGGTATGAACTTTCCAATGCCTTCAGTGAAGGTCATTTCATTGGGCATTTCTATTTATAATGACAGTTTAGGACCCAGAGTTATGAACTTTCCAAATTGAAAATTATGCAGATGTTTACTTTGTTTCTTGACATTGAATTAAAATAAAAGGACTCAATTTTTATTTTTTTGTGTGTTATTTGGCACCTCAAAAATGGTGATTATGAGGTCAATAGCAGGACATTCTAATTGCTTTCAGTTTATCTTAATTTTTTCCATCATTAATTTTCTTGGATAATGAGTCACTTTTAATTTTTAATAAGCATAGGAAGAATTGAGTTATGCTTTTGGTTGAATAGAGAAAAAATCAAGCATTAGTTAATTGTTGCTGCCTCAGAATACTACATGGTTGACTAAATAGAAGTAACTATTTGTAATTGTCAATGGCTATGGAAATTATTAGTAACATCTAGGTGAAAAGCAAACAATCTCTCTCATGCACTTCTATGCATAGTATTACCCCTAAATGAATACAAGAGGAGTTACCATTTATTACAGCAACGAAAAATTTTATAGAGCCTGATGTTTAGTAGTTGCAGTCCTTGCAATACTTCAAAGAAGTTTGGATTACGTCAAAACAGTCATATTCTTTCTTGAACACTAACTTTTCGTGCATGTTTAACTTCCAGAATAACTTTAAGTTGCAAAAAGACAGAGAATGAGAGAATGATTTACCATATTTCAAAAAGACTTATGGGTAGTGGAAATCCATGGTACCGATTTGTTATGCAAAAGATGCAAAACAGCGAGAGTACGAGCCAATAAAAAGTGTTTAGCTTGGCTTAAGATCAGACATTGAACCTTCCAACACACTTGACGCACACTCAAGGGCAAAGAGTCCTACTCTTACAGCATTACTTTCTCATCAGTTAATCCAGTACTTGACACACTGTTTATCCCTTGCTTTCCAATCTTATCAGTTACACTGGTGTAGTTATGGTTTAGAGTGCTGGTACAGGAAAACTTGCACGTCAAAATCTAGGTGGTAGAATGGTACTTGTGGTAGAGAAGCGGAAAGCATAAACACAGCAACTAGGGTGGTCAAACTAGTGGCTCTTTAGGATGGCTTTGGTAGACTACCAAGGTATGCTAATACAGCCATTTCTAAGGCTTCTAAGGTACTTGAACTGTTGTTTCTCTAGCTAATAACGACTAGAAAACTTGAAATAATGCATGAAGAAAAAGTATATTATCAAGTAGTCAAACAAGTTTGCACTTCAGTAGTATCATTTTTTGCAAAATGCAAGGCCTCTGTGTTTTTTGTCTAAGCACATGCCATCCTACATCTAGGGTTATTGACAATGAAGCTATTCATAATATTATTAGGCATATCTGAGTATTCTCTTTAACTTAATACGTTGTTCTTTATTACAAGCAGATAGGACTAAAATCACTTGTGAAGCATGTTTAGTCCTTCACAACTCCAGACCCTTTTCATCACTATCTTCTATCCTCCATCTCCACTATTTTCCTTTCAGTCTTGTGTGTCAACAGACTTGCTCTTTAAATTGCTTGGTATCATCCGTCTGGGATTCTATAGCCAAATAAGATGATCGGAAGATTACATGAAATATAGAGATCTTGACCGCATTAATAGATCTTTATCCCTGATTACATGCCTGAGTTTCTCCATTTACAATTATACTGGTCATACATGTCTTTAAATGAGAAGTTAAAAAAAAAAATCGGTACATAGCACAATCATATTTTGTTTGCTTTTCAAGTTAACAATATGTCCTCTAGTCTTGGTGCATTTTGTTACTTATTTTGTAAACATGATTTCTGTAATTTTGATAGCATAGATAACTAATATTGAATGGTTCCAAGATATTTGGCTCCACTATCTACCTTAATGGGGAAATTAAGACACCATAACACCTACAAGTTTTTATTGTAAGTACCAAATTACAATCTCTTTCTGATTCTCTCATCACTTCTGTGAAAAAGAAAAGAATGATAGATTGTTCTGCTCCAGTTCTCAGACCATACAACAATATGGGGCTGTTGAAAGAAAGAATAGACAATGGAAATAACACAAATTCTTGTACGACTTTTTTAGAGTACACTCTGTTCATTCATTCATTAATTTTTGGGAGGGAAGTTCCATTTCATCTATTCTCTACCTGCTAATAATTTTAATTGCACAAGTTTTCTTCAGCAATTCTTTGTTGCTTGCAATCCACCAAATCTTGCCTTGAACTTTACTCTTGTACTAAGAAGCCAAAACCTTCACAGATACGTACCTCTCACATAAACTATTTGTAGCAAACTGGGTACACAGAAAATTTTTGCTAAAGGCTCAGTGGGGGGGAGGGGGTTGGTGTTTAAGCATATGGGCAGTATTAGAGCCTTTTACAAAGTCAAACAAGGCTAAATAAGTATGTTTCAGGGATGCAGCTATCATAAGGTATTTTCTTTACTCTTCTCCTTCTATTTACTTCTCATTCCCTGTTTTTATAGTCACATATTGTTTTAATAAACTTGTTCTTATTTTTTCATGCATACAAGTCATATTACCTGTTCTTACAGACAAATCCGCACCCTCTTCATTTTCTTTGTAGATTGCAGGTAGTTATACATGTTAATTTGCATTATCTGTATGAGCATGTGTATAAACTAAAATACCAGACTTAAACTATTACCAGGTTCTCCAAAGTCATCGGCCGCATCTTTCCTCTCCAAACTGTTGCCAAGTTCCTCCTCTGTACTTACAGATATTCTCCTCTTCTTAGCTGACATATTCACATCCAAACTTTCAGAACCTTCAGCATTTAGAATACTCAAAGATCTGACATACTGCAAAGCATATTAATCGTACAACTGGTCAACATCTCACAGAACATAAACGCGACTTGAATTAACTTATTTAGTTTACATACACAACAAGGTATGTAAGAAAATGTACTGCAATTGCAGGTAACAAGACACCAAGCTGATTTCCACACTTTACACCCTCTAGATGCAAGCAGATTTCCCATTGAGATAGTTCAGATATATGAAATTGGATGAATCAATCAGATCATCAATAAAAAAATTTAAAAAAAAAAAAGAAAAGATGGTGAAGAAATATCATGCATGCTGATTCTGCACAACTTCAGTAGCATAAGTATATAAAAGACATAGGCTATTGTCTTCAAGGATTACATTTCATTAAACTGCAATTTCTCTGCTAATAATCATATCAAACAATTATGTCAGAATTGCTCCCAAACTTGAGTATTCTGCCCCAAGACCATCTGTTGTACAATCAATTTCTGATTATCCTTGTGCTAGTTGTCACTCTTTTAACCAAGATTTCATAAACTAACACAGCTATCAAGATAGAACCTGGTTAGCAAAAAAGTTGTAGAAAGAATCATTCTTCTAAGATCAAAAGTGCTAAAAGTCAATCAAATTTTGTAAAAAATTAATGAAAAGAAAAAGTAAAGAATGACGATAGATCACCACCAGCTAGCCAGACTCACTTCATTTCTCCACCAGTTTCCATGAGAAAACAGTTTACATAGAATAGCCAGCAAGAAAGTTTCCATGAGACTCACTTCAGAGGGACTCTCATCTTTAAAAGTCAATAGTTCGATTGGTCACAGATATTTCTGTTCTCATGGAATTCTTCAGGTTTCAATCACGAATCAGGATATAAAAGTCTTCTATACTTGCAACTGATGGAAGTAGAAGAATACAGATAGTTGTTGTATCCTAGAGCTCTATTTAGTGCACAACTTCAGCAACTCACTATTCCAACAATATAGAGCATGCTTCAAGCTTAAGACCCATGCCCAGATAACAAAGCACTTCCCCAGCTTTTGAAATCCATTAGAAGTACACTAACATAGCTTCTGACTTACACAGGCTGCTGATAAGTAAAAATGTCCTGAACTCTTTTAACTGATAGTCTTAAAAGCAGCAAACTCATTTATACAAAATTTGAACACAAGCTTTTAACACTGAATGTTATTTGACAGTGGGGAAGATAGGTTGAACTCTAACTTTCTCATTGGTGTATATTCAAGGACAGGAAAAGAAACTACCACATGCAATGGAAGATGAGAGTAAAAAGTCAGGAAGAAAGCCACATATGACAAAAAGGTTTAGGACATCACTTCCAAGACAAAGATGCATAAAAAATTCACCAATGAATAACTTAAATAACTCCTTCATGGATGGCCTAACAAAACTGGGTCTGTGGGTGCGTGTACAGTAGTACATGCAATATGTACCGGGCTTCAGCTCAGCCCTGGGGACCAGAATATCTTATGACAGGAAATTGAGGTGACGAATCCCAACATTTCAATTAAAAGCCCTTCCATCAAAGTCAATGAATAAGCCTATGGTCTCAAACAACAGCCGAAGTGTCATCCACTGTCAGTTTACCCAATACCCATAACACATAAAATACCCATAAGCTGCTAAAGCACCACAAATTTTAAGTCTACTGAAATATGTAGAATTTAAACTTCTAATAAATAACTCGAGATCCTAAAAAGATTACCCATTCTTCAAAGTGGGTAAATTGGATCTTCAGCCAAGTTCCCAAGAATATTTAAATTTACTCTTCCCTTAAACTCTTCATTGGTTGCATCAGTCGTGAATATTGATGGCATGCATAAAAAAGAATAGAACGCATAATGTGTCAATATATCAACATCAGTTTGAAGCCCTAAGAAAACATTCAGCACACACAGCTTTTATAAAAACTCCATGAAGTCAAAAGAATAGAATCTTGCAAGCACCAGATGCACTCCTCCCCATTCTCCAAGTTGGTTCATTACTTGTCTTCCTTTTGCAACAAGAGAGGTCCAAGAAATAAAAATGATACAGGCTTTGGAGAGGACTTCAAATACAACTGAAACTCATTCATTTCTTTCACATAGTGATAAGCCTCAGCAACGCTTGGCTTCTGGTGTAAATATATCCAAAAACAATTCCAAACAAGTTGTCTGCCACAAGATTTTAAGCTAACTCTAAATTGTCCACTTATTATTTGGGCCCTAGAAGAGTGCAACATCTCATGCCTATACAGTCCCTTTAGGTATGAATAAAAAACAATTATCCAAAGCTGCTGCAATGAAGAATGCCTTTTTAATGTTAAAAGCAAAACTGAAGCTTATATATCTATTTCTTGAGAACTCAAAATAGATGATTGGCAATCAGCTATATATTTCATGCATATAATATCTGATGTCTCAAATGCCTAACAAAATTAGACTAATGGTCTTCTCCTTCCAGAAATATGATCACTTAAGACCATGTCATTCTTTAGAGAAATATAACCATGCACTTATTAAATTGCTTTTATGTTTAAAAACTTTTTCTTACGGCAGAAAATATTGCATATCTTCTATCTATTGTTTCTGATTTATTTTCAAAGAAAACAATGCAAAGGTTCCATATTAGTAAGGTGAATTTGTGCTTAACCTGTATGAGTTATGTGCTCAAGCTTAAGATAAGGTTAATATGTATCCATAAGAAACTTCAAATTCAAGGAAATTGGTAACTCATATATATATATATATATATATATATATATATATATATATATATATATATATATATATATATATACTGGAAAGCTGAGTGATAAAGAATTTAAGCAGTGTTGCATTTTGGATGTCGAATCATGTCATTTACTCAAGAAGGCACAGCAGACTTAAGCAGTCACTCGATTGAACCAAGTGACAAATGACAGTGTAAGCAAAACAAGTTGAATAAGACTTGTAAACAAGGACTAAACCATACTAATCTGTGACCTAAAAATGCACCGGCTACAAATAAATGGATGAAGTGGAAGATCATAAGCAAAAAAATTGGAAGCCAGCTACTAGACTCAGAAGTTAATAACCTATTGGCAGGATAATTGACATCTTATCCTTCTGTTTGTCTGCAAACAGAAATCTTAATCAAGTTTAGAACCAAAAAATCATAAACGTTTTTCCTAGACTAAGTTCAACAGATGGAAACAGTGTTGCGTGCATAATTTTGCCATTATTCTCACAAATGAAGACCATTAGCATTACACTTCATTTCCAAAAATTTATCGCGTTAAAACAGTAAACAACTTTAGTTTGTTTGTTTTTCCCCCCTCAATACCTAATGCATTTGAACAACACAACATGCCTGTGCCTACCTTTTGCATGGCTCACCCAGTTCTCCAAACTTCATCAGTTTTATCAATTAGTCGCCATCCCATTTGCCGTTTACTTATGCTTAATCATTCAAACATCTCTTTCTTTAGAAACCAATTCCGTAACATTGCTACTCTTCATCTTAAACCAAAACAATTACAGCAGCGAACACATTATACCAGTAATTCAAGTCCGCTACAGTCTTATTCACTTACAAATACCCCAAGTTCCCAAACTTGCCCAGAATTTAAGAATCCCATAAAACCAAGTTCACTAAACCAATTTAACCGTCCTGATTCTCAAGTCAGCATGAATTTTCTTTATATCTAAAATTTCCTTATTTTGACATTATTCCAGAGAACTGACAAGAGACAAAACCAGCAGAATTCATTACCTTTTCAAGAATTGACATGGCTTCTTTTGTTGCACTCTTCTCCCTCTCTACATAACAAAGGAAGCATTTTTATCAATCACCACACTGCCCAGGCTATCCCAAACAATCAAATTGAAAATTTTCAAAAACCCAGATGCAAATTACATAAATAAATGCCAATAAAGTACAAAAATAACAAAAAAAGAGCATAACTTTCTGGACAGAAGAGATGGGATGAGAGGCCTTACTGATGGGGCAGGTGATGAGGAATCCGGAGTGGGAATGACTGAGGAGAGAAGAAGGGGCGTTGTAGTCAAAACGAGGAATGGTGATCACAGCAGAGTGCTGCTCCCAGGGCTTCAGCTCCTCCTTGGTTTTCAGTTCCACTTTCATTGCTTCTTCTTCCAATTCTTTTGCTTTTTCTTCTGTTTTTGCTGTCATAAGTTTTTCAGCCATTCTTTTCTGAGTCTATCGGTGTTCATTCCCAGTATTATTGATCATCTTTTGTATGGCAAATGAGATTTATATTTATATTTCGCCCCCTCTTTTGTATGGCAAATGAGGTATTATACCCTAGTTCTTCCACTTACTTTACTAATAAAATGTGATTTATACTAAATGATTTAGGCCCTCTTTAATAATCCAATTCAGCAATTAAATTTAATAAGTTCAGATCTGTACATCTTGAGACACATTTGACAACCAAAAATAGAATGCCCAAATTAATTAAGTAACGTTGAATTTTCTAGACAAAACTTACTCTCAAATATAAGTAATAAGTTATTCATTTACTCTAAAATACACTCAAATATATTGGATTTAGCGTGCGTTTGATAAAATTGAAATTTGAAATTTTAATCCGAAATTTGAAATATGAATCTATTAAATTATTGAATTGTTAAGTACTAATGTGATACATTTAAATGTATATCACATTAAGTGATAAGTGAATAACTTATCACTTATTTTTTAGAGTAAGTTTTGCCTAGAAAATTCAGTATCATATTATTTTTTGAAGCAATTTTGCCTAGAAAATTTAGTATCATTTAATTAATTCGGATGTGCAATTTTTGGTTATCAAATACGTCTGAACATGTTAATATCTAAATCCATTAACTTTAAGTGTTGAATTGGATTATCAAATAGGGCCTAATAACAATTCAACCACTTAACTTAATGGAATTCGAACTTCAGGCTTCAGTTTTCAAATTTTAATTTTATCAAACACACCCTTCTTTTATCCAAATTCTACCAAACAGAATTTTTCTACAAATTACCACCCTCACAATTCACAAAGTCATTTTAACAATTGAATCTATTAACTGATGTCAGTCCGTTTGGACCGTTGTGTGATATCAAAGGTAAAAAAAAAATCACATGTGTGCACAAAAATAAAACAAAAAAAAGTGTAGATTTTTTCTTTTGGAAAAAGGGAGAATTGTAGTTTTAGTCTCTAATTTTTAGCATATGTGCTAAATTAGTCTCTAATGTTTCCACCAAAATAAATTTGGTTCTCAAAGTTTTTGGTAGTAGGTACATTCAACAATGATGAAAACTCAATAATGACTAGTGGTCAAAATTTAATTACTGTTATTTAACAATTTTTGACTTTGTACTTTTGAACCCTAATGTTTGAAATTTTAATCATTTTAGTCGCTTAAGTTTTCAATAGTGATATTGAGGATATTAGAATAAAATAAGATAAGAATTACACCGCAATTGTCTTAAATGGGTACTAGCAATTCTAATTAAAATTTTTTATTTTTTACTTCATTTATTCATGCCACTAATGTCTCATATACTTCTTCCCTTTGGTATAATTGGTCTCAAATTTAGTATTATATATGTAATTATTGTTTTATACTATTAGTAATTAACTGATAATTAACCCATAATGAGTAAAAGCACTTCATATTAGTATCTATGATTGCTAGTTTTTATAACAATTCCTAACTATAACAATTTAAGGCCTATATGCACAAACCATGCAAGAACTGGCATGAAAGATAATAAATTTTATATTAATACTAGAATTTTCCTTTTTTATTTTATATATTATGTATATATTGTCATTTGATTGTAACTTATTCAAAAAATAGCAATAAAACTCTTTAAGTTCAACGATGTTATTATCTCGATATAAAGTGTTTTTATGAAATTTATAGGGATTTAGGATGACATTTGTCAAATCTTTAAATCAATTCACACCTTTTTTTTTCTTTTTAAAACTCCTAACAATAACTAGAAACTTAAGAGACCATATTGATTGAAACTTCAAAAATTAGGGACTAAAAATGTAAAGTTAAAATCAGAAAATTTAGAGACCATATTTGTTTTGCTAATACATTAGAGACCAGTTTGATCTACAAGTCAAACATTGAGAATCAAATTTGCGTTTCTCCCTTTGGAAAATTTTGAGAAGCAGTAATAGAAAGATTTAAATTCTTAAAGACATATAAGTTTTGGCAAATTCACATATTCCTAATATCTAATAAAACACATGTCATAACCGAAATTACCAAATTAACCTATCCAACCAAGCAAGCCCCCACTCTAATCATCTGATCCCCAAATTCCCTTTCTTACCCATTTTGAGAGGGAAATGAATTAGCATCAAAATCTGTGGCAATCCTTCTAGGACTATTACTGGGGGCCTGGGGCCGAGTCAGTTTGAACTCGGCTCCAAGAAAAAGTCTAATGAGCCTGACCTTTCATTGAGTTGGGTTAAAATTGGGTCTAAATATTAGTCCCGAATTAAATGTGAGCAGAGTTTGGATCTTATTAGGGTCAAACCCGATATAGGCTTGACCCTTTAATATGCATATATATTAATTATATATAATATATTTATATTTTGATATATATATATAAGGAATATTAAATATACAAAATTATGTCAAAGATTTAGTAGGACAAATCTCAGTATGAGCAAATTGAGGACCTTTGAAGATGTATTGACTGTTGATTGTGTTTTATTATTATTTTCTATGTACATAGAATTAATTGGATATATTATTGTTGAAAAATTCTTGGTATTATATACTTTTTAATGAACTGTTACTGGTTTCTATATAGTTTTAATGTTGTGGTTCTGCAGATATCAAATTAGTTTAAAACTTAATAATTATAGTAATTATATTAAGGAAGTTAAGGAGTTATAAGTGAGCTTGAGTTAAGTCAAAATTAAACTTATAATCTGAATATTTTGTAAGTCAAGTATAAGTTTCATATTTATCACTTCAAATCTCATAATTCGAAACCCAAAAATGGTACTAACTATATGAGCCAAATCTGAGTTTGTTAAACCTCACTTCACATGGCCCAATGACAAGCCTAAATCCTTCCCTTTTTTGATTTAAATGAAATTAAATTTAAACCTATAGTTTAGTACTCATATTCTTTTGTACCCAAACAACCTTTTGACCTTTGAAAAAAATTACCCAAAATACTACAAGTTATCTTCACCTTGATTAGAATTATGTCAAGTAATCATGAGAGTCAAGTCACATAATCGATTTTGTTGTCTAGGTTCTATTTTTCTTTTTTAGTTTTTGTTATTCTAACTGCAAAAAAAGGTTCCTAATCGCAATATAACTACTATGATTGATCATGGAAGTATATTGTTTGGATTGCATTTTCTGGAAGGGTATATTGTAACACTTTTTTAGATGTAATTTATATGAAGTAAAAAGATCATTGAAAAATGTATCAAGGAAATATTCCCAAAAAACATGAGATTTTTGGCCAGAGAATGGCAATCCAAAAAAGCCAGTATATTGGCATACTAGTGCAAATTGACTTCTTTTCTACAAATATATTATTTTTTATAACTTAAACTATCCCAAAAAAAGATCTCTAATCAAAATATTGAATTGTTATGTTCAAACTTGTAACATATATGCTTCTAACAAAACAAGAAAAAAAATGAAAATGTTCAATCTTTAAAGTAGGGTAAAATACAAAAAAGTCCCTCGTGGTTAAACTAACCTATGGAAAAGTCCATTATGATTTCAAATCATACATTTTGACCTCTCATAGTTTGAAATAATTTGAAACAGCAACGGAAATCGTCAAAACCAGCTGAGGCAGACGAAATGACATAATTACCCTAATATATATAAGCAATAAAAGACCTTTTAACAACCATCCTATTAAGTAAACTTGCGGAAAAATCCCTTGTGATTAAGCCATTCTATGGAAAAAGCCCCTTATGGTTACATGTAGTTTTTATTTATTTATTTATTTTGTGCATAGGAATAAGATAAGTTGTATTTGGAAGTTTTATTTATTTATTTTATGTATAGAAATAAGGTGAGTTTTATTTAAGAATTTTTATTTATTTATTTTATACATAGAAATAAAGGTGAGTTGTATTGGGAGTTTTGGGTTGTTTTTGAAAATTTTATGAGTTCTAAGGTATTTAATAGGTATGTCAACTAAAATTTTGAATTAAAAAAATTATTTTTCAAGTCAAGGAATCTCAAACTCATTAATTTAAATGACTTTTGCCGATTTTCACATTAATTCAAAATCACGAGATATTGTATTGTATGATTTGAAACCATAAGGGCTTTTTTTGTAGGTTTGATTAATCACAGGGGACTTTTTTGTATTATAATTCTAAGAGTATAATAGGTATATCAATTAAAAATCTGTTTGTTTTCAGTACAAATACTCGCAAAGAAACACGTGTATTTCAAACCCATTAATTCAAACAATTCCCATCGCTTTTTAAAATAATTTCTAACCTTGAGGTACCGGAGTGTTTAAAAACTATAGGGGGTTTTTCTATGTGTTTACTTGATCTCAAGGGGCATTTCTATATTTTACCCAATAGTTAATGGCATAATTCAATTAACCCAAATTTAGATGGTTCTCCAGCCAGCCTGCGCCACCGCCAGTTCTAACTTCTAACAACCATCCCATTAAACAAACTCACGGAAAAGCTCCCTGTGATTAAACCAATCTGTGGAAAAAAAACCCCATGGTTACATGTAATTTTGATTTATTTATTTTGTGCATAGGAATAAGATAAGCTGTATTTGGAAGTTTCTAGTTATTTATTTATGTATAGAAATAAGATGAGTTTTATTTGAGAATTTTTATTTATTTATTTTATATATAGAAATAAAGATGAGTTATATTGGGAGTTTTTGTTGAAAATTTTATGAGTTCTAAGGTGTTTAATAGGTATATCAACTAAAAATTTGAATTTAAAAAATTATTTTTCATGTCAAGCAACCTCAAACTCATTAATTCAAATGATTTTTGCCGATTTTCACATTAATTCAAACCATGAGATTTGGATTGTATGATTTGAAACTATAAGGGTTTTTTTTGTAGGTTTGATTAATCATGGTGGGGGAAGGGGAGGGGGGGCTTTTCTATATTATAACTCTAGGAGTATAATATGTATATCAATTGAAAATTTATTTATTTTTAGTATAAATACTCGCAAAAGAAGCGCGTGTATTTCAAACCCGTTAATTCAAACGATTTCCATCACTTTTTTAAATTAGTTCAAACCATAAGTTACCCGAGTGTATGCTTAGAACTATAGGGGGTTTTTTTGTATGTTCACTTAACCTTAAGGGGCTTTTCTATATTTTATCCAATTGTTAATGGCGTAATTCGATCAACCCAAATTTAGCAGAACGGATGGTTTGCCAGCCAGCCTGCCACTTCCACCTGATATCCAATTCTTTTCCACATAGGAAATCATAATCCTAATCCTTCCTTAGTTTGGTAATAGTCCTTTCTGCTCTTAGGAATTGGAGCAATTTCTCCTACGCCTATATATATAAATACACGTTACGATTCTTCCAACTTCCTCACAGAAACTCCTTCCATCTTTTTCACTGATAAACAACCCTCCAACGCCCCTTCCCACAACCATGGTTTTTCAGCTTCCCACAACCGTTTCCAGCCACCACAACCCTGTTTTGCAGCCGAACGAATGTTCATCTACTTTGTTCCAAACAATCGCAGCTCCTGCCTCCGTCGTTTGGGCTCTGGTTTCTGACTTTGAAAATCCTCAACGCTACAAGCCATTTGTGAGATCCTGCAGAATCATAGATGGCCAGGCGAACCAAGTCGGATGCTTACGCCGTGTGGATGTCGCGTCAGGACTTCCAGCCTCCTATAGCATCGAGCGGCTCGAGATTCTTGATCATGATCAGCGCATCTTCGGGTTCAGCATTGTTGGCGGCGACCACCGGTTGTCGAACTATCGCTCGATCATGAGCCTACACCCCAATGGCGGCAATGAGACGGTGGTTGTGGAGACTTACGTGATTGATGCGGCCGAGGCCAACACGAAAGAAGAGACGTGTGCCTTTGTGGATACGATCGTGAAACTGAATTTGCGGACCCTGTCCAGAGTTGCTGAGGATTTGGCGGGCAAAGCGCAACAACAGGTTTGAAAATCTCAATTTCTTTCACTGGCTTATCTGATTATTAGCTAAGTAATTAGCCTATTAGTAGCTAGGAAGAGAATCATAAATTTCAAAAAACAATGAAAAAACCAAAAAGACAAAAAAATTTTAAAAATTAAGAAAAAAAAAGATTTTGGTTTCCTCCTTTTTTTTCTTTTTTATTTGCTAAAAAAACATTGAAAAAATCAAAAAATCCAAAAAAGCAAAAAAGATTTGGCTTCATCTTTTTCGTTTACTTTTCTTTGGTAGGAAAAGAATTTTCAAAAAAAAATTGAAAAATCAAAAAGTGAAAAAAAGATTTTCGTCTCTTTTTTTTTCTTTTTTATTTGCAAGCAAAGAACAAAAAACATTGAAAAAAAAAGACAAAAAAATCCAAAAATCCAAAAAAAGCACAAAAATATTTTGGCTTCTTTTTTTTTTGTTTACTTTTCTTTGGTAGGAAAAGAATTTTCAAAAAAATTGAAAAATCAAAAAAGTGAAAAAGATTTTCGTCTCTTTTTTTTCTTTTTTATTTGCAAGCAAAGAGCAAAAAACATTGAAAAAAAAGACAAAAAAATCCAAAAAAGCACAAAAATATTTTGGCTTCTTTTTTTTCGTTTACTTTTCTTTGTTAGGAAAAGAATTTTAAAAAAACTTGAAAAATCAAAAAAAGTGAAAAAAGATTTTCGTTTCTTTTTTCCTTTTTTATTTGCAAGCAAAGAACAAAAAACATTGACAAAAACAAAAAAGACCAAACAAAATCAAAAAATCCAAAAATAAAACAAAAATATTTTGGTTTCTTTTTTTTGTTTACTTTTTTTAGTAGAAAAAGTATTTTTTTTTTAAAAAGAAAAAATTGAAAAATGATTATGGTTTCCTTTTTACTTTTTTATTTGCAAGTAAAGAACGAAAAATTGAAAAAAAAAATCCAAAAAACTAAAGGATTTTGGTTTCTTTATTCCTTTACTTTTTTATTAGTAGGGAAAGAATTTTTTTAAAAAAAAGAAAAAATTTAAAAATGAAAAAAAGGCATTGAATGTCTTATTTTTCCCCAAAAATAGAAAATTCGCTTAGCTCTACCTAACACGTATCTATCAACTATGCATGAGGTGTTATTGTTTTCAAAAGAAAAAAAGGGTAATGCATAATTTTAAATTTGCCACTCTAATGTCTCATAAATACTCTACACGATCAATAATTAAATCTGTCCTTTTGTTAATTAAACAGCACTTGATTCTTTTTTGCCCCATTTAGCCTGCCTATAAATGCTATGTTCTTAACCTTTTAATTGTTTGTGTGCATTTTAATAGCTACTGATGATCAGTTGAGTTCCTGTTAGTGTGTCTAAGTGAGTTCCCTATAAATGTGCCTAAATAGCAGAGGTGAAAATGATAGGTACTTCCACTTTCAGGCATCAAAGTTAGCTATACTTGGGAATCTGTCTAAGGCTACTTCACACACCTTTGCACGTATAGCAACTAGCCCTGTAATTGTGTGATAATGCGACGGTGTAGCTTTTGATGTGAATGAAATACTAATTGACCTCTTTCCATTTCTACCTTGGCTTAGAAACTGAAAGAAGTATGAGTTAAAACTTGAAGTCGCCTAGTGATTGGAGTTGACATCTTAATATACTTAATAAGTTGGTGAGGCGATAAAGCAATCAGGGGCAGGTTAGTGCCGTGTATCTGTTGTGGTTCCCTGTTCGGTTGTTGCAGAGTAAGCCAAGTCGGGAGTCTCGCTATACCAAATAATAAGTGAGCGTGCAGTTGTGGTTCCCATGCCAAACATCTCCTGAGTGAGCCAGTTGGATTCTCAGGAGACCTAAAAATGAATAAGTGCAAAAAGAGCACAAAATAGCACAAAAAAAAAGGTGCTTCTGAAAAAAATTGGGATTGGAATTGCCACAAGAGGGACAGCTTTGCAGTCGAAAAACAAAATCTATTAACAAGCTGCAGTCAAGTCCTTGCACTCACACATCAAGGGACAATGGGGGGAACCCCACCGCAACTATAGTGCAGGCCAACCACTGTCGTTACTATTGTTAACGTCCTGGTTCTGGTGAGCAATCCTAGATCTCACTTGGACCTTCGACTTTTAGGTATATTGGGGTTTTAAACCAAAAAACTTGGTTTCGGATGGAAAGTTGAGACGAGTCTTTTGAACGTTTTTAACCCAACTCCTGTGAGCACGCCATCTTTTTTTTAATATAATTGTCATATGGGCCAATTAGTGTTGAATTCATATCAAATTGTTATGCTTGAACAAATTCCCTTTACTAGGCTAGATGACATTTCATCCCTCACACATGCTGAAGACTGGGAATTAACCAATTATTGCTATTTGATACAGCCTGCTCTACATGTTTTTGAGTGGGAGTATTCGTCAATTTTTCCTCGCATTCAATGGTATAGGGGGTATTCATTGTCCAAGGTGACTTGTCTATGATCGTGAAGAGATGGCTTATCATGCTTGGCACTAGAGACATGAAGTTTTTTAACTCCACCTGTGTTGACACAATACATCACACAGCCGGTCCCAAGTCCGGATGAAGGAGGAGGGATTTTTTTTATGTTTTAGAAGGCAGCTCTTAGCGTACGTTCCCAAAATCCTTCTGTGCAGATTATCTATCAAAAGTTGGTGAATGCGAGTTTTTTTTTGTTTCATTCTTCTTGGTAGTGCTGAATTTCTGGTCTTCATTTCATAGTCGATCTGGATTTTAGCATCTATCCCGGGTTATGATCCAATCACCTTTCTTTGATTCTTTTACTTTGCTCTGTTTTGCAGCCGCACTTTACTTTTTCAGAGTTTGTATACTTGTTCACATAAATCTGTTATGTGTTAGAGCTGTCAATGAACTGTTTTTACTGTACGTAATCAACATTCACTAGTACGTTTGGCATTAGAAATTGACAGGAACTTTTAAGCTGGTTCTCTTCTGTTCAGTGAGTCACCTGAATTGAGTTAGAATATGTTCTTAAGCTCACTTGCTATTTCTTAAGCTCACTTGCTATTGCAAAGGTAATGAACTTTGTTTTATCTCATGCTGATCTTTCATACATGTTTAGGTTATATCGGCAAAATATGATACGAAAAAAAGGTTCCACTACTGATACTTCAGACACAAGTTGTACTATTTGGTGTGGCCAAAATTTGACTGTAGAGTCGCTTTCACATCTTGAATTTCTTTCCCAAATTGGTGTGCTATAGGTAGATTTGCAGCACCATTTTAGTTAGAATAGATGTTTAGAGCAAGTGATGCTGATTACTTTTTAATTTTTCAATTCATCTATCATAGCTCGCAACAGTTAGCTATATTAGAGCATCCTGATTATATCCAAGTTTAACCACCAGGAGTTTCCAGTTGAGAGCAATTAGTAAGAAAAGAGCTACTCTCTTTTCTGTTTCTGTGGGATGGTCTGTTTACAGGGAAGCTTGAGTTGCTGGAGTTTGCACTATCCATCTTCAAGTAGCTATACATTTTGATCCATCATGGCATTAATTTCTGCAGTAGCAAACCACATCACCATCTTTCTGAGTAACACAGAATGCTCACTTCAGCTTTGCTTGTGGAGATTATCATCACAAGCAAGGTTATCATCATTGACCTCTATTCCCAGTGTTGGACTTAGCATCCTTTTACCAATGCCCTGAGACACAGACGTGGTTTTGAACTAACAAGCATTTGTGGAAGAACTGACACACCAACCACCACACTCATTAGGAATCCCAGAGTGTGGCAGAACCTCAAGCAGCACAGCCAGCTGCCAAAAGGTAGATAGAATTAGCACATGAAACTACAACAGCCAGGAAAAGTAAAGGAATTACATTTCTTTATGTTTGTATTTTAACTGTTACCTCACAGCACTTCAGATCTACAATTGAATCTGGAACACCATCTTTAACAGCAGCTGCCACAATGCTAAAACATTTGCCACGGTCTAAGAGAACAGATATTTTGGAACCATTTGGAGTTACTCTCACATCCTTCATCTGAGTTTCCTCAATTCCTCTTCTATTGTACCCAACTGCAAACTGGAACGTCATGAGTGCTTTGAGTTCTTCCTGAAGACATACTATAGACATTTATACAGCATAAAGTGAAAGACCTCTCTCATAGGCATTCATATGCCTACTCCACCACCCCCTTCCCCATGGCCCCAGCATCTTAGAAATTGCAGATGCTTTACTTCAGGGCATACCTTTACTGGCTGCGCAACTTTGTTCTTTTTATCTTTCAGAAACTGATTGACTAGCTTTGACACGATAGAGTGTACTACCTTCTCATCTAACCTGCAAGTGGCTTGGATAGGGAATATGCGGTGGCACCATCTGCATCAGATGATTAAAGATGCAATTAATAACCAAATGCATCACAACCAAAGATATTCTGAAAAAAGTAAATGTTGAATGAACAGAGAACCAAATAAATGCCAGGCGAAGGAATTGGCTATCACAAAGAAAGTTCTCAAACGTGGACCTCTCTTTGTGTGAGTGCTCTGTGTGAGAATGTACACTTATGGAAGACAATTAGTTTGGGAATACCACTACACTGATTAGTCCTATGTACTATCTCTTCTGTGTCTGTTTCTTCTTCTTTTTTTTCCTTTTTTTTTTTCCCCTGCTTTGGGCACTATTTTCTTTATTCTCTCCTTTTACTTTCCTCTTTGATCCCAAGAAAGGCTATGGGAGAGTTCTTATCCAGATAACAGTTGAGTATGGCAAAAGAAATAAAACCCATCCGCCCCCCAATCCCCTAACACCAACTTTCTCTCTTTGCCAGAATTTTTTTTCTAGCAAGCAGTTGCTTTGTCATAAGTTTACGATTTTGATGAGGCTCATGCTCCACTAGGTACACTATCTACTGCTCTCATTTATTGTGAGAAAGAATTACAAATGTATAGCCACACAAACTCTTCTGAGTAATGCATCAACTATCAGACAACATGCAATTATGGAAACAAAGAAAGCCATAAAATTTCCATAGGTTTCTGTAACATGCTTTTGCTTATCAAGAAGAAGCTTGCAGAAGATAAACTCCTATAGCAAATGAATGTGCTAACTGAAAACTATGCTATAATAGGCTGCAAAAGAGGATAGGTGGAGCCAACTCAGAGGGTGGTTTTCTTGAGATGTAACGTTGAGTCAGTTGTTTATGCATGCTGACAACAAATTTCTCCACCTACAAAGAAACTCACTATCCAATCGAAGAAACAACATTAAAAGGAAAAAATATGTTGACAATCAGGACTTGAATTCTTTGCACAAAATGGAGTCCTAATGTTTAGCATTATGTAATTCCCTGGCAAGATATCACTACTAACCTTTGAAAATTAAGCATGATATGGGACTCCGGTACTAAAATGCTACTGCAAGAGACTGAGACTCAAAATGTTGTAAGCTCATATGTTACAATATCAAACCATTTAAACAAGCACTTACTGTCTAACTTTTCCTGCTTTCTCTTTAGATTCATGGCTTTTATCTTTTGTTGAATCTTTGTTTTCCCGTTCTTAATCAAACTATGAACTCCATCTGAAGTTTAGATATACCTAAATGACTAGTGCTTTTGTCAAAACAAAATAAAACTCTCCAAAAATGCAGTACGACAAGCCAGACAGTTGGATCCCGAAAGATAAATTGTTGCCAAACAAGAAGACAAGGTCCTTGGAAACAGCTGATTGGGAGAAGAAAATCAATAATAATTTAAACAGGAATCACCAGCAAAGTCAACTCCTTCACAATAATTTTGTTTTCCGTATATGATGTAATGTATGATCGCCCTTCTACTGGGAATGGAGGTGGTGGGGAGAGAGAGAGAGGTTGGGTGTCCAATGGACAAGATTCTTTGCCTTAAAAAAATGAAAAATTAGAGACTTCATCTAGCCTCATCAATCAGCGTTTGGTAGGGGAAAAAGGCAGATTTAGAATGCTGCAACCATTTTTTGGTTACCTGCTGCCTAACTTCATTGCAATGATGCATTTGTATCCTCCAAGCACCTCAGTCTAAACAATTTCAGCCAGCAATATCAGAGAGTAAGTCTAATACAACAGCAAATAATTTTGAAAGCAAAACACCATACTCTATGCTGAAATTAATCTGGGAATATTGCAAGTAAAAGAAGAAATAAGAAAAATGTGCATTTGAAGCAACCCTTGAAAACTGCATCTGCGACTTTCCCCTATGATATATTATTTATCTTTTATTTTAAAGCTTCTTAAGACAGTAGATTTGACACTGCAACAACAATATACCAGAAATTGTTGTGAACTTCTTGTATGTTGGTTTACTACCATAATCTTCTAGCAATATCTCCACTATGTTATTTCTTTTACATTTTTACCACATGTTCACTCGGTTCTCTTGCTATCAAATAAGCACTTTTTGTCGAACAATATAACCATGTTACAACAAACGCCATACCAATTAGAAGACATCAATTAACATAGAGGTAAAAGATCAAACATAAGAAGGATTTGTTCAAATATGCCCCAAAATCAAAATATATATAACAACTATTTAAAACAAATATTGTAATGCATGTGTTACAATCTCTTGCTAATAAAACAGGCTTTAAGTACAGAGATCTGGATAAAGCTAAGAACATTCAAGGTAAGAAGTAAGAATCTTACTGTGCTGACTTTAGACTCCCACTTTCCTGGAATGGAATGATGTTTTGCACAATATCAACAATGGCAGGGTCCTCCCCCTTAGGAAAGACGAAGAGGAGTAAAGAGCTCCTGGTCAACTTGACTAGCAAAAGTGTATTACTTGTTTCAGTGTCACTTATATTATCTCTAACTGAATCTGGAAGGAGCGAGTAAGAGTTTTCTGTGCATTTACCTGACATAACAGGTTGTGGACAGTTATTTCAGAAGACATAAAAGCAAAAGAGTTAGAATTATTATAGTCATTGTAAAGTTTGAGGAATTTTGCACTAAAATGCTTATGGACGACAAATGTGCTTTCAAATATTTGTACTTTATATGATATGAAAGTGGGATGTGAGGATCCTATAGGAATTTCGCCCTTTTGTCCTTGTTCCTTTTACTCTTTTATCCATAAAACCTTATATTATTTCTCATGTTACGAAAGCAAAGAGAACTTGATGCATCCAAATCCAGGAAAAAACTTTTCAAACTTCTTTTTTGTAAAAGAAACAGCAAGGAAGACTACAGAAGTTTCTCATACCAATGTCAGTAAGCTGAAGGACTTGTTAGACTTGCTATTTATTATCCAGAAGATTGCATTTCTGTCTACTAAAAAAAGATGGCAGGTTTTATTTTCTAATAATGCATTTCAATGGTGCCTAACATCAGTGAAGGTCATTTCATTGGATATTTCTGTTAACTGTTGAGACCCAGAGGTATGAACTTTCCAATGCCTTCAGTGAAGGTCATTTCATTGGGCATTTCTATTTATAATGACAGTTTAGGACCCAGAGTTATGAACTTTCCAAATTGAAAATTCTGAAGATGGTTACTTTGTTGCTTGACATTGAATTAGAATAAGAGGACTCAATTTTTGTTTTTTTGTGTTATTTGGCATCTCATTCTCAAAAATGGTGATTATGAGGTCAATAGCAGGACGATCTTATTGTTTTCAGTTTATCTTAATTTTTTCCATCATTAATTTTCTTGGATAATGAGTCACTTTCAATTTTTAATAAGCATAAATTGAGTTATGCTTTTGGTTGAATAGAGAAAAAATCAAGCATGAGCTCATTGTTGCTGCCTCAGAATACTACATGGTTGGTTGACCAAATAGAAGTAACTATTTGTAATTGTCAATGGCTATGGAAATTATTAGTAACATAGAGGTGAAAAGCAAACAATCTCTCTGATGCACTTCTATGCATAGTATTACCACTAAAAGAATACAAGAGGAGTTACCATTTATTACAGCAATGAAAAATTTTATACAGCCTGATGTTGAGTAGTTGCAGTCCTTGCAATACTTCTAAGAAGTTTGGATTACGTCAAAACAGTCATATTCTTTTCTTGAACACTAACTTTTCATGCATGTTTAACTTCCAGAATAACTTTAAGTTGCAAAAAGACAGAGAAAGAGAGAATGATTTATAATATTTCAAAAAGACTTGTGGGCAGTGGAAATCCATGGTACCGATTTGTTATGCAAAAGATGCAAAACAGCGAGAGTAGACAATGTGAAAAAGAAAAGAATGATAGATTGCTCTGCTCCAGTTCTCAGACCATACAACAATATGGGGCTGTTGAAAGAAAGAATAGACAATGGAAATAACACAATTTTTTCTACGACTTTTTTAGGGTACATTCTGTTCATTCATTCATTAGTTTTTGGGAGGGAAGTTCCATTTCATCTTTTCTCTACCTGCTAATAATTTTAATTGTGCCTTGAACTCTACTCTTGTAGTAAGAAGCCAAAACCTTCACAGATACATACCTCTCACATAAACTATTTATAGCAAACTGGGTACACAGAAAATTTTTGCTAAAGGCCCAGTAGGGCGGAGGAATGACATTGTTACTGTTGCCAAGTTTCTCCTCTGTACTTACACATATTCTCCTCTTCTTAGCTGACATATTCACATCCAAACTTTCAGAACCTTCAGCATTAGAATACTCAAAGATCTGACATACTGCAAAGCATATTTAATCGTACAACTAGTCAACATCTCACAGAACATAAAAGCGACTTCAATTAACTTATTTAGTTTTACATACACAACAAGGTATGTAAGAAAATGTACTGCAATTACAGGTAACAAGACACCAAGTTGATTTCTACACTTTACACCCTTTAGATGCAAGCAGGTTTCCCATTGAGATAGTTCAGATATATGAAATTGGATGAATCAAGCAGATCATCTTAAAAAAAAAAAGATGGTGAAAAATATCATGCATGCTGATTCTGCACAAGTTCAGGAGCATGAGTATATAAAAGCCATAGGCTATTGTCTTCAAGAATTACATTTCATTAAACTGCAATTTCTCTGCTAATAATCATATCAAACAATTATGTCAGAAATGCTCCCAAACTCGAGTATTCTGCCCCTAGACCATCTGTTGTACAATCAATTTCTGATCATCCTCGTGCTAATTGTCACTCTTTTAACCAAGATTTCATAAACTAATACGGCTATCAAGATAGAACCGGGTTAGCAAAAAAGTTGTAGAAAGAAGCATTCTTCTAAGATCAAAAGTGCTAAAAGTCAATCAAATTTTGTAAAAAATTAATGAAAAGAAAAGGTAAAGAAAGACGATAGATCACCACCAGCTAGCCAGACTCACTTCATTTCTCCACCAGTTTCCAGAGAAAACAGTTTACATAGAATAGGCAGCAAGAAAAGATTATCTATACTTGACACATAATTCTCTTATCTCCATAGGAGGATTCAGAGTGACTCTCAGCTTTAAAAGTCAATAGTTCAATTGGTTGCAGATATTTCTGTTCTCATGGAATTCTTCAGGTTTCAATCAGCAATCAGGATATAAAAGTCTTCTATACTTGCAACTGATGGAAGTAGAGGAATACAGATAGTTATTGATGCATATGAAAATAACATGGGATTTGGAGAATATGCAAGGTTGTCCACTGTAGGAGTGATGTATCAGATCTCTACATTGGCAGTTTGAAAAGGAGAACTGGTACAAAATAGTAACCCCATGGACGCAACGGTCTCTAAATGTCTTCTTCCCTTCTTCTGTTCTAATTTTCTACACAATTGTATCCTAGAGCTCTATTTAGTACACAAATTCAGCAACTCACTGTTCCAACAACATAGAGCATGCTTCAAGCTTAAGACCCATGCCCAGATAACAAAGCACTTCCCAAGCTTTTGAAATCCATTAGAAGTACACTAAAATAGCTTCTGACTTACACAGGCAGCTGATCAGTAAAAATGTCCTGAACTCTTTTAACTGATAGTCTTAAAAGCTGCAAGCTCATTGATACAAAATTTGAAAACAAGCTTTTAACACTGAATGTTATTTGACAGTGGGGAAGATAGGTTGAACTCTTACTTTCTCATTGGTGTATACCCAAGGGCAGGAAAAGAAACACTACCACTTGCAATGGAAGATGAGAGTAAAAAGTCTGGAAGAAAGCCACATATGACACAAAGGTTTAGGACATCACTTCCAAGATGCATAAAAAATTCACCAATGAATAACTTAAATAACTCCTTCATGGATGGCCTAACAAACCTGGGTCTGTGGGTGTGATAGTACATGCAATATGCACCAGGCTTCAGCTCAGCCCTGGGGACCAGAATATCTTATGACAGGAAATTGAGCTGACGAATCCCAACATTTCAATTACCCTTCCATCAAAGTCAATGAATAAGCCTATGGTTTCAAACAACAGGCGAAGTGTCCTCCACTGTCAGTTTACCCAATACCCATAACACATAAAATACCCATAAGCTGCTAAAGCACCACAAATTTTAAGTCTACTGAAATATGTAGAATTTAAACTTTTAAAAAATAACTCGAGATCCCGAAAAGATTACCCATTCTTCAAAGTGGGTAAATTGGATCTTCAGCCAAGTTCCCAAGAATATTTAAATTTTCTCTTCCCTTAAACTCGTCATTGGTTGCATCAGTCGTGAATATTGATGTCATTCATAAAAAAAGAATGGAACGCATAATGTATCAATATATCAACATCAGTTTGAAGCCCTGAGTAAACATTCAGCACACAGCTTTTATAAAAACTCCATGAAGTCAAAAGAATAGAATCTTGGAAGCACCAGATGCACACCTCCCCATTCTCCAAGTTGGTTCATTATTTGTCTTCCTTTTGCAGCAAGAGAGGTCCAAAAAATAAAAATGATACAAGCTTTGGAGAGGACTTCAAATATAACTGAAACTCATTCATTTCTTTCACATAGTGATAAGCCTCAGCAATACTTGGCTTTTGGTGTAAATATATCCAAAAACAATACCAAACAAGTTGTCTGCCACAAATTTTAAGCTAACTCTAAATTGTCCACTTATTATTTGGGCTCCAGAAGACTGCAACATCTCATGCCTATACAAGTCCCTTTAGGTATGAATAAAAGACAATTATCTAAAGCTGCTTCAATGAAGAATGCCTTTTTAATGTTAAAAGCAAACTGAAGCTTATATATCTATTTCTTGAGAACTCAAAATAGATGATTCGCAATCAGCTATATATTTCATGCATATAATAGCTGATGTCTCGAATGCCTAACAAAATTGGACTAGTGGTCTTCTCCTTCCAGAAATATGATCACTTAAGACCATGTCATTCTTTAGAGATATATAACCATACACTTATTAAATTCCTTTTATATTTAAAAAATTTTTCTTACGGCAGAAAATATTGCATATCTTCTATCTATTGTTTCTGATTTATTTTCAAAGGAAATGCAAAGGTTCCATATTAGTAAGGTGAATTTGTGCCTAACCTGTATGAGTTATGTGCTCAAGCTTAAGCTAAGGTTACTATGTATCCATAAGCCTCTTCAAATTCAAGGAAATTGGTACTCATATATATATATATATATATATATATATATATACTGGAAAGCTGTGAGTGATAAAGAATTTAACCAGCGATGCATTTTGGATGTCGAATCATGTCATTTACTCAAGAAGGCACAGCAGATTTAAGCAGTCACTTGATTGAACCAAGTGAGAAATGACAGAGTGTAAGCAAAAGAAGTTGAATAAGACTTGTAAACAAGGACTAAACCATACTAATCTGTGACCTAAAAATGCACCAGCTACAAATAAATGGATGAAGTGGAAGATCATATGCAAAAAAAAATTGAAACCAGCTACCAGACTCATATGTTAATAACCTATTGGCAGGATAATTGACATCTTATCCTTCTGTTTGTCTGCAAACTGAAATCTTAATCAAGTTTAGAACCCAAAAATCATAAACGTTTTTCCTAGACTAAGTTCAACAGATGGAAATAGTGTTGCGTGCATAATTTTGCCATTATTCTCGCAAATGCAGACCATTAGCATTACTCTTCATTTCCACAAATTTATCATGTTTAAAGCGGTAAACAACTTTAGTTTGTTTGTTTTTCTCCCCTCAATACCTAATGCATTTGAACAACACAACATGCCTGTCCCTATCTTCTGCATAGCTCTTATCCTTCTGTTTGTCTGCAAACTGAAATCTTAATCAAGTTTAGAACCCAAAAATCATAAACGTTTTTCCTAGACTAAGTTCAACAGATGGAAATAGTGTTGCGTGCATAATTTTGCCATTATTCTCGCAAATGCAGACCATTAGCATTACTCTTCATTTCCAAAAATTTATCATGTTTAAAACGGTAAACAACTTTAGTTTGTTTGTTTTTCTCCCCTCAATACCTAATGCATTTGAACAACACAACATGCCTGTCCCTATCTTCTGCATAGCTCACCCAGTTCTCCAAACTTCATCAGTTTTATCAATTAGTCGCCATCCATTCGCCATTTACTTATGCTTAATCATTCAAACATCTCTTTCTTTAGAAACCAATTCCATAACAATGCTACTCTTCATCTTAAACCAAAACAATTACATCAGCGAACACATTGTACCAGTAATTCAAGTCCGCTACAGTTATTCACTTGCAAAAACCCCAAGTTCCCAACCTTGCCCAAAATTTAAGAATCCCAGAAAACCAAGTTCACTAAACCAAGTTAACCGTCCTGATTCTCAAGTCAGCATGAATTTTCTTTATATCTAAAATTTCCTTATTTTGACATTATTCCAGAGAACTGACAAGAGACAAAACCAGCAGAATTCATTACCTTATTCAAGAATTGACATGGCTTCTTTTGTTGCACTCTTCTCCCTCTCTACATAACAAAGGAAGCATTTTTATCAATCACCACACTGCCCAGACTATCCCAAACAGTCAAATTGAAAATTTTCAAAACCCAGATGCAAATTACATATATAAATGCCAATAAAGTACAAAAATAACAAAAAAAAAGAACATAACTTTCTGGACAGAAGAGATGGGATGAGAGGCCTTACTGATGGGGCAGGTGATGAGGAATCCGGAGTGGAAATGACTGAGGAGAGAAGAACAGGCGTTGTAGTCAAAACGAGGAATGGTGATCACAACAGAGTGCTGCTCCCAGGGCTTCAGCTCATGCTTGGTTTTCAGTTCCACTTTCAGTGCTTCTTCTTCCAATTCTTTTGCTTTTTCTTCTGTTTTTGCTGTCCCACGTTTCATTTCCCGTATTATTGAGTTGAGGGATTGCAATTTGTATGGCAAATGGGATTTATATTTATATTTCGCCCCCTCTTTTGTATTTTGGAATCATTTTTAAAAATTTAGAATTCCTCAGTTCCCTAATAATTTAGAGAGTTTTGTATAAAATTCAAATCTGATTCCCATTTATGAATTGAGCCATCCATTAAAAAATTTAATATATAATTATGTATATGATATATATTATGATTATAATATTTTATTATAATATTAGTATAGTTATATAATATATTTACAATTATTATATACACATATATAATATAAGATATAATTATAATTATATTTATTATTATAAATATAATAACATATAATAAAAATTATATTTAATATATAATATACTTTATAATTATTTAATATATTACTATAATTAATATTTATATTACAATATTTGCATATATAATAAATATTATAATCATAATATTTAATTATAATTATATATTTTCTTATAATATTAGTATAATTATATAATGTAGTATATAAATATATATTATAAATTTATTAATATTATATAATAATATATTTATATTATATATGTATATTTATAAATGTATATTATATGTGTATATAATTATAATATATATGTGTATATAATATTAATAAATTATATGATTATAATTATATTTATTATTATAAATATAATAATATATAATAATTATTATATTTAATATATAATATACATTCTAATTATATAAAATATTAGTATATTATATAATTATAACTATATATTTATATTATAAAATTTGTATAATTATTTTTAATTATATAATATTTAATTTAATTAGTTACAAACTTATAATAATGATATTATTAATCATATGTATTATATAATGTATATTAATCTATGTAATATAATTACTATTATTAATTATGCATGTTTATTAATAAAAATTATTAATTAGTTATACTAAATTTACTAATACATTTATACTAATATATTTAATTAGCGAAAATTTCTTATATCCCATTTACAAAGAGTTAACGAACCAAACAACAATTATAGTAATTATATACATTCCTGGTACTGAACCAAATAGATACATTGGAATGATTGACTCCATTTCAAATCCAGGATGAATGATTCGAAATCCGAATCCGATTCCAACATGCGAACCAAAGGCCACCTAAATGATTGAGGCCCTCTTTGATAACCCAATTCAGTATTTAAATTTAATGGGTTCAGATCTGAATATCTTCAGACGCATTGATAATAAAAAATAGAATGTCTAAATTAATTAAGTGGCATTGAATTTCTTAGATAAAACTTGCTTCCAAAATAAAATATTAAATCTGAAGTCTAAATCCATTAAATTATTGAATTGTTAAGTATTAAATGTGATACATTTGAGTATATATCACATTAAGTGATAAATGAATAATTTATCACATATTTTTTGGAATAAATTTTGCCCAGAAATTCAGTGTCATTTTACTTTTTGAAGCAAATTTTATCTAGAAAATTTAGTGTCATTTAATTAATTCAAATGTGTAATTTTTTGTTATCAAATACGTTTGAACATGTTAATATCTGAATCCATTAACTTTAAATGTTGAAGCGAGTTAAAACAGGGCTTAATACTTAACAATTTAACAACCTAACTTTATGGAATTCAGATTTCAGTTTTCAAACTTAAATTTTATCAAACACACCTTTCACCAAAATTCTACCAAACAAAATTTTTCTACATATTACCACCCTCACAATTCAGAAAGTCATTTTAACAATTGAATCTATTAACTGATGTCATTTGGTTTAGATCATTGTATGATATCAAAGGTGAAAGAAAAAAAATCACACGTGTGCACATAAATAAAACTAAAAAAAAGGTGTAGATTTTTCTTTGGGAAAAAGGGAGAATTGTAGTTTTAGTCTCCAATTTTTAACATATACACTGAAATAATTTCTAATGTTCTGATCAAAATAACTTGGGTTCTCAAAGTTTTTGGTAGTAAGTACATTCAACAATGACGAAAACTCAACAATGACTAACGGTCAAAATTTAATTACCGTTACATAACAATTTTGACTTGTACTTTTGGACCCTAATGTTTGAAATTTTAATCATTTTAGTTGCTTAAATTTTCAATAGTGATATTGAGGGTATTAGGATAAAATAAGATGCAAATTACAACACAATTATCTTAAATTGGTACTAGCAATTCTAATTAAACTTTTTTTTTTATTTTTTACTTCATTTATTCATGCCACTAATGTCTCATATACTTCTTCCCTTTGGTATAATTGGTCTCAAATTTGGTATTATATATGTTTCTTTGTCTCAAATTTGGAATTATATATGTGATTATTGTTTTATACAATTAGTAATTAATTGATAATTAACCCATAATGAGTAAAAGCACTTCATATTAGTTTTTATGTTTGCTAGTTTTTATAATTACAATTCCTAACTATAACAATTTAAGGCCTATATGCACAAGTCATGCAAGAACTAGCATGAATGATAATAAATTTTATATTAATACTAGAATTTTCCTTTTTTTATTTTATATATTATGTATATATTGTCATTTGATTGTAACTTATTAAAAAAAAGACTCTTTAAGTTCAACAATGTTATTATGTTGATATAAAGTGTTTTTATGAAATTTTATAGGAATTTAGGATGACATTTGTCATATATTTAATTCAATTCACACTTTTTTTTCATTTTAAAACCCCTAATTATAACTAGAAACTGAAGAGATCATATTGATTAAAATTTCAAACGTTGGGTACTAAAAATGTAAAGTTAAAATTAGAAAATTTAGAGACCAGATTTGTTTTGACTGATGTGAAGATCCGAATTTTTATTTAACTTACTTTTATTTTATTTTACTGGCTTATTTAATTAATTATTTATTTGTTTACTCTAATTAATGTATTTCATCCATTTTAATTTTATTTGCATGGAACAGTGTCTCATTTTTATATTTTTAAACGTTTGCTAGAAAATTTAATTTTTCTGCGGCTCGTTTAGTGAGAAATAGTGAATATACATTTTTCGAGACAAAATTCGGTCCGAGAGTGCAATGGTCTTGGAGAATTAAGGATGATCAATAGTAGACTAAGAAAAGTTAATTGAGAGATTAGAGGTGAGTGAGTTAAATTAAGCTCAATTAGGAGCACTAATTGCTCACTATTCATTTGTTGACTTTTGTACCAAAACACCTTTATGTCATTTCTTCCTTTCATTCTACCACTTCACCAACAACCCACACAAACTCTTTCTTTCTTCTCCTTCTTGGCCGGCCATCCTTTCCCATTTCTTATAAAAAATTTCAGCTTCCTTTTCTTCCATTTGGCTCCCAAAAACACACTCCAATCTTGCTCACTTTCTTGGTTCATCACTCAAGATTGAAGGGAGACTTGAAGAAAGAAAGAACCTTGGTGGTTTAGAGCTTAAACTCTAGTGGTTTGGCCTTCATCTCTTGGAAGAAAGGTAACACTCCAAAGCTCTCATTTTTCCTCTCAACTTATGGTTAGTTTAGTTAGTTTTATCTAGTTAAGCATTGGGTTGTTGATGGGTTCATTGAACCTTGACTCTAGATAGATGTCTTGAGATGGCTTCTTAGGTAGTGGCCTTGAGGAATTATTGTGTGTTTACTTGTTTGTTTGGTGATTGTTTTGAAGATTTATGGCTTGATTTTGGTTGGGAAAGTTGAAAAGAAAACTTGAAGAGAGAAAGAAGCATGTTGTCCGAAATTTGTCTGGTTGATTCCCTCAGTGGTTATTTTGGTGCCAAAATGCTTGTTATATGTTGGTGTTTATGTGTGTCAATTATTTTTCAAAAAGCATTTCATTTGGTTGAGTTGAAGTGGGTTAAAGTGAGGATGCAAATCTGGAAAAATTTCTGATCAGAATACCAGATCAGCGTGTACTTAACAGGCCATAACTTTTCTTCCAGGAATCAAAATCAAGTGCCTTTTATGGCATCTGAAACTAGACTCCGAGGGTTTTCCAACGGTATAAAATGCACCTTCTAGTTCATTTTCTATGAGCCGTAGTGAACCGGCAAAGTTGATTGATTTTCCTCACTATTTTCATCCGAGAAACAAGCATAGCTGCAGTTTGTAGCTCATTTTCACCCATCTTGCAAAACGAATTTTAAGATAGTTCTTTCTAGTGATTTTTAGAATTTTGAATCTAGTTTTCAACCCACAAACCACGCTAAATATGGAGTTGTGTAGCTTTAGTTATGACCAAATTTTGAAACTGTGTCAAGGGCTCCAAAACTGGAAATTCCGTGAACCAGGTTCCGAAAATCAGCTTTCCTAAAACTGTTGTATCTTGGTGTAGAAAAGTCCAAATTGAGTTCGGTTTATTGCGTTTGAAACTAAACTTAGAGTTCTTTCAGTGTCTCTATAAATTTTTCCAAATTTTCAAAGTTTACTAAAAATGCAAGACTGTTTTGTTCTGTTCTTGCTGAAACAGTGACTTGGAGCTCAAATTTGAATGATTTTGGATTTGAATCTGGGAAAAGTAGCTACTAGAGAGTTTTAGCAAATTGAATCTAGTTTCCAACGATATAAAGTTTCCAAATTTTGGACTTACAGAACTCGAGATATGATTTTCACAAGTGGTGTCGTACAAAGCTGGAATTTTCTGGTTTCAAATAGAATGCTCTTTAAGAACTTTCAACTTTCCTTTGAGATTGTTAGTCCGCTTTAACTTTGATTTCATGGTTGGATACAAGGTCTCTTTGAACTTTAGACCTTCACTTTGAATCTTGGTTTCCAAAGGATTAAACCTCTCTTGATGCATTTTCTTAGTTGCCTAACTTTCTTGGTTAATTGTACCTTATTTCATACTTGAGAAATTGATTTCAACCCCTAGTCTTATGCCCTTGAATTTCATGAGATTGAACTCTAAAAATGGAGCGTTTTAACTAGAGTAATTCTTGAAGAATTTCACTAGTTTTATACTCGAAACTTGGAACTTTTAGCTTTAATATTTACTATATAAATGAGTGGAGTTTTGATGAGTTTTGACTCCATTAGTTTGGAAATGTGAACGCTTTTCTATATTCTAAACCTTGGGCATAGGATTAGAAGTTCTGAGAGATGAACCATCTTTCCTTTTCTCGATTTTCATGTCGAAAGGAAATATGGTACTTTATTTTGGAATTGAGATTACTTACCATGACTTGAATCGAAAACGACCTTTAAGTTCTCTTTGGGCATTATTTCAATGATTTAGCGAGAAAAACTCCTTAAACTTAACTCAAACTTGTGACCTTGAGAGGGGGTAGCAAGAAGATGTTTTTCTCTTTAACCTTGGTTGAGTACCCAGGTAATCGTGATTGTGCATGTCTCAGGTGGTTACGAGTACGCTGAGGAGCTTGTCTGACCTCTCTTTTTGCTCTTATTTTGTCTTGACTTTTGGTGAGTGTCAAGTGCATGTTCAATGCTAATATAATTGAAATGATATTTGTACAAGTGCTATATGATACATGAACTTACCGAGGCGAGAGTGTACTTTACCGCCCTCATCCTCTCTCTCTCTTGATTGAATGATACTTGTTAAATGAATGTATATGACTTGCACTTATTTTTGAACATATTTTAACTCATGAGCACTGAGCGGTAGAATGTATCACACCCTATTCGGGTGGGAGGTACCGCTCATCCCGATTCAGTGCTATGAACGATTCTAAGTCAATTGGAGCGTTGTCTCATCGACCAATCATGCTTGTGGGGACGCCCCAACCCATTGGCTAACCTTGTAACTCGAACCGGCAAGGGCTTGGTCGAGAAACTTGGTGAATCTTGGGAAATGATATAGTTTGATCTTTTGAGATCTCACTTGGCATACTTGAATAGTATCGCCACTACATGAATGTTTGGTTCCAGATCCGAGTGGGTGTTATGTTGGATGAAGGAAGTAAGTGAAACGCTACGGCCATGTTACTACTTGAGTTGACGGAGAATCAACCCCAAATGGCTTGAATCAGTCGAGACGTGGAAATAGTTCCTAAGAGCTCCTGTATCCTTCCATGTGTGTTATTTTCTACTTGTGCACTTAAATGAAAGTTCATGTTAAAGTTGCTTTTAAGTATGCTATTTGATTGATTGGTGTTACTTGCTTGCTTGCTTAAGTTTTCTTGGTCTCACTGAGCGTTAGCTCATCCCTTTAAGTTTATTTTTTTTAATAGGACTTGGAGGTGGAAGTTGGAGATTCTAGACTAGCGAGTTTTGGTGGAATATAGTATATCTTTTGTATGAATTTGGAGACTTTTAAAATGTAAATTTTGTTATGTTTGGGTATGATAGATTGTAATTGTAATTACTAGCCTTAGAAGTTGTGGCTTGTATATTTGAAATATTTCCTAATTAAGTCGATGAGTGATTTAAGATCCTTTATTAAGCTTGAACGAGTGTGTGAGTCCTGACGAGAGTTGGGCAGGTGTCCCCATGATACTCTAGGGTTCGCCCTAAGGAGAGGTGGGGACATCACAACTAATGCATTATAGACCAGTTTGATATATAGGTCAAACATTGAGAATCAAATTTGTGTTTCTCTCTTTGGACAATTTTGAGAAGTAGTAATAGAAAGATTTAAAATTCTTAAAGACATAGTATAAGTTTTGGCAAATTCACATATTCCTAATATCTAATAAAACACATGTCATAATCAAAATTACCAAATTAACCTATCCAACCAAGCAAGCCCCCACTCTAATCATCTTATCCGCAAATTCCCTTTCTTACTCATTTTGAGTGGGAAATGAATTAGCACAAAAATATGAGGCAATCCTTCTAGGACTATGAATAGGGCGAGGTCAGCTTGAACTTGGCTCTGAGAAAAAGTCTAATGAGCCTGACCTTTCATTGAGTTGGGTCTGAATATTAGTTCCAAATTAAATGTGAGCAGAGTTTGGACATTATTAGAGTCAAACCCGATATAGGCTCAACCCTTTAATATGCATATATATATATAATATTCATATTTTGATATATATATAATTATATATCTAAATTTATAACACTAATACTTATGAGTTATTTGTCAAAATATATTAATATATATATATATAAGGAATATTAAATACACAAAATTATGTCAAAAGATTTAGAAGGACAAATCTTAATACAAGCAAATTGAGGACCTTTGAAGATATATTGATTGTTGATCATGTTTTATTACTATTTTCCATGTACATTGAATTAATTGGATACATTATTGTTGAAAAATTCTTGGTTTACATATTTTTTTAATGAATTGTTATCGGTTCTTGTATAGTTTTAATGTTGTGGTCATGTGGATATTAAATTAGTTTAAAACTTAATAATTATAGTAATTAAATTAAGAAAATTAAGGAATTATAAGTGAGCTTAAGTTAAGTTCAAATTAAACTCACAATCTGAATATTTTGTGAGTCAAGTATAAGTTTCACATTTATCAATCCAAAGCTCATAATTCGAAATCTGAAAGTGATACTAACTATAAAAGCGGAACTTGAGTTTGTTAAACCTCGCTTCAAATGACCTAATTGACAGACCTAAATCCTTCCCTTCTTTTGATTTAAATGAAATTAAATTTAAACCTATAGTTTAGTACTCATATTCTTTTGTACCCAAACAGCCTTTTGACCTTTGAAAAAAATTACCCAAAATACTACAAGTTATCTTCACCTTAATTAGAATTATTTCAAGTAATCATGAAAGTCAAGCCACATAATCGATTTTGTTGTCTAGGTTCTATTTTTCTTTTTTAGTTTTTTATTCTAACCATAAAAAAGGTTCCTAATCACAATACTACTATGATTGATCATAGAAGTATATTGTTTGGATTGCATTTTCTGGAAGGGTATATTGTAACACTTTTTTTAGATGTGATGTATATGAAGTAAAAAGATCATTGAAAATGTGTCAAGGAAATATTTCCGAAAAACATGAGATTTTTGTCCTGAGAATGGCAATCCAAAAAAAAGCCAGTATATTGGCATATTACTGCAAATTGACCTCTTTTCTACAAATATATTATTTTTTATAACTTAAACTATCCAAAAAAAAAAAGACATCTAATCAAAATATTGAATTGTTATGTTCAAACTTGTAACATATATGCTTCTAATAAAACAAAAAAAATAATGAAAAAGATCAATCTTTAAAAATATTACCTATGGAAGATAGAAGCAATTGATAAAATTCAGGAATTCTTCCAGACTTGTGGTTTTCAACTATCATTGATTTCCTCCGGTTTCACGTGATCAAGTAGGCCCTCGCAATTTTAATCTTTTGCCATTGCTAGAAAATGTACAATGGTAGGGAAAGAATGGTTTTGATAGTGAAGAAAAAGGCAAAGGAACTCTTTTATAGCAACTGTGAAGCTTTAGGGCAATTGCAGTAGTTGACGAATAGACACAACTGATAAATGGGCAATATTGCCTTTTTATACAGTAAAAAAGAAGAGAAAGAGTGCGCGAGACCTTTTTTTTGGGAATGCTATTAATATTATTTGCCTTTTGAAAACTCCAAATTTGGGAAAGAATGGTTTCAACTTTCCTTCTCTCATTTGTTGCTATTGAGAGAACTCCAATAGGTACCACCTTGTTACACAATATGAAGGGTTGTTTTTAGGTTCTTCTTCTTGTTTGCATTGTAAGTATTGAACCTGTAGTTAAAACTCTACCAGATTTTGATTAGTTGGGATTTACAATGTGTTCATGCGTTCGTGATTCTTGGGTTTCTTTCTGTGCATCTTAAGTCATGATTACGATAAGAAGATTTCGTTTGATTACTTTTGAGGCTATAGGTACGCAAGTTTTAGTAGGGTTTAATGAAGAAACCTTTTCTTTTTAATTGAGATTGGTCGTTCAAAAAATTGATGAAAAGAATTTAAGCCTGACATGAATGGAAGTTATTGAAACATTTCTCTTCTTTCCATTTTTAAATGAAGTTCTTTCTTCGCATGTAAAGAAAGAAAAAAATAAGTTCAAGAAGTATGTTTACGATTGTTTAAAAAATCAATTCAAAAGGTTTATTCTTTTTGGGAAAATCAAAGAAGAGATAGTGAAATAAGGAAGAAACGCAGTTTTGATTCCTAATGTTTAGCTTGCACACCAAAATGATCCTTAATATTTTGACCAAAAAAAAAAATCCTCTCCATAAAATTTGTGATTTTAGGCAAATATAGAACAACTGACAGAAATCAAATTGGTTTAATCCATTGACAGGCACAACTAACCCATGACCACAATCTCATAGTCCATTTCTTCAAAAGCATCTTCATTCAATTTTTTTTTTTTTTTAATCTTTAGCAACTTGTAGGTCAATGTCATCATTATTTTGCAGATTCTGTGCCTTGTCAAACTAATATAAGATTTAGTGATTAATCAAGTTTTCTTCTTACTTGCAGAATGCTCGTTGATGCATGTTGATGTGTTATTGAACTCAAAGACACCACTTCATAACCTTAGTAGAAGTTGGGGTCCAAAGTCTACCAAAACAAATAGAAAAACACACAAATAAACAAAAAAAAATGAACTTGCAAATCTATTATACCAAGAAAAAATTAAGATAGCTAAGAAACTACATGTAACTAACAGTTCATATTATATAAACGAAAAGCATGCTCTTTATTTGTGATAATTGTGCCATATTTCTAGTACTTTGCTCATATACTCCATCACATTTTTTTATAAAAGGAAAAGAAACTCCATTGCAAGTTGCTTGTAAACGTTTATGGCAGATGGGCTTAGGCAAATGCCTTTACCTGTTGAAGTCTTAAACTGGTGGTTATGATAAATGTGGCTTTGAATACTTTTGGAATTTTGAATGGCTTCAAATCTTCTGTCCCAAAATAGTCTTTGTCCCCTATGTCCCTTATTTGTACAGCTGCCACGTGTCCCTAGCCTTTTGTTAACCCAAACTCAAATAATCGATAATAATCGGTTTGCAAGCTTTGTTAACCCAAACTCAAACCAAACACTTCGTGATCGGTGGACATCGAGGCTTTTAAGAGAGATGGGGCAACAAGAGTGGGATGGAGTGGTGTGAAATATGGAACAGATGTTTGAATCTTGACAGTAAACTCGAATATGAAAAACTTTTCAGCCGAACAAGAAAAAAAATCTCATCTTATAACTTGGCAGTCATAATGCTGCAGTGCAAAAACAAGATCCATAATTAGCATACAGGGTAAAAAACTATGCACTTGCCTCTGGTGGATAGCTCGGTTGGGACTGGTCGTCTATAGTTACAGCAAGGTCCTAGGTTCGACTCCCATATGTTACCGTTGTTGGGTATCTTTGGGGCAAAAATCAGTCCAGCCTGGGGGAAGTAGCCTTCAGACCCGAAAAAAAAACTATGAAGTTTAACCTTTAAAAAATTCACATAATCTCTACTATAATTTTATATAAAGTGAAAATTTGACATAAAGGAGTCTTCCTACAATCGTTATTTGAAATGTTTGTATTGCCCTTACTTAGGTACCAAACAAAATTTTGGGGGAAGGAAGGGGGAAAATGGGAGGAACAACTTTTCATAAAATTATTGGGGAATTTTGTAGATATATATGAAATAATAGAAGGATTAAGTAAGTATTATAACTTCATTACACGCGTCCCTGGAGCGCGTTTAGGTCATTTGTTATGATTGGAGTTATTTTCTTCTCAATTTCCATTTTATATAAAACTATATAGATTTATATGGTTATGTGATTATATATGAAATAGAGAGGGGGGGGGGGGACTTTCTGCAAAAAAAGCACGTTCTTGTATACAAGTTTTTCTGCAACTGCCTATAGGTGTTTTACTAAATACACTCCAAATATTTCAGTTTCCAATCTCCATTGGCATTTGAAATGAAATATGATGTGGTTATTATCATGTTAAAATCCTTATAATTTGTAGATCGTCTTTTTCATGTCAACTTTTTCTTTTCAGCCGGTTTTATTTAGCATATTAGCTACACATTTGGAAGCCAATCAAAAACAACTTAGAAGCGGAGTTGAGCATTTCTCAAGAATATTGTTAGACTGACTATGACAAATACCTTGCTTTCCAACTTAACTAATCAAAATTTTATCATTGCCTTTCTTAGCATGAGAATATGTGTATTCTAATAAACTTGGCCCATTTCTTAGGTTATGCTCAATATGCTTTCGTTGCAGGTAGGCAAATCTTTCTTTGTTTCGTTACAATGAATTTATGTTACTTTGCAAGTTTTACCAAAGTGTCAATTTCAAGAACGATCTTCGGGCATAAGAGACAAATCAAGGCCTTTACCTTTACGTGATTATCATCCATACCAAAGTAAGTTGGATCTTAGGGACAACATATATTTTTTTTCCTATCCATTAGTTTTACTTAGAATCATAGCTAGCCATTTCTTTTTGGAGCAAATTAAGAAAACATTAGAAGGGAGCTGAACATTATCTGAAGATTGTTAGATTCCACATGACAAATGCCTTCCTTTCCAATTTAAACAATCAAAAGAAATCCAAAATTTTCTCTATGCCTTTCTTAGCCCAAGAGAATAGTTATTCTTTACCTATTTTTTTAGGTTATGCTCTCTATACTTTTTCTTTTGAGTAGACTGACATTTCACTTTTTGACCACAATAACTTTTGATATGTACTACCAAAATGCCAAATAAAACTCCTTGTTTATACCACAAAGGGAAAAAAAAGCATACGTTCTCAAATTCATATCATTCTTGAACAGCTATTCTTTCAAATTCATATAATTCTAGAATTTGCTAGCTCATATAAACCGCATCCTCTATACTACAGAAGAAAGAAAGAAAAAGAAAAACAGCATAGTTTCTGAAATTTGGAACAACTCTCAAAATTTTTTTGATAAGAAAACTGATTCTTGAGAAATTTGACTTGGCATTATGGCAGAGAGTGTTGTAGGTTTTTTGATTAACCAGCTCTCAACCTTGCTTTCCCAAGAGATCACACTTTTGGGGGGGCTTAAATCAGATGTTCAATTCATCAAAGATGAACTCGGGAGCATGAAGTCTTTCCTCAGAGAAGCTGAAGCAAAGGAAGACAATGATTCTCAACTCCAAGAATGGCTAAAGCAGGTTCGAGAAGTTGCTTATGATACAGAGGATGTTCTCGATGATTTTACCTTCCGCTTTGCTCGTGGCTACAAGGACGGATTCTGTGGCAAGGCTGGAAAGATCTATAACTCAATAAAGAATCTGAAAGCTCGCCATCAAATTTCTTTGGAGATAAAAGACATCAAGGCCAGAGTTGGAGAGATTTCAGCAAGGCATCAGAGGTACCAAGCCCTATATGGTACTCAAGAAAGAGGCTTCAGCTCTTCCCGACAGGCAAATGCTGATTTTGACATTCGTGCTCAATCACTCTTCATTGAAGAAGCTCAACTTGTTGGGATTGATAAACCAAAAGCAGAGCTCATCTCAAAAATCCTTGATGACCATTCCCAATTGAAAGTAGTTTCAGTTGTGGGAATGGGGGGACTCGGGAAGACTACCCTGGTGAAAAAAGTCTATGATGACGTTGCAGTGAAGAAACAATTTCAGAGCCATGCCTGGATAACTGTTTCTCAAAATTTTCAGTTCAGTGACATCATCAAGAACCTGATCCAACAATTGTACAACGAAATCAGACAGCCAATCCCTCCCCAAGTGGAATCCATGGATGTTCTTACGCTGAGTGAATTTGTCAAAGACTTCCTCCAAGAAAGAAGGTACATTCTTGTCCTTGATGATGTGTGGAGTATAGATGCCTGGGAAGCTATCAAATGCGTATTACCTGACAGCACTATTGCTAGTCGTGTTGTATTGACAACACGAATAGCCGATGTAGCTTCTGCGTCCTGTTTAGGATCACTTGACGCCGTCTATAAGATGGAGCCTCTTTCTGATAAAGAGTCTTGGACTCTGTTTTGCAATCGAACATTTCAGTGCAATGACTGTCCTCCAAATCTAGAAGAAGTTGCTAAAAAAATACTGAAAAAATGTGAGGGCCTACCACTTGCAATTGTTGCAATAGGTGGTGTTTTGGCTCTGAAGGACATGGAAAAGACAGATGAATGGGAGATAATTCTTCATGGTTTTGGTGGCGAGGTAGATGGCAGTGGTAAAAAAAATTCAAAACTGCTTGGACAATCCAGATTGGACAATTCAAGAAGAAAAAACAATATCTATTCAAGATTGGACAATCCCAGATTGGACAATTCAGATTGGACAATCCCAGAAGAAAAAATTGAACACATTTATAGAATTGGCCCTTTAGATTTCAAAACTGCTTTATCAGTTAAAACTCATGAAGAAACAATATCTATTCAAGAAGAATATCAAACTATACAATTATTAAATCATAGTACAATTCAAAAATATTTAAGTAAAGGATATCGCTATATTCATATAGGCTTAATACAAATTGCGGTAAAACCTTTATTCCATCTAGGAGTTGATGCTCCAATATATTTAGCATTAAGAGATACTAGACTTAAACGATATAAAACTTCTTTACTTTCTATGATTCAAACAAATGTATGTAATGGACCAATATACTTTAACTGTGCTCCAAATTTTTCAATAGATTTAACAGATCCACATATTTTGAATTCAGTCATATTAGATATTCATCTACAAGGAAATGAATTTGAAAAACATACAAAAAATTTTGCAATAATATATAGAATATATTACAGACCTTTATCTTCACATTTAAATCCAAAATTTATTATGACCCCAACTCTTAAAGGCGAAACAACTTTATTACAAGTAGATGCAGATAGACCCACAACATATATTCCAAAAAGATTAAAATGGAATGAAATAACCATACCAAGTGAATTTGAAATTAAAAATCCACAAGTAGCAAGAAATATAGAACAAACTACTGCAGAAGATATTATAGAAAAACAAGATGGAAGTACTTTAATAAGATTTTCATCATTAAGAGAAAGACCAGAATCATCTTATTCATGGTTACCAGCTAGACGTTCAAATTATGAGTCAACTGAAGTTAATTTTCCTATGGAAAGTACCTCAAATTTTAAATATAAAACACCTATACCAGAAGTAATAAATCAAAATCAAAATCAAACAGAATACTCTCCAACACATTCACAAATGAGAGGAGAAATAAATGTTATAAGTAAACCTTATAAAATAAATCATAAATATCTACAAGAAGATTTTGAAGATAAAGAAAATACAGAAAAGAGAATTTGGTTTTTCAATTAGAATCAGAATATAAAGAAAAATTAATAATAGAATGGAAAGAAGAATTAGAAAAGAGAAAATTTGATTTTCCTTTCTTTACCTGGTTATCATTTTATATTTCAAAAATAGGGATAAGTGATGTTTATAATACTCCACAAGTAAATGTTCAAACTAATTTATATAAAAAATGGAAATTAAAAGATGATCAAATATTAACATCAATACACCCCCCATTACAAGAAGTAAAAATTAATATAGGACAAGGAGAAATAATAGCCTCACCTTTTAAAAAGGGAAGAGAAGCTGAATCAAGTACAAATAATTCAATAAATTTAGAAGATCTTAAAAAAGTTTATCAACAGAATAATTATACAAATCAAATTCTTCATACAATATCTCAACATATGGAAGTATTAAATACAAAAATTGATACACTAAAGAAACCAGATTTAAAATTTCCCAATGATATATCAGCACCTCATTTTCAACCTAGAAGTCTGACAAGAGAAAAAGAACAAGATTTAGTACAAAGTATTAGTAATCAAAAGATAAGTAATACAGATAATTTATTAAATAAAATATCGAATGCATTACAAAATCTAACTACAGATTCAAAACCATCAACACCTAAAATAAACACATTAGATCAAATACTAGAAGAAAATTCTAATGAAGAATTAGAAGATTCATCAGAAGAATCAATAAATTCAGACATAGAAGAAAATATACTTTTACTAATAGAAAATCAATTTGAAGAAGAAAAAGAAAACAATCAAATAAATCGAATAAAAAGAAAGAACTATAGCAATAATAGTAAAAATTGGAAAATGGTAAATTCAAAAAATTATTATCCAAGACCAAGTCCTCCTGACATCCAATATGAAGAAAGATCAAAATTTAGAACAACTAAATATGATGGAGATTCAATTTATGAATGGAACATAGATGGCAAAGCTGAATATGAAGTATTAAATAATTTACAAGAAATGGGAATGGCAAGATTAGCTTATAAAATTAAAAATATTCAAGAAAGAAATATTGCAACTTTATTAGTCTCAGGATTTACTGGACAATTAAAAAATTGGTGGGATAATGCCTTAACTCTACAAGATAAATTATCAATATTAGAACACACACAAGAAATTGAAGATGATCAAGGAAACATTCAAGTTCAATCAGATGCTGCAGAATTTCTAATTGTTACAATAGTAATGTATTTCATAGGAAATCCAAAAGAAGAATTAAATTCTAATAAAACATTTTTAACAAATTTAAGATGTCCAACATTATCAGATTTTAGATGGTACAAAGATATGTTTTTAACAAATGTATTAAGAAGACCAGATTGTAATGCTTCATTCTGGAAAGAAAGATTCATAACAGGATTACCAAGTCTATTTTCACAAAGAATAATGGATAATTTACAAAAAGAAATGGGAACAGATGTAATTTCATTTGAAAATATTACATTTGGACAATTATTTGCTTTTGTGAAAAAAGAAGGATTAATGTTATGTTCAGAATTAAGACTACAAATAAAATATGGATCAAAAAGAAAAGAAGTAGGATCATTCTGTGATGCATTTGGAATTAAAAGAATTAAATCACCATCAGCATATAAAAAGAAAATTAAAAAATATTCTAAGAAAATAAGATATAAAAAACCTAAGGAAAATGAACCAACTAAAAGAAAGAAATTCATTAAAAAGAAAATTGTTTGTTATAAATGTGGTAAAATAGGACATAAAGCAAAGAAATGTAGATTAAAAGGAAAAATTACAGAAATTTGTTCTAACGAAGAAGAAATTAAAAATAAACTAATAAATCTATTAATAAATGAAAAAGATCAAAGTTCTGAAGATGACTATTATAATGACATATCTAGTTCAGAAAGTGAAGAAAAGTGTAATTGTTCAAATACTCCAAAATATATAAATGTTATAACTAAAAAAGAAGACAAAAAATTTTTATTAGATATAATAGAAAAAATTGATGATCCAATAGCTAAAAAAGAATATTTGGAAAGATTAAAAAGTTTAATTATTCAAGAAGACAAAATGCCAAAAATAATAGAACCTTTTAGTATTTCGAAATTAATAGATAAATATCCTAATATAAATATAATGAAAAAGGAAACTACTAAAGATCTTCAAACAGAAATTAATAGTCTTAAAACACAAGTAAAACAATTACAACAAGAAATAATAGAATTAAAATTAAAAGATTTGGAAATAGAATCAAAAATGGCATTAATAAGTAATCAGCCCTCAACCTCTAATTCTAAAACAGAAGAAATATCAATATCAGGAAAAGCAGTAGAAGAAGATCAATACTTAAATACTATAGAAAGAATAACATTCCAAAAATGGTTTGCTTTAGTAACCATCACAGTAGAAGATTTCAAAGAAACATTTGTAGCTCTAATAGATAGTGGAGCTGATACAAGTTGTATTAAAGAAGGAATAATCCCTACAAAATATTGTGAAAGAACCAATGAAAAACTTATGGCAGCAAATGGAGAAGATTTAAAAGTAAAATATAAATTTACAAAAGGATCAATATGTAATAATGAATATTGCATAAGACATAATTTTCTAATAGTAAACAATATAAATCATGATGTAATATTAGGAACACCCTTTTTAATTCAAATATACCCATTCATAGTAAGTAATGAAGGAATTTCAGTAAATATTATGGGAAAAATTATTACTTTTAAATTTTTAACTCCAATAAAGCAAAGAGAATTACAAACATCTTCAATATATAAAACAATAAATACTATTACCAAAGTACAACAACAGATAAGCTATATAAGAGAAGAAAAATCTTATTTAAAAATCGAAGAACAATTAAATGATATTAAAATACAAAAGAGAATATTAGAAATAGAAGAATTACTACAAAAAGAAATTTGTGCAGATATTCCTAATGCCTTTTGGGATAGAAAGCAAAATATGATAGAATTACCTTATGAAAAAGACTTTGATGAAAAGAATATTCCAACAAAAGCTAGACCAATACAAATGAATTCTGAGTTATTAGAATTTTGTAAAAAAGAAATAAAAATATTAATAGAAAAAGGATTAATAACACCCTCAAAATCACCTTGGAGCTGTGCTGCATTTTATGTAATGAATCAAGCTGAAAAAGAAAGAGTAGTTCGAAGATTAGTAATAAATTATAAACCTTTAAACAAAGTTTTACAATGGATTAGATACCCTATTCCTAATAAAAAAGATTTACTCAATAGACTATTTAATGCAAAAATCTTTTCCAAGTTTGATATGAAATCAGGATATTGGCAAATAATAATAGACCCAAAAGATAGATATAAAACAGCATTTACAACACCTTTTGGACATTATGAATGGAAAGTTATGCCATTTGGATTAAAAAATGCACCATCAGAATTTCAAAATATAATGAATGATATTTTCAATCCTTATAGTTCATTCAGCATAGTTTATATAGATGATGTATTAATATTTTCAGAATCAATAGAACAACATTTTAAACATTTAAGTATATTTTTAAAAATAGTCAAGAAAAATGGATTAGTTGTTTCTGCTCCAAAAATGAAATTATTTCAAACCAAAATAAGATTTTTAGGACATAATATATATCAAGGAACAATAAAACCAATTAATAGAGCTTTAGAATTTGCTACTAAATTTCCAAATGAAATAAAAGATAAAAATCAATTACAAAGATTTTTAGGATGTTTAAATTACATAGCAGATTTCTTTCCTAAATTAAGACAAGAATGTTCTATATTATTTAATAGATTAAAGAAAAACCCAAAACCTTGGACAGAAGAACATACTCAAAAAATAAAATATTTAAAAGAAAAAATAGAATCATTACCATGTTTATGTCTACCTCATCCTAGAGCATTCATGATAGTTGAAACTGACGCATCAGAATTAGGATACGGCGGAATATTAAAACAAAAAATAGATAATTCAAAGGAAGAATTAGTTAGATTTCATTCAGGAACATGGTCTGATCCTCAAAAGAATTATTCAACTATTAAAAAAGAAATTTTGTCTATAGTTTTATGCATATCGAAATTTCAAGATAACTTATATAATAAGAAATTTTTAATCAGAATAGACTGCAAATCTGCAAAAGAGATTTTACAAAAGGATGTACAAAATATAGTTTCAAAACAAATATTTGCTAGATGGCAAGCTATTTTATCTGTATTTGATTTTGAAATAGAATTTATCAAAGGAGAAAATAATTCTCTCCCTGACTTCTTGACTAGAGAATTTTTACAGGGAAATGGAAAGTGAAACTCACAAAGAATACCTTCGAAGACTTCGAGCTGAAAGAGATAACCCTATTCTTCAAAAAAGAGCTATAAACATTTCTCATAGACCTTTTACCTATTTTATCAAAAATCCCGACAAAACTATTCAACCAATTCCTTATTCTCAAATACGAAACCATGATACAGTTCATATTAGACACAGCTTTTGGGCTGCAACCACACCAAAAGAACAAGCCTTTCTTCTAAAAAGGCAGATCAATTCAAACATTATATTTAAGAATGTTTTAGAAAAAGCCAATCATCCTCCAGAAGATATTCAACCAATCATACTTCGAATTCAACAGCTTAAGGAACAGCTTAACAAAATTATTTGTTAAAATTTTACAGGATTATGGATTCAAAAGCAGGCAATTCTAGGCCAAAGACTCCTCAAGACTATGAGATGAGTCTTACCCCTGTTTCTCAAAATAGATTTCAAATTCTACAAGACTTTCCAGCTTTGACTTATAGTCAAGCTGCTCGTACTCCAACTTTTCCTCCTATAAGATCTCTTCAACAAATTCCAAGCCCCATTGAAAAATCCAAAGAAAATCCTTATTTCACAAAACCCATTGTTCAACATATCACCCTGACCAGATTTCAAGAAACACCCTTATATACTACACTCAATCAAACTGTTCAAAGAATTTTCCCTCCAAAATGTTACTGGCAACCAGATGACCCTTCCAAAAATTTGGATTACTATGAATTAATTCTTACAGATACTCAATCTGTAGAAATTTACCCTATTCCAGATAGAAAAAATCCAAATATTATCAGTCATTCAAAATGTATCATAAAGAAAGTTTGTTCACCTAATGAATGGACTTCTCTTTATTCTAAAAAATCCTTCTCAGTTAACTTTATTCCAGACGGATTTACATATCAAGATTACAAAATGGCATGGTATCGTGCTTTCCTTTTTAGACCATTCAATCATTCCTGGTTTTTCACCTTCAAAGAAAGCTGTAACAGAGAATTTCCAATTTGGTTCAATCACTGGTGGAAATGGTTCGGACCACAATCCGAAATACTCCCTCCAAGTGTGCTCATGGGATTTCAAACCTATCTAAAAAGAGCAAAGGGGGAAGAGTACACAAGACCAATTTTATTCCATATGGAGTTCAAAGTTCCGTGGATATTTTGCTGGAGTTTCAAAATTCATCAAGAATTAGAAAAACCACTTCCAATGTCTTTAGTCAGAGAATTCAAAATTAAATGGTGGACCGGATTCAATCAGGAATTTAGAGATCAAGCAAATGTGATAAGATTTCTAACAACTGGCGACAAGCTCAAATGGACAAAAGATTCAACCACTACTTCAACAACTTTGTCACCCACTCCAACGACAATGCCACCCAATCCAACTACTATTCTACCTAATCCAACCACTCCAAAGAAAAAAGATAAAGAAAAAGTGACCAGTGTGGCATCCGAGGCATTTTCAAATGACTTTTTGATGAAAAAGATGATGCAGAATCCCGAAATGCTCAAAGAATACTTGGACTATTTACAAAAGCAAGATAAGGACGACATAAGCGACAAAATAGAGGAGTCAGCAGGCTCATCCGAATCAACTTTTGATCCGTTTGGGGGACCATGCGGACAAGATCCAAATGACTTTTGAGTCACTCAAAGATGCTGACATGATTCCAAAGCAGAATAATCATTCAAAGATGTCGGCCACTTCTCAACAAAAAGCAAATGAAATTCAAATAAAGATGAAATGAAGATTGGAATGAAGACCCGAGCCTCTATAAATAGATTCAAAAACAGAAGTAAAGGCATCGGCAAAAAACCCCATTAGCAATCTTAGAGAAAAATCCTTTGTACTACTTTCAATCTTTCCTACCTACTCTCAACTACTCATATTAAGTTTTCAAAGTCATTGTACAAGTTTGTCAAAGGTTGAACAAAGAAATCAAAGAGCAAGACTTCCGTGTGCAACTCAAAAGCCTTTTATTGTAAGTCCTTATACTTTCTGAATATTGCAAGTTTCAATCAAGTACATGCAATCGTATTTCACCCTGGGTTGAGATTGGTCGTTCAAAAAATTGATGAAAAGAATTTAAGCCTGACATGAATGGAAGTTATTGAAACATTTCTCTTCTTTCCATTTTTAAATGAAGTTCTTTCTTCGCATGTAAAGAAAGAAAAAAATAAGTTCAAGAAGTATGTTTACGATTGTTTAAAAAATCAATTCAAAAGGTTTATTCTTTTTGGGAAAATCAAAGAAGAGATAGTGAAATAAGGAAGAAACGCAGTTTTGATTCCTAATGTTTAGCTTGCACACCAAAATGATCCTTAATATTTTGACCAAAAAAAAAAATCCTCTCCATAAAATTTGTGATTTTAGGCAAATATAGAACAACTGACAGAAATCAAATTGGTTTAATCCATTGACAGGCACAACTAACCCATGACCACAATCTCATAGTCCATTTCTTCAAAAGCATCTTCATTCAATTTTTTTTTTTTTTTAATCTTTAGCAACTTGTAGGTCAATGTCATCATTATTTTGCAGATTCTGTGCCTTGTCAAACTAATATAAGATTTAGTGATTAATCAAGTTTTCTTCTTACTTGCAGAATGCTCGTTGATGCATGTTGATGTGTTATTGAACTCAAAGACACCACTTCATAACCTTAGTAGAAGTTGGGGTCCAAAGTCTACCAAAACAAATAGAAAAACACACAAATAAACAAAAAAAAATGAACTTGCAAATCTATTATACCAAGAAAAAATTAAGATAGCTAAGAAACTACATGTAACTAACAGTTCATATTATATAAACGAAAAGCATGCTCTTTATTTGTGATAATTGTGCCATATTTCTAGTACTTTGCTCATATACTCCATCACATTTTTTTATAAAAGGAAAAGAAACTCCATTGCAAGTTGCTTGTAAACGTTTATGGCAGATGGGCTTAGGCAAATGCCTTTACCTGTTGAAGTCTTAAACTGGTGGTTATGATAAATGTGGCTTTGAATACTTTTGGAATTTTGAATGGCTTCAAATCTTCTGTCCCAAAATAGTCTTTGTCCCCTATGTCCCTTATTTGTACAGCTGCCACGTGTCCCTAGCCTTTTGTTAACCCAAACTCAAATAATCGATAATAATCGGTTTGCAAGCTTTGTTAACCCAAACTCAAACCAAACACTTCGTGATCGGTGGACATCGAGGCTTTTAAGAGAGATGGGGCAACAAGAGTGGGATGGAGTGGTGTGAAATATGGAACAGATGTTTGAATCTTGACAGTAAACTCGAATATGAAAAACTTTTCAGCCGAACAAGAAAAAAAATCTCATCTTATAACTTGGCAGTCATAATGCTGCAGTGCAAAAACAAGATCCATAATTAGCATACAGGGTAAAAAACTATGCACTTGCCTCTGGTGGATAGCTCGGTTGGGACTGGTCGTCTATAGTTACAGCAAGGTCCTAGGTTCGACTCCCATATGTTACCGTTGTTGGGTATCTTTGGGGCAAAAATCAGTCCAGCCTGGGGGAAGTAGCCTTCAGACCCGAAAAAAAAACTATGAAGTTTAACCTTTAAAAAATTCACATAATCTCTACTATAATTTTATATAAAGTGAAAATTTGACATAAAGGAGTCTTCCTACAATCGTTATTTGAAATGTTTGTATTGCCCTTACTTAGGTACCAAACAAAATTTTGGGGGAAGGAAGGGGGAAAATGGGAGGAACAACTTTTCATAAAATTATTGGGGAATTTTGTAGATATATATGAAATAATAGAAGGATTAAGTAAGTATTATAACTTCATTACACGCGTCCCTGGAGCGCGTTTAGGTCATTTGTTATGATTGGAGTTATTTTCTTCTCAATTTCCATTTTATATAAAACTATATAGATTTATATGGTTATGTGATTATATATGAAATAGAGAGGGGGGGGGGGGACTTTCTGCAAAAAAAGCACGTTCTTGTATACAAGTTTTTCTGCAACTGCCTATAGGTGTTTTACTAAATACACTCCAAATATTTCAGTTTCCAATCTCCATTGGCATTTGAAATGAAATATGATGTGGTTATTATCATGTTAAAATCCTTATAATTTGTAGATCGTCTTTTTCATGTCAACTTTTTCTTTTCAGCCGGTTTTATTTAGCATATTAGCTACACATTTGGAAGCCAATCAAAAACAACTTAGAAGCGGAGTTGAGCATTTCTCAAGAATATTGTTAGACTGACTATGACAAATACCTTGCTTTCCAACTTAACTAATCAAAATTTTATCATTGCCTTTCTTAGCATGAGAATATGTGTATTCTAATAAACTTGGCCCATTTCTTAGGTTATGCTCAATATGCTTTCGTTGCAGGTAGGCAAATCTTTCTTTGTTTCGTTACAATGAATTTATGTTACTTTGCAAGTTTTACCAAAGTGTCAATTTCAAGAACGATCTTCGGGCATAAGAGACAAATCAAGGCCTTTACCTTTACGTGATTATCATCCATACCAAAGTAAGTTGGATCTTAGGGACAACATATATTTTTTTTCCTATCCATTAGTTTTACTTAGAATCATAGCTAGCCATTTCTTTTTGGAGCAAATTAAGAAAACATTAGAAGGGAGCTGAACATTATCTGAAGATTGTTAGATTCCACATGACAAATGCCTTCCTTTCCAATTTAAACAATCAAAAGAAATCCAAAATTTTCTCTATGCCTTTCTTAGCCCAAGAGAATAGTTATTCTTTACCTATTTTTTTAGGTTATGCTCTCTATACTTTTTCTTTTGAGTAGACTGACATTTCACTTTTTGACCACAATAACTTTTGATATGTACTACCAAAATGCCAAATAGAACTCCTTGTTTATACCACAAAGGGAAAAAAAAGCATACGTTCTCAAATTCATATCATTCTTGAACAGCTATTCTTTCAATTCATATAATTCTAGAATTTGCTAGCTCATATAAACCGCATCCTCTATACTACAGAAGAAAGAAAGAAAAAGAAAAACAGCATAGTTTCTGAAATTTGGAACAACTCTCAAAATTTTTTTGATAAGAAAACTGATTCTTGAGAAATTTGACTTGGCATTATGGCAGAGAGTGTTGTAGGTTTTTTGATTAACCAGCTCTCAACCTTGCTTTCCCAAGAGATCACACTTTTGGGGGGGCTTAAATCAGATGTTCAATTCATCAAAGATGATCTCGGGAGCATGAAGTCTTTCCTCAGAGAAGCTGAAGCAAAGGAAGACAATGATTCTCAACTCCAAGAATGGCTAAAGCAGGTTCGAGAAGTTGCTTATGATACAGAGGATGTTCTCGATGATTTTACCTTCCGCTTTGCTCGTGGCTACAAGGACGGATTTTGTGGCAAGGCTGGAAAGATCTATAACTCAATAAAGAATCTGAAAGCTCGCCATCAAATTTCTTTGGAGATAAAAGACATCAAGGCCAGAGTTGGAGAGATTTCAGCAAGGCATCAGAGGTACCAAGCCCTATATGGTACTCAAGAAAGAGGCTTCAGCTCTTCCCGACAGGCAAATGCTGATTTTGACATTCGTGCTCAATCACTCTTCATTGAAGAAGCTCAACTTGTTGGGATTGATAAACCAAAAGCAGAGCTCATCTCAAAAATCCTTGATGACCATTCCCAATTGAAAGTAGTTTCAGTTGTGGGAATGGGGGGACTCGGGAAGACTACCCTGGTGAAAAAAGTCTATGATGACGTTGCAGTGAAGAAACAATTTCAGAGCCATGCCTGGATAACTGTTTCTCAAAATTTTCAGTTCAGTGACATCATCAAGAACCTGATCCAACAATTGTACAACGAAATCAGACAGCCAATCCCTCCCCAAGTGAAATCCATGGATGTTCTTACGCTGAGTGAATTTGTCAAAGACTTCCTCCAAGAAAGAAGGTACATTCTTGTCCTTGATGATGTGTGGAGTATAGATGCCTGGGAAGCTATCAAATGCGTATTACCTGACAGCACTATTGCTAGTCGTGTTGTATTGACAACACGAATAGCCGATGTAGCTTCTGCGTCCTGTTTAGGATCACTTGACGCCGTCTATAAGATGGAGCCTCTTTCTGATAAAGAGTCTTGGACTCTGTTTTGCAATCGAACATTTCAGTGCAATGACTGTCCTCCAAATCTAGAAGAAGTTGCTAAAAAAATACTGAAAAAATGTGAGGGCCTACCACTTGCAATTGTTGCAATAGGTGGTGTTTTGGCTCTGAAGGACATGGAAAAGACAGATGAATGGGAGATAATTCTTCATGGTTTTGGTGGCGAGGTAGATGGCAGTGGTAAAAAAAATTCAAAACTGCTTGGACAATCCAGATTGGACAATTCAAGAAGAAAAAACAATATCTATTCAAGATTGGACAATCCCAGATTGGACAATTCAGATTGGACAATCCCAGAAGAAAAAATTGAACACATTTATAGAATTGGCCCTTTAGATTTCAAAACTGCTTTATCAGTTAAAACTCATGAAGAAACAATATCTATTCAAGAAGAATATCAAACTATACAATTATTAAATCATAGTACAATTCAAAAATATTTAAGTAAAGGATATCGCTATATTCATATAGGCTTAATATAAATTGCGGTAAAACCTTTATTCCATCTAGGAGTTGATGCTCCAATATATTTAGCATTAAGAGATACTAGACTTAAACGATATAAAACTTCTTTACTTTCTATGATTCAAACAAATGTATGTAATGGACCAATATACTTTAACTGTGCTCCAAATTTTTCAATAGATTTAACAGATCCACATATTTTGAATTCAGTCATATTAGATATTCATCTACAAGGAAATGAATTTGAAAAACATACAAAAAATTTTGCAATAATATATAGAATATATTACAGACCTTTATCTTCACATTTAAATCCAAAATTTATTATGACCCCAACTCTTAAAGGCGAAACAACTTTATTACAAGTAGATGCAGATAGACCCACAACATATATTCCAAAAAGATTAAAATGGAATGAAATAACCATACCAAGTGAATTTGAAATTAAAAATCCACAAGTAGCAAGAAATATAGAACAAACTACTGCAGAAGATATTATAGAAAAACAAGATGGAAGTACTTTAATAAGATTTTCATCATTAAGAGAAAGACCAGAATCATCTTATTCATGGTTACCAGCTAGACGTTCAAATTATGAGTCAACTGAAGTTAATTTTCCTATGGAAAGTACCTCAAATTTTAAATATAAAACACCTATACCAGAAGTAATAAATCAAAATCAAAATCAAACAGAATACTCTCCAACACATTCACAAATGAGAGGAGAAATAAATGTTATAAGTAAACCTTATAAAATAAATCATAAATATCTACAAGAAGATTTTGAAGATGAAGAAAATACAGAAAAGAGAATTTGGTTTTTCAATTAGAATCAGAATATAAAGAAAAATTAATAATAGAATGGAAAGAAGAATTAGAAAAGAGAAAATTTGATTTTCCTTTCTTTACCTGGTTATCATTTTATATTTCAAAAATAGGGATAAGTGATGTTTATAATACTCCACAAGTAAATGTTCAAACTAATTTATATAAAAAATGGAAATTAAAAGATGATCAAATATTAACATCAATACACCCCCCATTACAAGAAGTAAAAATTAATATAGGACAAGGAGAAATAATAGCCTCACCTTTTAAAAAGGGAAGAGAAGCTGAATCAAGTACAAATAATTCAATAAATTTAGAAGATCTTAAAAAAGTTTATCAACAGAATAATTATACAAATCAAATTCTTCATACAATATCTCAACATATGGAAGTATTAAATACAAAAATTGATACACTAAAGAAACCAGATTTAAAATTTCCCAATGATATATCAGCACCTCATTTTCAACCTAGAAGTCTGACAAGAGAAAAAGAACAAGATTTAGTACAAAGTATTAGTAATCAAAAGATAAGTAATACAGATAATTTATTAAATAAAATATCGAATGCATTACAAAATCTAACTACAGATTCAAAACCATCAACACCTAAAATAAACACATTAGATCAAATACTAGAAGAAAATTCTAATGAAGAATTAGAAGATTCATCAGAAGAATCAATAAATTCAGACATAGAAGAAAATATACTTTTACTAATAGAAAATCAATTTGAAGAAGAAAAAGAAAACAATCAAATAAATCGAATAAAAAGAAAGAACTATAGCAATAATAGTAAAAATTGGAAAATGGTAAATTCAAAAAATTATTATCCAAGACCAAGTCCTCCTGACATCCAATATGAAGAAAGATCAAAATTTAGAACAACTAAATATGATGGAGATTCAATTTATGAATGGAACATAGATGGCAAAGCTGAATATGAAGTATTAAATAATTTACAAGAAATGGGAATGGCAAGATTAGCTTATAAAATTAAAAATATTCAAGAAAGAAATATTGCAACTTTATTAGTCTCAGGATTTACTGGACAATTAAAAAATTGGTGGGATAATGCCTTAACTCTACAAGATAAATTATCAATATTAGAACACACACAAGAAATTGAAGATGATCAAGGAAACATTCAAGTTCAATCAGATGCTGCAGAATTTCTAATTGTTACAATAGTAATGTATTTCATAGGAAATCCAAAAGAAGAATTAAATTCTAATAAAACATTTTTAACAAATTTAAGATGTCCAACATTATCAGATTTTAGATGGTACAAAGATATGTTTTTAACAAATGTATTAAGAAGACCAGATTGTAATGCTTCATTCTGGAAAGAAAGATTCATAACAGGATTACCAAGTCTATTTTCACAAAGAATAATGGATAATTTACAAAAAGGAATGGGAACAGATGTAATTTCATTTGAAAATATTACATTTGGACAATTATTTGCTTTTGTGAAAAAAGAAGGATTAATGTTATGTTCAGAATTAAGACTACAAATAAAATATGGATCAAAAAGAAAAGAAGTAGGATCATTCTGTGATGCATTTGAAATTAAAAGAATTAAATCACCATCAGCATATAAAAAGAAAATTAAAAAATATTCTAAGAAAATAAGATATAAAAAACCTAAGGAAAATGAACCAACTAAAAGAAAGAAATTCATTAAAAAGAAAATTGTTTGTTATAAATGTGGTAAAATAGGACATAAAGCAAACAAATGTAGATTAAAAGAAAAAATTACAGAAATTTGTTCTAACGAAGAAGAAATTAAAAATAAACTAATAAATCTATTAATAAATGAAAAAGATCAAAGTTCTGAAGATGACTATTATAATGACATATCTAGTTCAGAAAGTGAAGAAAAGTGTAATTGTTCAAATACTCCAAAATATATAAATGTTATAACTAAAAAAGAAGACAAAAAATTTTTATTAGATATAATAGAAAAAATTGATGATCCAATAGCTAAAAAAGAATATTTGGAAAGATTAAAAAGTTTAATTATTCAAGAAGACAAAATGCCAAAAATAATAGAACCTTTTAGTATTTCGAAATTAATAGATAAATATCCTAATATAAAAATAATGAAAAAGGAAACTACTAAAGATCTTCAAACAGAAATTAATAGTCTTAAAACACAAGTAAAACAATTACAACAAGAAATAATAGAATTAAAATTAAAAGATTTGGAAATAGAATCAAAAATGGCATTAATAAGTAATCAGCCCTCAACCTCTAATTCTAAAACAGAAGAAATATCAATATCAGGAAAAGCAGTAGAAGAAGATCAATACTTAAATACTATAGAAAGAATAACATTCCAAAAATGGTTTGCTTTAGTAACCATCACAGTAGAAGATTTCAAAGAAACATTTGTAGCTCTAATAGATAGTGGAGCTGATACAAGTTGTATTAAAGAAGGAATAATCCCTACAAAATATTGTGAAAGAACCAATGAAAAACTTATGGCAGCAAATGGAGAAGATTTAAAAGTAAAATATAAATTTACAAAAGGATCAATATGTAATAATGAATATTGCATAAGACATAATTTTCTAATAGTAAACAATATAAATCATGATGTAATATTAGGAACACCCTTTTTAATTCAAATATACCCATTCATAGTAAGTAATGAAGGAATTTCAGTAAATATTATGAGAAAAATTATTACTTTTAAATTTTTAACTCCAATAAAGCAAAGAGAATTACAAACATCTTCAATATATAAAACAATAAATACTATTACCAAAGTACAACAACAGATAAGCTATATAAGAGAAGAAAAATCTTATTTAAAAATCGAAGAACAATTAAATGATATTAAAATACAAAAGAGAATATTAGAAATAGAAGAATTACTACAAAAAGAAATTTGTGCAGATATTCCTAATGCCTTTTGGGATAGAAAGCAAAATATGATAGAATTACCTTATGAAAAAGACTTTGATGAAAAGAATATTCCAACAAAAGCTAGACCAATACAAATGAATTCTGAGTTATTAGAATTTTGTAAAAAAGAAATAAAAATATTAATAGAAAAAGGATTAATAACACCCTCAAAATCACCTTGGAGCTGTGCTGCATTTTATGTAATGAATCAAGCTGAAAAAGAAAGAGTAGTTCGAAGATTAGTAATAAATTATAAACCTTTAAACAAAGTTTTACAATGGATTAGATACCCTATTCCTAATAAAAAAGATTTACTCAATAGACTATTTAATGCAAAAATCTTTTCCAAGTTTGATATGAAATCAGGATATTGGCAAATAATAATAGACCCAAAAGATAGATATAAAACAGCATTTACAACACCTTTTGGACATTATGAATGGAAAGTTATGCCATTTGGATTAAAAAATGCACCATCAGAATTTTAAAATATAATGAATGCTATTTTCAATCCTTATAGTTCATTCAGCATAGTTTATATAGATGATGTATTAATATTTTCAGAATCAATAGAACAACATTTTAAACATTTAAGTATATTTTTAAAAATAGTCAAGAAAAATGGATTAGTTGTTTCTGCTCCAAAAATGAAATTATTTCAAACCAAAATAAGATTTTTAGGACATAATATATATCAAGGAACAATAAAACCAATTAATAGAGCTTTAGAATTTGCTACTAAATTTCCAAATGAAATAAAAGATAAAAATCAATTACAAAGATTTTTAGGATGTTTAAATTACATAGCAGATTTCTTTCCTAAATTAAGACAAGAATGTTCTATATTATTTAATAGATTAAAGAAAAACCCAAAACCTTGGACAGAAGAACATACTCAAAAAATAAAATATTTAAAAGAAAAAATAGAATCATTACCATGTTTATGTCTACCTCATCCTAGAGCATTCATGATAGTTGAAACTGACGCATCAGAATTAGGATACGGCGGAATATTAAAACAAAAAATAGATAATTCAAAGGAAGAATTAGTTAGATTTCATTCAGGAACATGGTCTGATCCTCAAAAGAATTATTCAACTATTAAAAAAGAAATTTTGTCTATAGTTTTATGCATATCGAAATTTCAAGATAACTTATATAATAAGAAATTTTTAATCAGAATAGACTGCAAATCTGCAAAAGAGATTTTACAAAAGGATGTACAAAATATAGTTTCAAAACAAATATTTGCTAGATGGCAAGCTATTTTATCTGTATTTGATTTTGAAATAGAATTTATCAAAGGAGAAAATAATTCTCTCCCTGACTTCTTGACTAGAGAATTTTTACAGGGAAATGGAAAGTGAAACTCACAAAGAATACCTTCGAAGACTTCGAGCTGAAAGAGATAACCCTATTCTTCAAAAAAGAGCTATAAACATTTCTCATAGACCTTTTACCTATTTTATCAAAAATCCCGACAAAACTATTCAACCAATTCCTTATTCTCAAATACGAAACCATGATACAGTTCATATTAGACACAGCTTTTGGGCTGCAACCACACCAAAAGAACAAGCCTTTCTTCTAAAAAGGCAGATCAATTCAAACATTATATTTAAGAATGTTTTAGAAAAAGCCAATCATCCTCCAGAAGATATTCAACCAATCATACTTCGAATTCAACAGCTTAAGGAACAGCTTAACAAAATTATTTGTTAAAATTTTACAGGATTATGGATTCAAAAGCAGGCAATTCTAGGCCAAAGACTCCTCAAGACTATGAGATGAGTCTTACCCCTGTTTCTCAAAATAGATTTCAAATTCTACAAGACTTTCCAGCTTTGACTTATAGTCAAGCTGCTCGTACTCCAACTTTTCCTCCTATAAGATCTCTTCAACAAATTCCAAGCCCCATTGAAAAATCCAAAGAAAATCCTTATTTCACAAAACCCATTGTTCAACATATCACCCTGACCAGATTTCAAGAAACACCCTTATATACTACACTCAATCAAACTGTTCAAAGAATTTTCCCTCCAAAATGTTACTGGCAACCAGATGACCCTTCCAAAAATTTGGATTACTATGAATTAATTCTTACAGATACTCAATATGTAGAAATTTACCCTATTCCAGATAGAAAAAATCCAAATATTATCAGTCATTCAAAATGTATCATAAAGAAAGTTTGTTCACCTAATGAATGGACTTCTCTTTATTCTAAAAAATCCTTCTCAGTTAACTTTATTCCAGACGGATTTACATATCAAGATTACAAAATGGCATGGTATCGTGCTTTCCTTTTTAGACCATTCAATCATTCCTGGTTTTTCACCTTCAAAGAAAGCTGTAACAGAGAATTTCCAATTTGGTTCAATCACTGGTGGAAATGGTTCGGACCACAATCCGAAATACTCCCTCCAAGTGTGCTCATGGGATTTCAAACCTATCTAAAAAGAGCAAAGGGGGAAGAGTACACAAGACCAATTTTATTCCATATGGAGTTCAAAGTTCCGTGGATATTTTGCTGGAGTTTCAAAATTCATCAAGAATTAGAAAAACCACTTCCAATGTCTTTAGTCAGAGAATTCAAAATTAAATGGTGGACCGGATTCAATCAGGAATTTAGAGATCAAGCAAATGTGATAAGATTTCTAACAACTGGCGACAAGCTCAAATGGACAAAAGATTCAACCACTACTTCAACAACTTTGTCACCCACTCCAACGACAATGCCACCCAATCCAACTACTATTCTACCTAATCCAACCACTCCAAAGAAAAAAGATAAAGAAAAAGTGACCAGTGTGGCATCCGAGGCATTTTCAAATGACTTTTTGATGAAAAAGATGATGCAGAATCCCGAAATGCTCAAAGAATACTTGGACTATTTACAAAAGCAAGATAAGGACGACAGAAGCGACAAAATAGAGGAGTCAGCAGGCTCATCCGAATCAACTTTTGATCCGTTTGGGGGACCATGCGGACAAGATCCAAATGACTTTTGAGTCACTCAAAGATGCTGACATGATTCCAAAGCAGAATAATCATTCAAAGATGTCGGCCACTTCTCAACAAAAAGCAAATGAAATTCAAATAAAGATGAAATGAAGATTGGAATGAAGACCCGAGCCTCTATAAATAGATTCAAAAACAGAAGTAAAGGCATCGGCAAAAAACCCCATTAGCAATCTTAGAGAAAAATCCTTTGTACTACTTTCAATCTTTCCTACCTACTCTCAACTACTCATATTAAGTTTTCAAAGTCATTGTACAAGTTTGTCAAAGGTTGAACAAAGAAATCAAAGAGCAAGACTTCCGTGTGCAACTCAAAAGCCTTTTATTGTAAGTCCTTATACTTTCTGAATATTGCAAGTTTCAATCAAGTACATGCAATCGTATTTCACCCTGGGTTGAGATTGGTCGTTCAAAAAATTGATGAAAAGAATTTAAGCCTGACATGAATGGAAGTTATTGAAACATTTCTCTTCTTTCCATTTTTAAATGAAGTTCTTTCTTCGCATGTAAAGAAAGAAAAAAATAAGTTCAAGAAGTATGTTTACGATTGTTTAAAAAATCAATTCAAAAGGTTTATTCTTTTTGGGAAAATCAAAGAAGAGATAGTGAAATAAGGAAGAAACGCAGTTTTGATTCCTAATGTTTAGCTTGCACACCAAAATGATCCTTAATATTTTGACCAAAAAAAAAAATCCTCTCCATAAAATTTGTGATTTTAGGCAAATATAGAACAACTGACAGAAATCAAATTGGTTTAATCCATTGACAGGCACAACTAACCCATGACCACAATCTCATAGTCCATTTCTTCAAAAGCATCTTCATTCAATTTTTTTTTTTTTTTAATCTTTAGCAACTTGTAGGTCAATGTCATCATTATTTTGCAGATTCTGTGCCTTGTCAAACTAATATAAGATTTAGTGATTAATCAAGTTTTCTTCTTACTTGCAGAATGCTCGTTGATGCATGTTGATGTGTTATTGAACTCAAAGACACCACTTCATAACCTTAGTAGAAGTTGGGGTCCAAAGTCTACCAAAACAAATAGAAAAACACACAAATAAACAAAAAAAAATGAACTTGCAAATCTATTATACCAAGAAAAAATTAAGATAGCTAAGAAACTACATGTAACTAACAGTTCATATTATATAAACGAAAAGCATGCTCTTTATTTGTGATAATTGTGCCATATTTCTAGTACTTTGCTCATATACTCCATCACATTTTTTTATAAAAGGAAAAGAAACTCCATTGCAAGTTGCTTGTAAACGTTTATGGCAGATGGGCTTAGGCAAATGCCTTTACCTGTTGAAGTCTTAAACTGGTGGTTATGATAAATGTGGCTTTGAATACTTTTGGAATTTTGAATGGCTTCAAATCTTCTGTCCCAAAATAGTCTTTGTCCCCTATGTCCCTTATTTGTACAGCTGCCACGTGTCCCTAGCCTTTTGTTAACCCAAACTCAAATAATCGATAATAATCGGTTTGCAAGCTTTGTTAACCCAAACTCAAACCAAACACTTCGTGATCGGTGGACATCGAGGCTTTTAAGAGAGATGGGGCAACAAGAGTGGGATGGAGTGGTGTGAAATATGGAACAGATGTTTGAATCTTGACAGTAAACTCGAATATGAAAAACTTTTCAGCCGAACAAGAAAAAAAATCTCATCTTATAACTTGGCAGTCATAATGCTGCAGTGCAAAAACAAGATCCATAATTAGCATACAGGGTAAAAAACTATGCACTTGCCTCTGGTGGATAGCTCGGTTGGGACTGGTCGTCTATAGTTACAGCAAGGTCCTAGGTTCGACTCCCATATGTTACCGTTGTTGGGTATCTTTGGGGCAAAAATCAGTCCAGCCTGGGGGAAGTAGCCTTCAGACCCGAAAAAAAAACTATGAAGTTTAACCTTTAAAAAATTCACATAATCTCTACTATAATTTTATATAAAGTGAAAATTTGACATAAAGGAGTCTTCCTACAATCGTTATTTGAAATGTTTGTATTGCCCTTACTTAGGTACCAAACAAAATTTTGGGGGAAGGAAGGGGGAAAAGGGGAGGAACAACTTTTCATAAAATTATTGGGGAATTTTGTAGATATATATGAAATAATAGAAGGATTAAGTAAGTATTATAACTTCATTACACGCGTCCCTGGAGCGCGTTTAGGTCATTTGTTATGATTGGAGTTATTTTCTTCTCAATTTCCATTTTATATAAAACTATATAGATTTATATGGTTATGTGATTATATATGAAATAGAGAGGGGGGGGACTTTCTGCAAAAAAAGCACGTTCTTGTATACAAGTTTTTCTGCAACTGCCTATAGGTGTTTTACTAAATACACTCCAAATATTTCAGTTTCCAATCTCCATTGGCATTTGAAATGAAATATGATGTGGTTATTATCATGTTAAAATCCTTATAATTTGTAGATCGTCTTTTTCATGTCAACTTTTTCTTTTCAGCCGGTTTTATTTAGCATATTAGCTACACATTTGGAAGCCAATAAAAAACAACTTAGAAGCGGAGTTGAGCATTTCTCAAGAATATTGTTAGACTGACTATGACAAATACCTTGCTTTCCAACTTAACTAATCAAAATTTTATCATTGCCTTTCTTAGCATGAGAATATGTGTATTCTAATAAACTTGGCCCATTTCTTAGGTTATGCTCAATATGCTTTCGTTGCAGGTAGGCAAATCTTTCTTTGTTTCGTTACAATGAATTTATGTTACTTTGCATGTTTTACCAAAGTGTCAATTTCAAGAACGATCTTCGGGCATAAGAGACAAATCAAGGCCTTTACCTTTACGTGATTATCATCCATACCAAAGTAAGTTGGATCTTAGGGACAACATATATTTTTTTTCCTATCCATTAGTTTTACTTAGAATCATAGCTAGCCATTTCTTTTTGGAGCAAATTAAGAAAACATTAGAAGGGAGCTGAACATTATCTGAAGATTGTTAGATTCCACATGACAAATGCCTTCCTTTCCAATTTAAACAATCAAAAGAAATCCAAAATTTTCTCTATGCCTTTCTTAGCCCAAGAGAATAGTTATTCTTTACCTATTTTTTTAGGTTATGCTCTCTATACTTTTTCTTTTGAGTAGACTGACATTTCACTTTTTGACCACAATAACTTTTGATATGTACTACCAAAATGCCAAATAAAACTCCTTGTTTATACCACAAAGGGAAAAAAAAGCATACGTTCTCAAATTCATATCATTCTTGAACAGCTATTCTTTCAAATTCATATAATTCTAGAATTTGCTAGCTCATATAAACCGCATCCTCTATACTACAGAAGAAAGAAAGAAAAAGAAAAACAGCATAGTTTCTGAAATTTGGAACAACTCTCAAAATTTTTTTGATAAGAAAACTGATTCTTGAGAAATTTGACTTGGCATTATGGCAGAGAGTGTTGTAGGTTTTTTGATTAACCAGCTCTCAACCTTGCTTTCCCAAGAGATCACACTTTTGGGGGGGCTTAAATCAGATGTTCAATTCATCAAAGATGAACTCGGGAGCATGAAGTCTTTCCTCAGAGAAGCTGAAGCAAAGGAAGACAATGATTCTCAACTCCAAGAATGGCTAAAGCAGGTTCGAGAAGTTGCTTATGATACAGAGGATGTTCTCGATGATTTTACCTTCCGCTTTGCTCGTGGCTACAAGGACGGATTCTGTGGCAAGGCTGGAAAGATCTATAACTCAATAAAGAATCTGAAAGCTCGCCATCAAATTTCTTTGGAGATAAAAGACATCAAGGCCAGAGTTGGAGAGATTTCAGCAAGGCATCAGAGGTACCAAGCCCTATATGGTACTCAAGAAAGAGGCTTCAGCTCTTCCCGACAGGCAAATGCTGATTTTGACATTCGTGCTCAATCACTCTTCATTGAAGAAGCTCAACTTGTTGGGATTGATAAACCAAAAGCAGAGCTCATCTCAAAAATCCTTGATGACCATTCCCAATTGAAAGTAGTTTCAGTTGTGGGAATGGGGGGACTCGGGAAGACTACCCTGGTGAAAAAAGTCTATGATGACGTTGCAGTGAAGAAACAATTTCAGAGCCATGCCTGGATAACTGTTTCTCAAAATTTTCAGTTCAGTGACATCATCAAGAACCTGATCCAACAATTGTACAACGAAATCAGACAGCCAATCCCTCCCCAAGTGGAATCCATGGATGTTCTTACGCTGAGTGAATTTGTCAAAGACTTCCTCCAAGAAAGAAGGTACATTCTTGTCCTTGATGATGTGTGGAGTATAGATGCCTGGGAAGCTATCAAATGCGTATTACCTGACAGCACTATTGCTAGTCGTGTTGTATTGACAACACGAATAGCCGATGTAGCTTCTGCGTCCTGTTTAGGATCACTTGACGCCGTCTATAAGATGGAGCCTCTTTCTGATAAAGAGTCTTGGACTCTGTTTTGCAATCGAACATTTCAGTGCAATGACTGTCCTCCAAATCTAGAAGAAGTTGCTAAAAAAATACTGAAAAAATGTGAGGGCCTACCACTTGCAATTGTTGCAATAGGTGGTGTTTTGGCTCTGAAGGACATGGAAAAGACAGATGAATGGGAGATAATTCTTCATGGTTTTGGTGGCGAGGTAGATGGCAGTGGTAAGTTTGACAGAATCAAAAGGGTGCTCTTACTTAGTTACAATGACTTGCCTCACTATCTTAAAAGCTGCCTATTATATCTAAGCATCTACCCTGAAGATTATCCAATTGATGTGGGTGATATACTTCTGAAATGGATTGCACTAGGATTTGTAGAAGAGAAAATAAGAATAACATCCACCGATATTGCTATGAGTTATATGAAAGAACTCATCAACAGAAGCTTAATCCAAGTTAAATCCACATCGACCGATGGCACATTGGATACATGTGGTCTCCACGATTTTGTGCGTGAAATCCTTGTTTCAAAATCTAAAGAGCAGGGCTTCATGACTGTAGCCACCAAATATTACACAAGATGGCCTGAAAAAGTTCGACACCTAGCAATCCACAACTTCACTGATAATCCACAAGAATTTAGTAGCTTAAAGTGTCTTCGGTCTGTGGTAATATTTGGGTATGAAGATCCTCTCACAACTACATTTTTATCCAAGTTCTTAAGCGGTGGTCCTAAGTTGCTAAAGGTGTTGGATTTGGATGGAGCTGAATTGGAGAGCATCCCAAAGCAAGTCTTCAAACTATTTCATCTCAAGTATCTTAATCTTGCAAGAACTGGAGTTAAAATTATTCCAAAATCTATTGGGAAGCTTCAAAACCTTGAAGCTATAAATCTGGTAGGAACCAATGTAACAGAGTTGCCTGCAGAAATTCTAAATCTAAGAAAACTCCGTTCTCTTTTGTTAGGCGGATGGGGTGATTATTCAAATGACAATGCAGTTTGGGGCTGTAAATGTCCACTTGGAATTGGAAAGCTTATTTGTTTGGAGGAGCTGTATGGTATAGAAGCAGACAGTGATAAAGTAGTAATGGAGGTTGGAAAGCTAACGCAATTGCGAGGATTATCCATTACAAAGCTGAGAAGAGAAGATGGACAGGAGTTGCTCTCCTCCCTCTTGAGGCTGACCTACCTTCGAGAGTTGTCCATCTCCTGTATTGAAGAAGATGAGACCCTTGATCTCCAACATTCCGTCTCTCCAAAGCTTGAATTCCTCACATTTCTGAGATTGAAGGGGCGTTTAGAGAGAGTACCGCAATGGGTGACATCACTTCAATCCTTGAGAACCTTAGTATTGGACAATAGTAGGTTGGGAGAAGATGAGAATGCAATGGGCTCCCTCGGACATTTGCCCAATCTGGTATCACTTATTCTCTATCGTGCTTATGAAGGGGAGACAATATGTTTTAAGGTTGGAGGATTTCGAAAACTCCAGGACTTAGAGCTCGGGCAATTAACAAGACTGAAATGGGTGCGAGTGGAAGAGGAATCAATGCCTAGTCTCAGAAAACTGCGCTTAGGTGGTTGCAAACTGATGCAGGAGTTGCCTTCGGGCATCCAAAACTTGACCAGACTTGAATATCTTGGGTTTTATGAAATGTCTGATGAGTTAATGCACAAAGTACAGAATTTGGATAAGCGGAGTGAAGATTATCAGACAATTTCTCATATCCCTCAAGTTGTCATTGGTCACTGGATTGATGATCGGTGGGAAGGCACGTTCCTCTGAGAGAAGAGAAGCTAAGAGACAACTCTTTGCAGCTTTCAACATTAACTGATATTCAGTCAACTCATCTCTTCTATAAGTCTCAGGTTGCTTACTAGCTTATTACATTTGTATCAAATCATATCATGAAATAGCTCAATTCCTCGAACATAGTGTGTGTTCATATATATGGATTTAGATATCCTTTTTATAGTTGGCCCCATCAAACTTGCTCTGGTTAAGTAAAACATAGATCAGAGCACCTACTACAGAAAAGAGAAGGCAGTCTTCATTAAGTTAATTTGAAAGTGTATGAAGCAGTTAGTGAAATTAGTATAACAACTTTTGAATGAAATTTGGTTCTTGATCTTAGAAATGCATGCCTATAGCATATGATTTTTATTCTTGAGCTAGTTTCTAAATCGTGAATTTGCAAATGGAAAAATTTTTCAGAAAATAAGGGGGATTTTGCCCATCTCAACCTTAACCACAGATTAATGTGCCTTTAGTCAATAAACAGGTTTAGTAAGCACATGCTAGTGCCATCAGTTCCTAGAATAGAAACATAATGCAAGAAAACTTGTAAAATATATTACTTGACTCATATGTCAATAGAAACATGCAAAATAATATCATAAAACACTATTCAAGCTTATTTACAACTTTTTTTTTTTAGCTTATTTACAACTTATTCCTTTCTAGTGAAGTGAAATTACAGTCACCTTACATGATAAAAGTTGCAATAAAAAGTTGTAGTCATGCATAGGTTTTCTCTATCACACAAAAAGTTGCAATAAAAAAACATGATAAAAAAAAAAATAAGACCATTGACTTAATATTGAAATAGTAACAATCAACCTCAATTCCTCAAAATATGCGTATGTACAAGTATGGATTTAGATTTTCTTTTTCCAGTTAACTCCATCAAATTTTTTCAAATTTGTTCAGCAAGACATAGAACAGATCTTCGATAACAAGATGAAGTTTGTCAAATTAGTAAAGCTTCGATAACACCTTTCAAAGTCCAAAGTCCAAACTGAAGGTTCAGTGTTCCTTTTTTTTTCTTTCTATATTCTTAGTTTGTATGTATATTTTTCTCAAATAAAATTTAACTGATAGTGTTTTGATATCACAAAACACTATCCAAACTCATTCGCAACTGATTTCCTTTCTATATGGGGCTTGGAGGTGTCGTTGAAGTAAATCGTGTGATCCTCTTCATCATCAGGCTTCATGACATAATTAGAACCATCTTCAGTAAGGTGAAAATACAATCCTCCCAAGCCATAAATCAGGCTGTGATAAGTTTACTACATACCAAACCGACTCAAGTTCTCTGCCAAACCGACTACAGATCAAAATTGGTACATGGTTTAAGTTCCTTGTTTTTTGGGTTTTATGTTTTAATCCTCTCTGCACAATCATACTTTTGTTTGATATCCAAGTTAATTAATGAGCAATATGTCCTCTATCTTAGTGCATTTTGATACTTATTTTTTAAACATGATTTCTGTAATGTAGTGTGTGATCCAAGATATTCTGCTTCACTATCTACCTTAACAGGGAAGTTAAGACACCATAATATCTACATGTTTTTTTGTAAGTACCAAATTACAATATCTTTCTGATTCTTTCATCACTTTGTGATTAAGAAAAGAATAGTTTATTGTTCTTCTCCAGTTCACACACCATACATCAATATGGGGCTGTTGAAAGACAGAGTAGACAATTGAAATAACACAATTACTTAAAACTTGTACAACTTTTTTAGAGTACATTGTGTTCATTCATTCTAACAGCTAGTTGTCCAATGAAACACAGCTATCTATTCGTTTTTGCAAGGGAAATCCCATTTCATCTTTTGTCCGCTGCTAATATTTTGGATTGCACAAGTTTTCTCCAGCAATTCTTTGTAACTTGCAATCTTGCCTTGAAATCATCTCTTCCATTAAGAAGCCAAAACCTTCTCAGATACATACCTCTCACATAAACTATTTGTAGCAAACTGGGTGCACAGAATACTTTTGCTAAAGGTGGGTTGGGGGAAGAATTCTCGCATATGGGCAGTATTAGCGGCTTTTACAAAGTCAAACTAGGCTAAATAAGTATGTTAGGGGGATGCAGCTATCATAAGATGTTTTTTTTTTACTCTTCTTGGATTAACTACTCATTCCCTGTTTTTATAGTAACATATTTTTTTAATAAACTTCTTCTTATTATTTCATGCATATAAGCAATATTACCTATTCTTGCAGACAAATCCCCCCCCGGGGGGCGGCTCTTCATTTAATTTGTAGATTTGCAGGTAGTTTTTTTTTTTGGGCGGGATGGATTTAATATATATGGGAATACTTGGGTATTGAGCGGAAGTCTTAAAGACCCAATCTTTTGAATTTTTGTAACAAATAATTTTATTTTTCCTGAGTAAACACATTTTTGAATTATATGTTTAATGTACGTGACTTTCATGGTACAACACTACTTGTTTACCACATTTTCCCCCTACTCATAACATCTTAAATCCATATGTTTTTCCTTGAGAAATTTTTTTTTTTTTAAGCAAATGAGGACCATTTAGTCTAATGAAGTAAATTCGCTCGGAACTTCATTTATACAAAATTAATTCTTAATCTAATACATAGCAATTTGTACAAAGATCTTATTGGCTAGAAAAAAACTATCATGTTAATCTTGATTGCACAGTGACAGGTGCCGAACCTGTGCAATAATAATAAATAGAACCTAACTACCACCAAAAGTAGCCAATAATTAATTTTAGGTACTGGAGCAGGGACTCTAGGTGTGCGATGGGTTACTTGATTCACCCTGTTCCCGAAGAGTTTGCTTAACCCGATATACCCGAATTAATTATCTGACTAAATTTACTAACTAGCAGACAGTGGCAAGCAGGGTTGTCTCCTCAGGGACTAGCAAGATATTTTGTTTCTTTTCAAATCAAGATTAATGGGGGGGTTTTGGTATCAAATGCCAAAAATAAAGTAATTGCAGAAAATAATTAATTTAAAGAAATAATTGGAGAAACTCTAGCCAAGGGTACACTTCAGAAATGGTTCATGCACTGATCATTGATGCAGAAATAATTCCAACATTTATCAACAGATTAGTTACAGTTGTCATGCACGCGATAAACAACCAACCTTTCCTTAATTTATCGATAGCTAAGGTACGACCGTTAGCTATTTCTCTAACCCAAAAACAACCCTAGGTACGACCGTAGGATTTAATTCTTAGATTGCATTATTAATTAGAAAGGCCCAATCCTAACTAACAAACACGCTACGAGGGTTTATTTAAGCTAGGTCAAATATTCCCCTGACACAAATCCAATTATGTCAGTTGCTACTGGGATAGAGATAACGAACAATTACGAATTCAATTACCCCTATATAGCAAAATAGCCTATGTGAATAATTAATTATTGCGCACTAATCAATCATACACAAGGCTATAACAATGAAAATCAGGGAACATATGAATATCAATAAATGAAGAAAATAATTAAAAACGGTTTAGATCTCACAGTAATTGCCGAACCAAATCGTCAGTTGTCCCCTTGACTAGAATTAGGGGTTTAGTTCCCCATTAGTGAACAGGCCATGCGAACGCAGTTGACAAGGGCCGTCAATTCTTGCGTTGGGAATCGGTCAACCGAGAGTGTTAGAAAAGAGCGAGAGAAATCGATCTGCAATTGTTTCTCGGATGTTGCTGCAGTATGTTTAGATGTCAAAACAGAGGTGTGGAAAGTTAAGGGAAAAGACATTCAAGCATTTGTGGCCACAAACGGTAGGGGAAGTGTGTTGGATGGGCACGTGGAAAGGGCTTTTGTGACTTGTAACCAGAAGAGCTATTGGGCGTTGAAGGGGACTCCATGTGCGCACGTGAAATGTGGAGGGGGCGAAATTAAGTAACTGGCAAAGTGAGGGTTTGTACGCGAAAGTACGGGAGGGAAAGAAGGCGCGAAGCTTACAGGATAAGCTAAACAGTGTAGGCGTATTAGAAAGGAAGAAGCGCCAAAACCGGAGCAGGAGAAATAGCAGAAGATAGGGATTTGTTATGGAGCTGGCGGCCGAAATAGATGCTTCGGATATGCAGTGGGATAGCGAAGGAGAAAGCGAAAATGTAGTATCGCTGATGCATGAAAGTGGAACACCTTCGAATTATAAAAGTTGCAGCAGTGAAAGGAAGGGCATTCGTCGGACGGCGGAAACAATGGTAAGCCACTCAACTCATTCCGTGAAGAATATGGTGAAAGGAAGGGCTTATGATACAGAGGATGTTCTCGATGATTTTACCTTCCGCTTTGCTCGTGGTTACATGGATGGATTCTATGGCAAGGTTGGAAAGATCTATAACTCAATAAAGAATCTAAAAGCTCGCCATCAAATTTCTTCGGAGATAAAAGACATCAAGGCCAGAGTTGGAGAGATTTCAGAAAGGCATCAGACGTACCAGTCCCAATATGGTACTCAAAACAGAGGCTTCAGCTCTTCCGGTCACGCAAATGCTAATTTTGGCATTCGTGCTCAATCACTCTTCATTGAAGAAGCTCAACTTGTTGGGATTGGTGAGCCAAAAGCAGAGCTCATCTAAAAAATCCTTGATGACCATTCCCAATTGAAAGTAGTTTCGGTTGCGGGAATGGGGGGACTCGGCAAGACTACCCTGGTGAAAAAGGTCTACGATGACGCTGCAGTGAAGAAACAATTTCAGAGCCATGCCTGGATAACTATTTCTCAAAATTTTCAGTTCAGGGGCATCATCAAGAACCTGATCCAACAGTTGTACGACGAAATCAGACAGCCGGTCCCTCCCGAAGTGGAATCCATGGATGATATTATGCTGAGTGAATTTGTCAGAAACTTCCTCCGAAAAAGAAGGTACATTCTTGTCCTTGATGATGTGTGGAGTATAGCTGCCTGGGAAGCTATCAAATGTGTATTGCCTGACTGCAATATTGTTAGCCGTGTTGTATTGACAACACGAGTAGCTGATGTAGCTTCTGCGTCCTGTCTAGGATCTCTCAACTTCGTCTATAAGATGGAGCCTCTTTCTGATAAAGAGTCTTGGACTCTGTTTTGCAATAGAACATTTCAGAGCAATGACTGTCATCCAAATCTAGAAGAAATTGCTAAAAAAATACTGAAAAAATGTGAGGGCCTACCGCTTGCAATTGTTGCAATAGGTGGTGTTTTGGCTCTGAAGGATAAGGAAAAGACAGATGAATGGGAGATGATTCTTCATGGTTTTGGTGGCGAGGCAGATGGCAGTGGTAAGCTTGACAGGATCAAAAGGGTACTCTTACTTAGCTACAATGATTTGCCTCACTATCTTAAAAGCTGCCTATTGTATCTAAGCATCTACCCTGAAGATTATCCAATTGATGTGGATGATATACTTCTGAAATGGATCGCACTAGGATTTGTAGAAGAGAAAGAAAGAATAACATCCACTGATATTGCTATGAGATATATGAAAGAACTCATCAACAGAAGCTTAATTCAAGTTAAATCCACCTTGGCCGATGGCAGATTGGATACATGTGGTCTTCACGATTTTCTGCGTGAAATCATTGTTTCAAAATCCAAAGAGCAGAACTTCACGACTGGAGCCACCAGATATTACGCAAGATGGCCTGAAAAAGTTCGACACCTAGCAATCCATAACTTCACTGATAATCCACAAGAATTTAGTGGCTTAAAGTGTCTTCGGTCTGTGGTAATATTTGGGTATGAAGATCATCTCACAACTACATTTTTATCCAAGTTCTTAAGTGGTGATCCCAAGTTGTTAAAGGTGTTGGATTTGGATGGAGCTGAATTGGACAGCATCCCAAAGCAAGTCTTCAAACTATTTCTTCTCAGGTATCTTAATCTCCGTGGAACTGGAGTTAAAATTATTCCAAAATCTATTGGGAAGCTTCAAAACCTTGAAGCTATAAATCTGGTAGGAACCAATGTAACAGAGTTGCCTGTGGAAATTCTAAAGCTAAGAAAACTCCGTTCTCTTAGCTTAGGCGGATGGAGTGATTATTCAAATGACTATGCAGTTTGGGGCTGTAAATGTCCACTTGGAATTGGAAAGCTTATTTGTTTGGAGGAGCTGTATGGTATAGAAGCAGACAGTGATAAAATAGTAAGAGAGGTTGGAAACCTAACGCAATTGCGACTATTAGACATCGCAGGGCTGAGAAGAGAAGATGGAAAGGAGTTGCTCTCCTCCCTCTTGAGGCTGACCTACCTTCGACGGTTGTCCATCTCCTGTATTGAAGAAGATGAGACCCTTGATCTCCAACATTCCGTCTCTCCAAAGCTTGAATTCCTCACATTTCTGTGGTTGAAGGGGCGTTTGGAGAGAGTGCCGCAATGGGTGACATCACTTCAATCCTTGAGAATCTTACAGTTGTTTAACAATAGGTTGAGAGAAGATGAGAATGTAATAGGCTCCCTCGGACATTTGCCCAATCTGATATCACTTTCTCTCTATCGTGCTTATGAAGGGGAGACACTGTGTTTCGAGGCTGGAGGATTTCAAAAACTCCAGCGCTTAGAGCTTGTGCGATTAACAAGACTGAAATGGGTGAGAGTGGAAGAGGAATCAATGCCTAGTCTCAGAAATCTGCAATTAGTTGGTTGTAAACTGATGCAGGAGTTGCCTTCGGGCATCCAAAACTTGACCGGACTTCAATTTCTTGGGTTCTTTGATATGTCTGATGAGCTAATGCACAAAGTACAGAATTTGGATAAACAAAGCGAAGATTATCAGATAATTTCTCATATCCCCGAAGTTTGCACTGGTTACTGGATTGATGGGAACCCAAGTTCCTCTAAGAGAAGAGAAGTTAAAAGACAACTCTCTGCAGCTTTCAACATTAATTGGTATGCAGCTTTCAACATTAATTGAAAAGCTTGCTAGCTTTTCCTTTTATTTCATGGGCTCTCGTTAACCTTTTCCTTTCTAATGCTTATTACATTTGTATCAAATCATATCATGAAATAGCTCAATTCCTCGAAATAGTATGAAATAGCTCAATTCCTCGAAATAGTATGAAATAGCTCAATTCCTCGAAATCGATTTAGGTTTCCTTTTTATAGTTGGCTCCATCAAACTTGCTCTGGTTAAGTAAAACATAGATCAGAGCATTTCTTTTCTTTCTTTCTTTTTTTTTTTTTTCTAAATTCTCAGTCTGTATGCATAACTTTCTCAAATGAAATTTGGTTCTTGATCTTAGAAATGCATGCCTATAGCATATGATTTTTATTCTTGAGTTAGTTTCTCAATCGTGAGTTTGCCAATGGAAAAATTTTTCAGAAAATAAGGGATTTTGCCCCCATCTCAACCTTAACCACAGATTAATGTACCTTTAGTCAATAAACAGGTTTAGTAAGCACACGCTACTGCCTTCAGTTCCTTTAAGGTGTTAAGTTTACAATGAAAATTTAAATCTATTTAAAATTAGTGGGCTGTTTTGGGTGGGTTATTAGTGTGTGAGTATAGATGAATTAACGTAATTGGGCTGTGATTGACACTTTCCCCCGTCAAACTTGTTCTGGTTCAATAAGACATAGAATAGAGCATCTGCAAAAGAAAAAAAAAGCATTGAAGTGTATGAAGCACAAAAGATGAAGTTAGTCAAATTACTAACGCGTGGATAACACCTTTCAAAGTCCAAACTTGAAGGTTCAGTGTGCATTTATTTATTTATTTTTTTCCAAATTCTCAGTTTGTATGCATATTTTTCTCAAATGAAATTTGATTCTTGATCTCAGAAATGCATGCCTGAAGAATATAATATTATTCTTGAACTAGTTACTCAATTTTGAATTTACAAATGAAAAAATTTTCGGAAAACACTCCGTTAATCCGATTTTACCCCAAAGGAGCTACCTTAACAGAGTTGAGAACACTCCGTTAATCCGGGGATCGATGTTTTCCAAAATTGAATTTGAATCCTCCCTCAATTTTTGAAGTAAATAACTCCATTATCACAACACAGAAACTTCACAGTTTTTCATTTCATGCGATTCAGATACCACAGGCCATGTAAAGTAAAACTGATGGAAGAGTTGCATTTGGGTTCACTCTCTAATATATCTATTGAGCTAATGCACAAATGAATGAGGGAAATGGTGGCAAATGATCCCAAACTTCAATGGGCTGTCCATGACCAAAGGTAATTTGGGCGGGATGGATTTAATATATATATATATATATATATATATATATATATATATATATATATATATATATATATATATATATATATATGGGAATACTTGGGTATTGAGCGGGAGTTTTAGGGGCTCAATCTTTTGAGTTTTTGTAACAAATAATTTTTATTTTCCCTGATTACAGTGTAAACACATTTTTGAATTATATGTTTAATGTACGTGAACTTCCGTGGTACAAAACTAGTTCTTTACCTCATTTTTTTCCCCTGCTTCTAACATCTTAAATCCATATGTTTTTCCTTGAGAGATTTTTTTTTTTTTTAGCAAATGAGGAGCATATAGTCTAATGAAGTAAATTCACTCGGAACTTCATTTATACAAAATTAATTCTTAATCTAATACATAGCAATTTGTACAAAGATCATATTGACTAGAAAAAACTATCATGTTATTCTTGATTGTAGAGTAATATGAACAAATATAGTACCCTCCGTATGATGAAATGCCTAGTAATTTTTTCATTTAGTATGATGAAATGCTTAGTAGACAAAAATTTGAAATTTAGAATATGGATTTCTTTGGTAGGTTTTACAAGTGGTGGAAACATCTTATTATATTCTAGAATAATCAACCATTTTGTTATATCCAAAATAATTTATTTGGGCAATTAGTGGGAAAAAATAGGGGTAGGGTATTAATCTGAATTGATTTTTTTTAGTGGAGCATACTTGAAGAAAGAAGGGATGTAATACGTGTAAATGATTTGAAGATATTAGTTTGTTCATTTTGTTTTCTCTTAGTCCTAGTTAGCAGGCATTTGTAGTGTGCTTATATAATACTCGTTCTCACATATCATACCAAAAACTCCACATTTCCTAGATTTCAAAAATACTTAGAAAAATACTCATACTTTTCAATTAACTCTATGAAACACGTAATAAATTTTTGTCCTGTTTTATACTTCGTGAATTATATTTCAATTTTTTTAAAAAAAATTAAAATTTAATGATAATGACATGGTCATGAGTTATATACAAAATAAGAACAACATATAATATAACAATTGCAGATTTATACATATTTAAATAATATGGTAAATTTTTTTAATAAATTTAACATCTCATACATTAAAATAAGTTTAAGATTGGTATAGAAGTGGCATATTCTTTGAAAGCTATAGTAAATTTATCTATATTTTTAGTTCCATAATTTTCAAATATGTTCGTACAATACACGTACAAATTTATATGAGTAATTTTGCCGAAGAAGCCAAATTTTAATTACGTCCTTGGGATGAATATTTGACGGTTTGAAGTTGGTTTAATCCAAAATGCAAATAAGTTGGCTCAAAACACCACCCGCCCCAACAAAAATTAATGAGCAAGAAATTCAAAAAAAAAAAGAGAGACCCTTAAAAATGAGGTTTATGGCTAAATCCATCCTCATCCATAGACTGTGACAAAAAAATTAATAAATCTCTTGATTGACTCCATTCCTTGTCTAGTTTCTGAATTGTAGTGTCTAAGCAAAATGTGTCTATTACTTATATTAATTGTATTGTTTGAATTAAATGCCTATGAATACAGGCTTCTATCAGTATATGATGAAATATAAACAAAATGTTGTTTTTTTTTCATTTTTTTCCTTGTGGTATCGGAGCAAATGAAGAGATTCTAGCGCATTGTTTAACGTTTGATACTAAGTTTATGCCTTTTTTTTTGTTTACTTCAACATTTTGTTCGTCAGCGCTTACTTCAGGTTTGGTCATCACCGATTCAGGGAAGAAAGTGAAGGGTTTCATGCAGACAATCGTGTTTTTGTATCAAATTTTGCCATGATTTATTCATTTTTTGTTGGCAATTTAAATGTAGTATGATGTGCTCGTTATCATATGCCAATTTCGTATACTTCTGCTAGGCCCACAATCATTCAAGTGCTTGCTGCTGCTGTTGTTTGGCTCTCAGGATGAGCAATTTCTTCTAGGTGATTTGAGAAGCAGTTGTAATTTTACCGTATTTTGTATGATTATAATATTTTGAGTGCCTGCTGTTTTTCAGTTTTGCTTGGCATCTGCTGATGTAATATGAAAATTAGACCTCCTTTTATTTGCTATGGATTGTATGTCTATAAAGGTTATAATAGTTTGCCTAAAAAATTTTATTATTTTGTTTTGCCTGACAAGAGACTTCCATAAACTAAACAAAATTATGCAGAATAATTAAAACATATGCTTGACTCCATGTTTTCTGTTGGCTTTGCAATTCCTTAGAAATGCTAAATTCTTGATGGTTTGGTTAATAATGGAAAATATTAAGGTAAGCAAAATGATTTCCAGGGGGGAGTGTAAGTAAGAGATCTCGGGTTCGAGTCCTCCCGCTTACAGAAAAATAAAAAATAAAAAATAAAAAAAGCAAAATGATTTCCAGAAAAATAGTTCTTATATTTTGGATTATCGATTTGTCAGGAAAATATGTAGCAATACAGAAATCAATCTTGAATTCACTTTGTTTGTTTTCATTTCTCAAATTTCACAATTCAGTAGAACATAATTTGACTCCCAATCTTTAACCAAAATTGTCTTCACAATTTCACTGCCATCTTCAACCCACTTGTTTTTTATGCTCATAAACGCATTTAAAAGAAAAAAGGGGTTGCCCAATATCTTGTATAAATTGCAGAGTTTAAGACCCTATTTACCTCAAAATTTACTATATATTAACAATTCTCAACTTCAACATCGCCGTTGTCTGTGACCCTGAGTTAGAGTAGCTTTGATCAAGGCTAGAGGAAAGAATTGGACAGAACTTAAGGTCCATATCTCCCAGAAGCAGCTTCTATCATCGTTGATGTCCAGCAAAACCAAAGATATTAGATTGGCAACTCTGATAGATGAATTTTTTGCCATAACTAGCTCAAGAGCTGCTCTTTGAAGTGACTTTCTCACATTTTTCTGCAAATCAATGACACTGAATAGGTGCAAAGATGCATAGAATTTTACACGAAAGTATTATTCTATGAAATTAACCCCTTTGAGGTATAACATAATTGCAAAAGTTAGCAATAGGCATCAAGAATCACACTTAGCTCTCATATTTTAATGCTTACATAAACAAACCAAAATAAGATTAGCAAAATATTGCTTTGACTTTCCTAAAATACGCTTTTCAATCTACAAAAGTAGAGAAGAAAAAAACAGACCGTCAACTTCTTTAAAACTTCCCATCATAACAAATTACGCTGTTGCGCCATTGTAACATTGTTTGATCAAACTAGAGATTTTCTTACTTTATTTTATTTTTATTGTATTTTTTTATTTTAATATAAGTAGAAAGTTTTGAAATTAGGATCTCTTATTTGTACTCCCTTCCCTCTTACCATCCAATCCATCCCTCTCCCTTCTTCTAGTAACCAAAGATTGTATCACTGTTTGATAAAATGTAATTATTCTAAAATTATGTTACTAATTATGCGCAATTTAATATCAGAGGTTTTGCAAGTATTTTCAAGAGTTTTTTGCCAAATAGTTGTGATTTGTGTTAAAAAAATTCTATCATTATTTGTTGTTCCAATTTTCTCCTTGCATAATGAAGTATTATATTGCCATCTCATACTCCATACCATCCATGCTGACATAACTGCTACTTCTAAGTTCCGTACTTATCCACTACTACTATATATATCCCAAAAGTCTTCCCGCTAACTTCAATTAAAAAAATCCCAATACTCTATTATCAATTCTTTTGCTCTAACTAGTTTGTTATTTTATATCTTTTTCATTATTTACTTTTTTCCTAAAATTTACGCACACATAGAGTGTGTGTCTCTCCCAGTGATTCTAATAATTACACAAACTAGCATGAACTAGACGAATTTTCTACTTGTGAGGCCCGTTATCCAACATTTACATGGGTTACCATTTTATCTATTTATCTACAGAAAAATTTTTTTTTTTTTTAAAAAAAGAAGGACAAAATGATTACCTGAGGAGTTTTGACACAGAGCCTAGGGCCCGTGAAGTTGAGTGTTGTACAGTACGATTATGTAGAGCCTTGTTGAGCTTGGGCCAAGTGACGGATTTCGGTAGCCGAAAATTCATAGGCCTGGAAGTCCAGAATATTTTCCGCATCATTTGTTGGTGGTTTATCTGCAAATCACGTCAAGTCAATTGCTGCCATTCCCTAATGAGCAATGACTTCCAACCCAACTGAGTATTTTTTTTTTTTTTTTTGTATTTTTTTTGTCCATGTTCAATTGGGAGGTAAAAGGTAATTTTAATAGAGTTCACCTATAAAAAGCGGGTTTAAATCACAATATGTTTAAGTGATTGATACAAATATGAGAGTTTGTAAAATCAAAGACATTATGCAATTCTTTAATTTGAAACACAACCTGACCTTTTTTTTTTTTTTACGCAACACATTGTGAATTTAATTATTCTCTCACATTAAATACTCATTCTCCATTTCCTCAAAATTGCCACAAAATTTGTACATTATAGATTCAAAAAATTTTATAGAAATAAAATAAACTAACTTAAAAGCGACAAAAATATGTGGTAAATACCTTGTATTTCTATTTGTCACAAGGATAAAGTGCATAAAAAAGGGAAAAATTTTTGAAACCTCTTCTAAGATTTCTGAAGATTTCACCTAGTGCCCTCTAAATTCAACAATTACACGGACCACCCTTGTATTTATTGTTTTGGTAACAAAATCTTTGAAAGGTCACAAAGTTCACATAAAAATTCTAAATTACCATTCTTTTTTTTTTTAAAGTTGTCTTATATTATTCTCTCTGCCACCAAAATTCACGAACACTACCATTTTTCTACCTCCACAACCACCACCAAGGTTGCCTCTATTACCACTATCACAGGGTAACAACCAGAGCCCTGAGGGAAACTAAATGTCATAGAAAATTCTCTAGTACTCCTTTCTTTCTACCACTGGGGCCATCGCTCACAATTCCATCCGTATTACTACTATCATAATACAAAGGCACATGTTGACAGACAAAAATAAAAAACATATGGAGATGCTAAAAAAAAATCACATCTCTTTCCATACTATGGTTTTTACATGCACCTCTATATTGATTACCTTCGATATATTTTCAATTTTTCCAATAAGTTTTTCTAATTTTTTTTTCTTTTCTTTCCCTCTTTTAAGAATAGTTAGTAAATACTCATATTATACCCCATATATTTACTACTTTTTTGTCATCTTTCTTTAAAAAATATTTACATTAATAGTGTACAAGACTTAATTCATTATTCGACAAACTCTTTTTTTGGTGCCAAATTATTTGATTTGTTATCAATATACAGAACTGGTGAAAATTTAGAAATTGGTAGGACTAAATATGCCTTCAGGGAAACTTTAAAGACGAAAATTGTCCAAACCCCAAAACATTTGTTATTCCCATTTGACAAATTTTCAATTGGTTTGGTGATTTTCTATCAAACATTTTATATTAATTTGAATTACAAAAAAGAGGGTGGAAGTTCTACGGTAGCATAAATCAGTAAATCAACCAACTGATAGCGAGTGAACATTTCCATTAATTGAATCTCGAATATGTCTCCAAGGATTTTTTTTTCCCACAAAACATACAGATTTTCCCACGGCGTATGGCGACTTTCATTGACGACCTAACTTATTATTCAATACATTAACAAAAATCGTTCAAGACGGTTAACCTGACAACGATCCCTATCCCAAGTCGTCGATGGACTGGTTCATACTGATAATTCTGATGAAAAACAAAATATACACATCGCTCGAGAGCAGGAGCCGGGATCCTCTGTCCAATATTTTGTGTCCAGGTGTAGGCGGTCAATTTTCCATGAAGACTTTTAGGTAGTCGTCTTTATCAGCAATTTCTACTAACATTTAAATGAACCACCCATCTGGGGTAGCTTTATCAAATATCCGGTGCCAAATAACATCCAATTGGGCATCTTCTTGGTACTTATTCATCTGTACTACAGCTCTCCCTTATTCAGTTCTATTCAAGTCTCCAGCCAATTCCCATTTGGCAGTAGTAATCAATCTTATAATTATTTAGATCTTTACTAGCATATTGTACATGAAAAAATGTTAAAATTTATTAGCAAAGTCATAAATTTTGTTTGAAAAAGTAGCAAGTTTTGTCAAAAAAAAAAAGGGAAGTTTTGTTCAAAAAATAGAAAGGCTTTTGTTAATGATATACGAAATTTTACTAAAAAAGTGGTAAGATTTGTTAATAAAGTCATAAGTTTTTCTTGAGAAATCGTATGTTTTATATAAAAAAAATATTAAGTTTTGGGAAAAAATGGTAATTTTTGCTGAAAAATCTAATAAGATTTAATATTTAAATAGCAAGTTACAATAACTAATAAAAGTTATTTGTTTTGTGCAAATTTACTATCACAATTTGATTGCCATTCTCACGACGATCTCAAGATTGTCATTCCATGCCAAATTTCTCCTCTGCCGCTGGTTTTATTTAGCCTCCTCATAGCTATAATTTTTAGAGACAATTAATTGGAACAACACAAAATGGAATTCTAAATTACTCAGGAATGTATTGTTAGATTGTCTATGAGAGATACCTTTTTTTTCCCAACTTAGCAAACCAAAATTTTCATCTATGTCATTCTAAGCATAACAGGATATTTATTCTTATTTAGAAAGTACACGTGCTCCAAATTTGTCTGAATTATGATCAACTAAAATTAGCTATTTTGATTTATGAAATCAAAGTATAATGAATAAATAATAACATTACAAGTAAAAAAAAGCAAATTTCACGGAATTAAAAGATGATAAACCAAAATTGATGGAATGACATTGCACGAACTATTGTTTGATTGAGTAAGGTGTCCTCATGGCTTCTACTTTTTAATCCTCCTAACAATTATTGCTACATTTTAATTGTCATCGATGATTTTTCTTAGTGATTTTGTGAAATGTAAGGGTTGAAAAAAATTCATTTTATTAAATGTGAAGGACTATCAATCAGATTATGTGAAATATGATTTGACAATTTTTTCCCTCAAACATGATCACGTGCAGGGCACGTGGTGAATTACAAACAAAAATTAGTTGGAAACTTAGGTAGGGACAAAATTTAACTGATATAAATTTATAAAAGACGTAAAATTACTTTTTTAGAATGAGAGACGGAAAAAATCATTTTACAAAAATGTGAGTAACGATTTCAACGATTAAAATTATTTTACAAAAGACGTAAAATTACATTTCATCCCTCACACATGCTGAAGACTGGGAATTAACCAATTATTGCTATTTGATACAGCCTGCTCTACATGTTTTTGAGTGGGAGTATTCGTCAATTTTTCCTCGCATTCAATGGCATAGGGGGTACTCATTGTCCAAGGTGACTTATCTATGATCGTGAAGAGATGACTTATCATGCTTGGCACTAGAGACATGAAGTTTTTTAACTCCACCTGTGTTGACACAATACATCACACAGCCGGTCCCAAGTCCGGATGAAGGAGGAGGGATTTTTTTTTATGTTTTAGAAGGCAGCTCTTAGTGTACGTTCCCAAAATCCTTCTGCGCAGATTATATATGAAAGGTTGGTGAATGCGAGTTTTTTTGTTTCATTCTTCTTGGTAGTGCTGAATTTCTGGTCTTCATTTCATATTTGATCTGGATTTTAGCATCTATCCCGGGTTATGATCCAATCACATTTCTTTCATTCTTTTACTTTGCTTTGTTTTACAACCGCACTTTACTTTTTCATAGTTTGTATACTTGTTCACATAAATCTGTTATGTGTTAGAGCAGATAATGAACTGCTTTTACTGCAAGTAATCAACATGCACTAGTACGTTTGGCATTGGAAATTGACAGGAACTTTTAAGCTGGTTCTCTTCTGTTCATTCAGTCACCTGAATTGTGTTGTAATATGTTCTTAAGCTCACTTGCTGTTGCAAAGGTAATGAACTTTGTTTCATCTCATGCTGATCTTTCATACATGTGTAGTTTATATCGGCAAACTATGATACGGAAAAAAGGTTACGCTACTGATATTTCAGACACAAGTTGTACTATTTGGTGTGGCCGAAGTCTGACCGTAGATTGGCTTTCATATCTTGAATTTCTTTCCCAAATTCGTGTGCTATAGGTAGATTTGCAGCACCATTTTAGTCAGAACAGATGTGTAGAGCGAAGTGATGCTGATTACTTTCTAATTTTGCAATTCTTGGCAGGGATAATTCTATGGGATCAGTCTAATGCAACTTTGTATTGTTACAGTTTAATTAAATGAACAAGCTTTTATAGAACCCGTGGACTCACATATGGATTTGAAGTCCCGTGTAGATTAGAAATTCTGTGAGTGGAAAGATGTCTTTCTGGCAATGTTATTGATTTTGGAATTTGTGGCAGGGTCTCCTGGCTGTTTGGTGATAGCCTGCAGACGCAGTTCTTTGCTCTTCAATCAACACTTCAAATTTTCCTCAATTATGATGGTTTTATGTGATTAAAGAATGATAATGCAAACAGGGTATGTGAACTATTGTATACTAGGCCGAATTCAAAGAGAAGAATGTGATTCAGGAAAAGAAAATATTGTAAATCAGGTCTTAATGCTCATTGGTCTCAAGTACTGAAAAATGTTCACAGATATATATATATATATGTATATATATATATAGGCTCAAGCTTATGGACCATTCCTTGACCAGTACATAAACTGATTATTGTATACCAGCATTTTTATAGAGCTTTAAGAAGTTTTCAGAATTAACTTGACAGTTTACTGATTTGACATAGCCAAATTGCAGATTGAAGGGGGCAAGATTTTGTTGTTCAAATCATCAACTTGATCTACTAGCTAGTAGCTTATTTTCAAACCTGCACTGAGAGTTGACCATCAATGCTTCTTGCCCTCTTCCTAAGCCCGTGAAGGTGAATTTCTCAATCAAGCCGGTCACAGCACTCAATATTGGCATGAAAAATATAACCATGCCAAGCAGGACATGCCATGGTGCAAAATTTGCTCTAGTCGTGGAGTCTCTGGCTCAGAACCAAAAGGTAAAGAAGCCAAACAGCCACTGACAAAAAAAGTTCAGAATCTTCCATTATATTCTGGCTCTAGTTGTTTTAATAAACTTGTTCTTATTTTTTCATGCATACAAGTCGTATTACCTGTTCTTACAGACAAATCCCCACCCTCTTCATTTTTTTTGTAGATTTGCAGGTCGTCATACATGTTAATTTATCTGTACGAGCATGTGTATAAACTAAAATACCAGACTTAAACTATTACCAGGTTCTCCAAAGTCATCGGCCGCATCTTTCCTCTGCAAACTGTTGCCAAGTTCCTCCTCTGTACTTACAGATATTCTCGTCTTCTTAGCTGACATATTCTCATCCAACCTTTCAGAACCTTCAGCATTTAGAATACTCAAAGATCTGACATACTGCAAAGCATATTTAATCGTACAACTGGTCAACATCTCACAGAACATAAACGCAACTTGAATTAACTTATTTAGTTTTACATACACAAGGAGGTATGTAAGAAAATGTACTGCAATTACAGGTAACAAGACACCAAGCTGATTTCTACACTTTACACCTTTTCGATGCAAGCAGGTTTCCCATTGAGATAGTTCAGATATATGAAATTGGATGAATCAATCAGATCATCTATAAAAAAAAAGAAAAAGAAAAAAGAAAAGATGGTGAAGAAATATCATGCATGCTGATTGTGCACAAGTTCAGTAGCATAAGTATATAAAAGCCATAGGCTATTATCTTCAAGAATTACATTTCATTAAACTGCAATTTCTCTACTAATAATCATATCAAACAATTATGTCAGAATTCTGCCCCTGGACCATCTGTTGTACAATAAATTTCTGATTATCCTTGTGCTAATTGTCACTCTTTTAGCCAAGATTTCATAAATTAATACAGCTATCAAGATAGAACCGGGTTAGCAAAAAAGTTGTAGAAAGAAGCATTGTTCTAAGATCAGAAGTGCTAAAAGTCAATCAAATTTTGAAAAAAAAATAATGAAAAGAAAAAGTAAAGAATGACGATAGATCACCACCAGCTAGCCAGACTCACTTCATTTCTCCACTATTTTCCAAGAGAAAACAGTTTACATAGAATAGCCAGTAAGAAAAGATTATCTATATTTGACACATAATTCTATTATCTCCATAGGAGGATTCAGAGGGATTCTCATCTTTAAAAGTCAATAGTTCGATTTGGTAGCAGATATTTCTGTTCTCATGGAATTCTTCAGGTTTCAATCAGCAATCAGGATATAAAAGTCTTCTATAGCTGCAACTGATGGAAGTAGAAGAATACAGATAGTTATTGATGCATATGAAAATAACATGAGATTTGGAGAATATGCAAGGTTGTCCACTGTAGGAGTGATGTATCAGATCTCTATGTTGGCAGTTTGAAAAGGAGAACTGGTACAAAATAGTATCCCCATGGACGCAACGGTTTCTAAATTTCTTCTTCCCTACTTCTGTTCTAATTTTCTGCACCAATTGTATCCTAGAGCCCTATTTAGCGCACAAATTCAGCAACTCGCTATTCCAACAACACAGAGCATGCTTCAAGCTTAAGACCCATGCCTAGATAACAAAGCACTTCCCCAGCTTTTGAAATCCATTAGAAGTACACTAAAATAGCTTCTGACGTACACAGGCTGCTGATCAGTAAAAATTGTCCTGAACTCTTTTAACTAATAGTCTTAAAAGCAGCAAACTCATTCACACAAAATTTGAACACAAGCTTTTAACACTGAATGTTATTTGACAGTGGGGAAGACAGGTTGAACTCTTACTTTCACATTGGTGTATATTCAAGGACGGGAAAAGAAACTACCACATGCAATGGAAGATGAGAGTAAAAAGTCAGGAAGAAAGCCACATATGACACAAAGGTTTAGGACATCACTTCCAAGACAAAGATGCATAAAAAATTCACCAGTGAAAAACTTAAATAACTCCTTCATGGATGGCCTAACAAACCTGGGTCTGTGGGGTGTGTGTACAATAGTACATGCAATATGTACTGGGCTTCAGCTCAGCCCTGGGGACCAGAATATCTTATGACAGGAAATTGAGGTGATGAATCCCAACATTCCAATTAAAAGCCCTTCCAACAAAGTCAACGAATAAGCCTATGGTCTCAAACAATGGCTGAAGTGTCCTCCACTGTCAGTTTACCCAATACCCATAAGCTACTAAAGCACCATAAATTTTGAGTCTACTGAAATATGTAGAATTTAAATTTTTAATAAATAATCGAGATCCTAAAAAGATTACCCATTCTTCAAAGTGGGTAAATTGGATCTTCAGCCAAGTTCCCAAGAATATTAAAATTTACTCTTCCCTTAAACTCTTCATTGGTTGCATCAGTCGTGAATATTGATGGCATTCATAAAAAACGAATGGAACGCATAATGTATGAATATATCAACATCAGTTTGAAGCCCTAAGAAAACATTCAGCACACACAGCTTGCAAGTACCAGATGCACACCTCCCCATTCTCCAAGTTGGTTTGTCGTTTGTCTTCCCTTTGCAACGAGAGAGGTCCAAGAAATAAAAACGATACAGGCTTTGGAGAGGACTTCAAATATAACTGAAACTCATTCATTTCTTTCACATAGTGATAAGCCTCAGCAACACTTGGCCTCTGGTGTAAATATATCCAAAAACAATTCCAAACAAGTTGTCTGCCACAAGATTTTAAGCTAACTCTAAATTGTCCACTTATTATTTGGGCCCTAGAAGAGTGGAACATCTCATGCCTATACAAGTCCCTTTAGGTATGAATGAAAGACAATTATCTAAAGCTGCTGCAATGGAGAATGCCTTTTTGATATTAAAAGCAAACTGAAGCTTATATATCTATTTCTTGAGAACTCAAAATAGGTGATTGGCAATCAGCTATATATTTCATGCATATAATATCTGATGTCTCAAATGCCGAACAAAATTGGACTAATGGTCTTCTCCTTCCAGAAATATGATCACTTAAGACCATATCATTCTTTAGAGAAATATAACGATACACTTATTAAATTGCTTTTATATTTAAAAATTTTTCTTACGGCAGAAAATATTGCATTTGTTCTATCTATTGTTTATGATTTATTTTCAAAGAAAACAATGAAAAGGTTCCGTATTAGTAAGGTGAATTTGTGCTTAACCTGTATCAGTTATGTGCTCAAGCTTAAGCTAAGGTTACTATGTATCCATAAGCCTCTTCAAATTCAAGGAAATTGGTAAGTCATATATATATATATATATATATATTCTGGAAAGCTGTGAGTGATTAACCAGTGCTGCATTTTGGATGTCGGACCATGTCATTTACTCAAGAAGGCACAACAGACTTAAGCAGTCACTTGATTGAACCAAGTGACAAATGACAGTGTGTAAGCAAAACATGTTGAATAAGACTTGTAAACAAGGACTAAACCATACTAATCTGTGACCCAAAAATGCACAGGCTACAAATAAATGGATGAAGTGGAAGATCATATGAAAAAAAAATTTGAAGCCAGCTACTAGACTCAGATGTTAATAACCTATCGGCAGGATAATTGACATCTTATCCTTCTGTTTGTCTGCAAACTGAAATCTTAATCAAGTTTAGAACCCAAAAATCATCAATGTTTTTCCTAGACTAAGTTCAACAGATGGAAATAGTGTTGCGTGCATAATTTTGCCATTATTCTCACAAATGAAGACTATTAGTATTACACTTCATTTCCAAAAAGTTATCACGTTTAAAACGGTAAACAACTTTAGTTAGTTTGTTTTTCCCCCATCAACACCTATTGCATTTGAACAAACAACATGCCTGTGCCTACCTTCTGCATAGCTCGCCCAGTTCTCCAAACTTCATCAGTTTTATCAATTTGTTGCCATCCCATTTGCTGTTTACTTATGCTTAATCATTCAAACATCTATTCCATAAAATTGCTACTCTTCGTCTTAAACCAAAACAATTACAGATGCAAACACATTACACCGCCCAGTTCTCCAAACTTCATCAGTTTTATCAATTTGTTGCCATCCCATTTGCTGTTTACTTATGCTTAATCATTCAAACATCTATTCCATAAAATTGCTACTCTTCGTCTTAAACCAAAACAATTACAGATGCAAACACATTACACCGGTAATTCAAGCCCGCTACAGTCTTATTCACTTACAAAAACCCCAAGTTCCCAAACTTGCCCAGAATTTAAGAATCCCATAAAACCAAGTTCACTAAACCAATTTAACTGTCCTGATTCTGAAGTCAGCATGAATTTTCTTTATGTCTAAAATTTCCTTATTGTGACATTATTCCAAAGAACTGACAAGAGACAAAACCAGCAGAATTCATTACCTTTTCAAAAATTGACATGGCTTCTTTTGTTGCACTCTTCTCCCTCTCTACATAACAAAGGAAGCATTTTTATCAATCACCACACTGCCCGGACTATCCCAAACAATCAAATTGAAAATTTTCAAAAAACCCAGAAGCAAATTACATAAATAAATGCCAATAAAGTACAAAAATAACAAAAAAAACATAACTTTCTGGACAGGAGATGGGATGAGAGGCCTTACTGATGGGGCAGGTGATGAGGAATCCGGAGTGGGAATGACTGAGGAGAGAAGAAGAGGCATTGTAGTCAAAACGAGGAATGGTGATCACAACAGAGTGCTGCTCCCAGGGCTTCAGCTCCTCTTTTCAGTTCCAATTCTTTTGCTTTTTCTTCTGTTTTTGCTGTCACAAATTTTTCAGCCACTCTTTTTTGAGTCTATCGGTGTTTCATTCCCAGTATTATTGAGTTAATGGATTGCAATCTGTATGGCAAAGGATATTTATATTTATATTTCGCCCCCTCTTTTGTATGGCAAATGAGGATTTATACCCTAGTTCTTCCACTTACTTTACTGATAAAATGTGATTTATGCTAAATGATTTAGGCCTTGTTTGATAATCCAATTTAACACTTAAATTTAATGGATTCAGATCTGAACATCTTCAGATGCATTTGATAACCAAAAATAGAATGTCTAAATTAACTAAGTGGCATTGAATTTTTTACGCAAAACTTGAAATATTAAATTTGAACTCTGAATCAGTTAAGCTATTAAATTGCTAAGTACTAAATGTGACACATTTGAGGGTATATCAAAATGAAATATTAAATTTAAAGTCTGAATTCATTAATTTATTGAATTGTTAAATATTAAATGTAATACATTTGAGTGTATATCACATTAAGTGATAAATGAATAACTTATCACCTATTTTTGGAGCAAGTTTTACCTGGAAATTTAGTGTCATTTTATTTTTCGAAGCCAATTTTGCCTAGAAAATTCAGTGTCATTTAATTAATTCAGATGTACAATTTTTTGGTTATCAAATGCACTTGAACATGTTAATATCTAAATCCATTAACTTTAAGTGTTAAATTGAGTTATTAAATAGGAGTTAATACTTAACAATTCAACAACTTAATTTAATGGAATTCAGACTTCAGACTTCAATTTTCAAACTTTAATTTTATCAAATGCACTCTCCTTTTACCCAAATCCTACCAAACAAGATTTTTCTACATATTACCACCCTCACAATTTACAAAGCCATTTTAACAATTGAATCTATTAACCGATGTCAGTCGGTTTGGACCATTATGTGATATCAAAGGTGAAAAAAATCACATGTGTGCACAAAAATAAAACCAAAAAAAGGTGTAGATTTTTCTTTTGGAAAAAGGGAGAATTGTAGTTTTAGTCTCCAATTTTTAGATTAAGTGCTAAATTAGTCTTTAATGTTCTGATCAAAATAAATTTGGTTCTCAAAGTTTTTGGTAGTAGGTACATTCTACAATGATGAAAACTCAACAATGACTAATAGTTAAAATTTAATTATTGTTATTTAACAATTTTGACTTTGTACTTTTGGATTGAAATTTTAATCATTTTAGTTGCTTAAGTTTTCACATAGTGATATTAAGGGTATTAGGACAAAATAAGACGCGAATCACAACGCAATTGTCTCAAATTGGTACTAGCAATTCTAATCAAACTTTTTTATTTTTTACTTCATTTATTCATGCCACTAATGTCTCATATACTTCTTCCCTTTGGTATACTTGGTCTCAAACTTAGTATTATATATGTAATTATTGTTTTACCCCTTTCTTACTCATTTTGAGAGGGAAACGGATTAGCATGAAAATCTGAGGCAATCCTTCTAGGACTATCAATGGGGCTAAGTTAGTTTGAACTCGGCTCCGAGAAAAAGTCTAATGAGTCTAACCTTCATTGAGTTGGATTGAAATTGGATCTAAATATTAGTTCCAAATTAAATGTGAGCAGAGTTTGGGCCTTATTAGGGTCAAACCCGATATAGGCTCGACCCTTTAATATGCATATATATATAATATTCATATTTTGATATATATAATTATATATCTAAATATATAATACTAATACTTATGAGTTATTTGTCAAAATATATTAATATATATATATATATATATATATACGTAATATTACATATACAAAATTATGTCAAAAGATTTAGAAGGACAAATCTTAGTACGAGCAAATTGAGGACCTTTGAAGATATATTAACTATTGATCATGTTTTATTTCTATTTTCCATGTACATTGAATTAATTGGATATATTATTGTTGAAAAATTCTTGGTTTATATACTTTTTAATGAATTGTTACCGATTCTTGTATAGTTTTAATGTTGTGGTCCTATGGATATTAAATTAGTTTAAAACTTAATAATTATAGTAATTACATTAAGTAAATTAAGGAGTTATAAGTGAGTTTGATTTAAGTCCGAATTAAACTCACAATCTGAATATTTTGTGAGTCAAGTGCGAGTTTCATATTTATCAATCCAAAACTCATAATTCGAAATCCAAAAGTGGTACTAACTACTAACTATAAAAGCGAACCTGAGTTTGTTAAACCTCGATTCAAATGGCCCAATTGATAGGCCTAAGTCCTTTCCTTCTTTTGATTTAAATGAAATTAAATTTAAACCTATAGTTTAGTACTCATATTCCTTTGTACCAAAACACCCTTTTGACCTTTGAAAAAAATTACCCAAAATACTACAAGTTATCTTCACCTGGATTAGAATTATTTCAAGTAATCTTGAATGTCAAGTCACATAATCGATTTTGTTGTCTAGGTTCTATTTTTCTTTTTTAGTTTTTTATTCTAATTGTAAAAAAAAAGGTTCTAATCGCAATGCTACTATGATTGATCATGGAAGTATATTGTTTGGATTGCATTTTCTAGAAGGGTATATTGTAATACTTTTTTAGATATGATATATATAAAATAAAAAGTTCATTAAAAAATGTATCAAGGAAATATTCCCAAAAAACATGAGATTTTTGTCTAGAATGGCAATCCAAAAAAAGCCAGTATATTGGCATACTACTGCAAATTGTCCTCTTTTCTACAAATATATTTTTTTTATAACTTAAACTATCCAAAAAAAAAGATCTCTAATCAAAATATTGAATTGTTATGTTCAAACTTGTAACATATATGCTTCTAATAAAACAAAAAAAATAATGAAAAAGATCAATTTTTAAAAACATTACCTATGAAAGATAGAAGCAATTGATAAAATTCAGGAATTCTTCCAGACTTGTGGTTTTCAAATATCATTGATTTCCTCTAGTTTCATGTGATCTAGTAGGCCCTTGCAATTTTAATCTTTTGCCATTGCTAGAAAATGTACAATGGTAGGGAAAGAACGGTGTTGGTAGTGAAGAAAGAGGCAAAGGAACTCTTTTATAGCAACTGTGAAGCTTTAGGGCAATTGCAGTAGTTAACGAATAGACACAACTGAACCACTGGGTCAATGGCCACCTTAAGTCCCTCCTTGGGCTGTATGTGAGGTTGCAGCGAAAAAAATTTAAGCATTGTGCCATAACACTCCCTTGGTCTAATTGGGTTTGTATACCCACTAGCCCCTACCATAGCCTCTTTAGGCTTCCAATCCCCCCTAAGTTGGGTTTAATGAAGAAACCTTTTCTTTTTAATTGATGAAAAGAATTTAAGCCTGACATGAATGGAAGTTATTCAAACATTTCTCTTCTTTCCATTTTTAAATGAAGTTCTTTCTTCGCATGTAAACAAAGAAAAAATAAGTTCAAGAGGTATGTTTACGATTGTTTAAAAAATCAATTCAAAAGGTTTATTCTTTTGAGAAAACCAAAGAAGAGATAGTGAAATAAGGAAGAAACGCAGTTTTGATTCCTAATGTTTAGCTTGCGTACCAAAATGATCCTTAATATTTTGACCAAAAAAAAAAAAAATCTACTCCACAAAATTTGTGATTTTAGGCAAATATAGAACAACTGACAGAAATCAAATTGGTTTAATCCATTGACAGGCACAACTAACCCATGACCACAATCTCATAGTCCATTTCTTCAAAAGCATCTTCATTCAATTTTTTTTTTTTTAATCTTTAGCAACTTGTTGGTCAATGTCATCATTATTTTGCAGATTCTGTGCCTAAAAACTCAAATGCTAAACATATTGTTAGAAAATGTACGAAGTTACAATAGTGACTTGTCAAACTAATATAAGATTAAGTGATTAATCAAGTTTTCTTCTTACTTGCAGAATGCTCGTTGATGCATGTTGATGTGTTATTGAACTCAAAGACACCACTTCATAACCTTAGTAGAAGTTGGGGTCCAAAGTCTACCAAAATAAATAGAAAAACACACAAATAAACAAAAAAAAAAATTAACTTGCAAATCTATTATACCAAGAAAAAATTAAGATAGCTAAGAAACTACATGTAACTAACAGTTCATATTATATAAACGAAAAGCATGCTGTTTATTTGTGATAATTGTGCCATATTTCTAGTACTTTGCTCATATACTCCATCACATTTTTTTAAAAAAAGAAAACAAACTCCATTGCAAGTTGCTTGCAAACGTTTATGGTAGATGGGCTCAGGCAAATGCCTTTACCTGTTGAAGTCTTACACTGGTGGTTATGATAAATGTGGCTTTGAACACTTTCGGACTTTTGAATATGCAATTTTCGTGATCGGTGGACATTGAGGCTTTTAAGAGAGATGGGGCAACAAGAGTGGGATGGAGTGGTGTGAAATATGAAACAGATGTGTGAAGCTAGTTTCTTGACAGTAAACTCGAATATGACAAACTTTTCAGCCGAACAAGAAAAAAATCTCATCTTATAACTTGGCAGTCATTAGGGGTGGCAATTCGGGTCAAAATCAGGTTGGCGGGTCGGGTTCGGGTCAACCCGTCAGAAAATCTGTTGACCCGAACCCGACCCGCCAACCCGTGACGGGTCAGGTATGCTGACCCGAACCCGAAAATTTCAGGTTGACGGGTTGGCGGGTCGACCCGAAATGACCCGAAACTTAATTTTAATTTATTAATTTATCACTGTAATTTCTAATAAAATCAATTTTTCACAAAACTAATTACATAATCAAGTAATAAAAATTTAAATAAATAATTCCAAACCAAATCTAAAATAAATTAAACACCGTAAAAGTGTTTTATCCCAAACAAAATATAAAATAAATTAAAACAGTATAAAAGTAAAAAATAATATAATATATTATTTATCCAAATATAATAATTTCAACTTCACACAAATTAAATAAATTCATTTAGGAATAAGTAATTAATGACTTTGAAAAAAAGAATAACTTAGTTTAGTTAGATAAAATTATTTTTATGTTTATTAAATTATTTTTAATTCGTAAACGGGTCATATCGGGTCATATCAGGTCACCACGGGTTGACCCGAAATTGACATGTTTTCTTTTCGGGTTCATCGGGTCCAACCCGATTCTGACCCGAATTCCCGAAACCTCAACCCAAACCCATTAATTTCGTGTTAGGTTCGTGTCGTGTTTTCAGGTCGTGTCGAAAATTGCCACCCCTAGCAGTCATAATGCTGCAGTGCAAAAACAAGATCCATAATTAGCACACAGGGTAAATAACTATGCACTTGCCTCCGGTGGGTAGCTCGGTTGGGACTGGTCGTTTGTAGTTACAGCAAGGTCCTAGGTTCGACTCCCATGTGCTACCGTTGTTGGGTATCTTTGGGGCAAAAGTCTGTCCAGCCTAGGGGAAGTAGCCTTTAGACCCGAAAAAAAAAACTATGAAGTTTAACCTTTCAAAATATTCACATAATCTCCACTATAATTTTATATAAAGTGAAAATTTGACATAAAGTAGTCTTCCTACAATCGTTATTTGAAATGTTTGTATTGCCCTTACTCAGGTACCAAACAAAATATTGGGGGAGGGAAGGGGAAAAGGGGAGGAACAACTTTTCATAAAATTATTGGGAAATTTTGTAGATATATATGAAATAATAGAAGGATTAAGTAAATATTATAACTTCATTACACGTGTTCCTGGAGCGCGTTTAGGTCATTTGTTATGATTGGAGTTATTTTTTTCTCAATTTCCATTTTATATAAAACTATATAGAATTATATTGTTATGTGATTATATATGAAATAGAGAGAGGGGGTGAGGGAGGGGGGGCGGGATCTTTCTGTAAAAAAGCACGTTCTTGTCAAGGTTTGTAAAATCGGGATCCTACGTAGGATCGATTTTAGTTTCACAGGATCGGATCGTAGGATCGGATCGGAGAATCGTAAGATCCTACCAAAAGCTCCTAATTGCAATTAAAGGTTGCAATTCTTTGATAAATTACAAATATACCACAAATATTTTCATTTACTTGCAAAATGGAGCTTCGTATTTCATAAATTTACAAAAAAATTGTAGGATCGTACGATCCTACCGATCCTACGATCCTACACGATCCTACCGATCCTGCTACGATTCTATGCGATCCTACAGAGATTAATATGATTTGCGATTCTGAATACGATCCGGATCGATTTTGATTATCCGGATCGTAGGATCATACGATCCTACGATCCGGATCGCGATTTTGACAACTATGGTTCTTGTATACAAGTTCTTCTGCAACTGCCTACAGATGTTTTCCTCAAATAGACTCCAAATATTTCAGTTTCCAATCTCCATTGGCATTTGAAATGAAATATGATGTGGTTATTATCATGCTAAAATTATAATGTGGTTATTATCATGCTAAAATCATTATAATTTGTAGATCGTCTTTTTCATGTCAACCTTTTCCTTTCAGCCGGTTTTATTTAGCATATTAGCTACACATTTAGAAGCCAATCAAAACAACATAGAAGGGGAGTTGAACATTTCTTAAGAATATTGTTAGATTGACTATGACAAATACCTTGCTTTCCAACTTAACTAATCAAAATTTTATCATTACCTTCCTTAGCATGAGAATATGTGTATTCTAATAAACTTGGCCCATTTCTTAGGTTATGCTCAAATGCTTTTCGTTGCAAGTAGGCAAACCTTTCTTTGTTTCATTATAATGATTTTATGTTACTTTGCAAGTATTATTGAAGTACCAATTTCAAAAATGATCTTCTTTGAAATTAATATCATTTTGGATTGGCTAGATCGTAAAATGCATCCTTTATAGATGAAAAAAGAAGGCATATTCTTTCCCAATGCTTGAAAGTGAGAAGAGATAAACGGAAGGCATAAGAGGCAAATCAAGGACTTTACTTTTACCTGATTATCATCCCTACCAAAGTAAGTTGGATTTTGGGGACAGCATATTCTTTTCTCTATCTAGTTTGATAAGAAGATTTAGTTTGATTACTTTTGAGGCTAGGTATGCAAGTTTTAGTTGGGTTTATTGAAGAAGTCTTTTCCTTTTAATTGAGATTGGTAGTTCAGAAAATTGATGAAAAGAACTTAAGCCTAACGCCAATAGAAGTTATTCAAATATTTCTCTTCTTTCCATTTTTAAATGAAGTTCTTTCTCCACATGTCAACAAAGAAAAAATAAGTTCAAGAAGGATGTTTTCGATTCTTTAAAAAATCAATTCAAAAGGTTTATTCTTTTGAGAAAATCAAAGAAAAGATAGTGAAATAAGGAAGAAACGCAGTTTTGGTCCCTAATGTTTAGCTTGCGCACCAAAATGATCCTTAATATTTTGACCAAAAAAAAAATGTTCTCCACAAAGTTTATGATTTTAGGCAAATATAGAACCATTGATGAAAAATTAACTGATGGCCAAAATCAAATTGTTTTAATCCATTGACAGGCATGACTAACCCATGACCACAATCTCATCGTCCGTTTCTTCAAAAGCATCTTCATTCAATTTTTTTTTCTTTTAATCTTTAGCAACATGTTGGTCAATGTCATCATTATTTTGCAGATTCTGTGCCTAAAAACTCAAATGCTAAACACTGTTAGAAATTGTATGAAGTTACAAGCATTGCTCATTTTAGACTTCAGTTTCAGATTATGATTTTGAACATCTTTTTGATCTCATAACTTCCGTGTCAGAAGAAAAAGACGTTTGAAGCTAGTTTCTTGATAGTAAATTCACATATGAAAACTTTTCAGCCGAATAAGAAAATGCCTCATCTTATAATCCGGTAGTCATAATGCTGCATTGCAAAAACAAGTTGCAAACAAGATTCATAACTAGGATAAATGGTAAATAACTATGTACTTCATGTGGTTTTGTCTATCACCACATGATTCCTTTTAAAGTCTAACCTTTCAAAATATTCACATAATCCCCACCATAATTTTATGTATAGTAAAAATTTGACATAAAGGAGTCTTCATAGAATCGTTATTTGAAATGCTTGTATTGCACTTATTCAAGTGTGGAATAAATTTTTGGGGGGTGGGGTAGGGGAAAGGGGAGGAACAACTTTTCGTAAAATTATAGGGAATTTTGTGGGCATATATGAAATAGTAGGACGATTGAATAAATATTATAACTTCATTACACACCTTCTTAGAGTGTATTTAGGTTATTCGATATGATTGGAGTTACTTTCGACTCATTTTCAATTTTATATAAAACTATATAGATTTATATAATTATGTGATCATATATGAAATCAGAAAAATGAGAGAGAGAGAGAGTGTGTGTGAGGACTCGTAAAAACTATTATTTTTAAACCTAACTTATGGCTTAATAAATTATCTAATTGGATTTTTACCACGAGGAATATTTTCTAGTCTCATTAGACCTAAATACATGACAATATAATTTCGTTATATTTTTAAAGTGTCTCGTTTCAAAAATTATTTTCTTAGGAGCTTGTTTAGAGAAAAGGTGAAAATACGTTTGGAGAATTTTTGCCAATTAGGAGTGCAATTAGCCCGGAAATTTTGGGACATGTACAACGGCTTTAAAATAGGTAATTTTAGATTTAAGTACTTAAATGATAGTTAATAGTATTATCGTTATAAGAATTTCTTGGAGGTTTCGCGTAATAGCGTTAAAATAGTGGGTACGCGTTTTCATACGCGCGGCTTTATTTGAGGGACTTTAGACCCTTATTTCGAGACAATTAAGAGTGAATAATATTTATATGAACATAAGTACATTAGAGGTTAAGTGCACTAGTGAACCAAACGCGAGAGAAATCGAGCCCTAAACGCACCAAACGAGCCCTAATGAGGGTTGATTTTGGAGTGAATTTACACCACTCATTTTAATCTTCTCTTGGAAGCTAACCTTGATCAAATTTCACTCTTTCTTCTCTCACCAACAGCCGGCCAGCCTTCCCTCTCTCTCACTCCCTTGCTTCACAAATTTCTTCATCAAACTAACCACAAAACTTCAATCAATCTTCACCAAACTTGAAGACCATCTAGCAAACTACTTGGAGGTTGGATCTAGCTAACTAAAGGGCTGCATTTCACGGTTTCTTGGAGCCTCTTGAGGACCGAAAATTTCTGGTTTAAAGCATTAAGGAGGTATAACATCATCCTACACCTTAAACTTGGATTATGATGGTAGAAATACATCTTTAAGCTCTTGCATGTAAGTAGATGACTTGATATTGTTGGAAAAATGTGAAAGTGGGCTCTATGAATTCCCACACTTGGGTTGTTGCTGATTAGAGGATTAATGTTGGATTTAATGGTAGCTTAGTGGTTAAAATGATGGATTTATGGAGTATTATTGTTGGAAACTCAAAGTTGAGGTCATGACAAGAAATTTCCGAAACTGCCCCTGTTTTGTTCGGCCATGATAAGGCCAATTTTTGGTGATTTATTGACGTGAACCTGATGTTTATATGTTATGTTATATGTGTAAAAATTTTCATTGGAAAACATTAACATTTAGATGGGCAAATGAATTTATTCGTGAACTAGGCAAGCTGGAAAATTATTTTCGGATAACCTGTCCAGCAGTAGCATTTTGACCATAACTTTGTCCGCCGACGTCGAAATTGAGTGCCATCAGTGGCATTCGAAACTAGACATCCATACCTTTCCAACAGTATAAAATGTGTATTCTGATTCCATGTGTAGGAGCTGAACCATTCGTTTTAAGATAGCTGTCCTGTCTCTCGGATCTGCTGGAATGATTTGTAGAGGCAGCAACTTGAGGCTCAATTTCGAGCTGGTTGCTTGCCAAATTTCAGAACGTTTCCTTCTGTGAACTTTTAGCCCTATGAATTTATTTTCCAATGCCATAAACCATGCTCAATTCTGAGTTAAATTGACTGAGTTGTGGCCAAAACAAGAGGACTGCCCTGTTTTGGAAAAACGTAATATTTGGACTGATTTGGGACAAAACCCGGGAGTGATCTTATTAATTGAAATTTTTGATGCTAAACCATTACCAAAGGTATCATGGATGTATCTTAGACCTTTATTTCACAAATGAACCATGGTTGGATAGCTTTCTTGGTTAAACGATTTGAATTGGGAAATGAAAGTCAAAAGGCAGATTGCCTTAGAAATTTTCCGGAACTTTGGATGATTAGTTAACTACCTTCCCCAGGGTATTTTTCTCTGAAATTTGATAGAGAGATACCTTTCATATAAGAGTAAAATACTGCCAATTTTGGTACCAATCCAAGTTCGTTTCGATACCTAATTAAATTTCTAGTGTTGGAGGTTCAAATCTGGAAATTCTTCTCCAGTCTTGAATTTTCCCCAACTTTGAGCTACCGTATCTCGGTACTCGAAACTCTGATTCTTGATCCGCTTGCTTTGCTATAAACCTCACTTGCAACTCTAATTGAGTTACAAATTTTAGAGGCCGATTTGCAACGTGTGAATCGTTCCGAATTTTCAAAGTTGGCCGAAATCCAACTTAATTCTGCCTTGTAAACCGAGTCTGTACCTTCAAGCTCATTTTTGAGCACTTTCCACTTCGATTCATGGAAAAGTGTCTTCTAGGAACTTATAGTACTTTTTAAGAGGTTTCCAACGGTATAAAGTTTTCCAATTCTCGACTTATACCGAGTGAGTTACGATTTTTCAAAGATTCATAACAAAACTGAAATTTTCCAACTTTCAAGGAAATAAGTTTTTCAAGAACTCTTTATTCTTTTGATATTATCTAAACGTTTTATCCCCGATTTCCTAGATAAAGACTTAAATACTTTTGAAAGTTATCAAACCCCTCTCGAACCTCGATTTACGAGTAATTGAGGTTCATTTTCACGGAATCCCCTAGATTAATACTAGTGAACGAATTATTCCTCGATATTTGGGATTTGGATGATAATTCACTATTATTTGTTCAGGCGCACACGAGGACCTTCAAGAGAATCCCACGGTGGACGCTTGAACTTTTCTTGACCTTACTTACACCTAATACTTGGTGAGTGTCAGGTGTATGTAAACTTGTTACATGTTTAATTGTTATTAATAATTTGGAAATCTTGAAAGTGGAGCCGAGTGTGTACTTTACCACACTCGTTCTCATTAGAAATGAAATTTTAATGATTGAAATGCATTGAATGAATGATTGAAATGCATTGAATGAATGAAATGTATTGGTATGCTAGCTAGCTGCATACGTCGTTGGAGTGAATCTCCCCGACACACAAGTGCACATGGGGGACGCTCAAATCTCATTGGCCGACCTTGGACTCGAGCCGGCATGGGCTTGGTCGGGAACCTTGACGAACCATAAGATATATAAGCTTGACCTAATGAGAGGTCTTGCTTGGCATACTCGAATAGTATCGCCACAAACTAATGACAGGCGGGCCCGATACAGGGGTATGTAAGGTGAAAGGGGACAGGTTAAGTGGAGTTCTACAGACTAAACCTACCCGATTGACGGAGTGTCAATTCGTGGAAGTTATTGCTCGTGCAAGTGGAACTCAGCTCCTGAGAGCTACTATATCCTTGAATTGTTTCTGTTTACTTTTCCCGCTCGAATTGTTAATTATTGCAATATTATTGCTTGACTTGTAAATTGAGATTGTTATTTAAGCAATGTGCTTGCATGTGTGTTCTTGGCCTCACGAGCGTTTTGCTCACCCTGTAGATTTGTTTTCCTTAACAGGATTGAACTTGGTGAGGTATCGAAGAAACCTTCCTGCTACGCTTTTGTTTAGGGTTTCTATTACTTTTGACTTTGTCTTGGCTTTTGGGTTGTATTTTGGAATCCGAATGTAACTTTTGGAGTACGATGGTTGTTGAACACCTGATGTGCGGGTTGGATATCGGATGACTTTTATTAAACTTGAACGCTTCCGCATTTATTGTATCTAAGTTATTGAATCGTATGGTGTGGTCCGGCAATAAGTTTAAATGGAATTGCTTGAGTCCTGGCGAGAGCTAGGCAGGCGTCCCGCGGATACCCTTTGGTTCGCCTTAGGGAGAAGTGGGGGCGTCACAGAGAGGACTTTTATGCAAAAAAGCACGTTCTCGTGTACAAGTTCTTCTGCAACTGCCCATAAAAGTTTTCCTCAAATACATTCCAAATAGTTCAGTTTCCAATTTCCATTGGCATTTGAAATGAAATATGATGTGATCTTTTCCTTGTCAACTTTTTCTTTTCAGCTGGTTTTATTTAGAATCTTAGCTACATGTTTGGAAGCCAATCAAAACAACATAGAAGGGGAGCTTTTCCTCAAATACATTCCAAATAGTTCAGTTTCCAATTTCCATTGGCATTTGAAATGAAATATGATGTGATCTTTTCCTTGTCAACTTTTTCTTTTCAGCTGGTTTTATTTAGAATCTTAGCTACATGTTTGGAAGCCAATCAAAACAACATAGAAGGGGAGTTGAACATTTCTCGAGAATATTGTTAGATTGACTATGACAAATACCTTGCTTTCCTACTCAACTAATCAAAATTTTATCGTTGCCTTTCTTAGCATGAGAATATATGTATTCTAATATGCTTTGTCCATTTCTTAGGTTATGCCCAATATGCTTTTCGGTGCAGGTAGGCAAATCTTTCTTTGTTTCGTTACAATGAATTTATGTTACTTTGCAAGTATTACCAAAGTGCCAATTTCAAAAACGATCTTCTTTGAAATTAGTATCATTTTTGGATTGATTAGATCATGTAAAACACATCCTTTATGGCCTAGAAACCAAAAAAAGACATTTTTTTTCCAAAGCTCGTAAGCGAGAAGATATAAAGGAAAGGCATAAGAGGCAAATCAAGGACTTTACCTTTCCGTGATTATCATCCCTACCAAAGTAAGTTGGATCTCAGGGACAACATATTTTTTTTTCCTATCCATTAGTCTTACTTAGAATCATAGCTAGCCATTTCTTTTTGGAGCAAATTAAGAAAACATTAGAAGGGAGCTGAACATTATCTGAAGATTGTTAGATTCCACATGACAAATACCTTCCTTTCCAATTAAAACAATCAAAAAAAATCCAAAATTTTCTCTATGCCTTTCTTAGACCAAGAGAATAGTTATTCTTTACCTATTTTTTTCGGTTATGCTCTGTATACTTTTTCTTTTGAGTAGACTGACATTTCACTTTTTGACTACAATAACTTTTGATATGTACTACCAAAATGCCAACTAAAACTCGTTGTTTATACCACAAAGGGGAAAAAAAAGCATACGTTCCCAAATTCATATCATTCTTGAAAAGCTGTTCTTTCAAATTCATATAATTCTAGAATTTGCTAGCTCATATAAACCGCATCCTCTATACTACAAAAGAAAGAAAGAAAAAGAAAAACAGCATATTTTCTGAAATTTGGATCAACTCTCAAAATTTTTTTGATAAGAAAACCAGCTCTTGAGAAATTTGATTGAGCATCATGGCAGAGAGTGCTGCAGGTTTTTTGATTAACCAGCTCTCAACCTCGCTTTCCCAAGAGATCACACTTTTTGGGGGGCTTAAATCAGACGTTCAATTCATCAAAGCTGAACTCGGGAGCATGAAGGCTTTCCTCAGAGAAGCTGAAGCAAAGGAAGACAATTCTCAACTCCAAGAATGGCTAAAGCAGGTTCGAGAAGTTGCTTATGATACAGAGGATGTTCTCGATGATTTTACATTCCGCTTTGCTCGTGGCTACAAGGATGGATTCTGTGGCAAGGTTGGAAAGATCTATAACTCAATAAAGAATTTGAAAGCTCGCCATCAAATTTCTTTGGAGATAAAAGACATCAAGGGCAGAGTTGGAGAGATTTCAACAAGGCATCAGAGGTACGAGTCCCTATATGGTACTCAAGAAAGAGGCTTCAGCTCTTCCCGACAGGCAAATGTTGATTTTGACATTCGTGCTCAATCACTCCTCATTGAAGAAGCTCAACTTGTTGGGATTGATAAGCCAAAAGCAGAGCTCATCTCAAAAATCCTTAGTGACCATTCCCAATTGAAAGTGGTTTCCGTTGTGGGAATGGGGGGACTCGGGAAGACTACCCTGGTGAAAAAAGTCTATGATGACGCTGCAGTGAAGAAACAATTTCAGAGCCATGCCTGGATAACTGTTTCTCAAAATTTTCAGCTCAGGGACATCATCAAGAACCTGATCCAACAATTGTACAACGAAATCAGACAGCCGATCCCTCCCGAAGCGGAATCCATGGATGTTCTTACGCTGAGTCAAATTGTCAAAGACTTCCTCCAAGAAATAAGGTACATTCTTGTCCTTGATGATGTGTGGAGTATAGATGCCTGGGAAGCTATCAAATGTGTATTGCCTGACTGCAATATCACTAGTCGTGTTGTGTTGACAACACGAATAGCTGATGTAGCTTCTGCGTCTTGTTTAGGATCACTTGACTTCATCTATAAGATGAAGCCTCTTACTGATAAAGAGTCTTGGACTCTATTTTGCAATAGAACATTTCAGAGCAATGACTGTCCTCCAAATCTAGAAGAAGTTGCTAAAAAAATATTGAAAAAATGTGAGGGCCTACCGCTTGCAATTGTTGCAATAGGTGGTGTTTTGGCTCTGAAGGACATGGAAAAGACAGATGAATGGGAGATGATTCTTCATGGTTTTGGCGGCGAGGCAGATGGCAGTGGTAAGCTTGACAGGATCAAAAGGGTACTCTTACTTAGCTACAATGCTTTGCCTTACTATCTTAAAAGCTGCCTATTATATCTAAGCATCTACCCTGAAGATTATTCAATTTATGTGGATGTTATACTTCTGAAGTGGATTGCACTAGGATTTGTAGAAGAGAAAGGAGGAATAACATCCACCGATATTGCCATGAGTTATATGAAAGAACTCATCAACAGAAGCTTAATCCAAGTTAAATCCACATCGACCGATGGCACATTGGCTACATGTGGTCTCCACGATTTTCTGCGTGAAATCATTGTTTCAAAATCTAAAGAGCAGAGTTTCACGACTGTAGCCACCAGATGTTACACAAGATGGCCTGAAAAAGTTCGACACCTAGCAATCCACAACTTCACTGATAATCCACAAGAATTTAGTAGTTTAAAGTGTCTTCGGTCTGTGGTAATATTTGGGTATGAAGATCCTCTCACAACCACATTTTTATCCAAGTTTTTATATGGTGGTCCTAAGTTGCTAAAGGTGTTGGAATTGGATGGAGCTAAATTGGACAGTATCCCAAAGCAAGTCTTCAAACTATTTCATCTCAGGTATCTTAGTCTCAATGGAACTGGAGTTAAAATTATTCCAAAATCTATTGGGAAGCTTCAAAGCCTTAAAGTTATAGATCTGAGAGGAACCAATGTAACAGAGTTGCCTGCAGAAATTCTAAATCTAAGAAAACTCCGTTCTCTTTTGTTAGGCGGACGGGGTGATTATTCAAATGAGTATGCAGTTTGGGGCTGCAAATCTCCAGATGGAATTGGAAAGCTTGTTTGTTTGGAGGATTTGTTTGGTATAGAAGCAGACAGTGATAAAATAGTAAGGGAGATTGGAAAGCTAACGCAATTGCGACGATTAGCCATCACAAAGCTGAGAAGAGAAGATGGAAAAGAGTTGCTGTCCTCCCTCTTGAGGCTGACCAACCTTCGAAAATTGGTCATCTCCTGTATTAAAGAAGATGAGATCCTTGATCTCCAACATTCCGTCTCTCCAAAACTTGGATTCCTCACGTCTCTGTTGTTGAAGGGGCGTTTAGAGAGAGTACCGCAATGGGTGACATCACTTCAATCCTTGAGAATCTTACAGTTGGACAATAGTAGGTTGGGAGAAGATGAGAATGCAATGGGCTCCCTCGGACATTTGCCCAATCTGGTATCACTTATTCTCTATCGTGCTTATGAAGGGGAGACAATATGTTTTAAGGTTGGAGGATTTCGAAAACTCCAGGACTTAGAGCTCGGGCAATTAACAAGACTGAAATGGGTTCGAGTGGAAGAGGAATCAATGCCTAGTCTCAGAAAACTGCGCTTAGGTGGTTGCAAACTGATGCAGGAGTTGCCTTCGGGCATCCAAAACTTGACCAGACTTGAATATCTTGGGTTTTTTGAAATGTCTGATGAGTTAATGCACAAAGTACAGAATTTGGATAAGGGGAGTGAAGATTATCAGACAATTTCTCATATCCCTCAAGTTGTCATTGGTCACTGGATTGATGGTCGGTGGGAAGGCACGTTCCTCTAAGAGAAGAGAAGCTAAGAGACAACTCTTTGCAGCTTTCAACATTAACTGATATTCAGTCAACTCATCTCTTGTATAAGTCTCAGGTTGCTTACTAGCTTTTCCTTTTATTTCATGGGCTCTCGTTAACCTTTTCCTTTCTACTGCTTATTACATTTGTATCAAATCATATCATGAAATAGCTCAATTCCTCGAACATAGTGTGTGTTCATATATATGGATTTAGATTTCCTTTTAATAGTTGGCCCCATCAAACTTGCTCTGGTTAAGTAAAACATAGATCAGAGCACCTACTACAGAAAAGAGAAGGCAGTCTTCATTAAGTTAATTTGAAAGTGTATGAAGCAGTTAGTGAAATTAGTTTGTATGTATAACAACTTTTGAATGAAATTTGGTTCTTGATCTTAGAAATGCATGCCTATAGAATATGCAAATGGAAAAAATTTTCAGAAAATAAGGGATTTTGCCCCTTCTCAACCTTAACCACAGATTAATGTGCCTTTAGTCAATAAACAGGTTTAGTAAGCACATGCTACTGCCTTCAGCTCCTAGAATAGAAACATAATGCAAGAAAACTTGTAAAATATATTACTTGACTGATATGTCAATAGAAAACATGCAAAATAATATCATAAAACACTATTCAAGCTTATTTACAATTTTTTTTTAGGTTATTTACAACTTATTCCTTTCTAGTGAAGTGAAATTACAGTCACCTTACTCGAGTTGTAGTCATGCATAGGTTTTCTCTGTCACACAAAAAGTTGCAATAAAAAAACATGATAAAAAAAAAAAAGACCATTGACTTAAGTTCATATTGAAATAGTAACAATCAACCTCAATTCCTCAAAATATGCGTATGTACAAGTATGGATTTAGATTTTCTTTTTCCAGTTAACTCCATCAAAATTTTTCTGGTTCAGCAAGACATAGAACAGAGCATCTACCGAAGAAAAAACAAGATCAAAGTGTATGAAGCATAAAAGATGAAGTTTGTCAAATTAGTAAAGCTTCGATAACACCTTTCAAAGTCCAAAGTCCCAACTGAAGGTTCAGTGTTCCTTTTTTTTTTTTTTTCTTTCTATATTCTTAGTTTGTATGTATATTTTTCTCAAATAAAATTTGACTGATAGTGCTTTGATATCACAAAACACTATCCAAACTCATTCACAGCTGATTTCCTTTCTATTGAAGTCAAATTACAGTCACCTTACTCAAAAGGAAATTATAATGCGTTACTTGCATCTTTGAACTTTCTTTGACCTGTACTCATGCATAGGTTTCCTCTAGCACACAAAAAGTTGCAATCAAGAAACATAATAAAAAAAATAAGACCATTGACTTGAAAAGAGAAATATGGAAAACAAAAAACGAAACACAAGAAGAAGGGAAAAAAATGGTGAAAACAAAGGGTTATATGTAGAAGATCACATTTGCGATGATTTGTCCTGTAACCTAAAGAAGTTCCACTCAAAGACATTTATAAAGATAAAATATTACACTTCCATTTTCTGTCGGCAATTTAGACGTAGTATGATGTGCTGATTATCATGCTAAATTCTTAGACTTGAGGATTACAAGAATTTGATTGTCTTTCTGACGCCAACTTTCTCCTCTGCCGGTGGTTTTATTTAGCCTCATAGCTATAATATTTAGAGCCAATTAATTGAAACAACATAAAATGGAATTCTAAATTAAACTATGGTTTGATTGATTAAGGTGCCCTCCTGGCTTCTAATTTTTAATTGGCTTCGAGGATTTTGACTATATGATCATTCTTTTTCATGTATTTTGGTATTTCCACATAATTCTTGCAAGGATTTTGTTCTTTCTAGCGTTTGATATGTTTTGTTGTTTGCTGCAGCTTGTTGTTTCCTTTTATTTATTTATTTTTTTCAGCTGTATATACTTTGTTCTATCGCTTCTGCAAAACAACCAACCACACTTGTTATGGTGCTTGTGTTCTTGAACCTGAAATGTGTAAACTCTAATGTGATTGAGAACACGTCATTAAATGCCGGGATGTTTTCCTAAATTGAATTTGAATCCTCGATTTTGGAAGTGAATAACTCTAAGCAACTCTTTGTGATTTTCAAGAAGAGCTAAGCTAAAACTTGGCATTATATATCACAGCAGAAAGTTGGAGGTTCACACTCAAACTTGACAGTGTTGCGATGAACACAGCATGGAACCTGTTTCAATCAATGCGATTCAGATACCACAGGCCATGTAAACTGATGCCTTTGGGTTCTATGATATGCCTATTGAGCTAATGCACAAAGTACTGGATTTGGATAGGCAAAGTGAAGATAAACATATAATTAATTTCTCATATTCTTGAAGTATGCATTGGATGTTGGGAAAATGATCTCAATGGGCTTCCTTATCAGATTCATTTAGAATTCAAAATCAGGCTCAGTAAAACTTCTATTTTAAATATTTAAGTGGATTGGATATTCTGGAAATGAAGTGAAAATAACCACAGTAAAAGCATCTTGACAATCTGTACCATCAACAAGGAGATTCATACAACAACAGGGTTTTAAAAGTGCAGTGGCAAAAAACATTTGAGTTCACCAGTTTGCCAAACATATGTACTATTACAGAATAGAATTAAAGGAAAAAAAAAAATGTCACCATATATAGATACACAACCTCATATGCTTATTTTTGTCATCTACTTCTGGTTGAGGAAATACTACAGCAACAGGGTCAATAAAGAAATCAACATGCTCCCTTGGCTTGACTTCAAAGTCTCTCATCTAGTTCCTTGTTGGCAAAAAAAACCATCCTTGAAGAAAGAAGGGATGTAATACGTGTAAATGATTTGAAGATATTAGTTTGTTCATTTTGTTTTCTCTTAGTCCTAGTTAGTAGGCATTTGTAGTGTACTTATATAATACTCGTTCTTATGTATCATACAAAAAACTCCATATATTGCCTAGATTTCAAAAATACTTAGAAAAATACTCATACTTTTCAATTAACTCTATGAAACACGTAATAAATTTTTGTCATGTATTATACTTTGTGAATTACATTTCAATTTTTTTTAAAAAAAAATTAAAATTTAATGATAATGACATGTTCATGAGTTATATACAAAATAAGAGCAACATATAATACAAAATTGTAGATTTATACATATTTAAATAATATGGTAAATTTTTTTAATAAATTTAACATCTCATACATTAAAATAAGTTTAATATTGGCATAGAAGTGGCATATTCTTTGAAAACTATAGTAAATTTTTTTTCAGTTCCATAATTTTCAAATATGTTCATACTATACATGTACAAATTTATATGAGTAATTTTGTCAAACACGCCAAATTTTTAATCATACTTTTGAAAATAAATCTTGTATAATAGGCATACATATACCTCGTATTAAACCCATACCATATTTTACAATCTATGCTCTTAATGCTATAAGTAAAATACGTTGGACCTTAAATGAACAAATTGACTATATATCATCGTTTGAGGATCTAGCTTTCAAAAATCACATTGTCCATAGGTTAGGACATGCCCAAGGCTGGTCTAGTGCACACTGCACAGTGCCTTGTAAACATATTTTAACATGCCCTAAGGGTTTAGCACTAATTGGACAAGCTTACCAAATCGGATATTAAACAAATTAACTAGATTTTTAATTAGCGAAGCTCTACCATCTTTAATTATGTCCTTGGGATGAATATTTAAGGGTTGGAAGTTGGACTAATCCAAAATGCACAGAAGTTAGCTCAAAATACCACCTGCCCCAACAAACATTAATGAGCAAGAAATTAAAAAAAAAAAAGAAAAAGAAAAAAGAGACCCTTAAAAATGAGAGATTTATGGCTAAATCCATCCTCATCCATAGATTGTGACAAAAAAAATTAATAAATCTCTTGATTGACTCCATTCCTTGACTAGTTTCTGAATTGTAGTGTCTAAGCAAACTGTGTCTATTAATTGTATTGTGTGGATTAAATGCCTATGAATACAGGCTTCTATCAGTATATGATGAAATATAAACAAAATGTTGTTCTTTTCATTTTCTTTTTCTCGTGGTATCGGTGCAAATGAAGAGATTCTAGCACATTGTTAACGTTTAGTACTAAGTTTATGCTCTTTTTGTTCACTTCAACATTTTGTTCAACATCAGCACTTACTTCAGGTTTGGTCATCACTAATTCAGGGACGAAATCCTACCACTAAATCTCCCGTATGAGTAGTTTCACTTCACAAGGACATTCAATTGACTTTGACCTTCCTCTTTCGCAATTGCCAGGCACCCCTACACATTGCGCATCTTGGCCAATAAGAATCCGTTAGTGCTATGATTTTTTGGGAAACCTCGTGATAATGTTCAACTGTCTAACTTCCGTTGATTGGTTCTTGGAGCACTTTAGAAATTTCAGAAGCCAATAGAGCATCAAAAGGAAACTGCAGCGACAGCGTTGCTTGCCAGTTTCAATACTTTTTCCTCTATAAATTAACCCTGCACGAAGCTGCAGCCTATAGGCACATTTCTGCATCTGTTCAGCTCATCAATTTACGGTTTCCATCCAATTTTGCAGCAGTAGTCTACTATCCTAGAGTTGGAAATGGATGTGAAAAGCAAGATTTTGATCATTGGCGGCACTGGAAACATCGGGAAATATTTAGTGGAAGCGAGCGCAAAAGCAGGGCACCCAACGTTTGCACTGGTCCGAGAAAGCACAATTTCAGATCCTAAGAGGGCAGCCATCATCGAGAGTTTCAAGAGTTTGGGAGTCATATTTCTTCATGTGTGCTGTTATTTCTTTCTTCGTTGTCTAAATAGTGTTTCAATTTTTTTTCAAGAAATTATAGAAACTGACATGTACGTATGGACTGAACAGGGAGATCTACACAATCATCAGCAGTTGGTAAATGCAATCAAACAAGTTGACATAGTGATCTCTGCAGTCGGGGGAGATTTGGCAGCTCATCAAGTTAAGATTATTGAAGCAATTAAAGAAGCTGGAAACATCAAAGTAAGCACAATACAGTGTTACAAATTCTTTCTTGATTTTTATTTTTTGCGTTTGTCCCTTTGTGAGTTGTGACTTCCATATTCCTAAAGAAGGAGCTGTATTTGGTTTCAGAGATTTTTACCTTCTGAATTTGGGGTTGATGCGGATCGTGCGAACGCTGTTGAGCCTGCTGCTAGCTTAAACAGGACCAAGGTTGAGATCCGCAGAGCTATTGAGGCAGAAGGGATACCTTACACTTATTTAGTATCTAACGGATTTGCTGGTTACTTGAATTATATCCTCAACAACTTTGGAGACTCTTTCTCTGCAAGTCCTCCCAGAGACAAAATTGTCATTCTTGGCGATGGAAATCCAAAAGGTATCCGAAAGGGGCTTGTCTGCTGCATATCTTGATTGGTTTAGTATCATCTTTTAGAGTTCTCAATTTTTTCGTTAATTTCATGTTTCGTTGCAGTTGTTTTCACCAAGGAAGAAGACATTGCTGCGTACACCATCAAAGCAGCAGATGACCCAAGGACTCTGAACAAGAGTGCGTACATTACACCCCCTGCCAACACCATGTCCTACAACGAAATAGTATCATTGTGGGAAAAGAAAATTGGCAAGACCCTCGAAAAGATCTACGTTCCAGGGGACGAAGTTCTTAAAAAAATTCAAGGTCATCTAACAAAAAGAAGAAAGTGCACAAGTTGCTAATTTTTAATACTATAGCATCTACTATTATTAACACCTATTCCATGTTTTAATCAAATTGCTTTCTTTTCTTGTATCTTTCGCAGAGGCTTCAATGCCATTAAAATTGCTCCTGTCTTTGGCATACACATTTTTCGTGAAGGGAGAAATAGCCAACTTTGAGATCAAGGCTTCTTTTGGCATGGAGGCAACGGAGCTCTATCTTGATGTTAAATACACCACACTTGATGAGTACCTCAGCCAGTTTGTATCAAATTAGCTTAGATACTTTCAGATTAGCTCTACCAGATTTTTGCAGCAGTTTCTTTTGTGCTACTAGATTTTGTTCTTCTTCCAGATGAGGATTGTCATGAATGTGATTGAAATAAAATATGCCCTTAATTTGTATCCCGTCTTTTGTGTACTTGGCTTGAATTCTTCCAACTTGAAATCATCATCTGGTTGCCTCTGAGCATCCTTTCTTCATACTTACAACTACATAGTCGAGAAAGTTGGATAACGGTGCTAAATTCCGGACAATGTAAGACAAATCATATACTCCTCGTCTCCTTGGTCCCGGCCTAGGATCCGGAATTTCAGAAAATATTGAGATACACAGGCATAGTTCTGCTCATCTGATTGAGCTCCTTTGAGACCTGAGTTTTCAGGAAGTGGACCATTTCTTATCTAAACAGTTGCCTAAGGCCAAATTACTAAGACTTCCATACAAGAAGCTCATAGAAAACAAATCTGTAGCTATTTTGATGAACTTCCGAATTTGAGTCAAAAGTCTTGTGCTTGTAGATTTGATCTTGATGTTTCTCCACCCTTGTTCAACAGCTTTCATGAGAGTGATGTTTCTCCACAGTCGCAATTGGATTTGGATTTCATTGTTTTTATATATAAATTTGGAGATTGTATGTTATATAAAAAGATCAACATGAAACATGTTTGGAGGTTGTAACCTATTTGTTTAGGAATTAAGATTTCATCACCAAAATAAAAAAGAATATGTCATTACTAAGCTATTAAAGTCATGATTAAGCTTGCCATCACCTAGAAAATGATATATAAAAAATAATTTGAGAGCATGTGTATTCGTTTTGTGCTGATTAAAACAACTAAAAATGAGTTTTGAACCCCGATCAAAAAAAAATTGCAAAAGGTGATCCTCATACATTCCCTGTGGTTAAGCACTTTTTAAGATACACTGTTTGTAGATACACATCCTCACGCTTATTCTTGTCATCTACCTCTGTTGGAGTAAATACTACAGCAAAAAACCATGCTCCTCTGGTATACTAAACAACAAAAAATAGTTAAGATGTTTAGTATATACAGTATGGTTGATTCGGAAGTCCTTTGGTACACTAAACAACAAATGATCAAACATCCGAGTTCATCAATTTCCCAAATGCCAACCATGAATATGTGCAATTTCAAAACTGAACTAAAAAAACCTTCCTCACCACGGACCACTGTATGTCACAGGGATGGAGCTATCATAAGGTATTTTCTTTACCCATTCCCTTTCTTTATAGTAACATATTTTTTTTAACTAAACTTGTTCTTATTATTTCATGCATATAAGTCATATTACCTATTCTTGCAGACAAATCTCCACCCTCTTCATTTTCTTTGTAGATTTACAGGTAGTTATATCTGTATATTTTTGAGGGATTTGCAGGTAGTTATACATTATAATTTGCATTATCGGTAGAAGCATGCGTATAAACTAAAATACCAGACTTAAACTATTACCAGGTTCTCCAAAGTCATCGGCGGCATCTTTCCTCTCCATACTGCTGCCAAGTTCCTCCTCTGTACTTACTGATATTCTCATCCCTTTAGCTGACATATTCGCATCCAAACACTCAAAGATCTGAAATACTGCAAAGAGTATTTAACCATATAACTGGTCGACATCTCACAGAACATAAATGTGACTTAACTTGAATTATTAACCTATTTAGCTTTACATACAGAACAAGACATGTAAGAAAATGTACTGCAGTTACCGGTGACAAGATACTAAGCTGATTTTTACACTTTACACCCTCTAGATGCAAGCAGGCTTTCCCATTGAGATAGTTCATATATATAAAATTGTACGAACCGATCAGATCAACCAAACCCCGAAAAAAAATATGATGGTGAAAAATATCATTCATGCTGATTCTGCACAAGTTCGGTTGCATAAGTATATAAAAGCCAAAGGCAATTGTCTTCAAGAACTGCATTTCACTTAACTGCAATTTCTCTGCTAAAAATCACATCAGACAATTACGTCAGAATTGCTCCCAAACTCGAGTATTCTGCCCCTAGACCGTTGTACAATCAATTTCTGATTTATCCTTGTGCTAATTGTCACTCTTTTGAACAAGATTTCATAAATTAATACAGCTATCAAGATGGAACCTAATTAGAAAAAAATTTCTAATCCAAGATGCATTCTTCTAAAATCAAAAGTGCTAAAAGTCAATCAGATTTTGTGCAAATCAATGGAAAAAAAAAACCATAAAGAATAACGACAGATCACCACCAGCTAGACCAGATGCCATTTCTGCGCCAGTTTTCATGAGAAAACTGTTTACCTAGAATAGCCATGCATAAAAAATTCACCAATGAATAACTTTAACTCCTTCATGGATGGCCTAACAAACCTAGGTGTCTGGGTACGTGTCCGGTGGAAGATGAAGAATGTACTGGGCTTCAGCCCCAGGGCACCAGAACATCTTATGGCAGGAACTTGAGGCAATGAACCCCAACATTTCAATTAAAAGCCCTTCCATCAAAGTCAATATATAAGCCCAGGGTCTCAAACAACGACCAAAGTGTCCTCCACTGTCAGTTTACCAAACACTCATAATACGTAAATACCTATAAGCTACTAAAGCACCATAAATTTTAATTCTACTGAAATATGTAGAACTTAAACTTTTAACAAATACCTCAAGATCCTAAAAAGGTTACCCATTCTTCAAAGTTGGTAAACTCAATATTCAGCCAAGTTCCCATGATTATGTAAATCTAATCTTCCCTTAAACTCTTTATTGGTTACATCAGTCGTGAATAGAATGTCCTAAGAAAACAGAAAACATTCAGCACACACAGCTTTTATAAAAACTCCATTAAGTCAAAAGAATAGAATGTCGCAAGCACTAGATGCACACCTTCCCATTCTCCAAGTTAGTTCACTCTTTGCCTCCCTTTTGCAACACATAAAGGTCCAAAAAATAAAAACGATACAGGCTTTGCAGAGGACTTCAAATATAACTGAAACTCATTCATTTCATTCACATGGTAATAAGCCTCAGCAATGCTTGGCTTCTGGTGTAAATATATCCAAAAACAATTCCAAAAAGGCGTCTGCCACAAGTTTTTAAGCTAACTCTAAATCATCCACCTATTATTTGGTTCCTTATAGCCCTAGAATAGTGCAAAATCTCATGCTTATACAAGTTCCTTTAAGTATGAACAAAAGACAATTATCCAAAGCTGCTGCAATGAAGAATGCCTTTCTATTGTTGAAAGCAAAAATGATGCTTACATATCTACTACTCAAGACCTCGTGCTACATGACTCACAATCAGCCATATAATACATGCACAGAATATCTGATGTCTCAAATGCCTTACAAAATTGGACTCATGATTTTCTCCTCCAAGAATTATGATCACTTAAGACCATGTCATTCTCTAGAGAAATATAATCATACCCTTATTTATTTGCTTTTATATTTATAAATTTTTTTCTTACAGTAGAAAATATTGCATATCTTCTATCTATTGTTTTTGTTCTATTTTCAAAGCAAACAATGCAAAGCTTCTGTATTAGTAAGGTGAATTTGTTCTTAGCCGAAATGAGTTAACTTATGTACAAGCTTAAGCTAACTACGTATCCATAAGCCTCTTCAAATTTGAGGAAAATGGTAACTCTTTCATATATATACACTGGAAAGATATGGGTGACAAAGAACTTAACCAGTGTTGCATTTTGGATGAAGAATCATGTCAGTTACTCAAGAAGGCACTGCAGACTTAAATGGAGTCACTTGATTGAATCAAGTGACAAATGACAGAGTGAGCAACACAAGGTGAATAAGACATGTAAACAAGGAATAAACCATACTAATCTGTGACCTAACAATGCACTAATTACAGATAAATGGATGAAGCGGAAGATCAAAAGCAAAAAAGATTCCAGTTACTAGACTCAGATGTTAATAACCTATTGGCAGGATTATTGACATCTTATCCTTCTGTTTGTCTGCCAACTGAAATCTTAATCAAGTTTAGAACCCAAAAATCATAAACGTTTTTCCTAGACTAAGTTCAACAGATGGAAACTGTGTCGACTGCATTATTCTCTCAGTTTTCTCTCAAATGAAGGCTATTAGCATTACACTTCAGTTCCGAACACTTCTCAAGTTTAAAACAGTAAACAACTTTAGTTTGTTTGTTTTTCCCCCCTCCTTAATACCTAACACATTTGAACAACACAATATTTCTGTACCTACCTGCTGCATAGCTCCCCACTTCTCCAAACTTCATAAGTTTTATCTATTAGTCGCCATCCCATTCGCTGTTTACTTATGCTTGATAATTCAATATCTCTTTGTTTAGAAACCAATTCCATAACACTGCTGCTTTTCATCTTACACCAAAACATTTACAGCTGCAAACACATTATATAGGCAATTCAAGTCCACTACAGTCTTGTTCACTTACAAATATCCCAAGTTACCAAACTTGGCCAGAAATTAAGAATCCCACAAAACCAACTTCAATAAACCAATTCAACAGTCCTGATTCTTAAGTCAGCATGAATTTTCTTTTTGTCTAAAATTTCCTTATTTTGACATTGAAAACTGGAAAGAACTAAAACCAGCAGAAGTTATTACCCTTTCAAGAATTGACGTGGCTTCTTTTGTTGCACTCTTTTCCCTCTCCGCATAACAAAGAAAGCATTTTTTTTTTCCAATCACCATATTGCCCATACTAACCCAAATATTGAAATTCAAATTTTTCAAAAACCCGGATGCAAATTCCATAAATAAATGCGAATGAAGTACGAAATAACAAAACAGAAAATTAAAAAAAAATAACTTTCTGCGTAGGAGGGGAAGGGAGGCCTTACTGATGGGGCAGGAGATAGGAAGCCGGAGTGGGAATGATTGAGGAGAGAAGAAGGGGCGTTGTTGTCAAAACGATGAATTCTGATCATTCACAGCAGAGTGCTGCTCTCAGGGCTTCAGCTCCTCCTTGGTTTTTAGTTTCACTCTGACTACTTCTTCTGCTCCTCTTTGTGTTGTCCGAAGCATTTCAGCCATTTAAGTTCCAGTATTTATCTCCCCTCCTTCCCCGCCCCCCCCGGGGCCTTTCTTCTCATCCGGTGGCGGGGCCACCCCTTCAAATTTGCGTATAAACGAGTTTTTATACTACCCAGTTCTCTCCCACTTAGGCCCTGTTTGTTACGAGTTTTTTAAAAATTTTAACTATATTAATCTCAAAAAATTTCTCAAAATTTTTAAACTATACATTTCAAAATATTCAAAAATTTACGCACTTTAAAAATTTTTAAAAAACTTCTACAGTAAATTACAGTAAAATTTTAGATAAATACCCAAAAAACTCACTTGCTAAACAGGTTACTAAAAGCATACTACTGTTTAATTCTTAAATTTTTCAGTCCTTATAGCCAAATTCTAACCCTATAGAATTATTCTAGATATTAGTGAAGGGATAACGCAGTTCCTTACTTAGCATTAGCATAACCGGGAATCTTCACAGTTTATTCTTGGCATGAAGCAATTTTATTTATTTGGTTGAAGGTAGATTTTAAATCTTTAAAGGGCGGGGGGGGGGGGGAGGGATGGCGAATGAGTCAAATAACTTGACTCAACTGTAGTAAATTCTTTCTCTATTTTTCGTAGTGCACATCTGAATGCACCACACGTGTTTTTATTTATTTACAAGAGTTAGGATTAGTCAAATTTAAAATGATCACGTCTCATTCTAATAGATGAAAACATATGTTATCCATCTACATATGTATTGTGAAAAATGGAGAGAGATTTCATTAGAGAGGAGTACAAATGAGATATCTTGAATTCGAAACCTTCTACTTACACTTTTAAAAAAAATTCTTAAAGTCACCCGACTGATAAGTTGCAAATTTTGTCATTAAATTTATGAATATTTTCTCCTTGATTTTAGTCCATATTGCATTAATTGATGGATTCTACTTATATTTAGTAATCGGTGATAATTGTAAGGATCTAGAGCAAAAAGAAATTAAAGATGTAATTTTTAATGGAACTTCTATGCAAATTAGCGTGGACCGTCAACGTTTAACCTTGCATGTTTGGGAAATTTGGGATTTGGCACATGATCTCCAATTTTAAATTGAGGTCGCAATAATCAAAACTTTTGACGGAATGATAGTCTTCTACTTTTATTAGGATACTAATTTATCTATCTTTTACCACATCTTGAAAAAGATTGGTTAATTTTATTAGGATGTAGACTTTTTTGTTTCGGAGTAGTAGTTGTAGCAGAGACAGGGAACGATGCAACAAAACATCATCGTTGTCACTCTTTTCTTTCGTGAAAAAGCCAAATTAATGCGAGACTTTTGCTTTTCTTGTCAGAAGAAATAAGAAACAATGTTTTACTTTTCTTTTCCTGTGGATTTCATCACATATTTGAAGAATGGCCGTGGAAATTACTTCTACTATTTCCCGTGCAATTTCTTCAGTGGAGGTGAACTAACCTTTTCATTCTAATCAAGAAATAACGGAGGATTTGATTCGACTAAAATTATGAGAACAAATTGATTACATTTATTTCTTTTATTTAGTGGTATTCATATGTTCCCTGGTTTAATTTCTTGTGCCTATTATGTTATTTGAATATCAAGGGTCTGGTATTTGAATTAATCTAATAACCTAAAACTAATTAGTGCAGTTAAATCTGTAATTATTTAATTGCTTTAAACTAGTGATAATTAACATGATTGGATTTATGTTAGGGGAACATATGGGTTATTTAAAATAACTCAATACTCTTGTAGCATGTTATTTGGTTAGAACATGATTTCTCTAATTGTTAAAGCAATTGAAAAATAGAACTCTAAGGTTGTACTTAGGGTTATTTCTTGATTAGAGCAGTGGTTAATGGTCGTACTTTAATCACTAATACAGTAAGAAAAAGTTGATTGCCATCGTTTCTATATTACTGTTGTATTGTATTTGAAAAATTTATTTTTAAAAAACAGGAAATCCAAATGGACTGATTGAATTAAAAAAAAAAAAAAAAAAGTTGATTGCCATCACTTATTTGACAGTTATAACTTGTTTATCAGTGAGTAAATGAAATTATTATTGCATCAGTGATAAATTGAGTGAACCATCTCTGAAGTAATTTCTTGGCTAGAGTTTGTTTATTATTGATTCAATTTCAATTGATTATAATTTAGTCCTTTTATCTGAGTTGTTTAATATTCCCAATTTTATAAAAATTCCCTGTACTCTGGGCTCTAGAAGAAATGAAGTTTTTCTAGTCCCTGTGGATTCGACCCTGCTCACCGCTATATACAAAATTTATATTTTACTCGAGTAAGTATTTATTATTATACAGGCTCGACACATGTCACGACTAAACTCCATTTCCTCAAATCCTGTCTCATGTCCTTGATCACTTTTAATATGTAAAACCATATGCATGGTCCTAATTCAAAATAGTAAGGTGTAGCATAGAACAACTCAATGGAAAGCTTATAATTTACCCATTTAAACACTAGGAAATTTTACAAAAAATTGAAATTTAAAAAAAAACAACAAAACTTTGAACTATATGTTACTAGCTTTACCAAAATTTTTTGGAGCAAGTTTTCTCTAGAAAATTTAGTGTCATTTAATTAATTCAAATGTGCAATTTTTTGTTACCAATGCATCTAAACATGTTATTATCTGAATCCATTAATTTTAAGTGCTGAATTAGGTTACCAAATAAGGCCTAATGCTTAACAATTCAACAACTTAACTTAATGGAATTCAAACTTCAAACTTCAGTTTTCAAATTTTAATTTTATCAAAGGCACCTCTCTTTTACCCAAATTCTACCAAACAAAATTTTTCTACGTATTACCACCCTCACAATTCACAAAGTCATTTTAATAATTGAATCTATTAACTAACGTCAGTCGGTTTGGACTGTTGTGTGATATCAAAGGTGAAAAAAAAAAACCACATGTGTGCACAAAAATAAAGCAAAAAAAAAAGGTGTAGATTTTTCTTTTGGAAAAACGGAGAACTGTAGTTTTAGTCTCCATTTTTAGCATATGTGCTAAATTAGTTTCTAATGTTCCGAAAAAAATAAATTTGGTTCTCAAAGCTTTTGGTAGTAGGTACATTCAACAATGACGAAAACTCAACAATGACTAAGGTCAAAATTTAATTACTGTTATTTAACAATTTTGATTTTGTACTTTTGGACCATAATGTTTGAAATTTTAATCATTTCAGTTGCTTAAGTTTTCAATAGTGATATTGAGGGTGTTAGGATAAATAAGATGTGAATTACAAGGCAATTGTCTTAAATGGGTACTTGCATTTCTAATTAAACTTTTTTATTTTTTACTTCATTTATTCATGCCACTAATGTCTCATATACTTCTTCCCTTTGGTATAATTGGTCTCAAATTTGGTTTTATATATGTGATTATTGTTTTATACTATTAGCAATTAATTGATGATTAACCCATAATGACTAAAAGCACTTCATATTAGTATTTATGTTTGCTAGTTTTTATAATTACAATTCCTAACTATCACAATTCAAGGCCTATATGCACAGGTCATTGACAGGTGCCGAACCTGTGCAATAATAATAATAAATATAGAACCTAACTACCACTAAAAGCAGTCAATAATTAATCCTAGGTACTGGAGCAGGGACTCTAGGTGTGCAATGGGTTACTTGATTCACCCTGTTCCCGAAGAGTTTGCTTAACCCGATATACCAGAATTAATTAGTTGGCAGAAATTACTGAATAGTAGACAGTGGCAAGTAGGGTCGTCTCCTCAGGGACTGGAGATATCTGTCTCTTTTAAAATCCAATTGATAAGGGGGGATTTCACCGGAATGAAACTAAAAACAATTAAACAATTTTGACTAAAATGAATAAATAACTAGCACAAGTATAGCAGGAATTTAATCAGGAATAAATAAATTCTAGTCAAGGATACAACTACTCAGGCACAGTCCAATCATCCGATCATTGATGCAAGAGATGTTCACTTAATGTATTAATAGGCTAGTTATAGTCTGACGACCAATTTTTCCTTAAATTATTGATAACCAAGGTACGACCGTTGATTACCCCTAATCAGCAAATACTCCTAGGTACGACCATAGGAAGTAATTTTCCAATTGCATTAATAACTAGAAAAACCTAACCCTAATCAATAACACGCTACGAGGGTTATTTAAATTAGATCGCATGTTCTCCTAATGTGTAAACACACCAGTTGCCACTAATATTAATCAATCAAACAATTACGGATTTAATTGACTAAATTGGCACGAGATTAATAAATCACATTGAACATCGGACCCTTGACATCCAATTAATAAAATAATCCCATGAAAGTTCAAGCAGACAACGTGCAAATATTAATAAATAAAGGAACACGTGAAAACTAATTAGATCTCACAGATTTTCGGGACTGCGCCGTCGAGTTGACCCTTGACTAAATGGAAGGCTTAGCCATGCCGCATAATTAAATCACCACACGAATTAATAAATTGCAAAGGCATTGCGTTTTCTATTAGGAAGCAAGGAATAAAAGGTGTTTTTCCCGTTGGGGAATATTGTCGAACACCTGGCGTGTGTCAGAGGCCAGTCAGGAGAAGAAAAGAAAAACTAAAGACTAGGCTAAAAACTAAACTAAAAGATAAACTAAAACTAGAGATGTCTTCCTTCCCTACGTTATCCCTATTTAAGAGACAAAAGAAAGATAGACTAAAGCTATCTAGGTGGTCCCCACACATGTGGACAAAGCCTCCAAAGTACTTCTTCTCCCAAGTCACTTTTCCGTAGCTTTCTTTGAAAAACCCAAATGACTTATAGCTTTGTAGTCCCCACCAATCCAAGGGCCCAAGGATTGAAGCCCTTAGAAGTCTCCATATTCTCCATAAAGTCCCTCCTTTTTGGTAGTTTTCTGCTTCATTCCTGAAATTAAGTCCAGATACCAAATATGAGTAAATATCAGCAATTAACACAATATTTATCAGGGATAAAAGGGGAAATTAATAATAAAATTACTAACAAATTATACCCTATCAATTCTCCCCACACCTGAATCATGCTTGCCCTCAAGCATAATTATCTCAGAAGTACAATCAGGATACGAAGTAATTCACAGCAGTTCATACCAAAAACAGCACTCCAAATTCCCCAATAACTTCATCGAAATCAAAATATATCAAATCAACAATGCTCACAGTTCAAAGTGCACTCATTCACTCCAAAGTGTATTTGAAATGTATATAAGGTGGCTCTCAAATCAACGCAATAGAATGACACTACCATAAGTTTGCTCATATATCATATATCCACCACTTACTCATGAATTTAAATGCAGCAATCAAGGGATTTTGCAAGGTTGTAATGGGGCTCGGGTGAGAAGGTAGGATAAAAAGGAGTCAAAAGAGTGTAAAAGTATAAAGAGAGTGCTCAGAAATTCATTACACAAATTCTTGCACATTGGGAACTTCAAGGCATCTCAACCATTACACAAGTGAAGTAAATTAGCACTTGCCACAACCTTCGACTTTTCTTTTCTCCTCTTTTTTTTTTCTATATTGTTCTTCTTTTTTTTTCCTTTTCTTTTTTTTCTACAACTCCCAACCAGCACCATAAGAATCAACTTTACTCGATGCTTTCTTGCATTTTGCCTTCTTTCCACCTTTTTTTTTTTTTTAAATAGGCAATGCCTCTCAGATACTATTCCAAAATTTTGTATAATGAAATCAAAGCACTTCTTCACACGAGGTTCAGAAAGAAAGTCTAAAAAGAGGTTTCACGGCTAAAAGCTGGGGTCTCAAGCAAAGAATAGGGGTTAAGGCTCAACTTGGCTCCCTAATGGTAGTAAACAATCCAAGGGTCGGTTTTAAGAAAGTCCAAAGATGGCTCATTCCTAGGTGCCCTATCATTTCAACGCATTAAACTCATATAAATGCAGCCTTGACATGCATAACCGAGCAAGTTCTAGAATGACAAACCATGTGCAATAACCACTCACAAACGAAAAATTAGGCCCAAAAACCGCACAAGTGGTCAAATTCATGCCAAATTCAGCATATTCATCAATCAATTCATCATCGAGGAAAATAGAGCACCCAATGGTATGAACTTACACTACTCGTACTCATATCTCAATTGCATTCATCACAGTTTAGAGAAAGGAGCTACTAAGGCAAGGAAAAATTTACTCAGACAACTAGAAACACAGCTAAAGCGTAATTAACCCTCCCCCACACCTGAACCTTACATTGCCCTCAATGTAAGCAAAGAAATACCAAATCAGAGTTATCGGGGCAACGACACTTCCCTTAAAACGGAGGAGGGCAGTAATGAATCACGGCTGCGGAGGGAAAGGCGGGCGGAAGCCCACGTGATGGAGATACTGCGCTAAATTCTGGGCCATCCCGCCCATCTGACGCTCCACCCGATCCATACGAGTGTCCAGGTTCTTGCCTTTAGTTTTTGGTTTGGTCATTGGATATCAGGAAAGATGGCAAAGACAAGGTAAAACTGGGTAAAATGGAGCGGTAGCTAGTCAACAGAGCAAGGGGTCCCCAAACACAGCTCCAGACACCAACAATTGCACAAATAGAAACTAAACAACCCAGAAATCAATTAAGTTGATGAATAATAAAATCTTCACCCAAAAACCAATTAAACATGGAAACAACAAAAATTTCCCCAATTACTTCAGATTCTACCCCAAAATTGGACAAATAGTCATCAACCAACCACGGATGATATCACAGCACTCAAATCAACCACAAAAATGTCTGGCCTCAGCTAAGAAATTAAAATCTGGCATCAGCTAATAAAAGCTAGTAATCTGGCCTCAGCTACTTAGTGACAGAAAATTAAAGAAAGAATTCACCGGAGGTTTGGAGTAGGCAGTGGATGACAGTGAAGAGAGCAGGGGCGGCCAACGAAGTGGAGAGAAGGCGCGTGACGGCCACGCGCCCTGGGGATGGCGGCTGTTGGCGAGGCGCGCGGATGGATCGCGCCTAGGCTGAGCTCCCGCGCGCGGGCTGGGGCTGGTGCTGGCGGCGAGCCTTGGGGATGCTGGTGGAGCGGAGGCTGGTGAGGTGGGTGAGCGGCGGACAGAGGCGACTGTCACACGAGGGAGCGCGGCACCTGTGTCGCGCCTGTGGGCCATCGACGGCGGTACGAGGTGCTCGGCCGTCGGCTGCCATGAGCTGCGGGTGGCGGCAGGTCGCGCGGCGGCTGCTGCGAACTTCGCGCGAGATGGCGGCGGGCACAGAGGAGCTGATGCGCGATGGGCGAGGGCGCGCGGCCGTTGAGCAGATCCGATGGCGGAGAGAGCTGGTGGCGGTCGCGCGGTCCGGTCGAGGAAGATGGTGGCGCGCGGTGGAGGTGGAGATGCGGCGCGAGTGGGCGGCGGCCAAGGGGATTCGGGCAACAGGGAGGGAGCAGAGGAGGAAGAAGGAAGAAGAAGAAAGAAAGAAAAAGAAAGAAAAGAAGGAAAAAGAAAGAAAAGAAATTTTTTTTTTCGGCTCCATTTGAGCTACGGTGAGAAATATCCTCTTTTTTTTTTTTTTCTCTACGGAAATTTTTTTTTTTTTTTTTTTTTTGTAAACAAAGAACTCCTGTCTTAGGCGTGGTCACGTCTAACTGCTATAGAGTCCTCAGAACCTGCACGAAAATTTCTTCCCCTCGGAACCTGCTATAGAGTCTAACTGCCAATTTCCTGTCACCAACCATCAACCTATTAATTGACATTAACACTTAACTAAAACTTCAAAAATGTATAAAAACTGAAACAAATAGTCTTGGGTTGCCTCCTGTAGACACCAAATTTTTAAATAATTTGTATGTTGCATCTAATTCATGATTTTGTTTTAGATTATCTGCATTTTAGTTGTTACCTTTTTATTTGTCTTTTATTTGCTAATTATTTGTCATATTAATTTTGTTCACGTTTTAGTCTTAGTTTTAGTTTTAAGTTTTAACGTAAAATTTGTGAAAAAAAAAGGAAAGAAAAGAGGAAATTGATGAAAAATGGAAAATTGTGCTTTCGTGGATTCTAGTTTATTTAGATTTAGTTTCTATCCAATGTTAATTAAATTTTTTTGTTGTTTTTGTTGTTTGTTATCTATTTTTATTATCAGTTTTATTTAATTAATTAAAAAAAAATCAATCAAAAAAATCACAATCCTATTTCTGCCGAATCCATTTCCACTTCACATTCTAGTATTTTCTATCCTTAGTGCCGGTTTCTTTCTCCACTACCACACACTACTATATCAACTACTAATTACCACAACACTTCAGGATCTCTAGAGGACACACATCCATTTCCATTTGCTGCCGTGAGCTAGGGAGAGAGCAGTGTCATTGGAATTAACGACTGAAAGAGAGCCGAGCCTTTTGTTTCTTTCTTTCCTGTCCGTGAGCTAAAAAAAGAAAAAAAAGAAACCTGCTGCTTTGTATCCTTGTACCCGTGAGCTGGTGAAGGGTCTGAAAACCAGGCCTCCTCCATCCTAGTCGCAAGTTGGAGCAAGGGAGAGGAGGAGCTGGCAGGCGGCATTTCTGGATAGCCGAGAGGAAGAAAAGATTGCAGCTGCTAGTCGTGGGTTTTAGGCTTCAAGCCAAGGTAAATTCTGGACTTAGATGAATTGTTTATGGGTTGACGCAGCTGTCTATACGCATGCATGTGGGTTTGTGAGGTTAGATGAGGAATTGAGACTTAAGAAATCTGGTTTGGGAGAATTGGAGCTGCCGAAAGTTTGAGCTGGAATTTGTAACTCTAATTAGCTAATCTGTGATAATCTGAGCCTAGATGCACATTTAATCAACTAAAACCTGGATGATTAAGATTTGCATGAAGGTAGTTAACCTTGATTAAGTCAGAAAATTGAAAAGATACAAAATCAGGTTGCATGCAAGCCAACCGGGAGCAGGATTGTTTGAATTCTGGTTGAGTAATGTTTTGATGTTGTCCGAATTTGCTTATGGATCAAAATTGATAGATAGTTTCTTATTTGATGTTGCATGTAAGCTACGTGGTCTGAATTTCGGTTACATGGCTGGAAATTTTAATGGAATTTGATGGATTGCTGAAACAATTTTTCCAGTTTAGCCGTTGAAGTTGTTTTGGAAATTGCATGGGTATTTTAGCATGAAATTTGCTGGAAAGTGGTTGATTTTCACTTGGTTAGGTGTTTGACTAATTAAAATTAGATGATTAAGCTTTGCAGGAAGTTTATTGGTTCGGCTAAGCAAGAAAAAAAATGAAATAGTGAGCGGCTACATGCAAGTTCATCCAAGAATGGTGAACAGAATTTCTGGATTTGTGGATGTTTATAGTAGCTGTCCGAATTTGATCTGAACTAGAAATGATAGTAATTTCATTAAGTAGCCTTGCATGTTAGTTTTGGGTACTTAACACAATGATTCAACCGAGGTAAATTCGGATTCATGCCCAAGCACTTGCTGGAAAATGCATTTCAACTTGCCAAATCAGTTTTATATGTTCCAGATTTTTCAACTTGCTGAACGTATTTTATTTGTGTTTGCACTGGATTTTGCTCAGTTTTTCTTTCTATTTGTTTGGATGATGGCTTGCTGCCTAGTTTAAAGCCTTGTGTTTGGATTTGATTGTGTTTGAAAGCTGGATTTTGTAAAGTGCCGAATTGCAGAAAGTTTGCTGCGTTTTTTTTCTATTTCATTCTTTTGCTGTTTAGTTTTCTTTCTACCTTTGATGATTAGCTCCTTCGTTGTTCTTGTTGGTTTGGAGTTAAGTTAAGCAGCTTGTTAATTAGTTAGAGTTAAGATGTTGTTTTGAGAAATATCTAATCAAAGCTTTGTATTTGAATTATAAATCTGGTTTGCACGATTGAAATGGAAAGAAAAGCTGCGGCTGGAAAAATATGCTGAATGCATGAGCTGCCTTCTGTCTTTGCATCAGTTTTCTTCTATATTTGAGTTTGTTTGAATTCTGAATGTGTGTGTTATGATGTTTAGATTAACTTTGAATGTTTGGTTGAAAGATTTTTGATCAAAATGAGTGTTGAGGTTGATATCTGTTCGTGAGAATGCAAGTTGCGATGGTTTCTTGGCTGCAGAAATATTTGTTTTGGTTGCAGAATGTTTGCTCACGTAGCTTGCATGAACCTGCATGGAAATTGTTTCAAAATTGCCTTTGAACCCCCCAAGTCCCCCCTAGCTCACTATGGCCCAAGTAATTTGAATACTTAATCAATTTAGTCCCTCAAGCTTCTCCATGTTCCACAAAAGCCCAAGCATGTTCTCATTTCTTTACAATTAGGTCCTAAGGTGGGTGTACTTTGAGTCATCATTTGGCCTTTCATTGTTTTTTTGGGATTTTTGAAGCTCTTAAATTTTTCAATTAGTTTTATTTGGTTGATTAATGGTGGCTATCGAGTTTTCAAAATGCATGTTTAAATCATTCATGGACCCTTGTTCACTCTTGGACCTTCAAAACTCCATAATGTTTGTTTGAATCTTGTTATTTACTTGGGGAACTTTTTGTGTTTTTAAAGGTTTCAATTAGGTTCAAATGATTGAGTAGTGCTTGCTTTTGGGTCTTTAGTAGATGTTATGCTTAGGGATCGGATGATCATGCCTTTTGCCTTGGTCTTTAAGTAGTTTTGACTTCATTGAGTTGCAATTGAGGGAAAGTTTGATGTTTTGATGGATTCAAATTGTTTAGTTTATATCTTATCACTAAATTGGTGCATTAATCTTTTGTTTTTGGTGATTTTAGCCTAAGTTAGTCTTTTCTTGGTTGAATCTAGCCAAGTTGAGTTTGTTTACTTCCTTAGTATCACCAACGGGGAGGTATAATCTCTTTTACCCCTTTTGTTTCTCTCCTATGTGGACTAATGTGCTAATTGAGAATTACATGTTTAAGTAGTTTAAACATTGGTGCATTGAGTTGCAATTGAGGGAAAGTTTGATGTTTTGATGGATTCAAATTGTTTAGTTTATATCTTATCACTAAATTGGTGCATTAATCTTTTGTTTTTGGTGATTTTAGCCTAAGTTAGTCTTTTCTTGGTTGAATCTAGCCAAGTTGAGTTTGTTTACTTCCTTAGTATCACCAACGGGGAGGTATAATCTCTTTTACCCCTTTTGTTTCTCTCCTATGTGGACTAATGTGCTAATTGAGAATTACATGTTTACTTGGCTTTCTTAAATTTGCTTTAATTCCTTTCATTTTAAGTATTTCTTTTATTTATTCATGGGGTATGTGTACACCTCTTGGCTTGTAATAGATAGGGCGTAGCAAGTAATTTGGTCCATTTTCCCTTTCCCTTTTGTTTTAGTTAGCAAATGTAATGGTTGCATGCCTATGTGTTATATGTTAAATACTTTATTAGGATTTTGCATCTAGTCAAGCATGCTAAGTGTTATGTGCTACGTGTTTATAAGTGATTCGCATGTCTACTCGCTTTTTATAGTGTGGATGAATGGAATGAATGAATGTACGTCACCACACTAGTCCAACGCTAGTTGTGGCTTCTTTTATCGTTTCCACTAGTCCAACGCTAGTCGGAATTCATAGGAGGGGCTAGTCCAATGTTAGACCCAATAGATTTTTTTCCTTTTTCATGAAGTGCATGATCACCACATATCACGCATTTTTCCTTAGTTTATCATTTGGTATGTTCCTCAAACCCCTTCCCCTTCACTTTAGGACTTGCATCTCATGCTAGTTATAGGGTTCATTTGCGTGAAAACCCCCTTGGGTAAGGGAAACGAGCGAGTGTGGCTTCAAAATAGCCTTAGCACGCTAGTTTTCCCTTCTAATCAAAGGGAAAATTGAAATCACAAAAAAATAGAGGTCATCCCCGTACCCGACCTGATGCATTCCTCTAAGTTCATGCATTTTCATATCATTTTCTCACTATTTCTCTCACTAAATATATATCTTAAATCCACATGCCATAATCACACACTTCTTCACTTTCTTTATTTTGTCCTTTCACACATTGCACCCATTTTACTTATATTTACTATTTTCGTTCACTTACACACGAGCACTTATATTTTCATCCATTTGCACACAAACACTTTTCTCAAATTGCACACATGCACTTTTCTTACACTTTTCACACTTGCACATATTTGAGTCTTCATTTGCATTATTTGCGATTTCTATGAGGGCTTTCCTTATTTGGCCGTCACAATTCATGTGAATGGGACCAAAAGCCTCATAAGAGACATTTCTTAGATTTAGGATTGCATTTCTCATCCATTAGTCATATCCAACTTGCAATACATACCTTGGGTAGAAAAGTTTAGGAAAATAAGGGTTAAATCACGCAACTAGCCTTGGCTAGGTCGAAGGGGTGCCTTGGATTTTTATCCTTGCCTTCCCCTTCGTCAAATGTGACTCCCGAACCTTTTTCTTTGGTTTACGTGGACTAGGAGTCGTTTAAAAGGGGTTCCTTACTACTTTTTCCTATTTTTTCTTTAAAAATTCATTTTTTGGTGACTTGGTACACCTTAACTCATTACCAAGTGGCGACTCCAATTTTTATTTCAAAAACCCTTTTTAAACTATAAATTTGGGTCAAATCGTCGCATTCTCAACCCCCCATTTAGACCCATTTTTTCTTTAAATCACAATTCATTTTCCAATTGAATCAAAAAATACATTTTTTAAACCATTTATTTATTTATCAAAAAATGGGGCGCGACACCTCCCAAGTAGCGCCTTTCTTTAATGTCTTTAGCTAGACATTGAACACCACTCTTCAATCTGGGTGTAACTCAATTTTCCTGGAAATCGGTGGCCCTCCCCCAGGATCCAAATAGCCTTTGAGTGCAGCCTTCTTTCTTAATTTTCTACTCCTTTTCACCTCATACAGTGCTTTCATCCCCTTATACTTGTTCTCAGTAAGTTTGAATTTATCCCTACAAGCAAACTCAGAAAATTCTTGCACAGAGGGATTTATAGCATGAATAGCAAACACAGGGTGAGAGTTAACAGGATGTTTCATTGTATCGAAAATATTAAAGTGGACTAGTTCTCCGTCAAATTCCATGGACAATTTACCCTTATTAACGTCAATTTTTGTCTGTGCTGTGCTCAAAAAGGGTCTACCTAGTAGCAAAGGTGAGGGGTCAGGGGAATGATCATCATCCATGTCAAGTACATAAAAGTCAGCCGGGAATATCAATTCATTAACTTTAACCAGCACATCCTCGACCAACCCATCAGGGTATGCATTTGTTAGGTCAGCTAATTGAATTATTATCTCGGTTTCTTTTAATGGACCGAGATTCAGAGAAGCATACATAGATTTTGGCATTACGTTGATTGATCCTCCTAAATCCAGCAAGGTATTTCTAATCAGAGTATTACCTATCTTGCATGGGACAGTAAACCTACCTGGATCCCCACACTTTGGTGGTAGCTTTCTTTGGAGAACTGCTGACACATTCTCCCCAACAATAACTCTTTCATCTCCCCTCAGCCTCCTTCGATTGACACATAGGTCCCTCAGAAATTTTGCATACTTCGGCACTTGCTTGATGGCGTCTAGTAGGGGGATATTGATCTCTACCTTGCGAAACACCTCCAGAATCTCTTTCTCCTTGTCCTGCTTCTTCGATTTTTTCAACCTGCAAGGAAATGGAGGGGGATTAGTTTTAACTGTAATTACTGGGTCTGGTTGTACCTTTAGATTTGCACCATTGCTGTCCTCCCTTTCAAGTTCATTTTCGATCTTTTCCTCATCCTTATCCTTAGGGATCATAGGTTCAGGCCCCTGAATTTCCTTCCCGCTCCTTAAAGTCATTGCGCTTACGTTCTTCAGGTTCAGTTCAGGTTGGGATGACAATCTTCCATTTACTTGGGACTCCAAACGGTTGATTGTTGTGGCCATTTGACTTATCTGACTCCTTATATCCTGCATTTCGGAGTCCGTCCTTTGCTGATTTTGCATAATGGTTGCCTCCGTCCTTTGTTGATTTTGCGACATGGTTGTCATCATTTGTTTCATCATCTCCTCCAAAAATGGACCAGAGCTTGGGGGCGGAGGTGGTCGGGATTGGTATTGCTGCTGGTACCCTGGTGGCTTATTTGGCACAAAGTTAGACTGCCTGTTCGGTGTAAAGTTGGGTTGCCTATTCCCTCCATAACTGAGGTTGGGATGATCTCTCCACCCGGGGTTGTAGGTGCTTGAGTAAGGGTCGTCCTGCTTCCTTGGCGCGGGCGCGTGATCAGCCATGTTCACATGTTCTGCAGTTTCTTCCTGAATCATTGGGCACATATCTGCAGAGTGACCTATACCAGTGCAAATCCAGCATACCCTGGCTTGTGATGCATTTCTCACAGCCTGTTGCCTAACAAACGCGGTCAACTCAGTTAGCTGCTGCTGCATGGAGGGTGTCTCTACCTCATTCACCCTGCGTATTGGAACATCCTCTCTCATACCGAATTGTTGTGAATTCTCTGCCATCCCCTCTATTAACTCCCGTGCTTCCTGAGGGGTTTTGTTCACCAGTGCCCCTCCACTTGCAGCATCAATTATGCTCATGTCTCTAAAAAGGAGTCCCTCATAAAAATATTGTATGAGCAACTGCTCACTTATTTGGTGTTGGGGGCACATTCTGCACAACTTCTTGAACCGTTCCCAATACTCATAGAGTGACTTCCCTGGGTGCTGCTTGATCCCGCAAATTTCTTTCCTTAGACTCGCAGCCCTGGATGCAGGAAAATATTTATCTAAAAATTTTTTCTTTAATTGGTCCCACGTGGTGATGCTACCTGGTGGTAGGTAGTATAACCAGTCCTTTGCAGAGTCCTTCAAGGAAAAGGGAAATGCCCTCATTTTTATCTGCTCTTCTGTAATGCCCGGGGGTTTCATACTATTGCACACGACATCAAATTCCTGTAGATGCTTATACGGCTCCTCACCTGGTAAGCCATGAAAAGAGGGTAAAAGAGAAATCAGACCAGATTTTAACTCGAATGAAGTGTTTTCACTCAAACTCGGGAAAGTAATGCACAAAGGCTGCTGATTTAAATTAGGGGCAGCCAGCTCCCTTAATGTTCGTGCATTGGCCATGGGGATTTCTTCTTGCTCCGAGTCACTCGAAGTGTTACCAAATGAATCTGTTGGTTCAATTCTTGACTCAGGTCTCTGAGATGTAGCACTGGAGTGCTCCTCTCTGAGCTGTCTGGTTTCCTTTCTCGTTCTACGTGCGGTCTTCTCTACTTCAGGGTCAAAAATCAAATCACCTGTACGAGAAGACCGAGGCATATACTAGAAAAATACCAGAAAATTAGAACAAAAATGAATTTAAAAAGAAACAAATTATAACGCCAGTCCCCGGCAACGGCGCCAAAAATTGACAGGTGCCGAATCTGTGCAATAATAATAATAAATATAGAACCTAACTACCACTAAAAGCAGTCAATAATTAATCCTAGGTACTGGAGCAGGGACTCTAGGTGTGCAATGGGTTACTTGATTCACCCTGTTCCCGAAGAGTTTGCTTAATCCGATATACCAGAATTAATTAGTTGGCAGAAATTACTGAATAGTAGATAGTGGCAAGTAGGGTCGTCTCCTCAGGGACTGGAGATATCTGTCTCTTTTAAAATCCAATTGATAAGGGGGGATTTCACCGGAATGAAACTAAAAACAATTAAACAATTTTGACTAAAATGAATAAATAACTAGCACAAGTATAGCAGGAATTTAATCAGGAATAAATAAATTCTAGTCAAGGATACAACTACTCAGGCACAGTCCAATCATCCGATCATTGATGCAAGAGATGTTCACTTAATGTATTAATAGGCTAGTTATAGTCTGACGACCAATTTTTCCTTAAATTATTGATAACCAAGGTACGACCGTTGATTACCCCTAATCAGCAAATACTCCTAGGTACGACCATAGGAAGTAATTTTCCAATTGCATTAATAACTAGAAAAACCTAACCCTAATCAATAACACGCTACGAGGGTTATTTAAATTAGATCGCATGTTCCCCTAATGTGTAAACACACCAGTTGCCACTAATATTAATCAATCAAACAATTACGGATTTAATTGACTAAATTGGCACGAGATTAATAAATCACATTGAACATCGGACCCTTGACATCCAATTAATAAAATAATCCCATGAAAGTTCAAGCAGACAACGTGCAAATATTAATAAATAAAGGAACACGTGAAAACTAATTAGATCTCACAGATTTTCGGGACTGCGCCGTCGAGTTGACCCTTGACTAGATGGAAGGCTTAGCCATGCCGCATAATTAAATCACCACACGAATTAATAAATTGCAAAGGCATTGCGTTTTCTATTAGGAAGCAAGGAATAAAAGGTGTTTTTCCCGTTGGGGAATATTGTCGAACACCTGGCGTGTGTCAGAGGCCAGTCAGGAGAAGAAAAGAAAAACTAAAGACTAGGCTAAAAACTAAACTAAAAGATAAACTAAAACTAGAGATGTTTTCCTTCCTTACGTTATCCCTATTTAAGAGACAAAAGAAAGATAGACTAAAGCTATCTAGGTGGTCCCCACACATGTGGACAAAACCTCCAAAGTACTTTTTCTCCCAAGTCTCTTTTCCGTAGCTTTCTTTGAAAAGCCCAAATGACTTATAGCTTTGTGGTCCCCACCAATCCAAGGGCCCAAGGATTGAAACCCTTAGAAGTCTCCATATTCTCCATAAAGTCCCTTCTTTTTGGTAGTTTTCTGCTTCATTCCTGAAATTAAGTCCAGATACCAAATATGAGTAAATATCAGCAATTAACACAATATTTATCAGGGATAAAAGGGGAAATTAATAATAAAATTACTAACAAATTATACCCTATCAGTCATTAGCATGAATGATAATAAATTTTATATTAATACTAGAATTTTCCTTTTTTTATTTTATATATTATGTATATATTGTCATTTGATTGTAACTTATTAAGAAAAAAAGCTCTTTAGTTCAGCAACGTTATTATGTTGATATAAAGCGTTTTTATGAAATTTTATAGGAATTTAGGATGACATTTGTCATATCTTTAGTTCAATTCACACCTTTTTTTTTATTTTAAAACCCCTAACTATAACAAGAAACTTAAGAGACCATATTGATTGAAACTTCAAACATTAGGGACTAAAAATGTAAAGTTAAAATCAGAAAATTTAGAGACCATATTTATTTTGCTGATACATTAGAGACCAGTTGTGTTTCTCCCTTTGGAAAATTTTGAGAAGTAATAATAGAAAGATTTAAAATTCTTAAAGACATAAGTTTTAGCAAATTCACATATTGCTAATATCTAATAAAACACACATAATCAAAATTACCAAATTAACCTATCCAAGTAAGCAAGCCCCCACTCTAATCATCTAATCCCCAAATTCCCTTTCTTACTCATTTTGAGAGGGAAATGAATTAGCACAAAAATATGAGGCAATCCTTCTAGGACTATTAGTAGGGCCGAGTCAGTTTCAACTCAGTTTCGAGAAAAAGTCTAATGAGCCAAACCTTTGATTGAGTTGGGTTAAAATTGGGTCTAAACATTAGTCCCGAATTAAATGTAAGTAGAGTTTGGATCTTATTAGGGCCAAACACGATATAGGCTAGACCCTTTAATATGCATCTATCTATATAATCATATATAATATATTCATATTTTGATATACATATATATATAATTATATATCTAAATATATAATACTAATACTTATGAGTTATTTGTCAAAATATATATATATAAGGAATATTAAATATATAAAATAATTTCAAAAGAATTAGAAGGACAAATCTTAGTATGAGCAAATTGAGGACCTTTGAAGATGTATTGACTGTTGATAATGTTTTATTACTATTTTCATGTATATTGAATTAATTGGATATATGATTGTTGAAAAATTCTTGGTTTTATATACTTTTGAATGAACTGTTACCAGTTCCTAGATAGTTTTAATTCTATGGTTCTGTGGATATTAAATTAGTTTAAAACTTAACAATTATAGTAATTATATTAAGGAAATTAAGGAGTTTTAAGTGAGCTTGAGTTAGTCAGAATTAAACTTATAATCCGAATATTTTGTGAGTCAAGCATGAGTTTCATATTTATCACTTCAAATCTCATAATTCGAAATCCAAAAGTGGTACTAACTATATGAGCCGAATCTGAGTTTGTTAAACCTCACTTCAGATGGCTCAATTGACAGGCCTAAATCCTTCCGTTTTTTATTTAAATGAAATTAAATTTAAACCTATAGTTTAGTACTCGTATTCTTTTGTACCCAAACAGCCTTTTGACCTTTGAAATAAATTACCGAAAATACTACAAGTTACCTTCACCTTGATTAGAATTATGTCAAGTAATCATGAGAGTCAAGTCACATAATCGATTTTGTTGTCTAGGTTCAATTTTTCTTTTTTATTTTTTTATTCTAACTGCAAAAAAGGTTCCTAATCGCAATACTACTATGATTGATCATGGAAGTATATTGTTTGGATTGCATTTTTTGGAAGGGTATATTGTAACACCTTTTAGATGTGATTTATATGAAGTAAAAAGATCATTGAAAAAATGTATCAAGGGAATATTCCCAAAATATATGAGATTTTTGTCCAGAGAATGGCAATCCAAAAAAGCCAGTATATTGGCATACTACTACAAATTGACTTCTTTTCTACAAATATATTATTTTTATAACTTAAACTATCCCAAAAATAGATCTCTAATCAAAATATTGAATTGTTATGTTCAAACTTGTAACATATATGCTTCTAATAAAACAAGAAAAAAAATGAAAAAGTTCAGTCTTTAAAAGTAGGGCTAAATATAAAAAACTCCCCAGTCATTAAGCTAACCTACAGAAAAGTCTCTTATGATTTCAAATCATAAATTTTGACCTCTCATGGTTTGAACTAATTTGAGATAGTAATGGAAATCGTCAAAACTAGCGGAGGCAGACGAAATGACACAATTACCCTAATGTATATAAGCAATAAAAGACCTTCTAACAACCATCCTATTAAGCAAACTCATGGAAAAGCTCCCTGTGATTAAACCAATCTGTGGAAAAAACCCCCATGGTTACATGTAATTTTGATTTATTTATTTTGTGCATAGGAATAAGATAAGCTGTATTTGGAAGTTTCTAGTTATTTATTTATGTATAGAAATAAGATGAGTTTTATTTGAGAATTTTCATTTATTTATTTTATATATAGAAATAAAGATGAGTTATATTGGGAGTTTTTTTGAAAATTTTATGAGTTCTAAGGTGTTTAATAGGTATATCAACTAAAAATTTGAATTTAAAAAATTATTTTTCATGTCAAGCAACCTCAAACTCATTAATTCAAATGATTTTTGCCGATTTTCACATTAATTCAAACCATGAGATTTGGATTGTATGATTTGAAACTATAAGGGTTTTTTTTGCAGGTTTGATTAATCATGGTGGGGGAAGGGGAAGGGGGCTTTTCTATATTATAACTCTAGGAGTATAATATGTATATCAATTGAAAATTTATTTATTTCCAGTATAAATACTCGCAAAAGAAGAGCGTATATTTCAAACCCGTTAATTCAAACGATTTCCATCACTTATTAAAATTAGTTCAAACCATAAGTTACCGGAGTGTATGCTTAGAAACTACAGGGGTTTTTTTTGTATGTTCACTTAACCTTAAGGGGCTTTTCTATATTTTATCCAATTGTTAATGGCGTAATTTGATCAACCCAAATTTAACAGAACGGATGGTTTGCCAGCTAGCCTGCCACTGCCACCTGATATCCAATCCTTTTCCACATAGGAAATCATAATCCTAATCCTTCCTTATTTTGGCAATAATCCTTCTCCTCTTAGGAATTGGAGCAATTTCTCCTACGCCTATAAATACACAGTCACTATTCTTCTAACTTCCTCACAGAAGAGAAACTTCTTCATCGTTTTCATTGAAGAAATTGTTAAAAAATTTCCTCCCACGCCCCCTTCCACAACCATGGTTTTTCAGCTTCCCCCAACCGTTTCTAGCGACCACAACCCTGTTTTGCAGCCGAACGAATGTTCATCTACTTTGTTCCAAACTATCGCAGCTCCTGCCTCCGTCGTTTGGGCTCTGGTTTCCGACTTTGAAAATCCTCAACGCTACAAGCCGTTCGTGAGATCCTGCAGAATCATAGATGGCCAGGTGAACCAAGTCGGATGCTTACGCCGTGTGGATGTCGCGTCAGGACTTCCAGCCTCCTATAGCATCGAGCGGCTGGAGATTCTTGATCATGATCAGCGCATCTTCGGGTTCAGCATTGTCAGCGGCGACCACCGGTTGTCGAACTATTGCTCGATCATGAGCCTACACCCCAATGGCGGCGATGAGACGGTGGTTGTGGAGACTTACGTGATTGATGCGGCCGAGGCGAACACGAAAGAAGAGACGTGTGTCTTTGTGGATACGATCGTGAAACTGAACTTGAGGACCCTTTCCAGAGTTGCCGAGGATTTGGCGGGCAAAGCGCAACAACAGGTTTGAAAATCTCCATTTCTTTCACTGGTTTATCTGATTATTAGCTAAGTAATTAGGCTAGTAGTAGCTAGGAAGAGAATAAATTTCAAAAAACAATGAAAAAACCAAAAAGACAAAAAAAATTTAAAAATTAAGAAAAAAAGATTTTGGTTTCCTCCTTTTTTTTCTTTTTTACTTGCTAAAAAAACATTGAAAAAATAAAAAAAATCTAAAAAAGCAAAAAAGATTTGGCGTCTTCTTTTTCGTTTACTTTTCTTTGGTAGGAAAAGAATTATCAAAAAAAATTGAAAAATCAAAAAGTGAAAAAAAGATTTTCGTCTCTTTTTTTTTCTTTTTTATTTGCAAGCAAAGAACAAAAAACATTGAAAAAAAAGACAAAAAATCCAAAAATCCAAAAAAGCACAAAAATATTTTGGCTTTTTTTTTTGTTTACTTTTCTTTGGTAGGAAAAGAATTTTCAAAAAAATTGAAAAATCGAAAAAGTGAAAAAAGATTTTCGTCTCTTTTTTTTCTTTTTTATTTGCAAGCAAAGAACAAAAAACATTGAAAAAAAAGATAAAAAAAATCCAAAAAAGCACAAAAATATTTTGGCTTCTTTTTTTTTCGTTTACTTTTCTTTGGTAGGAAAAGAATTTTAAATAAACTTGAAAAATCAAAAAAAGTGAAAAAAGATTTTCGTTTCTTTTTTTCTTTTTTATTTGCAAGCAAAGAACAAAAAAACATTGACAAAAACAAAAAAGACCAAAAAAATCAAAAAATATTTTGGTTTCTTTTTTTGTTTACTTTTTTTAGTAGAAAAAGCATTTTTTTTAAAAAAAGAAAAAACTGAAAAATGATTATGGTTTCCTTTTTACTTTTTTATTTGCAAGTAAAGAACGAAAAATTGAAAAAAAAAATTCGAAAAACTAAAGGATTTTGGTTTCTTTGTTCCTTTACTTTTTTATTAGTAGGGAATGAATTTTTTTTTTAAATGAAAAAAAGGCATTGAATGTCTTATTTTTCCCCAAAAATAGAAAATTCGCTTAGCTCTACCTAACACGTATCTATCAACTATGCATGAGGTGTTATTGTTTTCAAAAGAAAAAAAAGGGTAATGCATAATTTTAAATTTGCCACTCTAATGTCTCATAAATACTCTACACGATCAATACTGAAATTTCTGTCATTTTGTTAATTAAACAGCACTTGATTCTTTTTTGCCCTATTTAGCCTGCCTATAAACTCTATCTTCTTAACTTTTTAACTGTTTGTGAACATTTTAATAGCTACTGATGATCACTTGAGTTCCTATTAGTACTGATCACTTGAGTTCCTATTAGTACTGATCACTTGAGTTCCTATCAGTATGTCCAAGTGCGTTCCCTATAAATGTGCCTAAATAGCAGAGGTGAAAATGATAGGTACTTCCACTTTCAGGCATCAAAGTTAGCTATACTTGGGAATCTGTCTAAAGCTACTTCACACACCTTTGCACTTATAACAACTAGCCCTATAATTGTGTTATAATGCGACGGTGTAGCTTTTGATGTGAATGAAATACTAATTGGCCTCTTTCCATTTCTACCTTGGCTTAGAAACTGAAAGAAGTATGAGTTAAAACTTGAAGTCTGCGCCTAGTGATTGGAGTTGACATCTTAATATACTTAATAAGTTGGTGAGGCGATAAAGCAATCAGGGGCAGGTTAGTGCCATGTATCTGTTGTGGTTCCCTGTTCGGTTGTTGCAGAGTAAGCCAAGTCGGGAGTCTCGCTATACCAAATAATAAGTGAGGGTGCAGTTGTGGTTCCCATGCCAAACATCTCCTGAGTGAGCCAGTTGGAATCTCAGGAGACCTAAAACTGAATAAGTGCAAAAAGAGCACAAAATAGCACCAAAAAAAAGGGTGCTTCGGAAAAAAATTGGGATTGCAATTGCCACAACAGGGACAGCTTTGCAGTCGAAAAACAAAATCTATTAACAAGCTGCAGCCAAGTCCTTGCACTCACACAGCGAGGGGCAATGGGGGGAACCCCACCGCAACTATAGTGCAGGCCAACCATTGTCGTTACCATTGTTAACGCCCTGGTTTTGGTGAGCAATCCTAGATCTCACTTGGACCTTCGACTTTTGGGTATATTGGGGTTTTAAACCAAAAAACTTGGTTTCGGATGAAAAGTTGAGACGAGTCTTTTGGACGTTTTTAACTCAACTGCTGTGAGCACACCATCTTTTTTTAATATAATTGTCATATGGGCCAGTTAGTGCTGAATTCATATCAAATTGTTATGCTCGAACAAATTCCCTTTACTAGGCTAGATGACATTTCATCCCTCACACATGCTGAAGACTGGGAATTAACCAATTACTGCTATTTGATACAGCCTGCTCTACATGTTTTTGAGTGGGAGTACTCGTCAATTTTTCCTCGCATTCAATGGCATAGGGGGTATTCATTGTCCAAGGTGACTTGTCTATGATTGCGAAGAGATGGCTTATCATGCTTGGCACTTGAGACATGAAGTTTTTTAACTCCACCTGTGTTGACACAATACATCACACAGCCGGTCCCAAGTCCGGATGAAGGAGGAGGGATTTTTTTTATGCTTTAGAAGGCTGCTCTTAGCGTACGTTCTCAAATCCTTCTGTTTAGATTATATATGAAAGGTTGGTGAATGAGAGTTTTTTTGTTTCATTCTTCTTGGTAGTGCTGAATTTCTGGTCTTCATTTCATAGTTGATCTGGGTTTTAGCATCTATCCCGGGTTATGATCCAATCACATTTCTTTCATTCTTTTACTTGGCTTTGTTTTACAACCGCACTTTACTTTTTCAGAGTTTGTATACTTGTTCACATAAATCTGTTATGTGTTAGAGCAGCTAATGAACTGCTTTTACTGTAAGTAATCAACATGCACTAGTACGTTTGGCATTGGAAATTGACAGGAACTTTTAAGCTGGTTCTCTTCTGTTCATTGAGTCACCTGAATTGTGTTGTAATATGTTCTTAAGCTCACTTGCTGTTGCAAAGGTAATGAACTTTGTTTTATCTCATGCTGATCTTTCATACATGTGTAGTTTGTATCGGCAAAATAATATCTTTCATACCATTTTAGTTAGAACAGATGTTTAGAGCGAAGTGATGCTGATTACTTTCTAATTTTGCAATTCTTGGCAGGGATAATTCTATGGGATCAGTCTAATGCAATTTTGTATTGTTACAGTTTAATTAAATGAACAAGCTTTTATAGAACTCGTGGGCTCACATATGGATTTGAAGTCCTGTGTGTAGATTAGAAACTCTGTGAGTGGAAAGTATGTCTTTCTGGCAATGTTATTGATTTTGGAATTTGTGGCGGGGTCTCCTGGCAGTTGGTGATAGCCTGCAGACGTGGTTACAACTGCATCTTTGGTGAAAATCTCCATATAGTTCTTTGCTTTTCAATCAACACTTCAAATTTTCCTCAATTATGGTGGTTTTATGTGATTAAAGAATGATAATGCAAACAGGGTATGTGAACTATTGTATACTAGGCCGAATTCAAAGAGAAGAATGTGATTCAGGAAAAGAAAATATTGTAAATCAGGTCTTAATGCTTATTGGTCTCAAGTATTGAAAAATGTTCACAGATATATATATATATATATGTATATATATATATAGGCTCAAGCTTATGGGCCATTCCTTGACCAGTACATAAACTGATTATTGTATACCAGCATTTTTATAGAGCTTTAAGAAATTTTCAGAATTAACTTGACAGTTTACTGATTTGACATAGCCAAATTGCAGATTGAAGGGGGCTAGTAGCTTATTTTCAAACCTGCACGGAGAGTTTTCGTTCAGTCCAAAACTGAGCCCCTTTTTAGAGCGGTCCAAGAAATAAAAATGATACAGGCATTGGAGAGGACTTCAAATATAACTGAAACTCATTCATTTCTGTCACATAGTGATAAGCCTCAGCAACGCTTGGCTTCTGGTGTAAATATATCCAAAAACAATTGCAAACAAGTTGTCTGCCACAAGATTTTAAGCTAACTCTAAATTGTCCACTTATTATTTGGGCCCTAGAAGAGTGCAACATCTCATGCCTATACAAGTCCCTTTAGGTATGAATAAAAGACAATTATCCAAAGCTGTTGCAATGAAGAATGCCTTTTAATGTTAAAAGCAAAACTGAAGCTTATATATCTATTTCTTGAGAACTCAAAATAGATGATTGGCAATCAGCTATATATTTCATGCATATAATATCTGATGTCTCAAATGCCTAACAAAATTGGACTAATGGTCTTCTCCTTCCAGAAATATGATCACTTAAGACCATGTCATTCTTTAGAGAAATATAACAATACACTTATTAAATTGCTTTTATATTTAAAAAAATTTTCTTATGCCAGAAAATATTGCATATCTTCTATCTATTGTTTCTGATTTATTTTCAAAGAAAACAATGCAAAGGTTCCGTATTAGTAAGGTGAATTTGTGCCTAACCTGTATGAGTTATGTGCTCAAGCTTAAGCTAAGGTTACTATGTATCCATAAGCCTCTTCAAATTCAAGGAAATTGGTAACTCATATATATATACTGGAAAGCTGTGAGTGATAAAGAATTTAACCAGTGATGCATTTTGGATGTCGAATCATGTCATTTACTCAAGAAGGCACAGCAGACTTAAGCAGTCACTCGATTGAACCAAGTGACAAATGACAGAGTGTCAGCAAAACAAGTTGAATAAGACTTGTAAACAAGGACTAAACCATACTAATCTGTGACCTAAAAATGCACCGGCTACAAATAAATGGATGAAGTGGAAGATCATATGCAAAAAAATTTGAAACCAGCTACTAGACTCATATGTTAATAACCTATTGGCAGGATAATTGACATCTTATCCTTCTGTTTGTCGGCAAACCGAAATCTTAATCAAGTTTAGAACCCAAAAATCATAAACATTTTTCCTAGACTAAGTTCAACAGATGGAAATAGTGTTAAACGCATAATTTTGCCATTATTCTCACAAATGAAGACCATTAGCATTACACTTCATTTCCAAAAATTTATCACGTTTAAAACAGTAAACAACTTTAGTTTGTTTGTTCCCCCCCCCCCCTCTCCAATACCCAGTTCTCCAAACTTCCTCAGTTTTATCAATTAGTCGCCGTCCCATTCGCCGTTTACTTATGCTTAATCTTTCGAGCATCTCTTTCTTTAGAAACCAATTCCGTAACATTGCTACTCTTCATCTTAAACCAAAACAATTATAGCAGCGAACACATTATACCAGTAATTCAAGTCCGCTACAGTCTTATTCACTTCCAAATACCCAAAGTTCCCAACCTTGCCCAGAATTTAAGAATCCCATAAAACCAAGTTCACTAAACCAATTTAATTGTCCTGATTCTCAAGTCAGCATGAATTTTCTTTGTGTCTAAAATTTCCTTATTTTGACATTATTCCAGAGAACTGACAAGAGACAAAACCAGCAGAATTCATTACCTTTTCAAGAATTGACATGGCTACTTTTGTTGCACTCTTCTCCCTCTCTACATAACAAAGGAAGCATTTTTATCAATCACCACACTGCCCAGACTATCCCAAACAATCAAATTGAAAATTTTCAAAAACCCAGATGCAAATTACATAAATAAATGCCAGTGAAGTACAAAAATAGCAAAAAAGAAAAAAAAAAAGAACATAGCTTTCTGGACAGAAGAGATGGGATGAGAGGCCTTACTGATGGGGCAGGTGATGAGGAATCCGGAGTGGGAATGACTGAGAAGAGAAGAGGGGCGTTGTAGTCAAAACGAGGAATGGTGATCACAGCAGAGTGCTGCTCCCAGGGCTTCAGCTCCTCCTTGGTTTTCAGTTCCACTTCTTTTGCTTTTTCTTCTGTTTTTGCTGTCACAAGTTTTTTAGCCATTCTTTTATGAGTCTATCGGTGTTCATTCCCAGTATTATTGATCATCTTTTGTGTGGCAAATGAGATTTATATTTATATTTCGCCCCCTCTTTTGTATGGCAAATGAGGTATTTTACCCTAGTTCTTCCACTTACTTTACTAATAAAATGTGATTTATACTAAATGATTTAGGCCCTCTTTTCTGAGTCTGGTGTTTCATTCCCAGTATTATTGAGTTAATGGATTGTAATTTGTATGGCAAATGATACTCGTATTTATATTTCGCAAATGAGGTTTATACTAGTTCTTCCACTAACGTGATTTATACTAAATAATTTAGGTCCTTTTTTATAACTCAATTTCCCACGATTTAACGGTGCCTTTGATAAAACTAGAGTCTCAAAATTGAAATCTAATTCCATTAAATTATTGATTTATTAAATATTAAATCAAATATGTTTGAGTGTATCACATTCATTGATAAATGAATAATTTATCACTTATTTTTGAAACAAGTTTTGCCTAAAAAATTCAATACCACTTAATTAATTCAAATGTTCAATTTTTCGTTATCAAACATATGAGAATATATTAAGATCTGAATTCATTAAATTTAAGTGCTGAATTGGGTTAGTAAACAAGGTCTAAATTAATTAAGTGGCATTGAATTTTCTAGACAAAATTTGCTTCCAAAATGAAAATATAAATCTGAAGTTTGAATTCATTAAATTATTTAATTGTTAAATACTAAATATGATACATTGGAGCCTAGAAAATTCAGTATAATTTATTTTTGAAGCAAATTTTGCCTAAAAATTCAGCGTTATTTAATTAATTTAGTTGTACAATTTTTGGTTACCAAATATGCCAAACATGTTAATATCTGAATTCATTAATTTTAAGTGTTAAATTGAGTTATCAAATAGAGCCTAATACTTAACAATTCAACAACTTAACTTTATAGAATTCAAACTTCACACTTTAGTTTTCAACTTTAATTTTATCAAACGCACCTTCCTTCTACCCAAATTCTATCAAAAAGAATTTTTCTACATATTACTACCCTCACTGTGAGGACCCGAAAATTTTCTTATTTTTATAAAATATTACTGGAATATTTAAATGATTATTCACTTATTTTCTTCGAATTATTTATTTCGACCATTTTAAATCCATTTATATGGAACGACACCTCTTTATATTTTTAAAGCGTTTTGTTGAAAAATTCGCTTTTCGAAAATTTGTTTAGTCCGAAACAACGGGTACACGTTTTTCTAGGCTATACTTGAATCGGGAGTGTATTAATATTGGAGAATTAAGAACGATCAATAATAGATTAAGAAAGGTTAATGGAGGAATTAATACTCAATTCACGTGAGGACTCGTAAAATTATTATTTTTAAAACCCCTAATTTTGGCTCAATTAATTATCTATTTTGATTTTTGCCCCGAATATTATTTTATATCCTTATTAGACCTAAGTACAAGGTTTTATAGTTTCGTTATATTTTTAAAGTGTCTCGTTTCAAAAATTATTTTCTTATAAGTTTGTTTAGTGAAAAGGTGAAAACGTGTCCAAACACTTTAGCCAATTGGGAATACAATAAGCTCGAAAATTTAAGACATATACAATGGTCCTAAAATAGGTAAATTTAGGTTTAAGTACTCAAGTGATAGTTAGTGGTACGATCGTTATAAGAATTTCTCGAATGTTTCATTTTATCGCGTCTAAATTGGAAATACGTGTTTTCACGTACGCGCTTAATTGAGGGACTTTGGACCATTATTTTGGGACAATTGAGAATGAATAATTTTTATATGAATGTAAGTGCCTAAGAGGTTTAGTGCACTAGTGCAACAAACTTAAGAGAAATCGAGCACAAAAAGCGTGCGTATGCGCACCAATTGCGGTTGACTTTTGTGGCCTTAAAATATTAGACGTCAAGCTTCATTTGTACGCAAAGGAATCAGACCAACATTTCATTTCTCCTAGCTGCCATGGACGGATAGCTGACTGCAAAGGAACAACCGCAGCTCTTCACCATTTCCTCTACAAAACTCACTCAAATCACCACCAAATTTTCTCAAAATTTAGCACTACTTAGCCTAAGCCTTGGAGTTCACATCTAGCTAAAAAGGGGAGGATTTTCACGGCTCACTTAGGAGCAAGGAGGGACCGAATCTCTGACTGAGACATCAACTAGAGTAAGTTTTAATTTAGCCTTCTAACTTCAATTTTTGGAAGTTCTAGTATATCTTAATGTTGTTGATGTTGGAAAAAAACGGAAGGTGGACTCTATTAACTCCCACCTCTGTCTTGATGGCTGATATGGTGATTGATACTGTTTATAATGTTGATTTAGTGTTTGAAATGGTGGGTTAATGGAGTTTAATTAGTAGAAACCTCAAGGAACTCATGGGATAGAAATTTCTGATTTTGCCCCTGCCTGTCCGGTTATTTTAAGGCCAATTTTTGATGATCTAATGGCTTGAATATGATGTTTATATGTTGTATTAGTTTTGTAAAAATTTTCATTGGAAAATATTGAGTTTTGGTTGGTCAAATGAATTTATTTCCCAAATCTAGTAATCTGGAAACTGTTTTCGTAATGACCAGACCAGTGTTCGTATTTCGGCCGTAACTTTGTCCTCCGATGTCGAAATCGAGTTCCGTTGGTGGCATTTGAAACTAGACATCCATACCTTTCCAACGGTGTAAAATTCACATTCTGTTTCCATGTGTGTGAGCCGCACCACTCTTCTGAATTCAGCTGTTCTGTTTCTCTGTTCCGTTGGAACGATTTGATGATGCTGCAACTTTAGGCTTAATTTCGAGCCAGTTGCATGCTGAATCTTAAAACGATTTCTTCTATGAAATTATAGCCCTATGAATGTAGTTTCTAACACTATCAACCATGCTCAAATTTGAGTTAAATTGAGTAAGTTATGATCAAAATACGGTGACTGCCTTGTTCTTGAAAACCTTGGATTTAGACAGATTTGATGTGAGACTTGTTGTGGTCTTACTAAATGAATTTCTTGGTGCTAAACACCTACCAAATGTACCATGAATGTTTCTTAGACTTTTCTTGCACAAATGAACCATGTTTGGAGGTTTTTCCTAGCCGAATGTTTGGAAACGGAGAGAAAGGGAGCTAAAGGCAGTTTTGCCTTAGTATTTCAAAACTTTGGTTGATTGGTTAACCATCTTCCCGAAGGTATTTTTCCACGAAATTTGATAGAGAAATACCCTTCATATAGGAGTACTATACTGAAAAATTTGGTACCAATCCAAATCCGTTTCGATACTTAACTAAAGGTCCAAAGTCGGAAACCCAAATCTGGAAATTGTTCAACAGTCTTGAATTTTTCACAACTTTGAGCTACCATATCTTGGTGCTCGAAACTCCGATTCTCGATCCGCTTGTTCTGTCCAAAACCTTACTTGCATCTCCAATTGAGCTATAAATTTCAAGGGCTGGTTTGCAACGAGTGAATTCTGCCGAATTTCCAAAGTTAGCGAAAAACCAACCCCGGCTCAATCCTGGGTGATCCGGAACAGCAACTTTAAGCTCCTTTTTGAATACCTTCCATTTAGATTCATGGAACGGTGTCTTCTAAGAACTTTTAGTACTTTCAAAGAGGATTCTAACGGTACCAAGTTTATCAATTTTTGACTAGTAGAAAAGAAGTTATGATTTTTCAAAGATTTTACCAAAAATCTAGAATTCTGGAATTTCAAAAGAAATCCGCGCGGGAAGCATTTTTCTAGCATCTGGCCTTGAATCCGGCCAGTTTCCGGCCGGATAGGCGGCCGGATTGTAGTTGGGATTTGAAAAAAAATGAGGATGGCTACTGCCTCCAATCCGGCCAAGAATCCGGCCAGATTCCGGCCGGATTGTGACGTGGCCAGTCCACTTTCAACTTCGGTCGTTCGTTTTGAGATTTATTCGCACGTACTCGTTTCCATCCAATGATTTCAAGAATAATAATCCAATATTACTCGAGTCTCGTACCTTTTTGTGAATCCAACTTCAAAGACAAACTCAAACGAAATTTTCAAAATATTTCCAGACCACATTTGTGTTCGATCCCCTCGTCTCTTAGGGACCTATAGTAATGGTCTTCTATTCGATGTTCAGGCACGCACGAGGACCTCCAAGAGGATCCCACCGTGAAAGTTTGAACTCTCAATCCAACCTACTTACTTGCAGAACTTGGTGAGTGTCAAGTGTATGATTACTTGAACTCTAGGGACTTGATTCATGCTTGATTTACCTGATTACATGCTTAGCCTATTCGATTTTGACAAAAATGGAGTCGAGTGTGTACTTGATCGCACTCGTTCTCATTTGAAACGAATGACTCATGCTTAACATGATTTGCCTGGTTTACATGACTTGAAATACCTGCTTAAACCTGTCAAATGCTTGAATACATGACATGGTATGCTATGATTGCATACGTCGTTGGAGTGAATCTCCTCGACACTTACATGATACATGGGGGACGCCCAAACTCATAGGCCGACCTTGGAACTCGAGCCGGCGTGGGTTTGGTCGGGAACCTCGGTGAGCCATGAGATTCACATGATAAGCTTGATCTATTGAGAGATCTCGCTTGGCATACTCGTGAAGTATCGCCCTATAAATGTCGTGCGGGTCCGAAGCGGTGTATGGTGGACGGATGAGAAGTAAGTGGTGAACTATGGTTATGAAATATCAATCCGGTTGACGGAGAGTCAACGCGGGGAGATATACGAATGACATCGGCAAAATGTGAAACTTAGCTCCTGAGAGCTACCATATCCTTGAATTGTTTTTGGTTACATTTTGTTGGCATTATTAATTACTTTCAATTTATTACTTGGGCTTGTTACCTGAGCTATGTGCCTGCATGTGTGTTCTTGACCTCACGAGCGTTTTGCTCACCCTGTAGATTTGTTTTCCTTAACAGGATTGAACTTGGCGAGGTATCGAAGAAACCTTCCTGATACACTTTCGTTTAGGGTTTCTATTACTTTTGGCTATGTCTTGGTTTTTGGGTTGTATTTTGGAATCCGAATGTAACTTTTGGGGCATGATGTATATTTGGGATTTATGATGGTTGTTGAACACCCGATGTACGGGTTGGATAACGGATGACTTTTATTAAACTTGAACGCTTCCGCATTTATTGTATCTAAGTTATTGACCGTATTGTGTGGTCCGGTAATAAGTTTGAATGGAATTGCTTGAGTCCTGGCGAGAGCTAGGCAGACGTCCCGCGGATACCCTTTGGTTCGCCTCAGAGGGAAGTGGGGGCATCACACTCACAATTCACAAATTCATTTTAACAACTAAATCTATTAACTAATGTCAGTCGCTTTGGACCATTGTGTGATATCAAAGGTTAAAAAAAAAAAAAAATCAGACGTGTGCACAAAAATAAGACAAAAAAAAGGAGAATTGCAGTTTCAGTCTCCAATTTTTAGCATACGTGCTAAATTAGTTTCTAATGTTCCAATCAAAATAAATTTGGTTCTCAAAGTTTTTGGTAGTAGGTACATTCAATAATAATGAAAACTCAACAATGACTAACGGTCAAAATTTAATTATTGTTATTTAATAATTTTGACTTTGTACTTTTGGACCCTAATATTTGAAATTTTAATCATTTTAGTCGCTTAAGTTTTCAATAGTGATATTGAGGGTATTAGGATAAAATAAGACACGAATTACAACACAATTGTCTTAAATGGAGACTAGCAATTCTAATTAAACTTTTTATTTTTCACTTCATTTATTCATGCCACTAATGTCTCATATACGTCTTCCCTTTGGTATAATTGGTCTCAAATTTGGTATTATATATGTGATTGTTGTTTTATACTATTAGTAATTAACTAATGATTAACCCATAATAAGTAAAAGCACTTCATATTAGTATTTATGTTTGCTGGTTTTTATAATTGCAATACCTAACTATAATAATTTAAGGCCTATATGCACAAGTCATGCAAGAACTAGCATGAATGATAATAAATTTTATATTAATACTAGAATTTTCCTTTTTTATTTTATATATTATGTATATATTGTCATTTGATTGTAACTTATTCAAAAAAAAAAAAAAAACTCTTTAAGTTCAATGATGTTATTATGTTGATATAAAGTGTTTTTATAAAATTTTATAGGAATTTAGGATGACATTTTTCATATCTTTAATTCAATGCAGTAAACTTTTCTTTCATTATAAAACCCATAACTATAACTAGAAACTTAAGAGACCATATTGATTGAAACTTCAAACATTAGAGATTAAAAATGTAAAGTTAAAATCAGAAAATTTAGTGACCAGATTTGTTTTGGCTGATACATTAGAGACCAGTTTGATGTATAGGTCAAACATTGAGAATCAAATTTGTGTTTCTCCCTTTGGAAAATTTTGAGAAGTAGTAATAGAAAGATTTAAAATTCTTAAAGACATATAAGTTTTGGCAAATTTACATATTCCTAATATCTAATAAAACACATGTCATAATCAAAATTACCAAATTAACCTATCCAACCAAGCAAGCGCCCACTCTAATCATCTGATCCCTAAATTCCCTTTCTTCTCTTTTTGAGTGGGAAGTGAATTAGCCCAAAAATCTGAGCACTACAAAAAATTTCCACACTTTCTTTTGTCATAGTTCTCAATTCGTGTGTAAAAGTGACTTTTTGACATGGTTTTAGCAACCGTGATGTCAAAAAACTTCTTACCACACTTTTGGTGGTAACAACAATAAATCGTGGTAATTATGCTACTATTTGCCACGGTTGATTAATCATTGTGGTAACTTTGATATGTGCTGCATATCTTTCTTCAACCGAGTTGTTGGTTGGACCGAGTTTACTTGCTTATGCAAACTAGTTTGAGCAGCCTGTGCTAGTAGATTATTTCAACAATGTTTAATTTTGTGTTGTGACAGTGGCTACAAAGCAGATCTTAGTATTTTTTTTCTTGGGCTCATGAATTGGATTCTAAATGTACTTTAATATTGACTTTGTGCTTTTTTAACTTCTTTGGTGATAATGTGATACTAATTACAGTTTTAACATTGTTTTGTAGGGTACGATTAGTAATGATGGGGAATGTAAAAAACTTCATCCAGCTCATTCGTTCTCAGATGTTTTTGGAAGTTATTTGTAGTCATGAAATCTTTATTGGGTGGTCCCATAATGTTAGTGTACTAGAGATGTTCTTCTAAAGGGTTAGACCATTGTATTAGCTTTCAAATGGTAATCACTTTGGATTGGCATAATTTCGTGCAATATATGCTATGTTTTTGGTAACTTGGACGCACTTATTTGTGCGATTTTTAATAAAAACTTTAGCTGTTTTACTTGTGTAAATTATGGCAATAGATCTTAAACATTTATCTTTTGATATTTCTTTTAAGACCAAATTTCACTTTATCCATATTTTTAGTTTTGTAACTTTCAAATATGTTCATACTATTTATGTATGAATTTATACGAGTAATTTTCCCGAACACGTATTTTTATGCTGAATTTTAATCATACTTTTGAGAAAAAAAAACTTGTCTAATATGTATACAGATAGCATCTCGTATTATAACCATCCTGTATTTTATCAACTATGCTCTTAGTGCTGTAAGTAAAATGTTTTGGGACTTAAATGAACAATAAAATAAGGCTAGTTGGTATAGAGATGAAAACGAGCCGAGTCGAGGTTGAATAGTGCTATACTCAAACTTGACTGAATCTCGAACTCGATAGGTGATACTGGTACTTGAACTCGAGTTCAAACTTGTTTGAGCAACTAATATATGGCTTGAGCTTGACTTGTGAGGAAATTGTTTAAGCTCAAACTTGATTTGATAAGGCTGGAGTACTTATCAAACCAAATCGAGCCTTATCAAGCTAGAGTACTCACAGTAAGAACGAGTCTCCAAGCTCAAAAATCTTGGAAAACAATCAGTTAATAACATAGCCTGGGTCAATATGAAATTTGTGAACTGATCCTAGAAAATCTCTTATCACCGAAAGAACAAGTTTCTAAACTCAAAAATTCTGGAAAAACAATCTATCTATAACATAGCCTGATGCAATATAAAACTTTTGAATCGATCGTACAAAATCTCTTATATATTATAGGATTTAAGTTTGGGTTTGGATTTAAGTATGGATCATACAAAATCAAACCCTAGTCAAATATATAATTCTTTTATAGGGTATGGCTCTGAGTAGGATATGAATTTAAAAACTTAAATCCAAACCCAAAATAAATATGGTGGACTTGGATTGGATCTGAATAATATCCGACTCATTGACATGTCTGATAAAAAATTTCTGTAGAACAATAAATTAGAAAGACACGCCTGGAAGTGGTGAGAAGTTCATTCCCCCAATGAATCCTCTACGGGGTTGGAATATATATCATTAAAAATTAACTATATATCTTCACTTGAGGGTCTAGCTTCAAAAATCACATTGTTCATAGGTTAGGACATGCCCAAGCTGTATATAAGAATTCTCGGCATGGATCATAGGCAGACTAAATGGGAGGGTAGTGGAAGCTCAACTGCATTAACAGAAAGAATTTCTATAGAAAGAATCAAATAGCTTTTTATGCTATTTAGATGGAATCAAAAGAGGAAACCAAACAATAGTTATACCTTCCATTTGATCAGAGGGTTGGTACACCGGTGCAAGAGAAGAAGAGCTCTTATGTTGAGATTCTGCATTATCCTTAGATGTTGAAGCAAATCGAAAGGATAGGCTATCTAATGTAGAAGCTACATTATGAGACAGTGTTCTATGTAGATTCTGATTATAGAGTTGAAGTTTGTCAATGCCTACTATATTACCACCGTGACTATGAGTGGCAACTAGTTCAGAACCAGGCGTCCAAACACCTGTTTCAATGTGACCTAATGGTGTCTTAGTAATATAACTTTGCCGCTTTCTTTTTGCTTTCTAATCTGTGCTACAACTGAAGAACCTGAGTTTTCAACCTACTTGGCTTGCTTTTTTAGATCATAGGATTCTCTACACAAAATGAATCACACACAAACAAAATAAACCCGCAACCACTAAAAGTGCGATACTTTAATCTCCAACGGGACATGATATAATTACCACTGTCAATTAAAAAGACTAAATCTTATATACACGGACGTTATATGCATTATCATTATTGAATTTATAATACATGTATAAAAGTTGAATTTCAAATTCAAATTTTGCACAATTATTATTTGTCTAAAACTAACAGTATATACATTATCAGTGTAAAAGAGATTAATCCAAAAAAAATACAAACAAGCCTCACACTTCTAGCTTTCTTCACTCAACCAAAATGGCAAAACAAAGACTCACGTGCAAACCATAACCAAATAGAGGACGACGAAAATCACTGGAAAAGTTCCTTAGCCACTTTGTCTATATGTACATGACTCTCTGTGTGTATATATATAATAAATAATTGAAAGTTCTATGTAAGGCTAAAGATGTGTACATTTGTCAATTATTTGAGTTCTATAATATGTCAAACAACTGTTGTTAACATTTACAATTTGTCGTATAAGCGTTAACATCCTACTTAACTATTGGAGGAATAAGCTTGTACACAGAGAGCCATTGGTTCGTGCATGACTTTTCCTTAAGTTAATATTTGCCCCTTGCTTTATAAAATTACTTCTGGTAGCTGAAATTTGAAAAAGAAAAAACAAAGGTATGTTTGTTTGGTATTAGCGGATAAATAGAACGAATATGGCGAGACTTGAGTCAACTACGGGTGTCAGATACTTTTGAGAATCTCCTCTTTTCTGTTTTTCTTTTTTCAAAAACTAACATTTATTAAAATTTATGAATAATAGTATTATCTTCATAGAATTGGGAGTACCATTCCAATAATAAATTCCATTCCAATAATAAATTGTGAATATAGGGCATTTGAACATTGAGAAGCTTGTCATACATCCACATTTTTTGTGATTATAGTGACCTGGTCTATGGATCAAAACATGGCTAGCGCAAGGGAGTGCCAAGGAAGGATGGAAGGGTTCAGTCACTATTTCCGATGGTACATTCATGTATCGATTGAAGAGGAATTGAAAGACAGAAGATAGTGCTAATGGGGGGGGGAGAGCAACTTGATTTAATCAAATTTTTTTGGGCAAATTCCACTTTACCCTCCTGTGGTTTAATATTTTTTTACATAACCCCCCTATAGTTTCAAAAGTAATATATAAACCCCCTCATGGTTTGGATTAAAGTGTCAAAGTGACGGGAATGATCATTCGTAACGGAGTCACCTAAAGTGTCAAAAATACCCTTATGTAAAGTTGAAAATTATTTATTAACCAAGGGAGGTTATGTGTATATTTTGAAAACCATAAGGGGGTTATATAGTAAAGTATTAAACTAAAGGGGTTTATATGGTAAAGTATTAAATCATAAGGGGGTTAGTGTGCCATGTATTTATAAGGGTAATTTTGATATTTTTAGAAGTTCCGTTACGAATGACAATTTCCGTCACTTTGACACTTTAATCAAAACCATGAGGGGGTTATGTATAGCTTTTAAAACCATAGGGGTTATGTAAAAAAATGCTAAATCACAGGGGGATAAAATGTAATTTGTCTAATTTTTTTAAAAAAAATTTGAATTGCTAAGTGAAATGGAGGAAAATTTTATGTCGATCATGCCTAATAATTGTTTCTGAACCAATGAAAAGTTTCCATGAGAACATACAAGGGTTCCACCTGATTTTATATAACATGTCAAGTGGATTTCACTTAACATGTAAATTAGTAAGTGAGATCCTCATATATCCACTTGAAACTTTTCTATTGTTCCCGGATCATGTCTAATAGTTGTTTCGAACAGACATAAAATTCCTCGTGAAGCAAATGATAAGTTTTTAGTTTACTCTTCAACCCCAATTCAAACATTTAATTGTAAAAGAAAAAAGAAAAATAGTAAATCGGTTCCAGAGTTTGGATTTTACTGGTTGTGGCCGGTTTCATAAGCTCTATGAATCATTCGACATATTAACCACTAAGGTGTTAAAAATAGGAGAGAGATGCCAAAATAGTAGTCGAAAAAGCAGCCAGCTTGAAGTTATAGCGTGGACTAAGCAGAAGTTAATTGTCGAATGAGCATATGAATCAACTTGGCTAATTTTTACACCATCCCCTATAATTTTTAAAACTATATATAATCCCTTATAATTTGGATTAAAGTGTCAAAATGACGGAAATGATCATCCGTAATGGAACTTATAAAAATGTCGAAATTACTTTTGTTTAAAAACTAAAATAGTTGGAGTGACCAAAATATATAAACATAATATGCATGACACTCTAATCTCGTATGATTTTTATATTTTATCATATAACCTCCTTATGGTTTAGTATTTTACCATACAACCCCCTTATGATTTTCAGTATATATACATAACCCCCTGTAGTTAATAAATAATTTTCAATTTTACATAGTGATATTTTTGATATTTCAGTTGACTCTGTTATGCATTGTAAATTTCGTCATTTTGACACTTTAATCTAAACTATGAGGGGCTATGTATAGTTTTTAAAATCATAGAAAAGTTATATAAAAAAAAAAATACTAAACCACAGGAAAATAAAGCGTAATTTGCCCATCTTTGACACTAAAACTAAGGGAAAATAGACCAAAACGTTCCTCACATTTTGTAAAATGACTTTTTGCGTCCCTCACTTTTAAAAGTGTAATTTTATGTCCCTTACATATTCACATCGGTCAAATTTAGTCCCTAACTAGGTTTCCGATCATTTTTTGGCCGAAATCCATCACGTGCAAGGCACGTGATCATTTTTGAAGGGTAAATTTGTCAAATTATATTTTACATAATCTGATCTATAATCCTCCACATTTTATAAGACAAATTTTTTCGTCCCTCACATTTTATAAAATAATTTTTTCATCCCTCACATTTTACAAAATGAATTTCTTCATCCCTCACATTTCAAAAAATGAATATTTCCATCCATCACTAATTATGAAAAATTTATATCTAAATGGCATTAGACTTTGAATTTTTTTTTGGTATCTCAATGGTGGTCTTATTTTTCCCATTAGAATTTGAATACATTGAGAATTAACACCAACATTTGTACTGAAGACATTAATAACTTTGAACAAAAATTCTAGTTTGTGCATCTTCTCAAGCAATTCCCTGGATCTTCTTTTTCAAGGATATATGCACTTCGCTCAGCAATTCTACAAACCTGTTTGTCAAAAGAATAATTACATTTACTTTTCGTTTGAGATACAAATGATTGAATATAATACGATTGTTAAGGGAGAAGGTAAAATCAAAACAAATGAGTCGAATCTATACAAACCATCAAAATTCAATCTAAAGAAAGGAAATACTCAAACTTGGAATAGGTTTAGTATCCCCTTTGTCATTAGGAGTTTGATTGTACTTGGGAGCAACTCTCCTACACCATAAATAAAACCAAAATTTTTATGCAAATTTTCCATTTACAACATGAATCTAAGGAAGCTCTAGTGACAAATAAACTAATAATATTTTGTACTCTTACTAATGGTAAAGAAACAAAACTTTGAGATCAATTTCTATGGATGAATATGATGATAAATGAGTTAAAAGATCAACTGCGAAACAAAACTTTGAGCATCAGTTTCTATTGACGAATATGATGATTGATAAAAGGAGGCCACGTGTTGAGTACAAGAAAATGCCGAATTATCCTTATTTGGCAGCATTATATCCGGTTTGTATTTTAAATAAAAAAACTTTTAAGTCTGAAAACAATAATAGTCATAAATAAAATGCTAAAACCCAAGCATATTAACCATCAAATTTGGTAAATTTGAGTAAATTTCCAAAGTACGATAAAATGCCGAGGTAGCTACTTTTTTTTTCTGAAGCACTTGATTTCTAATTTACATATGACAAGAATCAAACAAATATGTAGTTAGCCGTGTAAAAACTATGTTAATTTATTTCTTAAAAAAGGAACATTGCTCAACTTAATATTAAGGCTTGCTCTTTCGGCATTGTGATTAAAGGAGAATTAAAGAGGACCCATTGTTGAAAACAACAAGAATTAATTGGTCTTTTCAGCAATTATATTATGTCACCGGAGACACAAGTTGCAAGTTGGCTTACTAATGCAATGTTTGGCGATAAGTTGTCGTAGCTTCCAATGGTCATGTTTTCCATTGAGTTAATGGATTGTAATTATTTGTATGGCAAATGAGATTTATATTTATTTCCCCCCCCCCTCTTTTTTTGGGTATAAATGAGGTTTTATAACCTAATTCTTCCACTTACTTAGTTTACTAAAATGTAATTGAAACTAAATGATTTAGTCCTTCCACCCAAAATTCTACCGAACAAAATTTCCTACATATTACCGCTCTCACAATTCATAAAGTCATTTTAACAATTGAATATATTAACATATATCAGTTGGTTTGGACCATTGCGTGATATCAAAGGTAAAAAAAGAAAAAAAAAAATCACATGCGTGCACAAAAATAAAACAAAAAAGGTATAGATTTTTCTTTTGGAAACTGAGTGAATCGTAGTTTTAGTCTCGAATTTTTAGCATATGTGCTAAATTAGAGTCTCATGTTTGGCCACAATAAATTTAGTTCTCAAAATTTCTGATATTAGGTGCATTAATGACAGGTTGTCGGCCTGTGCAATAATAAAAACCTGCTCAAACTAAAAATAATTTTTGTAGATAGTGGTAAGCAGGATCGAATCCACAGGGATTGGGTGTAATTGTTTCTTTCCAAATTCACAGTGACAAGAGGAGTATTTTTATATCAGGGGTGACAATTTAAGCAATTCAACTAAAAGTAAAATAATAAAAATAAAATAGCCAACTAGAAATTAAATAACAATTACTAAAATCAAATGAGTGATAACTAAGGATCTAGCTAAGGAATAACTTCAACAATGGTTTACCTAATTGATCATCGAAACAAAGGCAATTCCAATTATTTACTAATAAATAGGTTATAATTGCCAAACAAATGATAACAGTTAACCCCTCCTTACTGTGTCGATGATTAAGGTACGCCCGTTAATCACTGCTCTAATTGAGAAATAATTTTAGGTACGCTCATAAGATTTAATTCCCCAATTACCTTACGTATTAGAGGAGCCCTATTCTAACCAAATAACGCACTACCAGGGTTATTTTAGATTAGCCCGCGTATTCCCCTGACACAAATCCAATCATGCCAGTTATCACTATTTTGAGACAATTAAACAATTACGGATTTAACGTCCCAATTGACAATAGATTATCAAATTAACTAATTATCCTGATCCAAGACAATCAATTAATTAAACAATCATAAGCACTGTAACCAGGATATATGCGAATACCAATAAATAAAGGAAAAGATAAAATTAAATCGATCTCACAATTTTAGATGACCCAAAGCATCTGCTGTCCCTTGACTAGACAAAGAAAATTAGTTCATTCTTAGTGCACAGAGCCCACGTAAAATTGTAAAGAAAGCAGCGGCCATGGTCTCCGATTTAGAGGAGCCAATTCGTTCGAATCATGAAATGAAAAGCTAAACTACAAAAGAGATTGCTTGGTTCTAATGGTCCCTGACATCCGTAGGGAACAACTACTCAAAGACGGCCATGGAAAAGTCAAAGTGAAAAGCTAAAGGTAATGCTTGTTCTCTGCTATCTAATTGTTCCCCCTTTTAATGGCCTTAGCTATTTCCTATTCTTATTGCCACTCATCCTGTGCGGCGGCTCTTAGGGAAAAGAAAAATTCAGCCGTCCTCTCCTCTTCAGTAATTACCAAAATGGGCCAAAGTTTTCCTTTGCCAACAATGCCTCTGGGGTAAGTTCTGCGACTTGGACTCCTTTCCTGTCAAATTGACACTTGTTTTCATATTTTTGTTCTACTCCTTGAAATAAATGCAAAATACTGAAAGTGAGTAGAATCCAACAATTAATCCACACCAGATCAGGTAATAGGGAAAATTAATAATAAATTAAATAGTAAAATTGCAATCTATCAATTCCCCTCACACCTAAACCATGTTTGTTCTCAAGCATAAGAACAGCAAACAAGTACCAATATCTGACAATGGTCATTACTCCGTCTACCATATTGCCAAAATACCAAGAAAAATATATATCAAGCATGGGTGATCAAGATCCAAGAAACATCACTCCGGTTAGCTTCTAAACCACAAACTCCTCCAATTTCAGGTTAACTAATCTAAGAAAAAGGAATGACGTACAACATTTATCAGCAAATGGTCCAACTATTAACCAAAATCTCAACATTAAATTCATAAATCGGCAAGCTGACTTTTATTATACACTAACACAACTTTCACTTTTTTTTTATTACATATTTCTACTTTTCTCTTTTTTTTCTCCTTTTCTTTTTCTCCTTTTTTTTCAATAGTAACAAAAGACTTAGTCGCTAGCCACTAGAGCCTTTTGACGCGAACTCTGACATTTGTTAGATGAAAGAGCCCGGTTACTCAGCTTCTATCGCCACGTGACCACGCACTTATAGCAATTACTACTTTTTGACTCGAGAATCGACACTTTTAGTGAAAATCCCCGGTTACTCGGTAGTAAATACTAGCGGAGTACAGTCAACTCTTATTCACAGCCACATAGCACAAAAAATTCAAAATAACACAAAAATCAAAAGAAAATTTGTAGCCGCTAGCCTCATTTTCAAATATGGAGAACAGGGGCGGAGCCAGAAAAAAATCTTAGTGGGGGCAAAAATAACACTAAAATTTTTTATCTACTCTTTTTCTAATTTTTTTAAGCAAAAAAAAAGTCTCATGCATAAAATCACCATTTCACAAGTTAAAATATTTATCAAATAACCCATTTATTAGTTATTACATTAACTAATCAATTTTCAAATTTCTTTAAAATAGTAATAGTCTCATGCTCTAGAAATATATTTGCAAATAAATTTAAAATAATAATAATAAGAAGTAATTGTTTAGAACCTGATTTTGATGGTCTCCTAAAGTTGGTGAAAAGAGCTGCAAAACATGGCGGACCCAAGTCCTAGAAGATCAATTGATTCTGGTGCAATCTCTAAATAGGATGAAGTGATCAAAAGAAAGAGTAACAAGATTTGGTTGTGGAAAAAAAATGGCTCTCGTATGTATGTTGGGGAGTGGGAACAACCGAGAGCCAGATGAGGAAAGGGAAATTGAGGAGTGGGGACAAAGGAAGTAAATGATAATTGGATGAAGTGATAAAAAGAAAAAATAGTTGGCTTGGGTATGGAAGAAGAGGAGCCGGTTGTGAAGGGAAATGGGGGACCACAGGAGTAAAGGGAACTTGGGGAGTGGGGACCAGAAGAAATGACTGATATAATTGGTACTTGGCCCTGTTGGTGGGAAAATGAGAACTAGAGGAGGAAAGTGAATGATATAAATTTTGTGACCTATTCTTTCACATTTTTTCTAAAAAAAATTCTGGGGGCACCTTTTAAATTATGTAAAAATTGTAGATGTATTATAGGAATTTACGGGCCCCCACTGCCCCCACTTTAAATCCGCCCCTGATGGAGAACTAAGGTTAATAACCGGACCAATTCACATGAAAATGCCAATAATCATTCCCTATGCCTAGAAAAGTTAACCAAAAATTATAAGAGTAAAACAATCATCGATATTCACCAAAGAGATGTTTTTTGATTCAACCACATTAACTTGATACATTCTTATTATTAAAACTTGGCAATAGTAGAAATAGAGGCAACAATCCAACATCAAACCTTGGCATGCACATGTGAGATAATCACTAAAAAAAAAAAAGAAAGAAAATGCACGAAAGATGGCCAAGTAACAATAATAAAGGAAAAACTAGAAACGCTAGCACCCCCATTTGTTCCCTCCCCCCCCCACCTAAATCCTACATTGTCCTCAATGGAGGTAATAAAGTAAGTAAAGCGAAGAGAACAATGAAACTTCCCTGTCGAATGGCTAAGGGATAGGAGGGAACAGTGGAGTGAAATCGATGTGATGGAGTACGCGGCCAAGTTCTGAGACATCTCAACCCAATTCAACCAGTAAATGCAAAACTCTGTCCACCCAAAATCTCAACAAAGTCTCCAATTGGACAGTGGATATCTCAACTCAAAATCGGCAATTCCAGCAATAGCAGTTTAGAAATTTGACAATAATAACTCAATTACAAACTCTTAGCTATCAGGCAGGCAACCAACCCAATATAAGCAACAAAATCAAGGCCAATTACTCCAACCAGTACCACTGGTGTGCCACACAGTTGATGTAAAAATCTCAAACGGTCAACCCAAATCACTTGATATTCCAACCAATAGCAAACGACACCAGAAATAAAAAGGAATCAAAATGGCAACCACCGTGCACAGAACTCCCAAACAATTCCCAAATAATAGGCGTAAAATCAAGCAAATCAATCCCACTAGTGCAATACAGGGCAACCAAGTAAGCAAGGGCAGCAAGAAATTAAAATACGATAGTCCAGAAAATGATGTCCCAGAAAATGAACTAGCGATTGGGAGCATACAATACCTCTACCTGTCAAAAATTTTGACAAGTAACGACGGTGCGCACGGCAGCGGAAAAAGGAGAGGTGGTGGAGCACAAGCGTCACAAGAGGGAGAAGAGCCTGGCGTGTGCCACGGTTGGAGAAGGCGGCGCGCGACAGAGGGGGGCTCGACAGCTGCGAATGCTTGCTGGGTATGCGCGATTTGGGGCCGCGCGGCTGCTGAAGTGAGATAGGCGCGCGATGGTGGGTGACGGAGGCGAACGCGAGACTAGATGGAGGAAGAGTGGTGGTGGCGTTTGTGAGCTGGTGGAGCGCGTAGCCGCTACCGTGGAAGAGCTGGGGGCCGCGAGGAGCTGGTGCAAGGACTGGCGTGCTCTGGAGCGGAGCTTGAGCTGAGGTGGAGGCGGCGGTCTCTGTGAGGAAGGAGAGAGGTAGCGAGTTCCGATGGTGGAGATAGAGTGAGAGTGCGTGGGGAGGGATGGCGGCCTGCGAAGGAGCCTCGGTCGACACAGAGGAGAACAGGGGAGAAGAAAGAAAGAAAAAGAAAGAAAAGAAAGAGGAGGGAAGAAAGAAAAAGAAAAAAAAAAGGAAATAGTTTTTTTTTTTTGCTTTTCCGTTTTATTTTTTTTTCTCTTTTTAGAAATTTTTTTTTTACAGGAAGACTCTCCCCTTTTTTAAAAAAAATTACTAAAAAAAATTTTTTTGAATTTTTTTTATACATATAACTTTTTTTATTATTGACAAAATTTATTTTTGAAATTCAAAAGTAGAGATTAATAGAAAATCAATAATCGTTCTTGAGTTTTTTTGAATACTTACCTTTCCCGCGAACATGACGCAGGCACGTCATGAAGGCACGAAATCTAGAGCTTTCCAGGTTACTTGACGCTGGCACGTCATGAGGGCAAGATCCCCTTCTGACGATTCTGACCGTGAGCTCTTCATACGTCATGACGCAGGCGCGTCATGTCACAGGGATGCCTGTGAATCATCAAAAATGAAAATTGAAGCAAAAAATCAGTCAAATCCAAGGAAAAAAAATATATTTAAACTAACGAACAAAAATGAACAAATAACTAAAAGAAATTGGGTTGCCTCCCAATGAGCGCCTTTCTTTAATGTCTTTGGCTAGACATTTTCATGTTTTGTTCATGGAGGATAAAATCTTGTGCTTCGTCTTAATGTTTCATTCTCTATATAGTCCTGATAGCCCTCGTAAATAGAGTAATCCTTGAGCACACGAGTTACGGGCTTCCATGGACTAGTAAATGGCGCCAAACAAGTCATCGATAATTTGCATTCTCCACTCACTCCTCCCTCACATGCATTTATTGGTCCAAGATATCTTGCTATCGCCACTCTTAATTTATTCCTGTCATGAAATTCAAGATTTTCTGGTATAATAAAATCAATTTCATTAACAGGAATTGAAGAATAAGAGTCAAGAGAATATTGATTAAGGAATGGAGGAGATGTCACCGCATTTGGAGGTTGTTCACTGGATTCATTCACTTGGACGGGTTGATATTGGGGGCTCATTTTTTGCACATCAACTTCCTTTTCAACTGCATCTTTAGATTCGTCTCCTTGAAACTCTTGCAGTTCCATGTCATTTGGCCGGATAATTGCACTCTCATTTTCTTCAAGGTTGATATTGGTTTGTGAGGGCAATTCTTTAAGGTGAGAAGCTAATCGCGCTATCCTGGATGTCAATTGGTTCATTTGATCCGCCAGGTTACGCATACTCGCTTGTGTTTCCTGATGAAATCGATATGTATTAGTAGCAAATAATTCAATCAATTCCTGAAGAGACATACCTGACATGGATGATGGTTGTTGAGACTCTTGCTGTTGAAAATCCATTGGCCCGGTCGCATAATTAAAATTGGAATTATCCTACTATCCTTGATCATACCTGTTTGGGTAAGGGTCATACCACGTTTGAAATCGAGGTGAAAAATCTCCAAAAGTATCAATTTGAGCACTTAGATTATCTTGAAATGCGGGGCATGTGTCGGTTGAATAAGCTGACACTACAACAAAAATGGCCTTTAGCGGCATTTAAAAGTGTCAGTATAGACAATTTAACCTGACATTTTATCTATCTTCACACCTAGGGCGAGTGTTGTCCCTTCCAATGTGGGGATAGCCTCAAATCTTTAGCAACATTCAAACGTGTCAGGAAAATCATGCTGCTATAGCATTCCCTCTGCCAACAAAAACTTTTTTTTGTGATAATCGAAAGTGTCCGTATAGCATTAGAACATCAGTAGCGGATCAGTAGTATATCCAATTTATGAAGGCATCTTTAGTTGTCTTAATATATGACTTTAAGGACATGTAGCCATGTGAATTTACACTGCTTTGGACGACATGCCCATTTGTCATTAGTGTTTTTCGAAGTTAAGCTATGCTGACACTTTTAATTGCCAGGAGTTTTTTCCCTGTTTTTTTTATATGGAAGCAACCTGCAATTAGTCCTCCCTGCTGTACATTCCATCAACCAGAATCCCAAGGGACTTGTAAAATTATCTCAAAGAGCAGAATGCATATAGCAATTTAAAAGAAGAAGTCGATACTCAAATATAATTCATTGAATTAAAAGTCGATAACAAGTACAAACATAGCAAGTACTAAAATCACAAACAAGTGCTCAAAGCAAGTACTAAAATCCCAATAAAGTACCGAAAGATTCTCATTTACAATAACTTGAAAGACTTTCTTGTGCACAAACAAAAAGACTCTCATCCCTAACAAGTTGAAAGAAATGCTAAAAGTCAGGTAACGTAATTGTACAATATTATCAACGATCCGCGAGAGGTATAGTATATATATAGTACATTGTTTGGGCTCATCAAGATGAAACAAACAACTACCACTGCCCATGTTGATGTATGCTCAAGAGTTGTCTCCTCATTTCCATTTCCTTCAGCCATCTCTAGGTGGAGCAGTCCGGCTATGCTTTAGTAGAGATTAGTGCCAATCCTTCAGAAGAAGAGAAAACAGCCGAGAAATTGAAGGGATGAAGAAAAGTGTATACAGTGATCTGGGGAAACAGAAATTTTTTTTCCAATTCTTGAGCATTTGAGATTGGAAAATGATAGGAAAAAAATTGCAACAATAATAATATAATAACACCCCAGGAAATAGTTTGCGTTCAAGCAATTCAACCTACTAGAAATCATGTCATGCTAGAAATATAGCCTTTGGTCTATCAAATGCGATGGAAAAAATTATAGATATTGGACATAACTATGTACTACAATTTCCTACTTGACAAGGTGTGTGGGACATGTGTCCAAGTCTCTGCCTCAGCTGGTCCTCACTTAAGTCAGTGCTAAACAAGTCATCATTATTTTTGAAGCCAAATCAATCATTGAAGCAGTTTTGGGGAGCGTAGCATTGTACTCCCAATCACTAACTGGTGCCTGAACAGCCAACATTGTCAACAAGCTGAAACTAAAGCTCGTCGTCCAGGCAACATTACATACAGTAGTGATCACAGTACCAACACTGTCAAGTAATGCACTGAACAAAAGACAGTATGACTAAGCAGATTAATCATTCTCCTTTAAACATCAGATAATATATATTATGTTTGACTAACTACAAGGGGCATTTGTCACGACAAAAGGGACGAGTGTGGATGCAGACACAAAAGTGCACAGATTCAAGAGCTCAGAGGCATGAGAGATTCTTAAATTTCTCTCTTTTATAAAAATGATGGTAGAAGCACCAGTATGATCAGCCAGAACAGTGTTCGATACCAAGCATCCCTTAAGCTAAAGAATCATATGCTAGCAAAATTTAATCTTATTTCACACAAACATAACCATAGATGTTGTCCAAGTTCAAAGTTTTAAACTCGTACATCAGATCAAAGCACTTCTTCGAAATCAGATTAAGGGATCATGCAAAATCAGGTCAGAACCTCACCAAAGGCAACCACGACAAGGAGACAAATTAAAGTTTCGATAATTCGAACAAGAGAAGGTTGAGACATATAAAAAGTGGACGAGTTCAAATAACTCACCCTGGCCATGTTAAAAGATGGAAATCTTGAAAATGCTTTGGATAGAACATCATCATTCACCTCATTACCAAGATCACCACAGAATAAACGAGAATCATCTGCACAACACAAACAGTAATACTGAAGGCATTAATACTAGCAAAAACAAGATCAGTGAAGGAATTAAGATAGGCGAAAATTGTCATAAAAAATGATGAATGCAACCACACAAGGAGTAGAGTACATGAAACTCACTCTCTGGCCAATCTGCAAGTGTAGGATCCTCCCATGCCTGCCCTGCTGCCTTACGAGGTACTGCTTTCTTCTTAGTCTCGGCCTTGTGCTCAATCTCACTACTTGCAAGCGCAGCTTTCACACTCTCTAGCGCTTCAAGTGTTATTGTTTGTGCATCCCTCTGAAATAATTGCTGGGCCTGTCCACCAAAACTTCAGATATTAAGAACTGACTGGTTTAACTTTAAATATTGCCATCATTCCTCTTCCTCAAACTATACTTATACCTAAATTAAGATGCAAATATAAACCCCCCCTCCCAAAAACAAAGAACTCTTGCCCACACATACAAAACCCCTGGGTCACCAAACTTCCACAATAATATCACCACTGCAACAGTCAGCCCCAAAAAAAATACTAATACACCACTGCGTCTGGATAAGCTATCCAAGATTATCTATTTGATCAACATTAACATTTTTTTCAGTATTAGATATCGCTTAACTTAAAGTAGGTTTGAATATGAAAACTCTGTATTTATAAAATCATTGCAAGTAATAAGCATGTGCCCTGTAAAATTGGCTGCAAAATTTCAGTAACTTTTAGTAGAATGTAATGTACTATAGTTCTGTATTCTCAGATAATGGAAATCCGACATTGAAAGACCAATTTTTCGATTACCTTTTTCCAATTCATGTCATACCTTTATGAATTTCTAGTTTTCTGTTCTTGTTTCAATGCTGAAATTGAAGATAATTGGCAGATTGATGTCCCAACAATGGGCCGGTATGGTTTGTCTTCTTCATTACAAAGAATCAGTTCAAGATCCTGGGACCAAAATTTACTTTCATTTCTGGTTTGATGGGATGTTTTGTTGATCAAGTACTGCAGTAAACTATTTTAGAGCAGCAAATTTTGACAACATGTTTCAAGTATGAAGACACATTCACTGACGAGTCTAGTATGCCTAACAAATTAATTAATTGAAGCAATCAACTTAGTAACTTGGGAAAAGAATAGTGGCTGTAGCAACTAAAATCTGTCGAATGATTAGACTCCACCTTTTGGATTGAAATGAGCACGTCTACCTCAGTGTTGTCACCGGGCAAATTTCCTTGCGTGCAAGCAGCAGCATCAGCTTCTTGTTATAAGGTTAGAACAAGATAATATAACACTTCCCAAAGTCCCAATAATTTTTCTATATATCTGGTTTAGATTTCAGGGCCTCCTAAAGCAGCATAATCTAAGGTACAGCTTCTCCCCATGCAAAGTCTGAATAAAAAAAAGGAAAAGAAAAAAAGAAACTGCAGTTAGGATACAGAAATGTAGTCATGCAATAGCTACTCAAGTAATGTGTTGGCCAGTAATCCAAGAACAAACATGAAGGAGAACTCCTTCATTTCATTTCATTTCATTTCTGCAGTAACTCTCAAGTCTGCTGCTCATAATTAGCTCTTATACACATTGAAAGTTTCAAAATCATTTGCTTCCGTTTCTCTTAGGCGATGGTGTATAGAAATTGAAGGACAAGACATTCTACTGTGAAGCTGTGAGAGTATACTACTTCCACACTTCAGTTCCCACTCTACTAGTTCATAAAGAAACGAAGCCCATCAGAAGCTAGCAAAATGAATACTCAGCAAGTCTGCAATTCTGCCCACACATACAAAACCCCTGGGTGCACGCGACAAGTTTCCCCAATATTTTATTTGGCCCACCTTTGCACCCTAAAATTTGTGAAATCCCCTTCACCTTCTACATTGCCCCCCCTCCCTCTTTTCTAAAAACTAAAATCTCCACCACTATCATATCAACTTAAGTAAATAATCACACCTCAACAATAAAGAAGGTCAATAATTTTAGAAGAAAAACATTAACCTAAAGTTCTTCTAATGCCTAAATTCAACTTCCTAAATGAATTAAGCCATATATATAAATGAACAGACCGGGTATTTTACCGAAAAATTGGACTTCCTGGTTCCTCCACTCACATAGACAACAATGGTATACATATCTCGACTCCTACCAATAATTAAAAAGATCAATTGTTTCTCATCATAGCTACTGACAAGGGAATTCAAATGTCAGGGGAAGAGGAAAAAGAGCCGAAATCATTGCCCTAAATCTCTCCAAAAATATTCCATCCAAAATTCATATAAAAAAAACAACGTGGCTTAATGATTGGATATAGAAAAGTTCGTACCTGTTGATACTGAGGGAGGGAGTACACGGTAGGGACTGTAGCGGGAGCAGGATAAACGTGGGGAACCGCAGGAGGAGGAGCAGGAAATTGCAGAATTGAAGCGGCAGCGGCAGCAGCCACATAGGTTTGCGGCTGTTGTAGGTGAAACGGAGTCGGAAAGTACATGCCGGTAGTGTAGGTGAATTGAGACGACGCCGTTGAGGATGAAGAAGAAGCTGCAGTAGCCGATGTCGACGACATAGCGAAACCGCGAGATTTGAGAAGCGGGACCAAAAATTAGGGCTTCGTTGTTTTTCGTCCTTTTCAATGTCATGTTGTTCCATTTTCTGGTTTTGACGAACCTAAACCTGATGATGAGAGGGAAAGAGTAGGGGCGACGGGACGGCAGAGGTAGGGAGCAGAGGAGAGGAAAGTGGCCGAGAGAGGCAGAGGGCAAAAATTTAGGCAACCGAGAGAAATCAATTTAGGGCAAAAATTTATCATGGAATTACATCCCTTCAATGGGAAAGCAAGGATAGTTTGATTGCGGAGAGATTCAACAGGAAAACTTTGTGGGAAAGCAAAATTTTGGCCAAGAGTTTTGAGAGACAGTTTGCCGAGAGAAAGACTTTGTGCGAGAGATAAAGAAGAAGCAAAATTTCACTGGGAGGCAAAATGAAGTTTTGAGACTTCACTAAGTGTTTTGGCAAAGGAATCTTCCGCCAAAATCCAACGACGTCGTTTTGTGTTTTAATTTTTTTTGGTGTATCTCACATTTTCGTAAGTGTCATAATAGGGTGTCTAAAGGTACATTATTATTTTTATATCAAATAAAATAAAAAAAATTAGAGTATATATTATTGAGTTGATAACTAGTGTCATGATAGAAGTTTTATAATGGCACAAACCAGCAAGTGTCCTTATAGATATGTCAGGAAAGACCATTTTTGTTGTAGTGTGAATCAAAATAAGTTCCACAATTTGCAACAGCGCATTGATCATTAGGAAAAACATGAGTCTCATAACCCCATTCAAGAATAAAATCCAGTCTATCATCAAAATACGAAATTTTAGTAGTCATAAACTTTATAAAAAAAAATAAGAGAAAAATAAATTAAAAATGAAAACAAGGTGAACTAAAAAAGAAACAAATTAATCTGGCACCAGTCCCCGGCAACGGCGCCAAAAATTGACAGGTTGTCGGCCTGTGCAATAATAAAAACCTGGTCAAACTAAAAATAATTTCTGTAGATAGTGGTAAGCAGGGTCGAATCCACAGGGACTGGGCGTAATTGTTTCTTTCCAAATTCACAGTGACAAGGGGGGTATTTTTATATCAGAGGTGACAATTTAAGCAGTTCAACTAAAAGTAAAATAATAAAAATAAAATAGCCAACTAGAAATTAAATAACAATTACTAAAATCAAATGAGTGATAATTAAGGATCTAGCCAAGGAATAACTTCTGCAATGGTTCACCTAATTGATCATCGAAACAAAGGCAATTCTAATTATTTACTAATAAATAGGTTATAACTGCCAAACAAACGATGACAGTTAACCCCTCCTTACTGTGTCGATGATTAAGGTACGCCCGTTAATCACTGCTCTAATTGAGAAATAATTTTAGGTACGCTCATAAGATTTAATTCCCCAATTACCTTACGTATTAGAGGAGTCCTATTCTAACCAAATAACGCACTACCAGGGTTATTTTAGATTAGCCCGCGTATTCCCCTGACACAAACCCAATCATGCCAGTTATCACTATTTTAAGACAATTAAACAATTACGGATTTAACGTCCCAATTGACAATAGATTATCAAATTAACTAATTATTCTGATCCAAGATAATCAATTAATTAAACAATCATAAGCACTGTAACCAGGATATATGCGAATATCAATAAATAAAGAAAAAAATAAAATTAAATCGATCTCATAATTTTAAATGACCCAAAGCATCCACTGTCCCTTGACTAGACAAAGAAAATTAGTTCAATCTTGATGCACAGAGCCCACGCAAAATTGTAAAGAAAGCAGCGGCCATGGTCTCCGATTTAGAGGACCCAATTCGTTCGAATCATGAAATGAAAAGCTAAACTACAAAAGAGATTGCTTGGTTCTAATGGTCCCTGACATCCGCAGGGAACAACTACTCAAAGACGGCCATGGAAAAGTCAAAGTGAAAAGCTAAAGGTAGTGCTTGTTCTCTGCTATCTAATAGTTCCCCCTTTTAATGGCCTTAGCTATTTCCTATTCTTATTGCCACTCATCCTGTGCGGCGGCTCTCAGGGCAAAGAAAATTTCAGCCGTCCTCTCCTCTTCAGTAATTATCAAAATGGGCCAAAGTTTTTCTTTGCCAACAATGCCCCTGGGTAAGCTCTGCGACTTGGACTCTTTTCCTGTCAAATTGACACTTGTTTTCATATTTTTGTTCTACTCCCTGAAATAAATAAATGCAAAATACTAAAAGTGAGTAGAATCCAACAATTAATCCACACCAGATCAGGTAATAGGGAAAATTAATAATATATTAAATAGTAAAATTGCAATCTATCAGTTAAGGACATTTGACGAAAATTCAATAATGACAAAGAGTTAAAATCAAATTACCATTATTTAATAGTTTTGACTTTGCTCTTTTAGTCCCTATTGTTTGAAATTTTGATCATTTTAGTCGCTTAAGTTTTCATTGGTGATATTGAGCGTATTTGGATAAAATAAGATGTGAATTACGGCGCAATTGTCTTAAATGGCTACTAACGATTCTAATTAAACTTTTTATTTTTTATTTCATTTATTCATGTCACTAATGTCTCATATACTTCTTCCTTTTTGCATAATCGGTCTCAAATTTGGTATAATATACATAACTATTGTTTTATACTATTAGTGATTAATTGATAATTAACCGTAAAGAGTAAAAACACTTCATATTGGTATTTATGTTACTATTTTTATAATTACAATTCCTAACTCTAACAAATTAAGGACGCTATGCACAATTCATGCAAGAACTTGTGTAGTAGACTAGTGTGAATGCTAATAAATTTTATATTAATACTAGAATTCTCCTTTTCTTTTTATTTCATATATTATGTATATATATTGTCATCCGATTGTAACTTATTCAAAAAAAAAAAAAAAACTCTTTAAGTTCAACAATGCTATTGTGTTGACATAAAGTGTTTTTATGAAATTTTATAGGGATTTATGAAGGCATTTGCCACATCTTTAATTCAATTCACTTTGTTTTTTCATTTTAAAGCCCCTGGCTATAACTACTGGAAACTAAAGGGACCATATTAATCGAAACTTCAAACATTAGGAACTAAAAATGTAAAGTCAAAATCAAAAACTTTGGAGAATAGATTTATTTTGGCTAAAACTGTAAAACATATGGGACTAGTTTGATATACAAGTCAAACATTGAGTACCAAAACCGTGTTTCTCCCTTTGGAAAAATTTGAATAGTAGTAATAGAAAGATTTAAAATTGTTAAACAGATAGAAGTTTTGGCAAATTCTTATATTCCTAAAATATAATAAAGCACATGTCATAATCAAAATTACCAAATTAACCTATCGAACCAAGCAAACTCCCACTCCAATCATCGGATCCCCAAATTCCCTTTCTTACTCATTATGAGAGGGAATTGAATTAGCACCAAAATCTGAGGCAATCCTTCCCTTATTTTGATTTAAATGAAATTAAATTTAAACCTATAGTTTGCTACTATATTCTTTTGTACCCAAACAGCCTTTTGACCTTTACCCAAAAAACTACAAGTTATTTTCAGCTTGATTAGAATTATTTCAAGTAATCATGAAAGTCAGGTCGCATGATCCATTTTGTTGTCCAGGTTCTATTTTTCTTTTTTAGTTTTTTATTCTAATCATAAAAAATGTTCATAATCGCAATAATACTATGATTGATCATGGAAGTATATTGTTCGGATTGCATTTTTTAAAAGGGGTTTTTTAAGAAACAAATTATTGTAACACTTTTTTCAGATGTGATGTATATGATGTAAAAAAATCATTGAAAAATGTATCAAGGAAATATTCCCAAAAAGCATGAGATTTTTGTCCAGAGAATGGCAATCCAGAAAAGCTAGAATATTGGCATACTATTGCAAATTGACCTCTTTTCTACAAATATATTTTTTTATAAGTTAAACTATCAAAAAAAAAAAAAGATCTCTAATTAAAGTATTGAATTCTTATGTTCAAACTTGTAACATATATGCTTCTAATAAAAAAAATAATGAAAAAGATGAATCTTTGAGTTAGCTTTCCAATGCTTCAAGAATCATCCAAATCGGAGCTTTGTACCCTGAGATATGATCGAAATACTGTCACCTGTTCAAACCTCTGTTTTAACTTCCGACCACAGAATGCAGCTTCTGTATTCCAACGTTTTGCCCATGAAGATGGCAGAAATGGATTTCGATGTCTTCATACGAATTGTAGGTCTCTTTCTTAGCTTTAAAATGGTATAAAGATCACCTCAATCCGATAAGTGTAGCTCCAGATATGGTCAAAATACTGAAGAGTGTCAAAACTGACTTGAAGTGCAATTCTTCATTTGAACGTTTTTCACTTCATTTTTCTTTTCACCACTTAATTTCATCACCAAATCTCTATTTTTCACCTCATTTGCCATCCTTTGGTGATTGAGTCATCATTCCTGCATAAAAATGAAGGTTTTACCATTAAAATCACTAAAAATGCAATATTATCCACTTTTACCAAAAATATATAATTTTACCAAAAACCTCTTTATTTTATTTATAAAACTAAATAATCAACTCAAAATTAACTAATAAAATGCACTTAAAAATACGTAAAATAAACTCTTATCAAATATTACCTATGGAAGATAGAAGCAATCGATAAAATTAAGGAATTCTTCTAGACTTGTGGTTTTCAAATATCATATTGATTTCCTCCAGTTTCATGTGATCTAGTAGGCCCTTGCAATCTTAGTCTTTTGCCATTGCAAGAAAATGTACAGTGGTAGGGAAAGAATGGTTTTGGTAGTGAAGAAAAAGGCAAAGGAACTCTTTGATAGCAACCGTGAAACCTAAGGGGAATAGCCGTAGTTCACGTGTAGACAAAACTGATTAATGGGCAATATTGCCCTTTTACCCAGTAAAAGAAGAGAAAGAGTGCGTGAGACCTTTTTTCGGGGAATGCTAATATTATTTGCCTTTTGAAAACTCCTTTAAACCATTGATAGGCATAACTAACCCATGACCACAATCTCATCGTCCATTTCTTCAAAAGCATCTTCATTGAATTTTTTTCTTTTAATCTTTAGCAACTTGTTGATCAATGTCATCATTATTTTGCAGATTCTGTGCCTAAAAACTCAAATGCTAAACACTGTTAGAAATTGTATGAAGTTACAAGCATTGCTCATTTTAGAGTTGGAAGCCGGACTTCAGTTTCAGATTATGATTTTGAACATCTTCTTGGTCTCAAAACCTCCGTGCCAGAAGAAAAAGACGTTTGAAGCTAGTTTCTTGATAGTAAATTCACATATGAAAACTTTTCAGCGGAATAAGAAAATGCCTCATCTTATAATCTGGTAGTCATAATGCTGCATTGCAAAAACAATTTGCAAACATATACTTCATGTGGTTTTGTCTATTACCACATGATTCCTTTAAAGTCTAACCTTCCAAAATATTCACATAATCCCCACTATAATTTTATGTAAAGTAAAAATTTGACATAAAAGAGTCTTCATAGAATCGTTATTTGAAATGCTTGTACTACCATTACTCAAGTATGGAATAAATTTTTGGGGGGAGAAGGAAGGGGGGAGGGGAAGGGGAGGAACAGTTTTTTGTAAAATTATAGGGAATTTTGTGGGCAGACATGAGAAAGTAGGATGATTAAATAAATATTATAACTTCGTTGAGATAGTAGGATATGATTGGAGTTACTTTCTGTTCTTTTTCAATTTTATATAAAACTATATAGATTTTTATGATTATGTGATCGTATATGAAATCAGAGAGAGAGAGAGAGAGGGAGGGAGGACTTGAGTTCTTCTGCAACTGCCCATAGAAGTTTTCCTCAAATACATTCCAAATAGTTCAGTTTCCAATTTCCTTTGGCATTTGAAATGAAATATGATGTGGTTATAATTTGTATCGTCTTTTCCTTGTCAACTTTTTCTTTTCAGCTGGTTTTATTTAGAATCTTAGCTACACATTTGGAAGCCAATCAAAACAACATAGAAGGGGAGTTGAACATTTCTCAAGAATATTGTTAGACTGACTATGACAAATACCTTGCTTTTCAACTTGACTAATCAAAATTTTATCGTTGCCTTTCTTAGCATGAGAATATATGTATTCTAATATGCTTTGCCCATTTTTTAGGTTATGCCCAATATGCTTTTTGTTGCAGGTAGGCCAATCTTTCTTTGTTTTGTTACAATGAATTTGTGTTACTTTGCAAGTATTACCAAAGTGCCAATTTCAAGAACGATCTTCTTTGAAATTAGTATCATTTTTGGATTGACATTTCAAGAACGATCATGTAAAATGCATCCTTGATAGCCCAGAAAACAAAAAAGACATTTTTTTTCCCAAAGCTTGTAAGCGAGAAGACATAAAGGAAAGGTTTTACGTGATATCATCCCTACCAAAGTAAGTTGGATCTTAGGGACAACATATTTTTTTTTTCCTATCCATTAGTCTTACTTAGAATCATAGCTAGCCATTTCTTTTTGGAGCAAATTAAGAAAACATTAGAAGGGAGCTGAACATTATCTGAAGATTGTTACATTCCATGTGTCAAAAGAAATCCAAAATTTTCTCTATGCCTTTCTTAGCCCAAGAGAATAGTTATTCTTTACCTATTTTTTTAGGTTATGCTCTGTATACTTTTTCTTTTGAGTAGACTGACATTTCACTTTTTGACTACAATAACTTTTGATATGTACTGCCAAAATGCCAAATAAAACTCCTTGTTTATACCACAAAGGGGAAAAAAAGCATACGTTCCCAAATTCATATCATTCTTGAATAGCTACTCTGTCAAATTCATAAAATTCTAGAATTTGATTGCTCATATAAACCCATCCTGTGTACCACAAAAGAAAGAAAAGAAAAAAAGAAAGACAGCATATTTTCTGAATTTTGGAACAACTCTCAAAATTTCCTTGATAAGAAAACCGACTCTTGAGAAATTTGATTGAGCATCATGGCAGAGAGTGTCGTAGGTATTTTGATTGAACAGCTCTCAACCTTGCTTTCCCAAGAGATCACACTTTTGGGGGGGCTTAAATCAGATGTTCAATTCATCAAAGATGAACTCGGGAGCATGAAGGCTTTCCTCAGAGAAGCTGAAGCAAAGGAAGACAATGATTCTCAACTCCAAGAATGGCTAAAGCAGGTTCGAGAAGTTGCTTATGATACAGAGGATGTTCTCGATGATTTTACCTTCCGCTTTGCTCTTGGTTACATGGATGGATTCTGTGGCAAGGCTGGAAAGATCTATAACTCAATAAAGAATCTGAAAGCTCGCCATCAAATTTCTTTGAAGATAAAAGACATCAAGGCCAGAGTTGGAGAGATTTCAAAAAGGCATCGGAGGTTCCAGTCCCAATATGGTACTCAAGAAAGAGGCTTCAGCTCTTCCCGACAGGCGAATGCAGATTTTGACATTCGTGCTCAATCACTCTTCATTGAAGAAGCTCAACTTGTTGGGATTGATAAGCCAAAAGCAGAGCTCATCTCAAAAATCCTTGATGACCATTCCCAATTGAAAGTAGTTTCTGTTGTGGGAATGGGGGGACTCGGCAAGACTACCCTGGTGAAAAAAGTCTATGATGACGTTGCAGTGAAGAAACAATTTCAGAGCCATGCCTGGATAACTGTTTCTCAAAATTTTCAGTTCAATGACATCATCAAGAACCTGATCCAACAATTGTACAACGAAATCAGACAGCCGGTCCCTCCCCAAGTGGAATCCATGAATGATATTATGCTGAGTGAATTTGTGAAAGACTTCCTCCAAGAAAAAAGGTACATTCTTGTCCTTGATGATGTGTGGAGTATAGCTGCCTGGGAAGCTATCAAATGTGTATTGCCTGACTGCAATACTGCTAGTCGTGTTGTATTGACAACACGAATAGCTGATGTAGCTTCTGCGTCCTGTTTAGGATCTCTTAACTTCATCTATAAGATGGAGCCTCTTTCTGATAAAGAGTCTTGGACTCTGTTTTGCAATAGAGCATTTCAGAGCAATGACTGTCCTCCATATCTAAAAGAAGTTGCTAAAAAAATACTGAAAAAATGTAAGGGCCTACCACTTGCGATTGTTGCAATAGGTGGTGTTTTGGCTCTGAAGGACAAGGAAAAGACAGATGAATGGGAGATGATTCTTCATGGTTTTGGTGGCGAGGCAGATGGCAGTGGTAAGCTTGACAGAATCAAAAGAGTACTCTTACTTAGCTACAATGATTTGCCTCACTATCTTAAAAGCTGCCTATTATATCTAAGCATCTACCCTGAAGATTATCCAATTGATGTGGATGATATACTTCTGAAGTGGATTGCACTAGGATTTGTAGAAGAGGAAGAAGGAATAACATCCACCGATATTGCTATGAGTTATATGAAAGAACTCATCAACAGAAGCTTAATCCAAGTTAAATCCACATTGGACGATCGCAGCTTAGATAAATGTGGTCTCCACGATTTTGTGCGTGAAATCCTTGTTTCAAAATCTAAAGAGCAGAGTTTCACGACTGTAGCCACCAGATATCACACAAGATGGCCTGAAAAAGTTCGACACCTAGCAATCCACAACTTCACTGATAATCCACAAGAATTTATTAGCTTAAAGTGTCTTCGGTCTGTGGTAACATTTGGGTATGAAGATCCTCTCACAACTACATTTGTTTCCAAGTTTTTACATGGTGGTCCTAAGTTGCTAAAGGTGTTGGATTTGGATGGAGCTGAATTGGACAACATCCCAAAGCAAGTCTTCAAACTATTTCATCTCAGGTATCTTAGTCTCAATGGAACTGGAGTTAAAATTATTCCAAAATCTATTGGGAAGCTTCAAAACCTTGAAGTTATAGATCTGAGAAGAACCAATGTAACAGAGTTGCCTGTGGAAATTCTGAAGCTAAGAAAACTCCGTTCTCTTTGGTTAGGCGGATGGGGTGATTATTCAAATGAGTATGCAATTTGGGGCTGTAAATGTCCACTTGGAATTGGAAAGCTTATTTGCTTGGAAAATCTGACTAATATAGAAGCAGATAGTGATAAAATAGTAAGGGAGATTGGAAACCTCATGCAGCTGCGGCGATTATGGATCACAAAACTGAGAAGAGAAGATGGAAAGGAGTTGCTCTCCTCCCTCTTGAGGCTGACCTACCTTCAAGAATTGGTCATCTCCTGTAGTAAAGAAGATGAGATCCTTGATCTCCAACATTCCATCTCTCCAAAGCTTGAATTCCTCACACGTCTGATATTGAAGGGGCGTTTGGGGAGAGTTCCGCAATGGGCGACATCACTTCAATCCTTGAGAACGTTACGGTTGTTGAACAGTAGGTTGAGAGAAGATGAGAATGTAATAGGCTCCCTCGGACATTTGCCCAATCTGGTATCACTTACTCTCTATCGTGCTTATGAAGGGGAGACATTATGTTTCGAGGTTGGAGGATTTCAAAAACTCCAGCACTTAGAGCTTGTGCAATTAACAAGACTGAAATGGGTGAGAGTGGAAGAGGAATCAATGCCTAGTCTCAGAATTCTGCGCCTAGGTGCTTGCAAACTGATGCAGGAGTTGCCTTCGGGCATCCAAAACTTGACCAGACTAGAATCTCTTGGGTTTTATGAAATGTCTAATGAGCTAATGCACAAAGTACAGAATTTGGATAAACGGAGTGAAGATTATCAGACAATTTCTCATATCCCTCAAGTTTTCATTGGTCACTGGATTGATGGTCAGTGGGAATGGACGTTCCTCTAAGAGACAACTCTTTGCAGCTTTCAACATGAATTGGTATTCAGTTAACTCATCTCTTCTATAAGTCTCAGGTTGCTTACTGGCTTTTCCTTTTATTTCATTGGGTTCTCCTTTACTTTTTCCTTTCTACTGCTTACTACATTTGTATCAAATCATCGAAAATTCTACAAAATGGTAAAGTGGTCTGTACCAATCCGTTGGTAAGAGGTACGGATCACGTGAATGTAAGACACGATTACAATTACTGACGTCAAAACCGTTTAGATCAGGCACATGAGTGGTAAATTTTACCGGGAGACATAAGGCTTAATACAGATTGAGAGGACTGAGGTGCTGTTGTGACAGGGTTATGGGACCAGATTGAATGGACATAAAGATGATTGAGAGAACTGAAAGTGCAGAGCTTTGTTATGGCGGGCAGAGTTGGGGAAGTTAAAAACTAAAAAGCAACTTGTTAGTGGTTGAAGCAATTTTTTTTTTTTTTGTCAAACCAATTAACGAGTTGAAGCAATTTTTTTTTTGTCAAAGCAATTTTTTGTTAGTGGTTGAAGCAATTAACGAGCAGAATTAAACCAATCATGGGTAGGAGGAAAATGATCGTAAATTAATATGTACAATTAATTAAACCAATCATAGGAATTAATAACTGTAAAGGAGTAAACAAATGGTTAATTAATTAGTTGAGATGGAATATTTGTAGCAGAAGTAATATGTTGTTGCATGATTGTTTTTTATATTTGCGGGTAGAACATAAAGAAATGTTTTAAAAATGCATTTGTAATGGTATTAGACCAAATTAATGAGAATGAATTGATGAATAAGAATTGCAGTGCGTATAGGTGAAATTTAAGTAAACCATATTTGTCACTTTTAAATTTTTAGCATTATCATCGCAATCACTTACGAGCAAATGTTATATATACTGACAGTGTATACACTATTACCATTGAATGTATGACATATATGTAAAAGTTGAATTTTACATTCAAATTTTGCATTTTTGTAATTCATCTAACGCTGATAGTGTATACACTGTTAGTATAGGAAAGATTAATCAATCACTTAATTATACTTTTATCATCTGATTAACATGTTGCCTATGTATTGTCAACCAATACCACAAATAACTTTTACCAATAACCAACCACAAACGTTATAATTACCAAATTCATTAAAATAATATTAAAAAAACTTTTAAAAGATCAAAGTTTTTTGTTTATTAAAATTTTATACCAATTTCTTCCATATAAAAAGTGATTGTTTAAATTGTACATAGATTGAGTGCGCCCTTTATCACTAGCAATACTAATGGTATTTGTACTAATGTATACATGCTTGAAATCAAATATTCGTATTGATTAAACTATGTAGTGATACAGTTAAGAAATATTTTTAATAGGTATAAATAAAAAATATAATTGCTCGTTGTCTATTCTAAAAAGTGTGGACAACAAACAATCTTCACATTAAAAGTATTCCATATATTTTCATGGATAATATAATACAAGATGATGTGCCCGAATTTACTAATGAATGAATAATTTTCTTTCAAATAACATAAAAACTTTTTACAGTTAGTACTCCCGAACTTGAACATATTTTTAGGCAAAAGGAGATAAAAATTTATGATTAAGTGACAAATCACCTCCACTTTATTAGAAAATGATATCACAATAATATTAAAACTAAATCCTCACTAACCAACCATTATGAAGAAAATAAGTTTAAAAGTTGTGATTTAAATCAATACATAACATATATCCAAAATTTGGAAGAAATACAATTCCTGTTTATAATACTTTGCATGTGTGTAGGACTGATCATTAATGCTTGGATCAAAACAAATTTGGTCCCCAGTGTTTCAAATCTTAAGCATATTTAGTAAATTGACGAAAAAATGATGATTAAAGATCAAAGTCAAGTTGCCACTACTGAATAGTTTTGACTTTGCATTTTTTATAGCAATGTTTCGAATTTGGATCATCATGGTATCTTAGATTTTAAATAGTGATATTAACGATTTCAAAGGAAAAGAAATGCAAATTAGATTGAAATTATGTTGAAAATGTGCAAAAGTTCAGGAAACTTCTTTCTTTTATTCTTTTTATTTTTTGTATTCATCCCACTTGTTTCTCATAGACTTTTACTCTTGCATAATTGGTCCCAAATGTAGCATAATATATGTATGTATGGTTTTGCATTATGGAGAATTAATTGATAATGAATTCTTTTTTTTAACTTGTATTGATATTTAAACACTCAATTAGATATCCATTCAAACTATAAAGAATATGTACTATAAGTAAATCATATTTGTTTAATTGGTCTCAAATGTAGCATAATATATGTATGTATGGTTTTGCATTATGGAGAATTAATTGATAATGAATTCTTTTTTTTTTAACTTGTATTGATATTTAAACACTCAATTAGATATCCATTCAAACTATAAAGAATATGTACTATAAGTAAATCATATTTGTTTTCTTTTTTCAATTTTAATAGATTATCAATTGAATTTAAGATGAAATTAATATTTTGTATAATTGTTTGAATCATTCAATAAAATTCTTAAAGTAACCGCCCGGGGGAGGGTTGTGTTAAAATATTAAGGTAAACAAATAGCAAAGTAATTATTTTAAAACTTTCCATTGAAACTTTGGATTTAATAGACAGAAAAGTAAATAAATTGTGCCCCCACTACGAGAGCAATTTAGCACGAGTTCAAAGTATTTTAAATGTCTCTTGGTTATATGAAGTTGACCTACTATAGATTTTTTTTTTTATGAAATATATTTTGATTGTTTTATTTTTTTGGTTCTATAGATAAATAATTCAAATTAGATAACATAGTGTCGTTAACCACTATGTACTCTATATAGAATAATATAGGCACAACATTATCATTTAACCTAAAGAGTATATCTTCGTTAAATAAGTTAAAATTGGATACTAATACACATTTGATATACATAACAAAAATTAGGAGGTTGTAGTATAGGAAAAATTGAAATAGGATTTTATTGCTAAAACGATTTTGACTGTTAATCAATATTAAGTTCCATTAATTGTTCTAAATGTGCTTAAAATTATAAATTTTGGAGACGAAATTTTTTTTATTGAAATAATATATAACTAAACATTCACGTTCATAACCTGCCTATCATGTGACGTAATTCTCAGCACACCTCTTTATCAGCTTACCAGTGATCTTTTAGTTCTACTCTCTTATTTTGTGCTTCATTTTCAAGGTGAAGCCAGCCTTGTCAGTTGTTGTCCTTTGGTTCCTATTGACTTGATGTGAGGCAGAATACCATGTACCATTGCGTCAGTCTAATACCAAAGAAATGGTAGAAACCGCTATACCATTTTGAAGAGGCTTCGATCAAATCATGGATGTTGCTGCAGTATGTTTAGATGTCAAAACAGAGGTGTGGAAAGTTAAGGGAAAAGACATTGAAGCATTTGTGGCCACAAACGGCAGGGGAAGTGTGTTGGCTGGGCACGTGGAAAGGGCTTTTGTGACTTGTAACCGGAAGAGCTATTGGGCGTTGAAGGGGACTCCATGTGCGCACGTGAAATGTGGAGGGGGCGAAATTAAGCAACTGGCAAAGTGAGGGTTTGTACGCGAAAGTACGGGAGGGAAAGAAGGCGCGAAGCTTACTGGATAAGCTAACAAGAGCAGGCGTATTAGAAAGGAAGAAGCGCCAAAACCGGAGCAGGAGGAATAGCAGAAGATAGGGATTTGTTATGGAGCTGGCGGCCGAAATAGATGCTTCGGATATGCAGTGGGATAGCGAAGGAGAAAGCGAAAATGTAGTATCGCTGATGCATGAGAGTGGAACACCTTCGAATTATAAAAGTTGCAGCAGTGAAAGGAAGGGCATTCGTCGGACGGCGGAAACAATGGTAAGCCACTCAACTCATTCCGTGAAGAATATGGTGGATTGGCTCTCGGATGAGCAGCGGCAGGCTGTCAGAGACTTTGGATTCGGTCCAATTTTGAATGTGAAGGGAGTAGAGGTTGACGAAGAGATGTTGAACTGGCTGGTGGATAACTTTGATGTAGATCGGAGGACACTGAACGTTCATGGGTACTGTCTACAGGTGACAGCCGAGGATGTGGAATGTGTACTTGGCTTGAGCAGCCGTGGGAAAGATATTGAAAGCGAAAAGCGAAGGCAAGAGATGGATACAGAGTTGGAAAGAGAATTGAATATCAGAATAAATAGCGGTGAAATTGTAGTGGAGGAATTGAGGCACAGTATATGTAGTTTGCATAACGAAGGCTTAGAATTCAAAGTGAAGTTCGTACTGTTTGTTGTTGGTAGGTTGTTAGCACCAAGTTTGGATGACACAGTGAGCCGGGATCTGGTGGCTGTAGTGGCTACAGAGGAGAATATGGAAAATTTGAACTGGTCGAAATTCATATTAGACAATTTGGTGAAGAGCATCCGTGATAGAGACGGCAACGGAATAGCGGGATGTGCACTTTTCTTGATGGTATAAGAAATACGCACCATTTTGTATTAGAGAAAGGAATTGCTGGAATAATGAAATTATAGTTTGATATAAAGGACCTGTAAATGATGGTAGGCGTGTTTGTCCATGCAGATTTACTATCTGGAACGATTCTATATCGAGGGTGAGGACGAGTTTCGCAAGTTCCAGCCGAGAGGGCTGAGGCTAAGGTTTTGGGGAAGGTACGAGATTAATGAAAGCGTGCGAATATTGAGGAGGAATCACATATTTGAGGGGGAACAGGTAATGTAAAATCCTTTCGTGTGAATTGTTGTTGAAATTGCAAGCTGCATTTTGTGACGTTACTAGTAGTACAAAACTGAAGGCTTGTAGTGACAGGGCAATGTGCAGTTTTACAATAACATAAGCTGTAGAGAAGACATCGATAGAAGACTGATTGAAATTGAATGTGGTAATAAAGATGTGAAGGATAGTATTGGTAGAATGGAAGCAATGATTGAATGTCGTTTCGAAAGGCTGAGGAGCATGTATGAAAGTGGAAGGGTGTGCAAAACAAACCGGGCACTTGGTGTGGAGGGTGGGCAGAAGGACGATTGGCGTGGTAATGTTAAAAGAGGGAGTGAGTTACATAAGATTAGTCCTACAACGCTAGATGTTAGGTCCAAAAGCAGGAGTGAAAATGATAGAGTAACTACGAATAGTACTGAAATGGGTGAAAAGAGTGCATCAAAAATTACAAAGTGGAGGAGTAGAAAGAGACTAAGGATGGACAATACGGAGAAGCCTGTGTGGGAAGACAAACAAAACAGAAGGCAAGGTAAAAGAATAAAGGTATGCATCGGTTTGTGGCAAGGTATTTCGTAGCATTAGAAAAGTAAAGTATAAATTGTAGTTTTATGTACAGATGGATAGCAGTGGGATGAACGAGCGTCAAACGAAGATGGTTGCTTTATTGGCAAAGGTGAGTATTCCAACGTTCCAGAATTAATAAAGTATGGGAAAATATAGACAATGAAAGATGAAATATTTTTGTGGTAGCAGGAAACGAGGCTGGCATCTATCGGCGAAAAATTGAGTGAGGGACGAGCAAAAATACTGAAGTTCTTGTTTGACACTCAGCTGTCGCAAGGGTATGTACTGGATTTGTTAAATCAACAGTTCTATTTTGTTTTATCCTTTATTTGAAATTGCAATGGCAAAAGGGACAGAAAAGTATTTGCAATTATAAGGTTGACTAAATATGTAGTATGATTATCCCCATAGGGGAGAGGGCATAGCAACGAAAATGTTGGAAGCAGTTAAAATTGGTTTACAAGTGAGCATAGAACTTACATTTTGTGTGCTGTCAATCATGCCTGCTTATATAAAAAGCAAGGGTAGGTAACTTAGGTGAACATATAGAAAAAAAGGTGAGTATTCAAGAAGTTTGAGAATGGAACTACAATGATAACTCAATGACCCTTATGGTGAGTACATAACCGCCTTAGGCTAACTCAATGACCCTAAGGACTGATTGAGTCATTGAAACCGTGATTGCTGGCTGTATTAGTGAGGAAGAGCGAACCAACTCTGGCCGTTTTAACTCTCATCATTGAAAATGATGATATCAAGTTTGTAGATTATGAAACCGTAATACAAATAGGGAAAAGATTAATGTACCCTGTTGTAATGACAGGGAAGTACTGGTGTCAATTAAGGGGCAGACAGCAAGCCGGGATGCAATGGGGTCCTTGCTTCCTGAAAAACCCATGGCATGCGATGTGAGTAAATCGAGGGATTGAAATTGGGTGGTGTTATGTGGACTGTTTCATGGAGGACGAAGTGATGTGACTTGAGTTTGGTGCAGATAATAAATTGCTATTGTGCGATGAAAACAGCAAGGCAGCAAAGGCGTGCTGTAGATCAGTCTATTCGATGGTGGTTCATG